>NC_090903.1:5020488-6220488 GCF_040956055.1 Brachionichthys hirsutus
GTTGTAGCTGCCGGGCTGCCACACAGGGAGATACGGCAACAGAGTTCTGCAAGCCCAAGGAAAGAGCCCAAAAGTTGCAGCGAGGTTGCATTGTGCGTAGATGGAAGTGTGAGTGATCTTTTTTCTTATATGTTTTAGATGATTGTAGTTTGGGTTTCTCTATCATGTTTCAAGGTTAAGGTCCCCTTTATTGTTGCCATAAAACAAAGCAGATGCCGGGGAAAGAAAGGAGCTGGGAAGCCAAGGGAGAGCGAGATGGGAACGACAGCGGGAGGAGGAGAGAACCTGGGGAGCTGGTGATTTCATCACACTCCAACCTGAGGAGAGGCCTGAGGAGAGGGGAGGGAACCTCAAAGGTAGACTTTGGTATTTGTAGAAATAGCTTATTTTGATTCTGAAAAAAAAAGTGTTCACACTGAATGCGCAACACTTCTCAGGTGACCCGATAATAATAAATTTTTTTGATGCTAAGCCACACGGAGATGCAAACGTGCACAGTGTGACGCAAATGTCACAAAAGCCTGTTAACTTAGAGATTCTCCAGATGTCATACGTTCCAGATGTGTGGGGGGGCAGTGGCTCAGTGGGTTGGGCCTTGGGCTGGCGAAGCGGAGAAGTCCACCGGTTCGAGTCCCAGCTCTGTGTGTGGCTGTTTCAAGGTGCCCCCGTTGTACTAGGGTGTAAACGTAACTTCGTTGTGTGCTTGCAGTGTGACAATAACAAATAAAAAGCTTTCTTTCTTTCTTAATAGTGACTGCTACAAGTACAATGCAGCTGTTGTGTTTGCTTCTGCCATGCCTGATGGCAGCAGAACTCGCGTGTTGGTTTGTTGCTGTTGTTTCCAGCAAAGAAGGGCAAATATTCACACGCACGTAAACTGAAACTGTCCCTCAAGGACTTTAGTGCGCTTAAAACAAAGGTGTTGCTTCATGTCGGGCGTGGACTCGCCCTTAGATTAGAAGATACCAGAGCTGAATGTCGAAACACCAAACATAAAGTTAGCGCCTGGGGCAGTTAGCTTAGCTTAGCATTCATACAGGAAGCGGCAAAGCACATTAGGCAAGAAGCAATAGGGTTCAAAGATTTGGCACCGGCTTCGGGTTGGGGTTAAGCAAATGAAAAGACATGATTGGACACAAATTTGCTTCATTTGATGTGTCAACAAAGGAAAATGTTAAAATGTCATGAGCTCGGCCTGAACACACCGAGGCGTTAGCTGGGTTAGCTATAGCCGTTTCCTTCGCTAAGCTTGTTCGCCTGTTGCTGCTGTCGGTCTTCTCGCCTACTTGTCAACACAAAAGTAAAAAAAGCTGACTTTTTAAAATGCCAAGCTGTTTGTAAAAGCCTCGCACATACAGAGTAGAAGAGTAAAAGCAAAGACGCTTGAACTGGGTCAAAGGTCATCCTGAGACTGATTCTGATTACGCCGCACATCCAGGAACGTTTGTGGCGCGCTCGCTCATTTCCAACGAATCCGGCTATTGTCCTGTCCTGAACCTGGTCAGACCGGTTTCCTGTTTTACGTCACCTGACACAACATCTGAGTCAAAGCCCCAGACCTCCTGCAAAATAGTATTTCCACGTTTTCCAATTATTAATATTGCATTATTAATGTCAGACTGCAGCAGGAAACTGCCTCGTAACACTGAGAGCGGAAGTGGAGTACGGCTACGTTTGTGTGGGGGGCCCCACATTCCCCAGAGGCCCCCATGCCCACCCCCCACCCCACTTCCGCTCAACCCTTCCCTTCCCGTGCCTGTTCTCAGCTCGGTCAAGCTCCAGCTCCCTCTTCCCGCCGCTCCAAATACATTATTTACTCTCCCCTCCCCTCCCTTCAGCTCAGCTCAAAAGAATCAGGGCAAAGGGAAATAACACCACTGTACCACCCCCCCCCCCCCTCTCCCCCATGCACACAGATCCCACCCCTCCACCAGCACCACCCCACCTGCTCGCTCTTTTCTCACTCTGCCGGATGAAAACACGAAGCGGTAAAGAGCTACGACAATGGGAATCTCTGTGAGGCCCCCGGCCCTCCGTTAATCCCCCCCCCCACCCCCTCCACCCCCCCCGCCTCCCTGACATGCCTCCCCAGGGCAGGGATTTGCTACAAGTCAATGCAGGAGACCTACAGTATGCAAAACAAGCCTGTCTGACTCTCACATGATTTTCAAAGGGCTGCACTGCCTGTGAGACAGGAAGGCAGATCCGGGGGGGGGGGGGGGGTAACTGTACACACAGTCTGGTTAGTTCGTTAACCCGTTCCTCACCCTCCTGCTCAGTGCTTGTGTCACTTCCCTTTCCTCGCTTCCCTCCTGTCCCCCCCCCCCCCCCCTCCACAGAGAAGACAAACGACAGGCGACAGGGTAGAGCCCGATTTAAACGACACTCTTGCTGCTGTCGCCCTCTTTGTGTCTCGCCATGGCGACAGACTTGTTGCCACGGCAAAGTATGACGGCCAGCCAGCGTGAACAGGAAGGAGGTCACGATGATGCACCTGCTTCTTTAAGGCAGAGCGGGCGCTATTGAATTTCTGCCTTATCAGGCTTGCTGGTGATGAGGAGATGAGGTGGAGACTGATGGTGGGGGTGGGGGTGGGGGTGGGGCAGGAAGATTGTCAGTTAGGGTTGGGCAGGATGGAGGTGGAGTGGGGGGGGGGTCCACTCCCTGCAGCACATGCAGGGAATGTAAACAACAGATTTGAATAGATATAGCAGGACGAGTCATGGGGGGGGGGGGGGGGAAGCAGGTGACATTGAATTAGCTCATTAGCATGAGGAGAGCAGCAGAGGAATGGAAAAACAGGCGAGAGGAAGGCACTGCCCCGCAGGCGAGGAGGAATCCGCCAGGATGTGTAGCCTGCTTTACATTCACGTGACTGACTCCACCGCCCCCACACACCCCCCACTCTTTTTTTCCACCCATGCTCAGACCCTTTGAGATGGAAAAATGGGTCATCTGTGTGGAAGTTAATACTCCGAGCACGCACAGTGCTGCTTTATCTTAAGGAAAATGTTTTCTCCCCTGGCTGGTGAGCGCCACAGAGAAGGCGGCGGGTCATTAATGCCCTGTTGCTGCTGTGCAGAGCCTGCAGGCTTCATTGTGGGAGCTGCTGGACGCGGCCTGCCCCTCTCCATGGCAACGGACAGTAAGACGCACACTATGACATCACCAACAGGGTGCAGACAAGTGCGGCTCTCAGGGTCATGTGTGTGTGTGTGTGGGGGGGGGGCAGGAAATCGTGTTCCAAAGGCACATGGAGTCTTTGGACCGACGGGCAGCAAATCCTTTCCTGGGATGCTGCTGCTGCTCAGATACAACAATCTCACATTTAGACCAGGGTAGCAGAGAGCCACCAACACACACACACAAACACACACACACACACACACACTGCTATTTCTGGCTGCCTTTAATCCCAAACACAGCTGCTCCTACAGAAACCCGGTCTGTGTGTGCATGGCATTCAGGAGACGAAGCTGGTAGAACACTGCAAAAGGTGATCACTGCTGCTGACGGGACTCCCAGTAATGAGTTGTGGAGCTCCGATGATTGCGATGATTCCCTTTACAACGTTTCTCACACGCAACTGGACGGAATCCACGCTAACAGGAAGTCGGGCTGCTTTGTAATCCTGCATTGTGACGTTTGCCTTCAATAACGGTTGATTTTCGTTACACCTGCAGTGAAGGAACAGGGCGTGTCAACGTGAGCTCATAAGAAAGCATCGCAAACTGTTAAAAGCACCCCCCCTCCCCCCCCCCCCCCTGCACATGGTCTCCGTGCTGCAGGCACAGCCATTGTTATTGCTGTCACCTGGAACTGTTGGGCTCCTGGCTCCCCTCCATTCAGCCTCCTGATGTGGAGCCCTGCAAACACAGCCCGGAGCAACACTGCCCCCTGCTGCACAACAAGAGCAAGTTTCTCTCATTAGCATTTTGTTATTTTTGATTCCCCCTGACTGCTCCATCGGGCAGGAGGAAGCTGACTCACAATCCATGCATGGATGCTCAAGCAGAGTGGAACTTCCACTAAAACAGTGACACGACATTACAGCACAGAACCGATGGCATCCGCATCCTGCTGCTAACGCAGAGCATCCGCATCCTGCTGCTAACGCAGAGCATCCGCATCCTGCTGCTAATGCAGAGCATCTGCATCCTGCTGCAGAACATCCGCATCCTGCTGCAGAGCATCCACATCCTGGTGCAGAGCATCCACATCCTGCTGCAGAGCATCCGCATCCTGCTGCTAACGCAGAGCATCCACATCCTACTGCTAATGCAGAGCATCTGCATCCTGCTGCTAACGCAGAGCATCCGCATCCTGCTGCTAACGCAGAGCATCCGCATCCTGCTGCTAACGCAGAGCATCCGCATCCTGCTGCTAATGCAGAGCATCCACATCCTGCTGCTAACGCAGAGCATCCGCATCCTGCTAATGCAGAGCATCCACATCCTGCTGCTAATGCAGAGCATCCGCATCCTGCTGCTAACGCAGAGCATCCACATCCTGCTGCTAATGCAGAGCATCCGCATCCTGCTGCTAATGCAGAGCATCCGCATCCTGCTGCTAATGCAGAGCATCTGCATCCTGCTGCTAACGCAGAGCATCCACATCCTGCTGCAGAGCATCCACATCCTGCTGCTAACGCAGAGCATCCACATCCTGCTGCTAATGCAGAGCATCCACATCCTGCTGCTAATGCAGAGCATCCACATCCTGCTGCTAATGCAGAGCATCCACATCCTGCTGCTAATGCAGAGCATCCGCATCCTGCTGCTAATGCAGAGCATCCACATCCTGCTGCTAATGCAGAGCATCCACATCCTGCTGCTAATGCAGAGCATCCACATCCTGCTGCTAACGCAGAGCATCCACATCCTGCTGCTAATGCAGAGCATCCACATCCTGCTGCTAATGCAGAGCATCCGCATCCTGCTGCTAATGCAGAGCATCCGCATCCTGCTGCTAATGCAGAGCATCCACATCCTGCTGCTAATGCAGAGCATCCGCATCCTGCTGCGGACGCAGAGCATCCGCATCCTGCTGCTAATGCAGAGCATCCGCATCCTGCTGCGGACGCAGAGCATCCGCATCCTGCTGCTAATGCAGAACATCCACATCCTGCTGCGGACGCAGAGCATCCGCATCCTGCTGCTAATGCAGAGCATCCACATCCTGCTGCGGACGCAGAGCATCCACATCCTGCTGCAGAGCATCCACATCCTGCTGCTAATGCAGAGCATCCGCATCCTGCTGCTAATGCAGAGCATCCACATCCTGCTGCAGAGCATCCACATCCTGCTGCTAACGCAGAGCATCCACATCCTGCTGCAGAGCATCCACATCCTGCTGCTAATGCAGAGCATCCGCATCCTGCTGCTAATGCAGAGCATCCGCATCCTGCTGCTAACGCAGAGCATCCACATCCTGCTGCAGAGCCTCCACATCCTGCTGCTAATGCAGAGCATCCACATCCTGCTGCTAATGCAGAGCATCCACATCCTGCTGCGGACGCAGGGCAGGATGGTTTACGCTTTACGGCACGCTTTCTTCAGCTCTCTCTCGTCTGCAGGGAACAGAGCAGCGGAGTGTTTCTCTCCACAGGAGAAGCAGGCCAGGGGAGCAACGCGGACAAGGTCCGAACCTGTTCCCCCCCCCCCCCAGCAGACCACTGCTCTAACTTGACCTCCAGCAGACTGTTATTCTTCTCTTCAGCCTCCCCAAAGGACAGATTAACGAGTCACTTCTTCTGGATGCACACTCTGGGGGGGGGGGGGCACAGACGTCTCATTTTCCACCACACAGCAAAAATTGCAGGAGCGCTGGATGAAAGAGCGTCCTGAGAACATGAGATGATGGAACACAGAACACCGGCTACCATTTAGTCTTCACTCGACATTTCTGGGCCGCCGTTCAATTTTCATTTTCATTCCTGATGTAGAAAAACTATTTTCCCCGGCTCTTGTTTCCTGGCAACCCCGGGGGGGGGGGGGGGGGGCTTGCTCTGGCCTCTCTGAGCCCTTAGAAAATCAGCTGCAGAGAAGGGATAAAAATAATTAGAGCTCGATTGGTCTTCCAGGAGGGGCTCTCGGCTCGCTCCCGTCCCCGACCAGCTGCTCCACTTCTGCTCCTCTGCTTAACACAATAAAGCCATTCACAACGGACACGGCTCGTAGGCGTGGACACAGGAGCTGCATAGAAACGCTCTCCTCTCCAGACAGGAAGTCAATCGTGTTCTGGCTTTATTAAGGATCAATTGATTTTACACCCCAATTTAACTCCATCGCATTTCAACTGAACTCCTCTCCTGACCGCTTAAATAAATGAATCCCAGTGGATTCTTTATCATTCATCCGAAATGACCGCCCAGATAGAAACAGCTCATTCTCAATATCCCTAATTTTCCTGCGCATCATTACTGCCATCTGCTGGCGACAGGAAACCGACACAGGACGGGGCTCAATGGTTTATTCGGGGATTTTACACACAAAATTACATCCGGATATGATAGATGGAAATTAAAATAACATTACTAACACTGGCAAAGAAAAAAGAGTTTCCGTTCTGAGTCGGCATGCTCAAATATTACATCAAATCGCTTCACGCGTTTTAGCGAGGGCGTATCAAAAATGTCAAAACACAGCAAGTACTTTTGATGGAAATAAATAAAATAACCTGTTAGCTGGAAAAAAAATATATATATATACACACATTATGGAAGTGGAATGTGTTTTAACATTTCCCAAAATTGTAGCCTTGACTGAGGAACTTCATCCTCCGAGCGTCACCACGGGGACAGACGGACGGACACGCATCACGCAATCACACGCATTCACTCGACGTCGTCTTCCGCCAAAGCCTGCGAGCCGATGAATCGCTGAAGACGAGAAAAACGCGTAAAGTAGTCACAATTCACACCGAAAAATTAACCAATTATTTATAACGTTCACATTTCTGTTTTAGAGGTGAAATGACCGGGAGCCACGGAAACGGCTCTCAGCTTTGGATAAACCTAAGGTTGCTCTCGCACCCTTTCTTGTCCCAGAGAGCCACAGAAGGCCGCCGGGGGGTTTCTAAGGATGCTACCAGAGGGGTCCCGACTCGGACGCCGCTGGGAACGCCTCACCTGGCTGACGGCGGGCAGCTTGGCGAGCAGCATTTGGAAGACTGGAGGCGGCAGCGTCTGCTCGAGCACCTGAAGCAGCTGCCGAGGTTGACCGCAGACGGCGAGCGCATTGGTCAGGTGATCCACGCCGTTCTCAAACTCACCTGGGATTAAAAAATAAACAATCAGCATGAGGCTAGGTCACCGATCGGGGTTTCTAAGGCGCCCCGTTTCCTGCACTTTAGTAGCGTTTTTACATTTATTTATTCCACACTTTCATCAACACATGTTTGGCAAGCAAAAAAAAATAACCTTCAGTAAAATTCCCTGCTAAAATTAACACAGAAATCTGATTATGACGTAGAAAACCAGCCACGTGTGGAACCACGTGGCTCCAGGCCATGCGGCCATCCTTTACCTTGCGACAGATACTCCTCTCCCTGCTGGATCTCATCCAGGAAGAATTTCTGAACCGCTTCGGCGTCTTTCAAATCAGGCAGCTACAAAACAAAAAGACAAATACGTTACACTCGAGTAACGGACCTGTGGGATTTAGTTACCTGCAGTAATCGCGTCCCACCTTCGCTAGTCCAGACTTCCGAGGAGAGGCCCGCTTCCTTCTTCTCCCTGCAGAACAGCAGCAGCTTAACTAACGGGATGCCTACGACGCCGTTCGCGGTCACTTCCTCGCCGCATGGAACGGAACGTGCTCGCGAACTTCCTCTAATTCGCTCCAACACTTACGTTCGCGCAGCTTTTCTTTGAAGCGAGGGTCACTCCGTCGCTTCCGGTCGAAGTAAAGGCAGTAGGCGATGAGGAGCGCGCCGCACGCGCCCGCTATCAGCGCGCGCGTTCCTGTCATGACGGGAACTTTGTAGATGCAGCACGCTAAGCAGCAAGTTAGCTAGCTAGGCGGAAGCTAGCCTGCCGCTAAGTAAGTATGAACAGGAAACACGTGATCGATGACGCGGAGCACGTCACGCCGACGGAACGACGCTCGTCCATGTTGGTTTTTGTTTATAAAGTTTTTAACAGCATAATAATTTTTATATATTTTTTTTTTACTTTATTAACATAAGTCACTGAACAGATCTCACCCTCCGACATTTCACAAAACATTCACATCTCCAGAGATCAAAATAGAAGGAAATCTAAAACCAGTAAATACAATTATATGTGCAAAAGGAAGGAAAGAATGAGAAGGAAAATAAAAATTATACAAAATATAATTATACAAATATAATTACAAAATTATATTTGTAATTTGTGTTGGGCATCTATTGTTGTTGTATTCATTTGTTCTTATTAGTAGCTGGATGAGAACCAAATTGAAGCTGCTGACGCAAAATTTGGCTCCTGTAGCTCAAAAACATCTCCGGAAGACAAGGAAGTTCTGGATTGTTGTTCTGTGGAGCAATAAAACAAACTGCTTTTTGAGGGCTAAGAATCCATCGTGTCTGGAGAAGGCATGAAGCTGGTGCTGAAGAGAACACTCGTATCCTGGATCATTCCAGTGGCCGGCTCACCTGACTGGAACGCCATCCTTAATCTGTAAAAAAAAAACCTGAATGGGATAAGATTCCTAACTGCTGCTGTAATCATGTTAACAGCAGCAGTGTAAGGCCAGGAAGGGGAGCCATGCTCTAAATAAATGCTATAATGTTAAATCATTTCGAAATTTCAACAACTTGCATTCATTCACAAGGTGCATTTTAAATATCAGTGTTAAATGTAGTAATAATAGTCAAAACTCTGATGTTTAAGTAACATTTTGTTTATCAGTAATGTTGGTAGATATTATTCACCAAAGCACCTTCACTTGTTGGCTTATTGTTAGAAGTCTTGTATGTAAATGCTTTTTTTTTTAAAGTCAAAGTCACTGAAAAGGGAAATTCATGGTGTTAAAAAAAAAAGAGCAAATATTCCCTCAGGAATGAAGTGAAAGTATCAATAAGATGAATATTCTAGTGAAGCATTAATATTTAAAGGTTTTATCAGATGGTAGGAGACACTGAATACTTCACAAACTATGGCATTTATTTCAAACAGAGGCTTCTGCTTTGCTTACATTTTTACAATAAATTACACAGTGACCATCATCAGATGAGCCTAATAAATACTATTGAGTAGTTTTTCCAATAAGCTCCAGTACAGTCTCTTTTCCTAAGATCAGACCACGTCCCATATAAAGGGTCCGTACAGCTTGAGAGTCAAACCGTGTACGTTGCATCCAAAACTACCATTCTTCCTCGACAAGCGCAAGCCATAGAAGAGCAAAACAGAGTCGGAACTAAAGCGAAATATGGGGGGGGGGGGGGGGCATGAAAGAAAACAGAACTAAGGAAACTAAAAAAGGAAAAATAAAACACGAGGGAGGAACTCAAATTTGTTCATACGAGGAACGAAACGACGACAAAAGGAGCAGAACAAACATGCTTGCAAACCCTCATTATTTACACTGGAACTACAGTTAAAACCGTAAAACTGTCTGTACAGAAAAGTACACGCTATTAACAGTGCAAGATATTAAATAGTTTGACTCAAAAACACTTCTCAATATACAAATGTATAACAAAAGCATACAATTACGTACAAGTGCCAAACAAAATGTAACTTCCGGTTATCGTACAGTAGGGGGGCCTATACAAAGGAGACACTGGGGGACGTCTTTAGAAACGTATACACATACGTCACCGTATAATATAAATACACATTTACAATATCTTTACCTCTAATCTGCTCACATTACAGGAAACGGAACCAAACACCTCAGGTAGGGGCGAGCGTGAGAAGAAGCTGGCGCGCCATTATTGATTGTGACAAAGAGAATAAGGACCAGGAACCACTGCCTCCCCCTCAAGTAACGGAGCCAATAAAGTACATACTTTATTAAATAACTTTGTGTTTGAAGCGCTGCAATTAGCAGTTCATGCTGCAAAATACTTTTGGCTGCCTTCAACTTGACAGGATCGAGCTCAACGACGGATCAGGGGAAGTGAATGCCTGATGAAAGAACGAAATGAAGCTGATGAGTAAAAAAAAAGGTTCTGTCAGTAGTCGCTTACAGGTGATCCGGTTTCATCTGCTGGTCGCAACCATCGCCCCCTCACACAGCATTATTTGTCTTTTTTTTTTAAGGGGCGCATTAAAACAACTGACCCTCTGAGGAGATCAGGAAAACAAGAGCTGCCCCGTGGAAAAAAGGACAAAAAGGCACTACAGTATCATTCCGTTATCGTCCAGCGAGGACGCCGGGGGGACGTCCGATGGTCTGAAACCCGAGCCATCGGCGCTCACGTGAAGAGGACCAAGATGGCTGTGCGTGATGAGAACATCGATCGGCCGCGCGGCGACCTCCTTACTAAAACGTTCCATTTCCAACGCGGCAGCGTGTCATGATGACATGGCGAGCACAGGCGCCGCCATGTTGCTGGCGCCGTGAGGACAGTGCACAGAAACCAACCCTAGCAATACATCTTCATCTAACCAAAACAATTATTGCTTGAAAAAAACAATCCATATAAATGTTCGATTACTGAGCGCGCAAAAGACAAATGTGTGTATAGTTGTTGTTTTTTGACAAAATTCATCCCCCCTAAACAATCTTCATAAAAGTGCACTTAAGTGCATTAGCTTGCCAAGAAAACAGTTGTCAATACAAAATAGTGCTTGTTTCTTTTCTTCTTCTTTTTGTCTCTGGTCTGGTATTTGTGCCCCAGTCGTCTATAAGTAGGTTGACTTGTCCGTCCTGTCGGGAGGAGGAGGAGGGGGGGGGGTTGTCCCCGGGGTGCTGGTTAAGTGCTTCGTGCAGTGGCTTGTTGCTGGTTTGTCCTGTCACCTGCACTCTACCGACACCCCAGAGTTCTGAGACGAGGACGAGGACGAGGACACCGGAGGGTCGGCCAGTGTCAGCATGACTGCTGCAGTCAGAGAGCTCGAGGACGGTGATGAGGAGGAGGAGGATGAAGTGGACGCGGCCACCGTGCCTGCAGGACAGAGACGGGATTTGGTTACGCTCCTGTATGATGTGGCGTGAACAAGTCGCCTAAATCGCTTTTTGTTTTTGGAGGGGAAGGTGGAGAAAACAGGGAGAACATATAAACTCCACACAGAAAGGCAATGAACCCGGAACCTTCTTGCTGTGAGGCGACAGCACTACCCGCTGCACCGCTGTGAGGTTCTGGTTAAGCCTTCATTTTATTCACACTGCTGCCTGTTGACTCGTAACACGAGTTTGTCATTGACTTTTAAACGCTAAACGCTTGAGACCTGGATCAGGTACTCACTTTCCCGCTCCTTCTTCTTCATGCGCTTCCGTCGCCTGTCGATTGAGGCCACCTCTGACTTGAGGGAGAGGTAGTGGTTCCTGATGTCCTGCAGCTTCTCCTGAAGAAAGGAAATCCTCTCGAGACTGTTCATCTTTTCCAGGTCGGCTAAGAGGACCAAAAAAAGAAACGGTGGATTTTAGGGTCAACAGAGAAGGACACAGTTTTATTTTAGAGACATCAACAAACATAAAAGTGTAATTACTGGTTAAAATAAAGCAAAAAAAATAGTTATTTATAAGTTGAAAGAACAAGTTAACCATCAGGCATAACAGAACTATAATGATGCAAGCAGTTGACAAACTGCACTAACACATCTGGAAGCTCCACTTGTACACGCGCGGTGATCTTCCATGGCTGTCTCTGAGCTGGGCGTGGTCTCTGAGCTGGGCGTGGTCTCTGTGCTGGGCGTGGTCTCTGAGCTGGGCGTGGTCAGCATCGCCCTGCTTGTGGTACTTATGGCTCGTAGGGGGAGATCGTCCGTGACACTTGGGCGACGTGGCGGCCTTCACTTCTGGCGTGCTGTTCTTCGAGGCGATCGATTTGGTTGCGCCTTCGACAGCAGACTGGTCTTCACTGTCGCTGCTGTTGGCTGGATGGGATTAAAAAAAAAAAAAAGGAATAAGCTGCATAAGCTTTTACTTCCCCATCCAAAAAGTACAAATAGAAAGTCCGACGCGCTCCACGGCGCTCCTCACCGGTCTTCCTATTCTTTTTCGGAGGCACGCCGAGGCTCTTGCGGTCTGGCTTGTGTTTCTTTGAGGTTCCGCCTGTCAGTGATTCTTTCTGACGCTTCTGACTCACAGAAGCTACAAAGAAAACGGAAGAAGTGAGGGAACAGGTAGAATGTGAAATGAGTCTACCCCCCCCCCCCCCGCCGCTGAATTTAAAGACGCAACACGCATACTGGTGGCTACTTGTACCTTTGGACTTCTGCTCACTCTCCTGCTGGCTGCTGCTGCTCAGCTCCAAGCTGCAGCTGCTGCTGCTGTTGCAGGACAGGCTGACGTCAAACACCTTCAAGGGGGAACCCGCCCCCTCCTCCTGGGGGAGGTCTTGCAGTTCCCCCCCCAGACTCTCCACTTCCACAGTGCTGCTGTCTGTCTCACTGCGCCCGCCACCCGCCACTTCCTCCTGTACGGGTCCTAGAGGAAGAGGGTCAGAAAGGCAAAGGGGGGGCTCTGAAGGCAAGGCGGGGGTTACGGATGGTGGAGGGGAGGGCGGCTGTGCTCGGCCCGAGTCCTCCATAGTACTGCCCCCTGCTGAAGGGGACTCTGGGGTCGTTGGCGGCGTGTTGAGGACAGAGTCGCTGCCGCTGCTGGGAAACTCTTGCAGTTTGTCATTCTCGATTTGCTCCTCGGAGACGCCGTCCTCTTGCCCAGCGTCCCGGTCGACACCCTGCTCCTCCAGACACGGGGGTGCGGGTGGAGGAGGGGAATTGGCAACCTCTGTGTCCGAGTCAGAGAACAACTCCTTGAGTGTCTTCTTCGGCCACTGGGCCTGGATGCTGGACCACACGTCCTTTTGGCCTTTCGAGCGAACAGCCGGCCTCTCCTCGGCGCCCCCAGACATCTTGGCCCTCTTCTCGGGAATGTCCCAGAACCCAGCCTGCCTGCCAGTCTTGGCCTTCTCCTTCATTCCGTTGTACCTCTTAGAAGGGGATCCTTTGGACTTTGGTCGACTTTGCTCCGTTTCCTCTGCCTGCGAATCCGCCAGTGCTGCACCCCGCTCCTCGTCTGAGCTGCAGCTCGATGAGACGGCCCTCTCTTCACTGGGGCCAGCCACTCTTTCCTCCACCTTCCTGGGAGAGCCTCCCGGCAGCCGGTCAGCACTCCTGGTATTCCTGGTCTTGGCTTTGGATTGGTCTTTCGGGGTCTTTTCTGCTGCACCGTCGGATTTCCTCTTCCTGGTGCTCGCCTCTCCCTCCGGCTCCGTTTGGATCCTGCGCTTCCCGGCGTCTGCGCTCTCTGCACCGGCCACCCCTTGGTTCTTTCCTGAGACAGGAGGCTTGGATCCTTCCGGAGGGGTCCCACTCTCCCAGCGCTCAGATGTCTGTGTGGGCTCTGACGGGGTCTTTCTGGGGCTGCCTTTGCAACCTGGGCGATCCTGTTCATGCTGCTCTTCCTCCTCATCCTCACGCCCACTTTCATCTGTGGACATCTCAGAGGCTGAGGACAACAGATCTTCAGTTAGGTTTTGGCAAGATATCGGCAAGCTTAAATACACCACTTGAGAGTCAGTCCTGATCTGCTGTAAGTATGCCTGAGCGCTACAGGCTAACGAGTGTTGCTACCTTGCAGGCCATTGAGGATAGAAGTAATTTCTATAGACTTGACTGGAGACTGCTGAGTCCCTTTGTCCTCACCCTCGTCCATCTTGGAAAAGACATCCTGACTCAGGCCGCATTTGGCGCGCGGGACGCGGCTAGCGTCGGACGACGGGCCGAGGACTTCCCTGTCGCTGAGCCTCTCCAGCCGGTCTTGTTCCCGCTCAGCTTTGTTCTGTTAGAATTCAACAACAAGTCAGCGATTTGATTTCTCGACATCGCGCCGGGTTTTTTTTTTTAACGTCGTTAAGTTGCCGTTGTGCGTAAACCCGTACCTTTATTTTTTTGCGGTGCTTTATTTTCGGTACGTTCTTATTGGCGGGGCGCACAATCTTGTCTGCTTTGATCCACTCATCATATCTAAAAAAAAAAAAAATAAGACAAAAAAAACAGAAAGACAAAGAGAGGATTTCACAAAACAGATCTTTGAAAGCGGCTAAATGATATTCACTCACACCACCCACCACACACAGACACCTCTACTGGCCGACCCCCAACATGTTGCTGTGACACAATAAGCCCCAACAGCAAAGGAAGGCATCCCATGGTATTATGTGGAAAAAGACAAACCTTAACGATGAAGAAAGAAACAATACTAACGCCGACCACCACACAAATCACGCCCAACAGACCTCCAACAGCACCAGGGAAGCCCGCTTGGGTCGAATGAGGACTAATGAACGGTTTCACGACACTGCACACGACAGACACAATGCAGAGGACACCCCCGCTGTCTTTCATAGCGCTACAGCGCCCCCACACAACAATAGTGAGACGATGAGATGCTGGTTGACCTCCGTGTCAATGGCGCCCTGACGCGCTACTTAACACTATGTTAACCCTGACCGACTGGGGAGGGGCCGGGGGGAGGGGGGGGGGGGGGTGAGAGGTAGAGGTGAGTGTCGCACCAAAAAAAAAAAAGATCCTACTGTGTTTAACCAAAACCACCGTTTTGGGTCAGGCCGATTCAAATTCAGGCCTGTCTGTGGATTTTGTAGTGAGACAGACAAGCTGGGGGGGAGGGGGGGGGGGGCGGGGCGCGGGGGCAGACTCCTCCGCCATTAGAGAGCTGACCCTGATCCGGGTCCGTTACTGTAGCGGGGGTGCCCCAGTTAGCGGCGACCCCATGAGGTTAAGATCTGTCTTTTTTTTTGTTTTTTAGGGTGAAATATAGACGTTAGGTGATTTCTCCCCAAATCCTGTCTTACCTGATGTTCCAGCCACAGTAGTGCACCAGGTAGAGCACCTCTCCCCCCTCCACGTCTGCCTCTTTCACAGTGGCCTCGTACGTCTTCAGACTGCGGCCTCGCCCATACCTCACCTGCACCTTCATCCCCGGGGGGTAACACTCAAACTCCTCCCCTTCCTCCCCCTCCTGACTGCTGTCATCCCTGCAAGAAAAACAGTTCAGCACTTCCTGGCCCTAGGCTGCCCAATTGAAACACCACAGAGCCCGGCCCCGCCCAAACTCGCCTGCCTGCCGCTAGAAAGCCAGCTTTCTGATTTGGCTGCATCCTCGCCTTGCCGTTACAGCACTAGGCCCTTCCCTACTCACAAATAACATGGAATTCTTTCTTTCGTGTCAAAAATCTAATCGTCTTGCATGAGAGAATAACACTACCGTTATGCTGACCGTGAACCCACACGCAAACGGGATTTGCACTCACACACACGCTGTAAGAAACAAAGCAGCCACAAGGAGGAGCTAGTGGGAATGCCAGTAAGTGGTTTAGGTGCAGGGGCCGCAAGGGCCACAGTGGGGGTGGGGGGGGGGGGGGGGGCTGGTTAGCACAGCAAAGCACAACTTGGCAGGCGGCACAGCAACTTCAAGCAAGTCTCCAGGATTGAGAGGAAGCGCCGCTAACAAATCCAATCTCATCTCCTGTCAGAGAAGCGCAGTCCTGCACACAAGCAGGTGCTTTCTCCTGACAGACAACTCGCAGGGAACAGGATGCACTCGCTTGTGCTGCAGATCGAGTGAGTCTCGAAAAACCAGAGGATACTAAAAAAAAGCACGTAACCCCGCCCCCTCAGGGACGCGTATGGCTGTCAATTCATCGACCCGTCACGTAAAAGAAAGCTGGTTGATGACATCACCAGCAGCTCCCAAAGGAATTACATTTTAAAGAGCAAAGCCGGACTAACCGTCAATGCAAGCGATCGTTGTGTGTAGTAGTATTTAGTTCAATCAATGAGGGCACAATTCAGCTTCTGTGAACGCCGAACGCTAACAGAGAGGATGAGGAAGCGTCACCAAGAAAAAAAGGTCTGAGGAATAAAAGTAGAAACACACGCACGCACACACGCACCCTCTTCAGGTCCCATCCAGGTTAAAGGTCGAGCGGTATCAATCACGTCGCCTGTGTTCTGACTGCTGTGTGAATCCACCAACCCTTCCATTACCACACGGTCTCCTCCAAGGACCCAAAAGACCCCCCCCCCCCCCCCTAATAGCACAGAGCCCACATTACCACATCAGGGCAATCATACTGTTGAGAACCCGAAGCCAAAGGTCACGAACACAACAACATCTGGAGGTCGCCACGCACAAAACACGCAAGGATGTGGAATATTTGGTCTTCTAGCCCGACCCCACAATCCGAGCGCCCTGGAAGCATCGGGGGGGGGGGGGGGGGTTCAACGGCGCAAACGATTCCCCCCCCGACCCGGGAGCACCGCCCTGATTCTGAGTGTGCAAACGCATCACTGACAACACACACGCGCACACACACGCACACACACGCACACACGGAACATTTAATAAAGCCAAACACTGAAAAGCAAAGAGAAACAGACAAACGAAGAGAGACGGGGAGAGAAAGAACAAGCCTGGAAGACGAAGATCACGGATCAGGAAGTAATGAAAATGAGAACAGCCATGTTGTTTGTGTTTAGTAAGTGAAGGCTGGCCACGGTCAGACACGCCCACCCAGAGAGAGAGAGAGAGAGAGAGAGAGCTCAGCATGACACGCCAGGTGAAAGGTCGCGTTCAGGCCTCTGTGATGAGATCTAAGCCGTGGGTAGGAGCTTAGCTGGGAGGCGGCGAGAGGAGAGCGTCCTCTCTGGTGAGCGGCTACAGGCGGAGGGGAGGCGGCGAGAGGAGAGCGCCCTCTCTGGTGAGCGGCTACAGGCGGAGGAGAGGCATTCTGGGAATTAAGGTCAGGAGGGATGTGCGGCGCTTTGGGATTCTGCTGCCGCATGACTCCGGACTGTTCAGTCCCCCCCCCCCACCGCATGAAGCTCGGGTTGTGCCATCAGGTTGTTTCCCCCCACCCTGGAGGGGGGGCGCATCTATTCAATCCACCTACCCAGAGTTGTCCTTGCTCTCCTGCTCCTCGTGGCATTCCCGCTTCAGACGCTCCTCTCGGAGGTGAGCCGTGGTCGAGCCCTCGTCTTCCCTGAAGGGAGAGTCGTCGTCGTCTTCGTCTTCATCATCGTCGTCGTCGTCGTCGTCGTCTTCACGTTCGCTGTCCTTCCGCTCAGTGTGCGATGGTTCGCTCTCCGCTTTGGTTCGGGTCAAATCCGGTTTCTCCTCCTGTGAGAGACGGAGAGTAAAAGTGTCAATGAAAGGACACGAGGACACGAAGGCGACGACTTGAAACCGTCTGTAGGGGGAGCCACCTTGCAGATCACCGCCCGGGCGCCGATAGGTTCTCCATCTGGAAAGGCTTTCTGCGCTTCGGAGCCGGAGGATGTGGCGGCTGTTCCCGCGCCCCCCTCAGACTTTACCTCCCCCCTGGGACTCTGCTTCAAAGGGAGGTCCATCCTGAAGGTGATGGCGGTGGAGGTGCAGTATTCCTCAAATCCATACAAGTACCTTGAATCATAAAATATTTCTCATCAAATATCGCCCCCCCCCCAAAAAGAAAAGCTGAACGTGTTAAAGCTGTGGCGGCGGCGTCTGCACGTACTTCCGGTAAGCACATTTGACATTGTAGCCAGCAGCCGAGTTGAGCACCGGGATCCCGAGGTCCTGGTAGACTTGTTTCCACACAGAGCCGCTTTCGATCTGATCAAACAAGGACGCAGAAGAAGAAGAAGTCAGAGTCAGTTGGTTGGGGGGGGGGGGGGCAGAGAGGAATCGCTTTAAAAGGCACTCACGCGGTCAAAACCTCCCAGTTTGTGCACCAGCCGGACGAGCTTGAACAGGTTCAGGTTCCTGTAGCCCAGGACGGGCCGCTTGTTGATGGGCGTTCCTGAAAGGGAAGCACAATCAGGGGCTCTAGTGACAAACAGGAAACACTTAAAGTTAAAGAACGTAACCTACTACAGGAAAAAGTACCCACACTGCAGAGTGCTGTACTTATATGGTACTGGTTGTGTAATACTGATGTACAAATAATTACATAACGTGTTTATATGTAAAGCAGCCTTCATGTAATTGGACAGCTGCATCAGTTCACTGAATTCACCTCGGTCTTCCATGAACTTGTACAGCTGCTGCAGAAAGTTCTCCCGCTCCTCTGGAAACGGCTCGACTTCCTCCTGCAGACAGGAAGCAGTTTGAGGATATTTCTTTTTGTATTTTCTTGCTCGTAAGGTTGCAGGAATGAGGAGGCGCGCGCAGAGCTCTGCCTCTACCTCCTCCACTTCGCCGCCCGCATCTTCTTCCTGCTCTTCGTCGTCGTCCTCGTCGTCGTCCTCGCTGCTAGAGCTGTCTTCTTTCACTTCCGTCTTCCAGGCGCCGGGCACGAGACGCCGCTGCTGGAACTCCAAGGCTGCGTCCAGCGCTGTCAAGCACAGAGAGTGGTAAGAGGCGCTTTAACCCCCCCCCCGAATGTTACTGAAAGAAACCGGTGCCGCTTCAGACAGAACACTCATCAAGCATCGAGCATCAAGTCATCACGACTGTGTCTAAAGAGCCGCTTCCTCACTGCAATTCTAAAGAGTCAGAGCTCTGCACCAAGAAAATGGGGGCACTATAAAAAATAATAACTTAAAAAAAGCATGGTGAGGACTTCAAACAAAAATAGACTGGACAGTGAGAAAAACAAAAAACGAAAACTAGAAACCTCCGCCAAGGCTAAATAAATAAGTAAGTCATATATTTAAAACTTCCTGGATCCACATGATGATCCGGATCATCATCAAAAGGTTCTAAATTTGTTCTTGGCATATTTTTACACCAACCATGAAAAGTAAAAGTGAATCGGAGTTGATGTTTTTAACTGCTGCTGAGGTATTGATCTGTGGATCCACTCTTGATGCTGCGGTTTGTGGTTGATTTTTATATTCTTATGTTGTCTATTCTTATTGGAAACAGAGCATTTGGACTATTTATCGTTATTTTATGTCTCATGTTGCACGATTGCACCGAGAAAAATTCATAGTTTGTGAATCATTTCACTGACAATGACAAATAAATCTATTATGATTCTAATTCTGATTATTATTATTAATTCTGACTGTATTTTTAAATGATTTTTTTCAATGTGCCTGTAGCTGCCGGTCCAAATAAATAAAACACCATCAAAAACACAACCTCTTTGGCGGAGGTAACAAAACTTCTCTTTCCTCGCTGTGTTTCCCTGCGGCCTCCTCTGCGAGTGTTTTTCTCCCACGGGCCGGCCCCCAGACATTAGGAACCGGGGTGGGGGCTTTGCTGTGGAACTGGACTCTAGAAAAACTTGCTTCTAACTCACCTGGTTTGAGCCCCGTGTCGGCTTTAGGAGGGCAGCAGCCGTTCATCTCGCTGACATCCTTCCGCAGCACAGTGCAGCTGTAAAGCACAGCGACTCGTCTTAATGAGTGAAGTGGACAGAACCGAGTTTTAGCCCACTAAGATTCAACTCTCCTAGAATAAATGTGAGTACGGAGACGCAGGTAGCCCATAACCATGAAGTCTTTAAAACACTGTCGTGTCGCCACAGCAACCCAACCTTCTCCTCTTCACCCTGTCCTTTGCATCGTCCTCCCCAACAGCAGTCACTCTCATGTCCTCCCTCACTACGTCCATGTATCTTCTCCTGGGTCGTCCTCTAGTCCTGTTCCCTGGCAGTTCCATCCTCAGCATCCTTCTACCGATATAGTCCCTGTCTCTCCTCTGGACATGTCCAAACCATCAAAGTCTGGTCTCTCTGACCTTGTCTCCAAAACGTCTAACCTTCACTGTCCCTCTTATGGTCTCATTTCTAATCCTACCCAACCTGGTCACTCCCAAGGAGAACCTCGGCATCTTCATCTCCTCCACTTCTAGCTCCGCCTCCTGTCCAGGAGCATCTCTAGAGCTCATGAACAAACAGTATGGAGAACACTTCATGACACATTACCAAAGAGTCTTCAAAATATTACAATCTGAACTTTCTTATTTGAGGTTGATTGCATTTTTTAATTCTCCACCGGATGCCGTTCCTGCCGTTACGCTCTGCATTTTTCCGGACTTGGGACCGGCTCAAGGGAGACAATAGCTGTGCTACGCTAACTCCTGCTAACCTATGAGGCTAGGTTACAATCTGAACCTCCTTTGTCAGCTAAACAAAGAGTATAAGATAGGATATATAAAATATATATACAAGCTATGCAGCCCGCAAGCCCGGGTGATGTCTTTTATTAGCTCATTTAAAATCTACCATGAATCAAACCAGAAAAAATGAGCCACATTTAAGAAACCGGAATTGGCAAGTTTTGGCATTTTGATT
Source organism: Brachionichthys hirsutus (assembly GCF_040956055.1). NCBI lineage: Eukaryota > Metazoa > Chordata > Actinopteri > Lophiiformes > Brachionichthyidae > Brachionichthys > Brachionichthys hirsutus. The sequence goes on from NC_090903.1 coordinate 5,040,886, forward strand.
GAACAGAATAATCAATCATCAGTTTCCTGTCGATGGACTATTTTTACGGACTAATGCTTTGAGTTCTATATATGACAGGGATGTGCATACTTACTCACAGTCATTTAATGTGTGGCTGTCTTTGCCATGAGCACAGTCAAACCGCTTCTGTTCCCACCGTTACTCCGGTAACCAAACAACCGCTTCTTGAAAACATCTTTCCTCCCTGGCCTGTTCCTCAATGTCATTCTCTGTTTCTCTCTGTCTCTCTCTCTCTCTCTCTCTCTAAGGCCACGATGAATGGTTAGCACAGACAAATGCAAAACTCTCTAGAGTGAACATGTCGACCCCAGCGCCGCGCACGAGAGGTCACGTGGCTTCAGGATTGCGACCCCTCTTCAAAGAGCAAATCACGCAGGCAAGCAGGTAGAATAACTCAATAATAGATGGAGAGAAGAAGCTGACACGGAAAGATAAAACATGTGGGGCAGGTGCACAGAGGAAGAGTTCAAATGCAACAGCTGCAGCATTACCAGCATGAGGGTCCAGACGGTGTGAAATGAGGGTCAATGCACGAGTAAAAATGTTTTATCACACTGCAAGATCCCTGCAGTGGATTGATAAACTGCTCTCGGTAGGAAAGTGAGGGGGCTGCCCCTCTCTGCGAGCCACTAAACTGTAATACATGATAACGAAATGCGTCTGGTGGAGCAATAACGTGCACTGTTCCTTCCACTTTAAGCCACGAGGGATCCAAACCTTAAAACGCTCATTAACAATGAAATAGATGCTGATTTCAGCGAGTGAAGCAGAACGCGGACAAGAACGGAGGATTTAGTGCTGCACTGGGATTTCAATTGGGAAATAAAGCCGTCACAGGATGTCACAGGATGTCCGTTGGACGATTTCCAGTCTCATCCCTCTCAGCGACTCTACTATTCAGCTACTGCAACATGCAGGGAGGGAGACTGCAGCGACAGACCGCCAGCAGAGGGCAGACTTCCTGCGAGGGCTTTGCCTGCACATGAATCAGATCCAGGAACAGACGGCAGGTAAGCCACGCCAGCGCACGTCAACCTTACAGCAACTTAGTAGCAAGCAGAACTCAGCCACGGTCCGATTAAATCAAGCCTCATGAGCCATATGGAAGTCTCCTGATGCCCCCCCCCCCCCCCCCGTTAACCAGACATCTGGATCAACAGAAAGTCCAAGTCCCTTCTGGAGGGCTCAGTGTGACCTGGGGGCCACGAGGGCATGAACGAGTCGCTACCAGATCAAGAAGCACTGAGTATTTGTTACTACATACAGCACTGAGTATTTGTTACTACATAAAGCACTGAGTATTTGTTACTACATACAGCACTGAGTATTTGTTACTACATACAGCACTGAGCATTTGTTACTACATACAGCACTGAGTATTTGTTACTACATACAGCACTGAGTATTTGTTACTACATAAAGCACTGAGTATTTGTTACTACATACAGCAGAGTATTTGTTACTACATACAGCACTGAGTATTTGTTACTACATAAAGCACTGAGTATTTGTTACTACATACAGCAGAGTATTTGTTACTACATACAGCACTGAGTATTTGTTACTACATAAAGCACTGAGTATTTGTTACTACATACAGCAGAGTATTTGTTACTAAATACAGCACTGAGTATTTGTTACTACACACAGCACTGAGTACTTGTTACTACATACAGCAGAGTATTTGTTACTACATACAGCACTGAGTATTTGTTACTACATACAGCACTGAGTATTTGTTACTACATAAAGCACTGAGTATTTGTTACTACATAAAGCACTGAGTATGTGTTACTACATACAGCACTGAATGTTATTAACGGTTTTTACACATTTAAAACACTTTAAAGTAAATATCTGAGCATTCTTCATGGGTATATTTCACACCTAACTGATTGTTTGAGTAACTAAGTTACAGAAAATGAAGAAGGAACTCAGAGAATGTGTTAAGAGGTGAAAGGCAACCATTCTTTCTCACAGCTTCTTAAAAAAAATCCTTCCTTCCTTTACTTTGTGTTGCATTTTTACTTACTTTAACTAATGAAAATCAGTGACAACTCACAATTTTCCATCCTTGAAAGAGCGGACAAAGATGTTGTCCTTCTTCAGAGTCACGTCTTCATGGCAGTCCGGGGAGATGACCTTAGTCCAAATAAAAAAGGAGACGGCGGACAGATCAGACGAGGCGGTGCGTCAGAGTACGCAGCAGTTAGAGCCAAAGGCCACATCGATGGATTACAAAACACACCGTCTATGAAACGAAGGCTAACAAGGCAAGAATAATCAGAGCGTAGCTGCAGGGAGGAGTGTGTGTGAGGAGTGTGTGTGAGGAGTGTGTGTGAGGAGTGTGTGTGAGGAGTGTGTGTGAGGAGTGTGTGTGAGGAGTGTGTGTGAGGAGTGTGTGTGAGGAGTGTGTGTGAGGAGTGTGTGTGAGGAGTGTGTGTGGAGTGTGTGTGAGGAGTGTGTATGAGGAGTGTGTGTGAGGAGTGTGTATGAGGAGTGTGTGTGAGGAGTGTGTGTGAGGAGTGTGTGTGAGGAGTGTGTGTGAGGTGTGTGTGAGAGGAGTGTGTGTGAGGAGTGTGTGTGAGGAGTGTGTGTGAGGAGTGTGTGTGAGGTGTGTGTGAGAGGAGTGTGTGTGAGGAGTGTGTGTGAGGAGTGTGTGTGAGGTGTGTGTGAGAGGAGTGTGTGTGAGGAGTGTGTGAGAGGAGTGTGTGAGAGGAGTGTGTGAGAGGAGTGTGTGAGAGGAGTGTGTGTGAGGAGTGTGTGAGAGGAGTGTGTGTGAGGAGTGTGTGTGAGGAGTGTGTGAGAGGAGTGTGTGTGAGGAGTGTGTGTGAGGAGTGTGTGAGGAGTGTGTGTGAGGAATGTGTGAGAGGAGTGTGTGTGAGGAGTGTGTGTGAGGAGTGTGTGTGAGGAGTGTGTGAGAGGAGTGTGTGAGAGGAGTGTGTGTGAGGAGTGTGTGAGGAGTGTGTGTAAGAGGAGTGTGTGTGAGGAGTGTGTGTGAGGAGTGTGTGAGGAGTGTGTGTGAGAGGAGTGTGTCTGAGGAGTGTGTGAGAGGAGTGTGTGTGAGGAGTGTGTGAGGAGTGTGTGTGAGGAGTGTGTGAGGAGTGTGTGTGAGAGGAGTGTGTCTGAGGAGTGTGTGAGAGGAGTGTGTGTGAGGAGTGTGTGAGAGGAGTGTGTGAGAGGAGTGTGTGAGAGGAGTGTGTGTGAGGAGTGTGTGAGGAGTGTGTGTGAGGAGTGTGTGAGGAGTGTGTGAGAGGAGTGTGTGTGAGGAGTGTGTGAGGAGTGTGTGTGAGGAGTGTGTGAGGAGTGTGTGAGAGGAGTGTGTGGCCACACGGGGCATGAGTTCAGGAGCACAATAGTGGGAGCCGCTCCAATGCCAGAGTCGAACCTAAACGGATGCCAGTCTGGAGATTTGAGCTCCCCCGGTATGAACACACACACACACACACACACACACACACACACACACACACAGAAAGGCAACACACACACGCATAAAGGCAAGGTGGATGCTTTCATTGGACACAGTGGCTCACGTCTGTTCTGTTCCCTCTGTGACCCCGGTGCATCCAGAAGCACCCAGCTTGCACACGGAGATGTGTTTCCGCTACCTTGAGTTTCTTTCCGAGCCCCTTTAGAGTGCACTTTGTTTGTTTAAACCACGCATCGTCTGTTAAATGAGGCGTCCGCCGGTGCAACGCTCCGACCCCTCTGCCACACAGTCCGGGTGCAAACAAGGACAGGCATCCGTGATGTAGTTCTCCGGGGCTGCCACCAGGAGGCAGCATGGAGTTCAGCCTGCAGCAGGCCAAGAACAACAAACCGTGGAGGTGGGGGCCCTGTTGACACCACAGTTTAAAGGGACAGCTTCCTCCACCCTCTCCCCTTCTCCCTGTTCTTCTTGTAACACTTACATAAACACGCAGCGGCTGAGAGCTCAGGGAGGGTGGAGTGGAACGGATGGGGGGGGGGGGGGCTGTGGTTGCACAAACAGGTATTGGGATGAAACGGCGTGCGGCTATGAGCTCACCAAAGCGGGATACCATGTGGTCTTCTTTCTGTCCCCGGTAGCAACCCCCTCCACACAGACCACTTTGCCAAATAGGTCCTCATTTTGCCGCTGATCACTCTCCTCTTCTTCACTGGAGGATGAAGACAATTCTTCTTCTTTGCTGTGCGGGGAAAGGACAATTTACTCAACACACTTTTACATCTTCGAGGCAGAGATTCCAACAATCCCACTTCCTGGTCTCTTAATTGTGGCAACGAGTTTATTCCTTCGAGACGGGATCTCTCCTTGGTCGCTACTCGCTAGCTTCATCGGTTGCTTCGTCAACGACCCAGCAAACCCTTCCGACCTTCTAACTCTGCCCACCAGAGGACGCAGAGGATGCTATTTTTAGCTCATGAACCATTAAGTCATCAGGTCTGACACATTTTTAGTTTCAACAACTCTGGATGTTTACGTTTATAATAGTATTCATGAGAACAACATGCAAGTCCTTCAATCAATGGCTGGATTTGAACTTTTGTTGTTCAGATGCTCACTAAATATATTTGGGATGTGTGCGGGGGTGAATGAATGAATGAAATTGCTGAGTCATGGTAACGATGGCGTATGCTTGACTGGTTTGCAGTCCTGTCATCATCAGCTTTTGAAAGAGTAAACTGCTCGGAGCATGTAAGTTTGTACGTAAGAGTATTTATGAAACGATCTACCAATACTTCAAACAGTCGGATTCGACAACAGAAGCCTCTCCTGTTGTGTAGTAGCTTTAGTTGTGTACCGGTAATAGTTTTAGTTGTGTACCGGTAGTAGTTTTAATATAAGCCACCACAGGGCATCCTGACCTGGAGAACGTTGTGCGTCTGATGTTTGAAGATGACTGAGACGTAACATTACATGGAAAACTCAAAGAAAATGAAAGTGGCTTTGTGAGATGGGGAAGGCCTGGTTTTTAGATCTATCAGCTTATTGATTGATTTTTGAATGATTGATTTTTTTATTAACTCTTTGAGAGGCGATTGATCTCCAGGTTATACCGGACCGGATGAAAGCTTTCACACACAAACCTGGCTGAAGTCCCGGAGTTTTTCAGAAGCACTTGTTTGCTTTGATTTGATTTAAAGTGTTAATTTACTCAGCCCGCATCGGTTTGTCTGACTGTTAGTCAAAAAGCTATGGACTGATTCTGAGTTTCTTTTTTTAATATATATATATATAGAGAGAGAGAGAGGTTAGGAATGGTCAAAGGAACAAGCCATTAGAGTTTGGTGGTGACCGGATCATTATCTGGATGTCGAACGTCAGGCCGAGTTACAAGAAATGTGCTTTTAACTTCACGCTCTGTTGGTCATGCAAAAAAAGCAAATTACTGAACTTATCTTGGCTCATTATTTTCACTAACCATTGAATAGACAAAATGATGAGCCGTAGCCTCGAGGAAATAAACCAAAGCTCCTCTTGTTCCAGAATAAGCTCGGGCATTTGGTCATTCCGTGTTCCCAAAAGATAATGAGGTTTAATACTGGAAGCCTTTAAAAGACAAACTACTCTGGTTACTTCCAAGCATATTAGCATTTTAGATTCATTCATAAACCAGCTATTGAAGTCAAACTGCCACTCTTCACTTAACTGCTGCTCATTTAGAAAACATTAAAGCAATCCAAACGCCCTGCACAAAGAAGGTCTGCTCTGCTGGCGACGCCTCGACCAGCAGGCAGGCAGCCGTCCCCGAGCGACCGAACAGGCAGCAAGGAAACAGAACAGTCGTCCGTGTGTGCCTCACTAAGCCTGAGCACCACACACACACACACACACACACACTCACACTGGCACAGATAAAGAGCAGTAAATCAGCCAGGCTACTACTACTACTACTACATTAACAACAACAACGCCACTGTGAATCAAATCCATTTAACGGATGAGTTCATTTAAATGGTTGCTTCTCATTTAATGGAAATGCTTGACAGTTACCTGCACTTTAAAGATGGTGATTAAAAGAAATACTTTTGGCAATGCCGGCAAATACATTCATTCAGTGTCCCGTCGCGGAGGAGAACACCGGCACGACTCGGAGCAGGAGGTGGCAGAAAGCCGGCCCATTCCAAGAGCAACACGCTCCTCAAACGGCCGCTCGCAGGAGCGCCAGCTTCCGCTGGTTCCCTGGACGCCTCGGAGGAACAAACAGGAAACGCCCGCGCTCATCAGATTGGTGCTGATTTATGGGCAGAGTCAGGCGAGCCCTTTTCCCTATTTAAAGTCTTGAGACCGAGTTAGGCTAATCAGCTGTAACTTCCTGCGCTCCTACAGACATGGCAGCAGTAAAAGAAGCTAAAAAAAATGTCACGGCTTTCTTTTACTAGAAGAAGAAACGGCTGCTGCTGCCACCTGCTGCTTCCTGAGCACCGTCATCCATGTTTAGAGAAATATCGACTTTCCTCTCAGCGACAGAAAATGAGATTATGTTGCAGTGTCCTCTTTATAAGAGCGATGATCCACAATTATACTCAGCACCAATAAGCCCCCCCCCCCCCCCACGTCTGCAGTCTTTCAGGAGACGGCACACAAGAGCATAAAATACCTCCCGGAACATTTGAGTCAATAAAGGGAGAAAGAAGACGTGATATTATCTGATAATATTAAGCTCCGAGGGATGCACAGAGGCCTGGCGTGATTAAGACGCTGGGGGGGGGCAGGGAGGCTCTCCTCTCTTGGGCCTCAGGGGCCGTTTATGATGAATTACGCAGGCCGAGACTGAGGCCAATACTCACACCGGGTTCGAGCGCCGCCCGCGGTTGCCCTTCTTGCCGATGACCGGCGTGCCGAAGTGCTCGGGGTTGGTGAGCGGGAGTCTATCGAGCGTCTGCAGGGAAGACAAACGGCAGAAAAGAGCCTCAGCGGCGCCGTCTCCAACGCTCAATGCCGTGACAAGAGACCCGTCTTCTACAGCTGGAGGACGGTCCTTTCGTCAGGAAGGGAGGGGACCTTTGGGGACAATATGGCAACAACGCTGCGACGTGAGGTTAGCGGCACGCAGCCGGAGAACACTCGCCTCGCTCTCTGCAAAGTGGCGCGCTCCCTTCAGGCAGAGAGAGGAACGCCTCAGGGTCTTCTCGTCACCATCGTCAAACACTGCGGAGATGAGAGACAAACTGTGAGTCGCCACCTGCTGGCCAGGAGTCCCACTGACGCACAAACAAGCACAGACTCAATTCCGTTTGATTTCTAAGATCTAAGAGATCTCCGAGCTGCAGCAACAGTCGAATTCAGCTCGCAGCTCTCAGCTTCAAGGATTCTGTCATGCAGAGCGGTTTTTGCTAAATAACGTTTCTTACTGTTAACTGACGCTTAATTTATTTATTTTTTACAATTGTCAAAAACACGAACACTGAAGACATCATTTTACTTTCAGCAGCAGTGATGGAGTCGTCGGAAACGTTTCATCCATTTGTTTGATTTTTGCTCGGATTCACCCGTCGATGGATTCTGCAGTAACTTTAATTCTAGTCACATGAATAAATAAAAAAGTTAAATATTCCTAACAAGCTGCCTGTAGGGGGAGGACAGGTCTCCGAGTGCGATTGACTTACCAACAGTATATATACTGGCATCAGTCAGCTTATTGATCGTGGCCTCCTGGTAGACTCCATCCTGATTCTTCACCTCCACAACAGCCCCCACCTGAGGGACAGACAGGTGGGGGCTGTTATTGTGCATCCTAATATGCCACTCATGATAAACCGAATTCAAAGTAACGAGGAAACAACGCAGCTACGACAATCACAATGGATTCAACACTGAATTACAGCATTCACTCCTCTGCTAGCTTTGCAGCATTCACTCCTCTGCTAGCTTTGCAGCATTCACTCCTCTGCTAGCTTTGCAGCATTCACTCCTTTGCTAGCTTTGCAGCATTCACTCCTCTGTTAGCTTTGCAGCATTCACGCCTCTGCTAGCTTTGCAGCATTCACGCCTCTGCTAGCTTTGCAGCATTCACGCCTCTGCTAGCTTTGCAGCATTCACTCCTCTGCTAGCTTTGCAGCATTCACTCCTCTGCTAGCTTTGCAGCATTCACTCCTCTGCTAGCTTTGCAGCATTCACGCCTCTGCTAGCTTTGCAGCATTCACGCCTCTGCTAGCTTTGCAGCATTCACGCCTCTGCTAGCTTTGCAGCATTCACTCCTCTGCTAGCTTTGCAGCATTCACTCCTCTGCTAGCTTTGCAGCATTCACTCCTCTGCTAGCTTTGCAGCATTCACTCCTCTGCTAGCTTTGCAGCATTCACTCCTCTGCTAGCTTTGCAGCATTCACTCCTCTGCCATCTTTGTAGCATTCACTCCTCTGCTAGCTTTGCAGCATTCACTCTGGTCTCGCAGGCTAATCGACGGAAAGAGAAAGGATCACGGGAAATTAATGACAGCGTGTGCCTTACGCCATTGTTCCACACCCACGGTGGAACATCCTGCCTTACCTTTAGGGGCCCTTTGATGTTCTCATCGTGAACCTCGGCCGTTGACAGGTCTGGTTTAAAGGTCACCTGGTGAGGAGAGGGGCGGGGGGGAGACTGAGTTAACAAGGATACACAAACAGGCCCCCAGAGACCTGACCGGACCGCATTAGTACTCCACTGCAAGCAGGCCCATTCATGCAGCTGGGCCGCAGTACTCTGATTACACTGCCGGACTCGCTCACGAGAGCAGTGCAGGCTTGTTGCTTTTAAATCAGGTCAGCGAGAACAATGGGATTGATTCACGAACGGCCTGCCGGTCAACACTCAATACGATGGCTCATTTCCACCGCTGTGGGGTGACTGACCCCAAAATGGCAACTGTGCTCCATCTGCTTGCACCAACTGTGGTGGATATCTAACCCCCCCCCCAGTCCCCCAGTGTCTCTTCAGCGAGCCGTTGAAGATCATTCTCTGATCACGCTGTGGCAGTCGTGCATCTGCACGGCAACCTAGCAACCACGGGTGACAGAGCAGACCACAGGGACAGCACAACACATTCACAAAGTGTGTGTGTGTGTGTGTGTTCGGGATCCGCGGAACTACAAATCCCTGCTCCCTGCTGTTTGCATCAAAAAGCTCACGTCCTTCAACTCTCAGAAAACAAGGAGACAAGTTCAGGAGAATCTCGCTCAGCGGCGGCTTCAGATACAGACGGCAGCAGAAGCAGCAATCAAATCCTCGCTGTGAAGGCAGGATAGAGGCCGCGACTGCGATGGGTGAGAGACGAGGAAAGAAATCGAGGACACATTTCACCAGTTATTTCTTCCACGGAAATAAAGGAATTCCCCTCTTCCCAAGCCTCCCTGCTGGCAGCATGGTGGAGGGGGGGGGGGGGGGGTTATTCTCTCTATCCGGCACCTGAACATCCCAACCTGACGATCGCTGGAGCGCAAACCGCCGCCAGGCTGACACCTGCAACGTTTTGTGGAGGTTTCTGACAGTTCTAATAAAACTTGACTCTGGAGTAAATGGACAAGACTGATAAAGAACAGACACGCATCACATGTTTGATGCGTGTCTGAAACACGCAAACACGATAAAGAACAGACACGCATCACATGTTTGCGTGTTTCTTTATCACACAGTTTACCCTCCATTCAATAACACAGAGAACAAAGCAGTACGAAATGCGATGCAAAGAGCGTCACGGCTAACAGGTCTGAATATTCAGGCTACATTCATTCAACCAAACTCACTTCAAACTTTGGCACGTCCTGCTGGCCCTCCAGGCAAAGCCTCGCCTCTGCTCTGACTGTCAGCACTAAAGCATCTGAACAGTAAAGTGTTGAAGTGCTTTGATTTAGCAGGAAAAAGCTTCGCACAGAAACACGACCGCAGCATGAGAGCGTTCTAAAATAGAGACAAATGAATGTAGCTTCATGTAAAGTTTCACCTCGGGCCCTTTTCAGACACACAATTTACAGATAGTTCTATTACGTTATATGTAGAGACGACCTTTGAGGATAAAAAAAAAAGATTCAGACAAAAAGATTCATTCTGCAGTGAAAGCCATTCATTCATTCATTCATTCATTCATTCATCGTCTGAACCGCTTTGTCCGTTACCGGGTCGCGGGTCGTGCTGGAGCCTATCCCAGCAGCCGATGGGACAGAGGCGAGGTACACCCTGGACAAGCCGCCAGTTCATCGCAGGGCCACACACACACACACACACACACACCTACGGACAATTTAGTGGAACCAATTTGCCTAACTTTGTTCTTGATGGCGGAAGGAAGCGACAGAACCCGGAGAGAAACCCACGCAGACACGGGGAGAACATGCAAAGTTGAGCTTCTTCCTGCGAGGCAACAGCGCTAACCACTGCACCATAAGAGAACACGTGAACCCCCGAGCGTGTGAATGATGATGGCGACATAGGGTTCGCACCAGCATACCGTGCGAGCGATTGCTGACACGGCGCTAATTGACTTCATGTCGCTCTCGGAGCGCGAATCATCATCATCATAAATAAGAATGCCGTGCGGATCCGTCTCTGGGTTTAAAAAACAAAAACACTCACGAGACGCCGGCGCCGCATGCTGCATCGACTTTGTTAAACAAGCAGACAGAGATTAATGAACCAAAGAGGAATTCATTACGGCGCAAATATTCCCGCTCACAACAACCGTGGAATAATTCCCATGCTTCAATGTTTGTGGAACGCTGCTGATCGTCGCGTCGTAGCAACCCAAAATGAAAACCAACAGCCAATTAGCGATGGCGATTAATTCATGAGCTGCGGCCCCGTCCTATTAGCGGCGCTTTGGCCCTCGATTTTCAAACAGAGGACATCACGCGGTCTCGTCTGTCTTGCTGCCCCGTCACTGTCCAAAAGACATAAAAACGACGCGTCATCTGATGGCAGCGCATCGGCGCTCTTTTGTCTCTGAAGGGGGGAACTAGAGTGCGCCGACAAGAGTGACAAAGCCAGCATCTAATCTTTGTTCCTCCCACACACACACACACACACAAGCAGAACGAGAGGCAAGCGATCCGTCTCCATTGTGCCTTCCAGATGCTCCGGCCCCCACTGGGAAATGAGACACTGTAGTACGAGCATCATGCAACGGCTTTACCAGCGAGGCTTGAAACCAAAGGGAAGGAGCGAAGCCGCGTCTACGGCGGGCGCAGGGAGTACCTGGAGGGCCGGGGCCTTCATCCGTCACAGCATGGGAGCCGAACATTTACGCTAGCAACCTCAACAGGTGGCGGAGAGCCCTGGCATGTAAAGCGACACAGCTGGCGTCTGTGGCAGGAAATCCTTTAAACGCGCCAGAATCGATCTCGTGTTCCAACCTGCTCCCTTTAGGAACGCTCGTCTTTAAGATGTGGCCGTCTCCGGACGCACGGCCGGCGCCGCGTGATTTGGATCGGACGCGAAGACGCCCCGGCGCATTCGACATCACACGTGACGCAGACGGACAATGCATTTAATTTTGGATGGTGAGCTGCGTGAAATGTGACTTACCTTGGCCTTGACGAGCCTCTTCGCGGTCTTGATCTTGGCCTCGCAGAAAGCCCCTCTGTACTTGGCGCTCACATCAGTCCCTACTGTCAAGTAGGGGGGCTCGTCCAGAGTCTGGGGAAAAAGAGGCAAAGGCTCAATTCCAAGCCTTAGAAATAAAGCTCACTGTCGCAGGTGTATTCCCGCAGTTAGAGCCAGAAGGAACACGCACGCACGCGTGCACGCACGCACGCACGCACGCACGCACGCACGCGAGCTTCGCCCAGTCTTGTCCGGCGACGCAAACCCGCTTCCAGCTCTGTGATTCATCCATGGAAAACACACACCATCTGCTCTGGGTGCTGGAAAACAAGCCTCGGAGGGCGCAAACAAAAACAGGACACTTCACTACTGCTTTGATGGCTACAAAGGAGAAGCTACCCGGAACACATAGCACCTTCTTGTGTCATCACTGGCTGCTCATCAACCCCCCCCCATCGAGAACAGATTTCAGAGGCTAGAGTCCACCGGGAAAACAGACTTTCTGTGTGAGGGTGACCGCAGATAATGTTTGTGCTTCCTGTAGTTTATGGATTTGCCGAGGCTGCTCCATTGAAGCTCGGGGAAAGGTCGAACCTTAAAGCGGTATATTTAGACATCCTTCTAGAACAGGGGTGGGCAGTTATTTTTTTCCATGGGGTCATATGAGAAACAGAAAATATTCTGGAGGGCCGGGCAAAAAGGCTGGACTCAATTCAGCATCACATTAATTGTATTTCTTTATAAAGAAAGCAGCAAATAGCATCGTTTTGACAAGCTTGTAAGAATGTTATAATTAAGCAATAAAAAATTGTCATTAATTCACTTACATTTCTCAAAACAATGGTAAAATAAATGTGAATGTTTTACCATTTGTGACTCATATTAGTGAACATTTTCAGTCACATTCACTCTAAAACACATTTTGAGTTTAATCTGCTGTTGGAAGGTTGTGTGAAGCTTCTTAGCATCCAAAAGACATCACAATAGTGTCTCTGTGCTCATTAAGAAAGATACATCATAGTGAACTGTCACTGAATGCAGTTTTAGTCCATGCATGAGGGAAAATTAGAAAATGTGTTTATTTTGTAATTTCCAATCAGCCTTACACGGGCCGGTCAGAGTCAACCAAAGGGCCGTATGCGGCCCTGGGGCCATACAATGCCCAGGTCTGTTCTAGAATAAGGCCCAAACCGGGGCTGCACAGCTACTTTCAGCTGTCAGGACAAAATGCCACATGCACAGCAGACGTCAGGTTGGAACTCAACTCTTACTCATTGCACAGAAATACTCATTTTACTTGTCGTACTGAACGCTGGAGGTCATGCCTTCGCTCGAAATAACCGTTCATTGTTCCGCGAGGAGAGAAAAGAGCGTAGTACAGGTTGCAGTGCCAATTGACAGCTAAGCCAGAGGGTTAAGGAGCTGTAGCTGCACAGCATTGGAAAAAATATATATATATATACGCCACAATATTCTATATTTTCGTATGATTATAAAATTAATGGCGTCACCGTAGCGTACAGTGTGCACCGCTGTGATGCAAAGAAATCAAACACAAGAAATAAACACAGTTTACAGACAAGAAAAGGATTGAGCATGGTGTCATGAGTTTGCGTGCACACACACACACACACACATCACCATGTTGATGCTGAAACAATATACTGCGCCGCTCTAGTAGGAACTAATCCGTGAAACCAGGTGCTGTGAGACACTTTGGGACGTACTTGCCCAGCTTTAAGGATGTCAGACGTTCACTTGTGTGAATTTGAGAACTTTGGCTGGTTTCAATTGTTTGCAGAGATTTATTTATTTAGTTAGTTTGCCTAAACCAACCGACTCCTGTTTAAGCCTTCTGGGACGGACTTTATGAATACTGATCCAAGTCAGATGCTTTAGTTCGTTTTAACCCATTTAGGCTCCGGGTTCAGAAATTACTTAAAGAAATTGAGTAAACACTCTGGTGTCTAGCAAGTGAGCAAAATCTTGAGCGGTATGAAAGAACAAGCTGCTCTGCCACTCCTCCAGCAGCATCGTGCAGGGGCATCGGACTTAATTCTGTGCCAACATCAATGGAATATTGATTTTTAAAATGATGTACCAGTTAAATCTATAAACAGAAGCTGTTAAAATATCCTCATGATTATCTGGACCGTTAGGCGTTGACCATCGGCCAAATGGGATTTTTTGGGGGGGCTGTATCGGTGAGTGTTCCTGATAAGTGATGGGTCTAAAGAAAGCGAGTGGTGAGGATGGCAGTGACGAGAAAAGACGCAGGATGATGGCGATGGAGGTGAAGCATGAAATTATCGGTCAACATGATGGGACACGCCAGTACGAGCGGAGCACATCGACGATGTGTACAATCCTCAAACAGCTGGATGCTATCAGGAACACAAAGCCTCCCAAAGGCAGAACTATTATGTCTGAGTTTAGGTAAGTGTACGTGTAAAGGTACAATTACTGCCCCCTCCAGCTCACTGCTCACCGCCGTTAGCGCTACCGTCTGTCTCGAAGTTAATCTTATAATGAAAAACACATTTTATATTACAATAATACTGTATATCATTTATTATATCATTATGTATGTGAAAAATGTTTTTTTTACATTGTTACTAGTTACGTGCTCGGTCCAGGAACAAATTATACTTGTATGTTAAGGTATTATATATATATATTGCTAAAATGACATAACATTCGGCTTGTTGATGAGGACCATGGAAATTGTAAATCAAATAATGGCCGTATAATATAAGAGCATATAAGAGCATTACAAGCAAACACACAAAAATTGGTGCTTATAGTAGTGGCTTTAACACCTTTACCAAACTAACTTGTTTGGCATTGCTTTTAATGTATAATTTTACTGTTGGAATTTTATTGATTTTATAACAGTGTTCACTTTTAACGTATAATTTTACTGTTTGAATTTTATTGATTTTATATCCGTGTCCACATTTTTATTGTTTGTATTTTCTGTATTACTCTGTTTTTATTATGTACACTGTAAAGCGTCTTTGAGTTTTCAGAAAAGCACTATATAAATAAAATGTATTATTATTATTATTATTATTATTATTAACTTCACACACAGACGGATGCACAAGGAGCAAGACTGGACAGCTTCACCTAATGATGGATGACGCTTCTTCATACGGAATAGAGCGTAAAAGCGTTCAATTATTCATCTTCCTGAATGCGAAGACAATGAAGAAACAATTACTACTGTATTAAAGAAAACAAACAAACTGCATGGTGACTCACACGGTAAACGGTGGTAATTAGCTCGCCGCCACTGGAACGCCGCCACTGGAACGCCACACGGCTGCGGTAGTGTGTTAATGCGGTTATTCTCCCAACCATCAGTGTCACTGAGGTCACGCAAACACTTACGTAAATAAAAGTAACACACGTGAACCGAACTGATTGACAGATGACATCATCACGCAGACGATGATGTCATCACCTGTGGGATGAAGTTCGACGCTGTCGCGGTCGAGCCATGACCAGCGTCCTCTTCTTCCTGGTGCCTGGGATCCACACAGATGGATCGGGGGGGGAGTCCAGTGCTCTACTGCCTCCCCACCTCATTAGTTTTTAGTGCAAGTCCGTCCTCGGCACCAGCTGCCCCCCCACAACGCCAGGTTTACTTGAAGCAGAAGCCATTAAGCAGCGCCGATCCCAGCGGCGAGGCAGAGATGGCTCTTCTGTCGCCCTGCCTCCTCCTTGCTCCCCGTGCGCTTAGCCTGCTCCTTGATGAAGAGCAGATGAAAACAGCCGGGTCGAGGGGGAGGGGGGGGGCTAGCGAACCTTCCTAGTTTAACAAGGCAGTGGTGATAACACTACCGGGGCCAGTTTGTTGTTTCCAGTGATAAATCCCCACATTCAGCTGAACCGATGACAGAAACTCCCATTCCATCGCTTATCTGGAGGACAAACACACCAGCGCTGAAAAACAGACAATGTTGTTTCCCCTCGCTCGGAAAATCAACCAATCAAGAGGACTAAGCTCTGAGAGATGAGATTCCTGGTGCAGCATCCTTTCCCACAGTGGGAAATCACAAGAGGACCAGGAAGTCGCCCTCATCCGATGCATCCAGCACCTCTAACAGGATCAGAGTTCACATTTTTAACAAACACGCTGTGAACTTTTTGTTGTAGTTTTACAGGAACAGATTTTTGGTGTTACTTCTCTTTAACATTTATTTATTCATTTTGCTTTGATTAACATACAAAAACTATTAAGAAATTCCTTTACAAGACTACCGGTACTACTACTAAGACGAATATGCTAAATCAAGCACAATAAGCTCAATATGTACGGTAATATAAATAAAATAAAATAAAACATTTTAAAACCCATGAAACTGGAACTTCTACTACTACCTGCGTAATTACACTAGTTTACTGCTGCTAATACACATCCGTGTATCCACTCCTGCTGCTGCTGTTTTGTGATGTTACATGTAGCATGACTTCACCGAGAAACATTCCTAGTGTGTGAACCCTCACTGACAATAACAATAAACACCTTCTAATTCTGATTCTGATTCTTCTACTGTACTTCCGGCTTGTCCCATGAGGGGTCGCTACAGCAAACCAACCTTCTCCACTTCACCCTGTCCTTTGCATCGTCCTCCCCAGCAGCAGCCGCTCTCATGTCCTCCCTCACTACGTCCATGTATCGTCTCCTGGGTCGTCCTCTAGTCCTGTTCCCTGGCAGTTCCATCCTCAGCATCCTTCTACCGATATCGTCCCCGTCTCTCCTCTGGACATGTCCACTCTGTCCTCGACCCGCATTAATCCAATTTCCACCAGAGTCCTGTGAGTGAGCGGCGCCTGTTAACCCGTGCCTGGGCCGATCCGGATATGACTTTCATATCCAAGGTTGAAGAATGCATTTTTAATTCTGGTAAAGTTTTACACCAGATTCCTGACGCTACCCTCTGCATTTATCCGAGCTCGGGACCGGCTCAAAGGGAGACGCTGGCTGTGCTACGCTAGCTCCTGCTAACCGTGGTGCCCATGAGGCTGCAAGTCCATGAAACTGTAAATACTTTGAGGAAAAATGTTGAACTCTTTCACCTGAACAGGGACCGTCTTCTCCCTCAAACATTCACAGGAACAAGGAAGAAGACCACCAAAATCCAAATAAATTGCAAGAAAGATATAATATATGAAACAGTGCAATAAGTCTGAAACCTCCAATTTCACACGATTAATAAAAGGAATGTACAAAGGAAATGTAATAAATAAAAATAATAAAAGAAATGTACAAACTTTTTCTTTTCTCAAGGAAATGAAATCTTCTCCTTCCATAGTTCAGCCGGGGAAACGGGCTGAAGCGGAGGCCAACAGGCTGGCGAGTGTCCTGCTGCTCCTTTAAGTCTAGAGAACTCGCCCTGAGGAATGATCTGCAGCCTGACGGCGGCCGGGTCACGCCCTCTCCCAGCGCCACAGTGGCTTTCAGATCAATAAGTACAGTCTGGTATAATAATATCTGCCCACTTGTGGATCTGTCCCTGTGAAAACGCGGTGACACGTCTGACCAGAAACGGATTCTGAATGAAGCGACTATCAAAGCCATAGCCGACGTGTTCAATCAGTTTCGTGGATGAAGTCACCGTGAGAGGAAACGTCTCTGTCAGCCTGAACTCGCTTCATTACTGGAACGTGTCTGCCGTCCTCTGAAAATGTCAAACTTCCTCTGGGGAGACCAGTCAGCCTCTCCCTGAGCACACCGAGTTAGTTTTTTGCCTGATAATGAGGTCATGAAGGTGTGATGTCATGCTTCATGTTTTTTCTCTCCCTCTCTCAGTTCATTTCTTTCCTTTCTTTCCTTTCAGACATTGTACCCGTACGCCTCTTCCTTATTTCTCTATTTGTGTCCATGGAAAAAAGAGCCAGACAATGCAACCAGGCAGGTGACCAGGATTCACAGTCTGAATGAAAGCCACTGGCGGCCTGAATGATTCCGGGGGTCTGATAATATTTGCCTGCAGCCCCCCCCTCTCTCTCTCTCTCTCCCCGTTTGCCGCCGATGTGGATATTCTCTATTCGATATTCTCCAGGAACATGAGCTGGATTGAACCCGTGCAAATGTGACTCCCTGTGAGGTGACAAAATGCACCTGCGGCCTGCTTACAGCTGCACTTTGCTTAAATACACGACAGGAAAAAGGCACGTGGGGGCAAAGTCATTATAATCTATGAGGAAATCGTTCAGGGGAGCGGGGGCATCGTTGACGATAAAAGCTGAGATTTATTTGTGCCATAAAAGCTTTTCTCCCTTCCACCGAGGAATCCGTGTTGTCAACCGTAAAAGAGCCGCTATCCCTGCTGTTGAATGAAACACAGTTTAAACAGAGAGGTGATAAATGGTGTGCAAGTCGTCCTAGTCTGGGGGGGGGGGGGGGGGGCGGCTAGTCAGAGCCACAAAATTATTCTGGCTTCACCAAAACAAAAACACACTCGAGTGACACTGGCAGCGAAATGAGATCGGTTTCTGCTCAATAAAGGCTCTCAGGTCATGAAATATTTATCAGCCAACTCCACAGAGCAGCGCTGGAAAATGAAGCTGCTGCTTATCGTGCATTTCCTCAGACAGACTGAGCGACTCGGAACATTTTCCTCCTCCAATTCATTTAAAAAGAGGCTTCCTGCAAGCTATCAAAAAGGTAAACACGACAAGAGCTACTCTTTTTGAAATGGAGTGCAGGATATAATCACAGCTTCTTCTACTATTTCCGGTATATTTGGTATAAATTGCGCATATCAAAATATCTTTTTCCGATCGAAAGTGTGATGCATGAACACGCAAGTCCTAATCGGATCAATATTTTTAGAAGCAGATTTTCCCAGAGCTGTTAGAACGCCAATATCTGATCTTTTCTATTGAGAATCGAGCCATTTTTATATGAGATCAGAATTTATTTTTGCTTTTCGCATATATGCATGCGTGGTCGCCCCCCCCCCCCCCCACCACCATCCAAATTAGCCACCACCTCTAGAGAGAAGTAACTGAGAGGATTTTGTTCTCCACACGTCCTTGAGCATAGAACGTAAAATGGTCGGTAGATGCGAGTGAATGTATTTACTGCATTTACATTACACGTAACACACACACATGATCACCCTGTTGCAGAATGCAGTCATCGCAACAAAATAAAAACAAATACTTTTACTTTCAATACTTTGAACAAGGGTATTTCATATGCAGCGGTGTTTCAACAACAACTTTTACAGTTACTAATATCTAGTCAAATAGATAATAAATGATATAGAACCTCATCAAATTAACAGCCAACGCAGGCAGATGCGACAGGAAACGCTGTTGCTATTCTGCATCGTCGCTTCCTGTTCAGGCCTTGGAAATCCAATTACACTAGCGTGGCTGAGCTCCGCTTCAGTTTCACGTTGTGCCCTTTTCTCTCTCCAACGATTGGCTGCATTCTGACAGCATCCTTCATTGTAAAGGCAAGCTGGTCTTTTTTTTAGGAGTTGCTGCTGTTGTGTTGTTTCTTGTGGGTTTTAGGATATTATATATTACAGTCAGCTGAGATTAGCCGAAACAAATAATGCAAAGCAAGTTGTACCGAATTATTAGCTCTCCCAAGGAGGTCATGTTTTTGCTGGCGTTTATCCGTCTCTCTTGTTTGCCTGTCGTTTACCAACATAATTCAAAACATTACAGATGGATCTTGATGAAATGTTTAGGAAATGTTGGGAATGTTTACCAGGAACAGATGATGACATTTTGGTGATAATCCAGAAGAGATCCTGGATTCTGGATCACTTTGAGATTTTCATTAACATTGAATTCAATGAAGCTTATGGAATTTGACACAGTCATATAGCGGGGGGCTCTATTTTATTAATTTCATCCGGATCGGATCTGGATTGCAGAAATTATCAATATTTTTTTTATTTTTTTTAATGGGGGTACACTTGCATTTCGGCTGACTTTGCATTTAATATTAGAGCTAAAGATTTCTAACAAGTGTCGTCTTATAGCTGTATCTATTCCACGTCAACGGATTCATTCTAGCTTTAATACCTGAGGAAACAGATCCGGTTGAATTTCAGAGTGAATTTTCACAACAGAACGATTTTGTTTTTTGGACCCTTTCAATAATATCTCAATAATAATAATATATTGATGTCTGGATAAAGCCCGGCTTTTCAAACAGACCACTAAGCAGCCTTGTTGAAATATTTCAGCCCGTTTTGACACATTCTGTTGTGCTGTATTGAACAGGCATGTACGCCGGACAAAGGAACATACAAGAGGCACGCAGGGACGAATTAAGCTCTCTCTCAGCCAAGCTCACACATGCAATAATCCTGCTGTGAATCACCTCTTTGTCCAAACCAGAGTCACCACGGCTTCTAGCAGCTAGTGCTTCAGCTCGGGTTACCGTGGCGATGCCGTGGCAGCTTCAAACTAGGAATGAAAATAAGAATCTCAATACCTTTTGTTTAAATTCAATGCTCAGTTCTGCAAATCTGCTCCACCTGCAGTCTGGCGTACATTTCAAACCATGTCAGTGATTCCCGTACCGTTGGGAGAGGCAATGTGGTGGAACAGTGGAACCTCGGTTCTCCAAAGACTAGGCAAGTCGAACAACTCCGTTCTCCAGCAAAAGAAATGGTGTTTAAAATGCCCCGGAAGTCAAACAGATTTTCGGAGTTCTAAATGTACTTTTATGTGTTTTCTGTTGTTTAGATACACGTAGTTACTTATGAATATAAATGTAGGCGTGTAAATGTGCATTTATCTGGTGCGTAGGAACGGATTCATCTAGTTTCCATTATTTATTTTCAAACAAATCGTTTTTTGAACAATATTACGGAACAAATTATGTTCAACAACCGAGGTTCCACTGAATTACGATTTACGGGTCCAGAGAAATTCTGGCTTTTATATATGTTGCAACTGTTAAACGAGTTTGCTCAGATTCGCAAAAAGGATTACGAGCCTCAAAATCAAATCAAGGAACATTTCTCTCATAGACTCTGGAGTCCAAGTATAGAAGAGAGAGGATTTAATGTTGAATTAATTCATTTACATTAAGAAAAGTTTTTTTTTTTTAGTAAGTTCAGTGAACCAAAGAATGTCTTTGATTTGCTGTAACTTCTTCCAGCGGAGTGAAGTAGAGCGAATCAATGACGTTCAATCAGACCGACTCAACACGGCGATCACTTTCTTTGAAGTGTTGTACATGGAAATAAATCACAAAAGGGTCTCCACATGCAGGGCCTAGAAAGATTTCTAGAGGAAGCAGGCTACATACCGAGCATTGCATTGATATATCTAAAATAATACACAAGCAATACATGTCTGGAGATATATATATATATACTGTATATATATAGTATATTCCCGGCTGCTTGTACACTATATAGCCACAACATTACCAGTTCTTCATGCTTTCATTTGCAGGAATAATCTGACATTTCACAGCAATTTTCTTTGTTGACAATAAAAGAGCAATATTTGCCTGCTCCCTGCCAAAAGGAGTGATTTGGGGATTTACCGTTGCACTTCCACAAAGTTGGAGGAATCATTAGAGACAGCTATAAAGCACACTGATTGAAGGTGAAATCTTTCTTCAAGTCAGCCTGGCCTCATACATTCCTCTCCAGCTCAGTCTAGACCAGGCATGGGCAAACTACGGCCCGCGGGCCATGTGTGACCCGTTGGCCCGCCGAACATGTCAAAGTCATATCATTAATTGACATTTTATTATAATTAAACCTCATTCATTTTACCTTTTTTTACTTTGTAATGCTTCCTGTAAAAGGCCGAATCCTTTCATGTAATGTCTTTTACATGTCATTTATATTAGTTCACACAAACACTCCATCCATCCTCACCCGGTCCCTCCGTCAAATTTTAGGACCCATTGTGGCCCGCGAGTCAAAGAGTTCGCCCACCCCTGGGCTAGACATGTAACAACTTTATATGCAGGTTGATGTAGTAGAAAAGCAAAGGTTTACGCATCTTTAAGACGTGCCTGTGTTTTACCACGCTGCTTACATGCATGCAAACCACACCATTATATAGATCACTAATAGCGGAGTGGATGTCATGGCCATGATGACGCAGCCGCTAAATGCAAAATTAAACCTTTCATTTGGTCTGTTGGTGCTGATGCTTAGGACATCGTTCTAGGCTGCCAAGGTCATGAACAAAGTGCAGCAGCTGGATCGGACAGACAACTTCTGTTCCAACAAGGACTTTCTACACTGCGGTTTCAGCAAAGTCATTTAGATGACATTTTGAGATTCAAAACAAAACAAACTCGAAAACGACAATCAGAGATTGCAGACCCTCGCCTCCAATAGACTATTGGATCTTGTGAGACAGTAAACAGGGCTTCCGGATCAGAGGGGCCAAACCTGCTCTAGCTTGCTGCTCCGGAACGTACTACAAGACTCCTTCTGGACTCTTTTTCCCATCATGCCATTCGTGCCCCTCCCTCTTAAAGTGGCAGTTTACAGCACAGGCACGATTCCAGATGTAAAGATAATTTTAGAATCTGAATCCAGATCCGGATCAACGCCATTCTCGGGGAGGACCGAGCCACGGACAGAACCCTGCTTGTGTAAAAATTTCAAGTTGATTGGGTTACTAGTGTTTGAGTTATGCGCTCGGACAGACAAACAGACAAACAGACAAACAAACGGACCCAATTGCAATACCCTCACCTCCGCTTCGGCGAGGGTAAAAAGACAAAGACAAAACAACTATCAGACAATTATTTCACTTTTGGGACGTCTGATGTTGAACGTGTTTGATCCAGCGCACCACGTTGATGCAGTGTGTGCAGTCAACGGAGACACGGGGACCAAGGAAATGCTTAATGCACGTACATTAAAAGTCTTCCTAGTTACGGAGACATTTACAGTTCAGCAATGAACACAAGCGCTCACTATATAGAGAGCCGTCAAAAACAAGTGGCGCACACCTCAAAGCATCAGTAGAGCCCGCCTGATAATCTCAGACCGCCAGGAAAACAACAACGTTAAAGCATCGTTCCTGTCAGCAGCAGTGGAAATAAGCACAATAATAATCTCCCAATCTGAGCCTCCTGCCATCCAGAAGGAGAATTAGAACAGCCAAATAGTTATGAGCACTATCAGCACCACATAAATGTTCACAAATGAAGTATTATTCCTGAGGAGGAGTACGCGAGGCACCGACTAACTATTCTTCATCTATCATCTGTGTCTGTTTCGCGCGGATGCATTTCCACATTCTTCCTCTGGCAGAGACAATTCATTATAAAACCACAAATCAGGATGTCGGTCAAGTCGGCGTTACGTTTTGGGGCAAGTAGGAATGCACAAAGTAAAGATTTGTAGCCTTGTAGACAAATGAGCTGCAAATACCTTCCCGTCGCCTGACAAGTGAGATTTTATTTCCATTGCAATCACAAAAAGCTTCACAACAGCTCACACGTCCTTCTTACTTTAGTCGTTCCTGCCACACTATGTATTAAACACGCCAAATAGAATGTTCCCCACAAACGCCGACGTTTCTGGACGCCAGACCACCTAACTTAGAAGTGAAACGGCGTAAGACGCGGCTCCATGCGTGGATCCCGTCGCGAAAAGCGGCAAGTTGAGAGCGACAGTCTGCAGGAATAACAACAGCCACGAGTATGAGCGATTAAAAGCAAGGAAAAATGTGAATTAAAGTTTAAAATAAATATGATGTTATTATATATATATATATTGTTTTATGTGTTTCAATAGGATAGTGTTTTCTCATGTTACACAATGTTGCGTAAACACTGCTGTCATGTATTTATTGATCTTATGACAAATTGTTATTTATTTTGTATATTATTGACTACTTTATACAACTTGAGCTGTACTGTTGTGACCTTGAACGTGGTCTAAATGTGAAATAAAAACTGCGTTGCCAATAGTACATTGCCAGCAGTATTTTTTCCATAATAGTAATAATAAGTAATGTGGAATTTTTAACTTTAAAAAAGGGTTAAATTAAATACATTTTAGGTGTTCATTTAAACACTGGTAATGAGTAAATATTTTAACCCTCTTTTAGTGTTACATATACTCTATATATCAGAGTAGAACTTGAACACCTGAGGAGTACAATTTTAACTCAGAAAAGGGGGTTCAAGATTAACTCAAAAAAATTAGTTACTTTTACTCAGCTCTGGAGTACATGCGTTGGTAACGCATGTACTCCAGAGCTGTACTCCAGAGCTGTACTCCAGTACATGCGTTGGTAACGCATGTACTCTAAAATTGAGTTGTTTCTGACTCACAGGGAGTTTATTTCTAAGTGTCAATATTTGCTGTGTATATATAAAGCCACAGAAAACAATAAACTGCAGCTCATTTATTCTGATATTCAAGCATTATTATTATTATTATTATTATTATTATTATTCAGTTTGGGTCTAAGTTAAAAAAAGCATCAAACACAAACCACCGCGTTCCCAAAGACATTTCTCATTTCAGAATTCTGCTCAACGTTCCGATCGCGGCTCCCCACGGCCTGATTGCAGCAGAAGCAGCGGTTTGAAACCCAAACCCAAGCCCACGAGCAACAACTGAACGCGCACATACCTTCATCTCTCAGCGACTCCTCTGGACGTCCAGCGGCGACTCGGAGGCTGGAAGCAGAGGATGGAGACTGTCAGAGACGCTGTCAGAGACGCTGTCAGAGACGCTGTCAGAGACGCTCAGCCCAAAACGAGACCCGCTTGTTTTGATGACATCACTTCTTCACTGCTGGGCGGCGGGCGCACGTACACGCACGCACGCACACGCACACGCACGCACACACACACGCACACACACACCGTCTGCACATTAAATCTTCTTTCATTGGTTTCTTGGATTTCATCCCGGGGCTGTAATTGATTTAAAGAAAACTCACATAAGGCTTGCAGCGACTACTTTGGGGGGGGGGGGGGGGGGGGTTAGAGGCAATGTTTGCGTCGCAAAGTGAACGGTGCCCCCCCCCCCCCCCCCCCAAAGCCGTTTTATGTAATGCCCAGTGGCTCTCTAGTCTGTCAGCAGCCACTCTCTCGGCTTGAAAGGCGAACAAACACTAACTTGGTCTGTGCGGAACACAGAGGCGACCCCCCCCCGTACGCATGTACGGATAATAAAAGGATGCGATGGGTGCTGGTGGGTTCGCGGCGTGTCCGCCTTGCACCGCACCGAGGATGACGCCATTTCTGCAGCCGAGAGTCGCCCCGGATCGGACCGCTTCACCTCCGCTTCTGTTGCTCCACGCCGTGAATCCGACAGCAGAAATAGAGCGAGCGTAATAACGCTGTCTCCCCCGGGACGGGGTCGAGCTGAGCGGAGTGAGGACGGGTCCGTGCACACCCCCCCCCCCCCCCCATAGAACGTTCGCTGCCGCTGACAGAGAAGCAGAACGGCTCGCAACAAGGTCAGGCCCGGGGGAGATGTGTAATAACACAGTAACAACGCGATGATGCGCGTGTAATAACACAGTGACAACGCGATGATGCGCGTGTAATAACACAGTAACAACGCGATGATGCGCGTGTAATAACACAGTGACAACGCGATGATGCGCGTGTAATAAAGCAGTAACAACGCGATAATGCGCGTGTAATAAAGCAGTAACAACGCGATAATGCGCGTGTAATAAAGCAGTAACAACGCGATAATGCGCGTGTAATAACACAGTAACAACGCGATGATGCGCGTGTGATAACACGGTAACAACGCGATGATGCGCGTGTAATAACACGGCAACAACGCGATGATGCGCGTGTAATAACACGGTAACAACGCGATGATGCGCGTGCACAACCATCTTATTGTTCTAACGCAAGCCAAGGTCGCAGCCCCGTTGTCGTGTCTGAAGTCATCCTCCCCAGACCAGTGATCGATCAACAACAACAATAATGCCCAGAGAGAGGCAGCCTGAAACCCGATACCCCCCCCCCCCGACCCCCCCACTGTGATTAAATACAGCCTCGAGTGCATTTCAACATCGGGTTCTGTCCAGTCGGGTTTTTTTTGTCACGCAAAGCGACGTTAAAATGTGCAAAAACGTGAATGGTCGCGCAGCGAGAATAAACAAGTCCCTCCGGAGGAGAAGGGGAAATAGTCCGCCTTGCTTTCTGCTCATTGCAGCTACAGCTGATCAAACGGACGAGCTCCGGGGGACACGGGAGCAAGTGAACCGGGAAGAAGCGCAACGATCCCGGCGTACAAGCACAAAAGAAGAACCGGACGAATGCTTCTGATCGGTGAAACTACGCGGGCCGAGCGGCGGCTGATCCCGCAGCGACGCCGGAGCTCGTGGCTTCGTTTACCGTCACTTTTGATGGGAACACCGCGGCATGATCTGCTGCTCGACGGCCGCCTCTCGGAGGATCCCTCCGCTCACCTCGGCTAGCATGACGCTAACCTTTCAGTGCGTTCGTCCGGCTGGCTACACAGCATAACTTTGTTATCGAGCAGTTCGAGTTGTTGTTTTTTTTCCTGTATCGATGGCTGTCGATTCACTGGCGTCGCATTCATTCATCCCAAAAAAAAATCAACCTAAAAGGTTGTGTTTTTTTTTGCAGTATTTAGTTGTTAAGTTAGCTTTCAGGGTCAAGGTAAAGAAGCGAGAGAAATGTCTTCAACATAGCGATGAACAAAAGCAGGCTTACCTGCGCTGTCAAGTTGGAGAAATACTTTCGATGAAAGTGATCAGTAATCCGTGGGATCATTTATGTGAGAAATGTGACGGGATTTAATGTCGTCCGTTCGCTCCGAGTTGATGTCGGAGGCGGATGGGGAAAAGGGGTTTTCGCAGAGCGCTGCTGTTTGCCTTGTTGAATAGCTGTTCCTCTAGCCTAGCTTCCTCCCCCCCCCCCCCCCCCTTCCTGAGAATGATTGACGGAAGTGTTGACCCTGCCTCTCACTAAATTCCCCTCGCTGATTGGTGGGTATATCGAAGGGGAATAACGTAGCAGCTCAGGATTGGCTGATGGAGAAGGAAAAAAAAAAGTCACGGTATGGCGTACAACGTAATTCTACTGGGCGATTCCACACAAACACAGCGGCGAAAAACACAGGAAAAACTACAACCCCCAGCGTAAGGGCAACAATTTATGTTCGATATGTATTACAGCCCGGGCCGACAACGCGGGGTCTGTTTTTTCTTTTCGTCTGGCCTACAGGTCTAGAACTCGTATCGGGTAACATAAGAATATAATTCTAACACACCCCGGTTACATTCTCCACCTCCTCTGCGCTGCTCCGAAGCATTTATGGGGAGTTGAACCAGATCAGCTTCTTCCAAAAAACAGTGTCTGTTATTATTATACTGCGATAGTTACGCTAAATGCTAGCATGACATCCAGTGGAAATAACAAGTCTCATATGGACTACAACTCATATGACGGTGTGGATGTGAGAGTCATGTGATGTACCGTAGTCGGTAAAACGTCGAAGTGCTTTTATTTCCAAAAATATTTGATTATTAGCAGAAATGCGTAACTGTGGTATAGCGATGCTATTATGTTAGCTGCTAACGCTAGCTAAGTAGCATGACCGGCGGAGTCAGTGGATTTACACACAACAGAACGAGGTAGGTAGAAACGCCGGAGGAAGAGAACTGTACAGCAGTAACGCTCTCCTTTATATACTAGTACTACTACTACTACTACTACTACAGTATATGAGTTTTCGGGGCACTGTAACGTTGACTTCTATAGTTTAGATTCAGGTTAATTTATACACATTGTTAGTGTGTCTGTAAAACTGGCTCCAACACAAATGTAAAGTCGAGTTTTCTTTTCACAAGCTCAACCCAAACTAAACTAAACTAAACTATGTAACCACGGCTCTCTGTTTCAGCCCTCGTTTAAAGTGAAGTTAACATATCTTGACTTCTATTTGGCCCTTTTTTGTTAGATCAACCGGATCCGAGTAGAATACGAGTTGCTGTGAGGCTACTCATCAGTTTCAGGAGTCATTTTATATTTGTCTTGTGTATCCAGTCATGTCATCAAGAGAGCTCGGACATAAAACACATAAAGAAATGAAACCAGTTATCAGAAATGTTTTTCAAAGGGTTGCTTTTTACTTTCCTACTTGAAGTACATTGCAGCGCTTGTACTTTACTTTTACGAGCGTAAAATAGTTGAACGCATACTAATAATCTTATCAGTCATATTTTCCCACACGAGTAACTTTTATTTTCTTCTTGAGCCAAGAATGAATGTTTTCTTGCCACTCTTGATCAGTGTCAATTGTGTACAAGGATCTTTGTGTTATTTTTTTTCTCCAATATAGATATTTGTGAACTTGAAGCGATGGCCAGTGACACACAAACCACCTCAGAACGAATTCTGCTGGAGCCGTACAAGTACTTGCTGCAGCTACCAGGTGAGGCTTTTTCTGTGCCGGTAGAATCATGGAAGAGGCGATGACAAACGGGCACGAGGCTGAAAGTTCATTAAAAGCTGCGGTCTGCAAGCTGCCTTTTATCTCAAAGATCCTAGAGAAGGTCATTCATAATATCGTGGATATTTTCCAGACTTTAAAATTCTAAATCTGGCAGGCAGAACTATGTACGTACCGGTAAGTCTTACTGATCATGAATCTTTCTCTGCTCCTCTGTCATATAGGGGTTCCACAAGGCTCAATTTTAGGCTCCCCTGCTTTTTACTTTGTACTTACTTCCTGTGGATTCTATTTTTTATTTTTTTTTAGAAAACTTGGCATTTCCTTCCATTGTTACGCTGATGACAGTTGGATTTATGTGCCGCTAAAGAAAAAAAAGATGCTTCCTCGGTTAAACAGCTTCCGTTTAAACTGCATGGATGGCCCTAAACGTTTTAAGTTTCAACGAAAAAAGAATTGATGGCGTTTGGTCCCAATGGAGAGACGATTGTCTCATCTAAAGAAAATGGATGGATGGGTAAATTAAGATGAGCTGTGGAAAAACAACAAGCCATTTAAATTGAATCAGATTTGTGTGGTCTTGTACTTATATTTGAGGCTATTTGAACTAGAACTTAAAGCAACAAGAGTTACTAAACTGTGTGCAGTTCTGATTCTTTGTGAGTGGAGAAGTGACTGAGATTGCATCAGGAATTAATTTGGGTAAATAGGACAAGTCCTATGAGTATTGGTTGGTTGGGATATTTTGCTCTGTTGCCATGCCCCTTTCTCATTTATTAAAGCTTATTGACGTTAAGAGATCATGTCAGTATCCAAACCTGGATCTTTTTGTCATAGTTTTGTTTTATATATTGACCGGCTTGTGTTCGATTGTACCTCATCACCGTTTTATATTGAATTGATTGTTTTGTGTTTTATAACATTGAGAGCAGTTTCAGTTATTTTTTTTATTTTTTTTTTGGTTTCTGAAGTACTAACACGCTCTCCCAGAGAAGCTGGGACGCTGTGTAAAATGTAAATAAAAGCAGCATGTGGTGATTCGTAATGATGCAGATACAAACTGATTGATGGAAATGTTTTTATGTAGTGTTTGTTCCAATCTGCTTGACCTGATCACAACTGGACTCGAGTCTAAATACAGGTGTGAAGGCATTGAGGACTTATTTAACCTCTAAATGCTCAGATTGCATTCAGAGGTGGCCACGGTAGCGGCGTGACGCCGTTTGACCTCATGCTCAGCGGATGTCGTCTGTGAAACGACAAAGAAACACAACGGGCATGATGGATTACACACCGTCTGATTTACATTTGGTTCACATGTTGAATAATGCATAATAATAATAATCATTAAATAAATAATTATCGAGTCGGGAGAAACTTCTGCTTCTGGCTAATTCTTAATCATTCACGCTTTTCTTGTAAATT
Organism: Brachionichthys hirsutus; assembly: GCF_040956055.1. Classification (NCBI taxonomy): domain Eukaryota; kingdom Metazoa; phylum Chordata; class Actinopteri; order Lophiiformes; family Brachionichthyidae; genus Brachionichthys; species Brachionichthys hirsutus. The sequence continues at coordinate 5,070,255 of NC_090903.1, forward strand.
CGGCAATAAACGTAACACAATAAGTCTCTTTCCATGTTAAAAGTGTTTGTGCAGCATCGCCCTACCAGAAGTCCTCGTCTCTCCGTCTAAAGCGCAGCTTAGCTTCCTTCCAACATTCAGCCTGTTTGAACTGATTTACAAAAGAAAAAAAGTGTTTTATTTACTTAAAAGATAAGTTTACAAACCACTTGGCTATTTTTTTCTTGTCCATTAGAGAAGTTCTAAATGTGAAAATGTGTACGCATTGTTTCCGCTAAGATACTCGTGAACTGACCTGCGGACGATAACATTTCTAAAAGTCTGATGCAGCACAAAAACAACGAAGCAGTAGAGCCGCAGAACAGAGACTCGGCTCAGTGTTGTTTTTCACTATTACAGTGATTTAATATTTGTTTTCCTCTCTTCTCAGGAAAGCAAGTGAGGACTAAACTATCCCAGGCGTTTAACCACTGGCTTAATGTTCCAGAGGACAAACTGCAGGTGAGAAAGCCGCTGCTTCAGCTCTCTTAACATCCACGCTTGTCTGCCGTTTATTATGCGGATGAGCCCACAAAGGCGGAAACGATGCCGTGGTTGCTCGGAAGAGGCACTATATTTTGTAATGCAGAATGTTGTATCAGCTGAGCTCCTTTCAAACGGAATATAAACAGAACGGGGAGCGTTCATGATTCATTACGGGAATTTGTTATTGCACCAGAGGATCAAGTGGAATGAACACAGAAGCTGGGCGGTTACCACGTTCTGTACTTGACTGGTCAGTAAGTTGTTTTTACTTTCCCACGGAGATGCTGTATGCGCTCATTTGTAGGACGTAAAGATATTATTTTGTTTTGGTTCGGTTCTCTGTGAACGGTTTGGCGCTCAGAAGGCGGATTCCTGGTGACCCAGGCAGGCGTTTGTCTTTGAAGAAAAACGTGCCGTAAATGTTCAAATGACTGAAACGGACCCGTTCGTACAGTCTGCTGACACGGCGACCTCGGGCATACGTGTTTCTGCACTGGATAGAACTGAACGAGTAAATGCTGCTTCTACTTGTTCAGGTATAACATAGATAATATGTACCTGTAAAAGAAAAGTTCCTGTAATGGGGTGCTTGAAACCTTCTGTCCTGGGGAAGCGTTGCTTTTCTTTTAAACCATGTAGGATTAAGTGGGATATTTATACAGCGCGTCATTTTCAGTTGCATTTTATCTGTACACGAAGGTTCCCCGGGACCTCGAAGAGCTTTCATCAGGCCTTTTTAGATTTTTTTTACGGTGAGACACGGTCCGCGCTCCGTGGGGCATTTTAAGAATATCAATAAGGTTGTGTTGTATCGAGCCCTTTAATTGGCTGCTGCAGTCTTCTGTTGTTTCTATCCGGGGCTTCCTCTCTATGAATGGGTTTAAATACAGGTCAATTGGTTTATTTCTCTCAAATTGTGCAAGATTAAACTAATTTAATTCTCAATTAGTTGTGGTATGATGATGCAAAAGTGAAGCACGGCAGCAGGCAAAAAGTATTCCAAGGTTTGGTATGTTTACACGGCCGGTTGTTTTCAGATCGGTTTACTCCAGAGGGTGGTGTGTTCAGACATTCTTTCCTCGACCGAGTGGCTTCATCTTGTTTTCCTGTGAGCAAAGGATTAGCATGATTCACATCTCAGGCTAATTACACCTCCGCCCATCTGTTGCACCGTTTCTTGAATGCTGCAGGTGAAATGGCGTCTGAAAGTACGCAGCGGGCCACCGGTGCGCGAGCTCCTGCGTTCACATTAGCCGGCAGTAATCTGGTGTTGCTGAGCAGGACCCTCCCCGCCGTCCACCATGTGAGAACAGGCCTCTGATCTCAATACGCTGTTAGCATTAGCGTTGTCTGGTGCTGGTCACGGCGCCGACCGCTCCGGGCTGTCCGGTGTATCGTTGGGTTTTCCGGAGGCCTTGTCTTCCCAGTTTCCTGAAGGTTTTATAACAGACCGAGGCATCCGGAGTTTGCACCGTCGCCTCCGTCGTTCCCTCTTCCAGCCGCCATGTTTCCACATTTAATGACCTGTTTGAGCCTTAATAAAAGAAATAGATGCGCGTGGAAGAGTAATAAAGTTGTGGGTTGCTTCTGAGTGTTTATTGAATATGATAAAGAGCCCCCCCCCCCACACACACACATTCTGTGTGTGAGGGCGGCTCCGTAAACTCCTGCTGAACCCACCGTGCACGCTCCTCATCCTCATTAGCTCAGTCGCCGCCATGGAAACAACCGTGCCTTCAGACGGATGGAGGCAGCGACAGTGGCACCCTGTCTCTTTCATTTGGTCATAAATGTTTTATAAATGTAATTATCTACCATTTGTTCCTCTTTACGGAGGGGAGCAGCGCAGGGTCTGCCGGATCAGTCTTCTAGTTGCCCCTGTTCTCTGTGACGGTGTAGAAAAAGTTAGCTTTCATATCGTCTGCGCATGTCATCCATGAAAATGTCTGCTGCCTCCAGCTTCGGGTGGATTTCGCTGTGACCTATCCAGCGAGAGGTCAGCAGGTTTATGGACGCCGCCGGCTCCTCTTTAAACGGCAGCAGACCCTGGATCAGGAGTCCTTAGTTAAATTCCGTTTAAAGGATTTCTACAGGAAATAGTTCAGTTGCAGCTTAACTCAGTACAACCTAACTATGACCTCACTCATAAACACGAGCTCTGCTGAAGAAGAAAACGAATATGTGTTTATGAGGAAGCAGAAGGATCACCACCTCCTCACGCTGTAAAGAACTGGATGAGGAGAGGGAAAGCAGCCGAGGACGAAAAGATCTACTTTACGTGAAGCTTTTTGGCCACTTCAGAGGAGACTGTCTTCCATCTTTGGTTCTGTCTGCAGTGGAGCAGCGCAGAGAGACGGTGTAGACGCAGCGCCCTCTGCTGTACGGAAGGTGAAATGTACCGTTTTACACAACCTGGTCGAGTCTGCACAGAATAAAAGCGTAAAGAAACAGTGAGCGTGTGTTTGTTTGACTCTCCATCCACGGATAAAGGTGTCATTTAAGGGTGCGCTTGTTTTGCTCGTCTGTGTTCGTCCGTGTTCAGGTGATCATCGAGGTGACCGAGATGCTTCACAACGCCAGCTTGCTCATAGACGACATCGAGGACAGCTCCACGCTGCGGCGAGGCTTCCCGGTGGCCCACAGCATCTACGGCGTTCCCTCCGTCATCAACTCGGCGAACTACGTCTACTTCCTGGGCCTGGAGAGGGTGCTGACCCTGGAGCAGCCGGAGGCCGTGCGAGTGTTTACCAAGCAGCTGCTGGAGCTGCACCGGGGTCAGGGTCTCGACATCCACTGGAGGGACACCTACGCCTGTCCCACGGAGCAGGAGTACCGCGGCATGGTGCTGCAGAAGACCGGGGGGCTCTTCGGCCTGGCCGTGGGGCTGATGCAGCTCTTCTCGGGGTGGAAGCGGGAGCTGAAGCCCCTCCTGGACACGCTCGGACTCTTCTTCCAGATCCGCGACGACTACTGCAACCTGAGTTCTCGCGAGTACGGCGAGAACAAGAGCTTCTGCGAGGACCTGACGGAGGGCAAGTTCTCGTTCCCCGTCATTCACGCCATCTGGTCCCGTCCGGAGAGCACCCAGGTGCAGAACATCCTGAGGCAGCGCACGGAGAACGTGGACATCAAGCGGTACTGCGTGGACTACCTGGAGAAGGTCGGCTCCTTCGCCTACACCCGGCAGACGCTGCGGGACCTGGAGGCCGAGTCCTGCCGCCTCATCGGGGAGCTGGGGGGGAACCCGCAGCTGGAAAGCCTCGTCAGGCAGCTGAGCCGGATGCATCACGAAGCCGAAGCGGCGGCGGCGGCGGGGGGGTCCGGGGCTGAGCCGGCCCCCACTGACATCGCCCCACGCTAGCCGCTGCACACTCCGCCTCCAAGCACCCAGGACAAAGTACCGGCATGTTTCACTCTAAATAGCGTCGCGGCTCAGTGAATCCTTAAACTTGGATTCTGCGACTCCGTTCCGACGGCCAGCAGCACAACGTCTGACGTTCTCTCACGTTCTCCGTGGTTCCTTCACGCCTCGGCAGCTTCTCGGATTCTAGCGCCTCTGTGCCGTCTGGAAATGGGAGGTAACAGCAGCAGATTAGAGCGTTCCCTCTGATGCCGACTGCAGTGTGAATGATTCCTTTCTGATTGGTTGTTGTTTAGAATAAGATGCTTTGTGGCTCCGTCGTCGTGGAGCCGACCCTCGAATCGTCTGCTTCCTGTGCCGCGTGCGGCGCCGTTCCCGTACCAGAGTCTGCTTCCGCTTCGTTCGGTTCCTGCCCTTCACCTGGTTTCACGTCTCCCTCCTCACAGCCTCATTAATATTCATCCCTTCACGCAGCTGACATGATTTCCAATCTGCTGAATAACGAGGCTCGTCTCAGCTTCTGAAATAAAATGTTAACTCTGTGGAGTCGAACTCTTTTGAAGTTTTTGATGCGCTAATTCTCCGGGGATGTGCGGCGACATCGACTGAGGCCGTACCTGCAGTTTGGGTGAACGTTTACGTGTATTGTGGTTTGAATTCCACCCATAAGTGAATTCATGAACATGAAATTGACGTGCTTTTCTGTGAACTTGATCTGAAATGCAAAGCAGCCATCTTAAAGCCCGTATTATCTACTAAGGCTGACTCACCGGGGGGGGGGGGGATGCATCTATTCATCAATGTCAGCGTCTTGGACGTCTGGGAATTAGCGGTTCCTCTCCTAATTTCCCTTCCGTGCTTCTACAAGCGGAGAATTTAGATTTTACTCCGTTGCCATGTCGATGCAGGACTTGGAAGTTTGCCGCTGCAACTCCTGCAGAAAGAAGCATAAGAATAGATCAAATAAATATGCATTAAAAGGAAGCCTCCAATGGATTCAGGCACGCGATGAAGCTTACTAAAAGCCTCCCGCCGCTCATTTCTTCTTCTCTGACGCGTGTGAGGTTGATGCTGGACGGCTTTCCTCCACGCCCACAGCATCCGAGTCGGAGAGCAGAAGAAGAGGATGGCTGGAGTGGAGTGTCGTCGTCGTCGTCGTCGTCGTCGTCCCCCCCCCCCCCCCGGTACGTATCCATTTGTTTAGTGAACCCAGAGTAGAGAAAATCAGAGTATTATTAGGAAGGAAAAAGTGAGAATGCAGCATGTGAGACACGATCCATAGAAGATGACCACCCTTCAGAGTCAAAGCAGCATGTTTCCATGGTAACCCCACCAAATTGTTAATTACCACTGCCCAAAGAGGTTATGTCTTAGCCAGCGTTTATCTGTCTGGCTGTCTTTTACCAGCGTAACTCACATGTACAGACGGATCTTGATGAAACGTTCAGGAAATGACAACGAAAGAAGAGAAGCGACCGTTTGACATGATGCTTCATAAAAAAATTACATAAAAAAAGAAAGACGCTCAGGGATCAAATCAATGCTGGTCTTGAGTTTTCAGTTTGTTGACTGAGAGAAATCTATAATATTGACTGTCTCCTCCTTTATCATCACTCGGCCTGCAAGCTTATTAAAACTTTCAGCGTGCAATCTTCATGCAGCTCCTCCTGCATGATTCTCCCCGCACTGGTTTGTTTGCAACAAAAATCTCCCCATTGGGAGAGTAACGGAAGTGCTTCCTGGTTTCAGGCTGCTTCCAGGAAGCAGGCTCGTGTCAATCCAACGCTCTTATGGATGGGGCGTGGAAACGCCGCCCAGCCGGTGTCTCCGGTGCAGCAACACGTCCTCTAAAGTGACGCATGTCTGCACACGTTTCCCAGCCCGTTCAGTAAATCCATCTTTACCCGCGGCACCGGAGCCGGGGGGGGGGGGGGGGGCAATGGCTGTGTGTATAATAATATCTCTTGTCAATCAGAAATAGTCGCATTGATGTCGGGTTGTCATGAATAAATGATTTCCTCTTCGTTTCTGTGCTCACGGAGGAGGAGGAGGAGGAGGAGGAGGCTGATTGACAGCGATGTGGAACGCTGGGAGACGGGATGGGATGGGAGACGGGACGGGATGGGAGGACGGGATGGGAGACGGGATGGGGACGGGATGGGAGGACGGGATGGGAGACGGGATGGGAGGACGGGATGGGAGACGGGATGGGGGACGGGATGGGGGACGGGATGGGAGACGGGATGGGGACGGGATGGGAGGACGGGATGGGAGACGGGATGGGGGACGGGATGGGAGACGGGATGGGGGACGGGATGGGAGACGGGATGGGGGATGGGATGGGGGACGGGATGGGAGACGGGATGGGGACGGGATGGGAGGACGGGATGGGAGACGGGATGGGGGACGGGATGGGGGACGGGATGGGGACGGGATGGGAGACGGGATGGGGGATGGGAGACGGGATGGGGACGGGATGGGAGACGGGATGGGGGACGGGATGGGAGACGGGATGGGAGGACGGGATGGGGGACGGGATGGGAGGACGGGATGGGGGACGGGATGGGGGACGGGATTGGAGACGGGATGGGGACGGGATGGGAGACGGGATGGGGGACGGGATGGGAGACGGGATGGGGGACGGGATGGGGGACGGGATGGGAGACGGGATGGGGGACGGGATGGGAGACGGGATGGGGGACGGGATGGGGGACGGGATGGGGGACGGAATGGGAGGACGGGATGGGGGACGGGATGGGAGACGGGGTGGGAGGACGGGATGGGGGACGGGATGGGAGACGGGGTGGGAGACGGGATGGGGGACGGGATGGGGGACGGGATGGGAGACGGGATGGGAGGACGGGATGGGGGACGGGATGGGAGACTGGATGGGGGACGGGATGGGGGACGGGGTGGGAGGACGGGATGGGGGACGGGATGGGAAACGGGGTGGGAGACTGGATGGGGGACGGGATGGGGGACGGGATGGGGGACGGGATGGGGGACGGGATGGGGGACGGGATGGGAGACGGGATGGGGGACGGGATGGGAGACGGGATGGGGGACGGGATGGGAGACGGGGTGGGAGGACGGGATGGGGGACGGGATGGGAGACGGGGTGGGAGACTGGATGGGGGACGGGATGGGGGACGGGATGGGAGACGGGATGGGGGACGGGATGGGGGACGCATCCCGGGAGCTCCTGGGATCAGAATCACGCCGGCTTTGCTTCGACAACACAGGAAAGATGAAACGTTATGCAGCAGGAAGCAGTACTACTGCGTGTATACTACTGCGTGTATACTACTGCGTGTATTCTACTGCGTGTATTCTACTGCGTGTATACTACTGCGTGTATTCTACTGCGTGTATTCTACTGCTTGTATTCTACTGCGTGTATTCTACTGCGTGTATTCTACTGCCTGTATTCTACTGCGTGTATTCTACTGCTTGTATTCTACTGCGTGTATACTACTGCGTGTATTCTACTGCTTGTATTCTACTGCGTGTATTCTACTGCCTGTATTCTACTGCATGTATTCTACTGCGTGTATTCTACTGCGTGTATTCTACTGCTTGTATTCTACTGCTTGTATTCTACTGCATGTATTCTACTGCATGTATTCTACTGCATGTATTCTACTGCGTGTATTCTACTGCTTGTATTCTACTGCGTGTATTCTACTGCTTGTATTCTACTGCGTGTATTCTACTGCGTGTATTCTACTGCGTGTATTCTACTGCTTGTATTCTACTGCGTGTATTCTACTGCTTGTATTCTACTGCGTGTATTCTACTGCTTGTATACTACTGCGTGTATTCTACTGCTTGTATTCTACTGCGTGTATTCTACTGCGTGTATTCTACTGCCTGTATTCTACTGCGTGTATACTACTGCGTGTATTCTACTGCGTGTATACTACTGCGTGTATACTACTGCGTGTATTCTACTGCGTGTATTCTACTGCGTGTATACTACTGCGTGTATTCTACTGCGTGTATTCTACTGCATGTATTCTACTGCTTGTATTCTACTGCGTGTATTCTACTGCGTGTATTCTACTGCGTGTATACTACTGCGTGTATACTACTGCGTGTATTCTACTGCGTGTATTCTACTGCGTGTATACTACTGCGTGTATTCTACTGCGTGTATTCTACTGCTTGTATTCTACTGCGTGTATTCTACTGCGTGTATTCTACTGCCTGTATTCTACTGCGTGTATTCTACTGCTTGTATTCTACTGCGTGTATACTACTGCGTGTATTCTACTGCTTGTATTCTACTGCGTGTATTCTACTGCCTGTATTCTACTGCATGTATTCTACTGCGTGTATTCTACTGCGTGTATTCTACTGCTTGTATTCTACTGCTTGTATTCTACTGCATGTATTCTACTGCATGTATTCTACTGCGTGTATTCTACTGCGTGTATTCTACTGCTTGTATTCTACTGCGTGTATTCTACTGCTTGTATTCTACTGCGTGTATTCTACTGCGTGTATTCTACTGCGTGTATTCTACTGCTTGTATTCTACTGCGTGTATTCTACTGCTTGTATTCTACTGCGTGTATTCTACTGCTTGTATACTACTGCGTGTATTCTACTGCTTGTATTCTACTGCGTGTATTCTACTGCGTGTATTCTACTGCCTGTATTCTACTGCGTGTATACTACTGCGTGTATTCTACTGCTTGTATTCTACTGCGTGTATACTACTGCGTGTATTCTACTGCTTGTATTCTACTGCGTGTATTCTACTGCGTGTATTCTACTGCGTGTATTCTACTGCGTGTATTCTACTGCGTGTATTCTACTGCGTGTATTCTACTGCTTGTATTCTACTGCTTGTATTCTACTGCATGTATTCTACTGCGTGTATTCTACTGCTTGTATTCTACTGCGTGTATTCTACTGCTTGTATTCTACTGCGTGTATTCTACTGCTTGTATTCTACTGCATGTATTCTACTGCGTGTATTCTACTGCGTGTATTCTACTGCTTGTATACTACTGCGTGTATTCTACTGCATGTATTCTACTGCTTGTATTCTACTGCGTGTATTCTACTGCGTGTATACTACTGCGTGTATTCTACTGCCTGTATTCTACTGCGTGTATTCTACTGCGTGTATTCTACTGCCTGTATTCTACTGCGTGTATACTACTGCGTGTATTCTACTGCGTGTATTCTACTGCGTGTATACTACTGCGTGTATTCTACTGCGTGTATTCTACTGCGTGTATTCTACTGCGTGTATACTACTGCGTGTATTCTACTGCATGTATTCTACTGCGTGTATTCTACTGCGTGTATTCTACTGCTTGTATTCTACTGCGTGTATACTACTGCGTGTATTCTACTGCATGTATTCTACTGCATGTATTCTACTGCGTGTATTCTACTGCTTGTATTCTACTGTGTGTATTCTACTGCGTGTGTTCTACTGCTTGTATTCTACTGCCTGTATTCTACTGCGTGTATACTACTGCGTGTATTCTACTGCGTGTATTCTACTGCTTGTATTCTACTGCGTGTATTCTACTGCTTGTATTCTACTGCGTGTATTCTACTGCTTGTATTCTACTGCTTGTATTCTACTGCGTGTGTTCTACTGCTTGTATTCTACTGCTTGTATTCTACTGCGTGTATTCTACTGCGTGTATTCTACTGCTTGTATTCTGCTGCTTGTATTCTACTGCGTGTATTCTACTGCGTGTATTCTACTGCTTGTATTCTACTGCGTGTATTCTACTGCTTGTATTCTACTGCGTGTATTCTACTGCGTGTATTCTACTGCTTGTATTCTACTGCGTGTATTCTACTGCTTGTATTCTACTGCTTGTATTCTACTGCGTGTATTCTACTGCTTGTATTCTACTGCGTGTATTCTACTGCTTGTATTCTACTGCGTGTATTCTACTGCTTGTATTCTACTGCGTGTATTCTACTGCATGTATTCTACTGCGTGGTACTTTACCTGACTCGTCGTTACTATGAATTCTGAATGGGCGGAGACATTTGACGGTTGATCTACAGGAGCCTGACATGCTGATAGATTATAATAATACACGAGAACAATATCAGGTCTCCCAGAGCAAATAAACAAATAAATAAAAAGAAATGTGGAAACACATTCAAGCCCAATACTTCATCAGATTTATGGCTAAATAAACCATTGATCAGCTGCAGTGAAAGAATCACACACATCCCACTCGAACCCGCACATTCTCCTGATTTACAGTTTTTTTAATTCTAAATACATTATTTTTTTATTATTTATAAAATGCAATTGTTGCTTCTATTGCAAGTTGTTTAGAAAAGATTCATCTGCACGCTTTACAACCATGTATTTTTGATAGACTGTAATCCTTGCTTGTCCATGAATACCTAATGCATGAAGCCTCTCTCTCTCTCTGTGTGTGTGTTCCTCAACACAACAGCTGTGTTTTACACACAATGCTCCCTTTACTGGTTCTAAATGATTCCATGCTTTGCTGGCAGGAATCTCCAGAGAGACCTTTTAGCTGCTACGACCGGCTGAAAGCGTCACGCAGAGCCGGTGGCTCTGAGCTGCAGGCGGCGTTCCTGAGGAACCGAGCCTCGTTCCTCGGGGGAAGAACGACAGATGACATTCTGAAAACAAAGCCTCGGTAGACTTTGGGGTTTTAGCATGTCCAGTGAAGTCACCGTCCTCAGAGACGGTGAGGATTTATAGGAATCCATCTGACCCTCTACATCAGACATGGGCAAACCCAGGCCCGGGGGCCATATGCGGCCCGCCAAACTTGTCCAAATTATATCATTAAATTAAATTGTATTATAATTAAACCTCATTCATTTGACCTTTTCCCTGTAATGCTGCCTGTAAAAGGCCAAATCCTTTAATGCAATAGCTTTCATGTGTCATTTATATTAGCTCACACAAACACTCCATCCATCTGTTCTTGGTCCGGCCCCTCTGTCAAATTTTAGAACCCATTGTGGCCCGTGAGTCAAAAAGTTTGCCCAGCCCTGCTCTACATGCTGCAGGCTTCCAGAATCCAGAGCATCCCTGAACCGCCGCCACGTTTCACTGCAGGGCGCTGTAGTACTACTACTAGTATTAGTAGTAGTACTGTAGGGCTGGTCTTTGCAGCATCAGCTTCATCTTCCTCCTCCAGATGTATTCAGGGTATCAGGGATTGATGTTACTGAGGATGAAGATGAGGCTTGAAGGATTCTGCAGTCAGACAAACATTTTGTGTTGAATGTGGAAAATAAAAACTTGATGTTCTGAGACATTAAACCGTTAAATTGTGACGTTCGTTACAACCAGCCGATTAGCTTTTTGCTTCCAACTGCAGCCGAGAGGATTAACAGATAATTAATGACACGATAGCAAAAATAAACTCCGTTCTCCAGAGTTGGACACAATGTCGACATATTCTGCTTGGATGGTCGCACTTTCATGCAAAATATTGTCAATGGAAGCGAGTGGTTCAGGGAAGATACCACAACATATTAGACCAATTAAAAAAAATGTCACTCTCTAAAAAAGCCAGAAGAATCTTTTTATTTTATTTTATGCCTTTCATTTCTGTGCTTCCTCCTTTGGGTTCACAATGAAGGAGGACGATGGATGACTGTTATCATGCAGCTCACCGAGACGGAGGAGGTGAAGGGATAAGATGGGGGGGGGCTGTGTGCCAACGTAAACTAATCTGCAGATTTCCAGGCCTGAATGAAACAACTTTTATGATCCTCCATTTGTGGAATACAAATCTTTTGTTTAAACACACACACACACACACACACACACACACAATGCTGCATTCAAATATTGGCTAATCCCAGTTCACACGATCTATTCCCCAACAGAAGGCTCCAGAATAGCAGTGAGGTCGTGTCAGTTATAACTCTCCAAACGCTGATGATGTCATCGCTAGCATATTAAAGGATATCGTACATAAAGCTAAAATCGGCGAGACGCTCATTTGTGTAAAAGGCGCGTTTATTTCTGCGAGGGCGGCTTCATGAAACCGACACGGCTTTACATCCGTGTTAACGCACACACACACGGCGTGATGTCTGACAAACACAGGAGGACACACGCACACACACACACACACACACACACACACGATGGCCGTTAAAGTACAGTCTGAAGTCTACAAAGAGCGAAGGGGATGAAGCGCTTCAAACAATAACTTAAAGCGCCGTCACGGCCTCGTCACGCCAGCTGTGTGGAGCTCGCCGCACGCTTTAATCCAATCTGCTCCAAAAGTCCATTCCTGAAACGTAACCGGGATCGTAACGGACACACGGAGCAGCGCGTGGGACCGAAGTGGCACTCGTCCCATTCTCTGGAGCCTCCTGGTTCCCGTTGGCACAGCGCCGCTACCGCCAACGCTAAAGCTCGCCGTTTTCTGTGATGAGAACTGAGAAAAGTCTGCGACCCCCCCCCGCAGCAGCCCCCGCTGGCTGGGGCGAGGGCCCGCTAGTGGCCCCAGGGACAACCGCAGGGGTCTCCGCAGGCCTTCTTGCGGTCCCACAGGACGTGCAGCTCCTCGGGTGTGTGCTGGGGAGACGACAGCATGTCCAGGTAGCACGCCTTCTCACACAGCCAGCCGGGATCCTGGAGCAGCAGGGGGGGGGGGGGGGGGCGGTTAGCATGCGCTGTCTGACTGGACAGATCACTAGCTCTACATCTCATGTTCATTCATTCATCTCACATTCGCAGGCCAGAAGCTATTTGGTTATCATTTGTCTGGAGACGAGTCGTAAACAAGGCGCTACGAGAACAACGTCATATTTTATGTCCGACTCTTTCGTACAGTTTCATGACGATCAAGCCGTTTTTGACAAAAACAAAAAAACTGGTGGCCAAAAGAAATTAAAACCTCCCGACTGCCCAAGTTTGAACATTTTCTTCTGTCCCTGGACCAAGCCCTCCATCAAGTCTCATGAAAATGTGATGACCCCCCCCCCCCCCGGGTGGAGGTGAAAAGGTGTGTTTTTCTCTGACTGCCGTACAAACCACTCGTTTGTATGAATTTTGCTGCACGAATCAGCCCGTTCCTGAACCGCACGGTGAAGACCCGCCTCTCAATGCCTTTAACCCTTTAGAGACTGAACCACAAAGTAACCGTCACAAAACTCACATTTTCTGGAAAACAAGGTCTTAATGGAACCTTCTGACAAATTTGCAAAAATGAATCCAAAATAATTTACATATAAATCCAGATTTCTTTTTTTTTAATTGAAAATACTGATGCATGCGTTGTCTTTGTATCCATCAAACTTTTTTGGGGGGGAAAAATATCAAACTTCTGAAGTAGAAGTCTCAAAATCCTGAAAGGCCACGCGCATCAAATATGATACGTTTGGCTTTAAAGGGTTTAACCTGCCACCATTATCTTTTGTAATGTTTCTGACACTGGACCTCTTGCTGTGCGCCAGATGTTCCACATCTGCAATATTGTGAACATATTTTAAGGAGCTCACTGGAGCTACTTTTACCTGATATTTCTGTGGTCCAACAGCTGCCATCCATATCCCCATGCTCACGTCTTCCCCCTGAATCAAACAGGGATCAGAATCATGACTATCTGCCCCCCCCCCCCCCCCCCCCCCCGTACTACCACGGGGCCGTGGGGTCGGGGCGCTACCTGGTAGGCTTTCAGATTGTCTGCATTGCTGGCCAGCCACCCGACCAGGTCACGGGAGACCACGTAGCCCGAGCCGCAGGCGAACGCCGGGTAGGCCGGACTGGGATACTCCAGCTCCTGCCACTTGCCGATGCGATCCACGGCCCAGCTCTGCCTGAAACTGGGTCGGGGCAGCAGACGCGTCATCCTCATCACGTCCCGCACTGAAGCCGGCGGAGGCCGACACATTAGGGCGGCGCGCTCTACTTACTTCCCCCACCAGAAATTACGGCGCTTCAGACCCTTGTGGTCGATCTTCATCAACACCGAGTCCACATCGATGTAACAATCGTCATCGGTCTTCAGCAGCAGATTGAACTCGGCGTTTCCCACAGACCTGCCAGAAAGTCCATTTGTAAACTTCATTTGATTTATTTATTTATTTTTTTTGCAGGAAAGCGACGCAAATAAATGATGCACAAACTCCGCTTCGTCCATCCCTGAGCGATCGAGACATTTTGAGGCAACAGCCCGCTTTCTGTTCCGGCTGCTGACCCAGAGAACGGCGTCTTTAGCATTTAGCATTTAGCATTTAGCATTTAGCGTACCATTTATAGAACTGAAGCAGTTTGGAAGGAACGTTCCTGTAGGTGTCGACGACGTCCACAAACACCATGTCGCCGTGCGCGAGGCTCTCCTGCTGCAAGGCGGCATCCTCCCGCCTCAGCCCGGCGGCGTGCCGCTCCATCCTGGCCGGGCGGCCCCCCAGGAGTCTCAGCAGGCCGTCCCTGTCTGGGGGGTAGAAACTTGAGTCACTGGTTTATCAAAATAATTTGACTCATTGGAGAGGATCCGCTTTGCTGGACCCACCGTAGACGGTAAACATGAACCCTCCGGCCAAGCCGGGAAATCCAAGCGCGCTTCTGTGAGGCAAGGCGCCCTCCGCTATCTGCAACGGAAGGAAACGAACCGATAGGCGATGTCCTCGAATGGGCCTCAGACCCGGGAGAAGGATCTAGACACCGCTACGTACGGAGGAGATCTGGAGCGCGCCGCCTCCATCACTGAGCCGCACAGAGGAGGAGTTAACGGTGCTCAGTCCAGTCGAGTCCAAATTCTCCCAAAGCAGCGTCCCCTGGAAACCCTGCGCAACAAAAACGACATTTCACTGTTCGGACACGGAGCACCTCGTCTTAGTTTCCCTCCTACGGGTATGAACATCCTATTCGGGCTTTCTATTCGCGTTAGAGATGAACCCGACCCTCCTTTAGGGGCGTCTGTGAACCGCTGACCTTCGGCAGGATGAACTGCTCCACCGGTTTGTACCAGACGCCGTCCACCAGGGCGCCGCTGCTGACGGCACTGAAGCGAGCGGTGACCACGGCCTCCTGCGAAAAGGGCTCATCCATCAAGAGGTCACCGGCGTGCACAGCCCCGGCGTCCCGGTTACCTCCTGGTCCAGCTGCAGGAGCTTCACCGTGACGTTGCTCTGAAGCTGAGGCCGAGCCCCCCCGGGAAACACCCCCAGCCTGGTGATCACCACCGGGTGGAGGACCTTGAAGTCCAAGGCGATGGCCGACACGTCGGCGCGGGCGAGCAGCGTGGGGTCAGACACCGTCACAATGGCGATCTCTTCATCCTGACCTGCCGACACGCGAGACGCTTATTTAGGTCCCGATGTGCCGACCAGGCTGCTTTCTGCCATTATGACTGGCTGGTTGGGGGGGGAGAGGGAGGCGGCCTCAGGGTGGGACACGCCATCAGCACTTTGAGAGCATCTTCCTAATTACAAAAAGAGCCGTTTATTACCCAGGAGGTCAACGGGAACGGGACACGCACACACACACGCACACACACACACACACACACACACACGACCAGAGGCGAAGACTCGCAGTGAAAACAGCCGTTCATCAAGCTAAACGTTTTCCCACCGCCGAGCTGGAACTGAGCGACAGGATTTTAGCGCGTGAGGATATTTTTAATGTTCCTTTGAGGAATAAAACAAAACAAAAAAGATGAGTTTGTCCTTGCTCGTCACAAAGTGAGTGCCAGCAGAGCCGTCTGATTGCAGCAGGCAGCTCGTGTTTATTCGGAATAAACCTCAGCACAAATCACGAGTCATCAACGGCAAGCAGCCATTGGTCATTTTAACGACTTCAGATGGTCCAACGAGAAATAAAGTCACGTCTGAGTCGTGACCCCCCCCAGAGCTACAGTCAGAAGAGGAGGCCTCCAACATTCAGATTAGAGCGGCTGGATTTAGAGATTCGCTTCCTTTCAGACATCCTCCAGCCACAGCGCTGACGATGAAGGCTTGGATTTTCTGAATATTTAAACATCCTCATGATTCTGAAAGCACAGATTCAGCCAGAGGAGTAATTACTAACAAAACAACAACAACTAATAAGCAGCCTTTGCCTCATCGTAGTCCTAAATGAAACTCCAAATGATAAAAGCAGAGCGCTTACAATGCGGCAGAAATGTGGAGAACAACACAAAAGCAGCGCGACCCCGAAGGCCGCCGCCTGAAAAGCCTTTTCAGGCGAGCAGTGATTACGTTTCGGTGAATGGAGAAGCGGCTGCACTGACTCTGAGAGGCCTCCGCCTCAGCCTGACCAGACGGGCGTCCTTGGGGTGGGGGGGCGGGTGGGGGGGCGGTTACCTGGCTCAGTGAAGTTCAGGAGGGAGCAGGAGTACGGATCCTCTCGGTCCTCCTCTGGGAAGGGGCAGCCGTGCTCCCCCACGACGAACTTCACCCCCACTCTGCAGAGAAGCACAAGCCCGACTGCATTCGTCTTTTGCGTACGACATTGTGCCGACAGAGTTCTAAAAGCCCTACGAGCGAGCCGCCCCATGTTGCTATGGTTACCGAGGGTTGCTTAAAGGCCATCCCACCTGATCTGTGTTCAGATCACTGAACGCAAAAGGACCAACAACAAACAGACTGAACAGTCGCTGCTCGGTTATTTTCTGAGAGAAAGAGAGAAAGTCGCCCCCCCCCCGCCCCCCCCCCAGACCTGTGCTGGAAGTGGGGGTGACCCCGGAGGTAGCCCAGCCAGGTCCCCCTTATCGCCTGCCGCTGTTCGTAATGCTGCCTTGCTGACAGCACGCCCACCAGGACCTCCTGCGAAGGCAGCGCCTCATCTGTGAGGAACAGGAGCACGGTTAGAAAAGATCAAACAAGATGAAGGGCTTCTCAGAAACCACGTGATCGGTGCTAAAAAAAAGCGTGACGTGCAGCAGGTGGTGAAGGACAAAAGCAGAGTTAGGGGAGATCACATGACGCCCGATCGATCCGGTGGAAAAACACTTTTTCACCGACATGATGAAAGAAAAGTCCTCAATGCCTACTACCCCCCCCCCCCCTGTGCATCAAGCGGTGGTTAAACTGCCCCCCCCCCCCCGATAGTATCCACCGGTAAAGCAGCTCGGCAGCCCCGCCCCACTCTCCGCGTCCTGACGGTGGATAATCCCAACAACGCCCAACAAAAAAATAAAAAAATAAACTAAAATAAAATAATAAAGTTGCGCCGCGGTGAGGAGGTGAAGTGAAGTGCGGGGTTGTGGCTAAACAAAGAATTAAAGAAAGTACCCGGAGCGTCGCTGTCCGGCGGGGCGGAGGAGCGTCGGTGAGCCGACCACAAGTGCACCAGGACGGCGACAGCGCAGGGCAGCAGAACGAGCGCTGGCCTCCGCATGGACGGAGTCCTCCTCAGCCGGAGCAGCGCTCAGCCGGAGCAGCGCTCAGCCGGAGCAGCGCTCAGCCCGGGCGGCGCGGAGCCTCTTCCTGAGCCGCACCGCACCGCGTCCGCGCACCGTCAGCCCGGCTCCGCTCCGCAGCTCTCCGCCGAGCCGAGCCCCCTCACCACCAAGACCTGCGTCTGCGTCCGCCGCGCGCGGAGAGATGGACCAATGAGAGACGAGGAGAGCCCGCCCGCGATGCTCTCTGGGAGAGAGAGTTCTTTTTTTCTTTTTTTTTTGTCTTGAAGTTTGTTTTGAGGGTTTGACGATGATTATCGTTAATGGAAATGTGTTGTGATTAACAGACTGTATGAGAAGAGAGATGATTAAAAGATGATACTCTTAAATAAGCACCAGATGTTTGACAAACGTTATAGTCAAAGTGTCAAAAGTGATCATGTGATGTGTTTTAATCACGATGGAACGTGATTGTGTGATGAGAAATGTCTGAAAGGATCAATCTAGAGTGTTCTGGAATGTTCCGGGCCTTTTATTATTATGATGACTGTTATGTGATCTCTTTGTGACGTGTTCTCTTGAGTGTACTGTGAGTCAGAGTAACACATGGAAACCTATGGCGGGAGATCGCAGATATACGAATGTATATTGACCTCGACGTGGCGCACCAGAGGGCACACACCCGAGAAGTACTTCATGGAAACGATGAGGTGGATCATTTTGTCCAGATGGGGAAAATTGTCTTTGTCAGAAAAGAAAAATGCATTGCTGAAGAAAGGAGGGATCCAAGGAGCGGAGCAGCTGAAACCAATTCCGGAAAATTGAAACGGACCCGAGTAGAGTAGCTAACAGCTAACTAGCGTAGAGTTAGCTGTTAGCTGGTACAATAAACAGGGGTGTTACACTATCTATCTATCTATCTATCTATCTATCTATCTGTCTGTCTGTCTATCTATCTATCTATCTATCTGTCTGTCTGTCTATCTATCTATCTATCTATCTGTCTGTCTGTCTGACTATCTATCTATCTATCTATCTATCTATCTATCTATCTATCTATCTATCTATCTGTCTGTCTGACTATCTATCTATCTATCTATCTATCTATCTATCTATCTATCTATCTATCTGTCTGTCTGACTATCTATCTATCTATCTGTCTGTGACTATCTATCTATCTATCTATCTATCTATCTATCTATCTGTCTGTCTGACTATCTATCTATCTATCTATCTATCTATCTATCTATCTATCTATCTATCTATCTATCTATCTATCTATCTGTCTGTCTGTCTGTCTGTCTGTCTGTCTGTCTATCTATCTATCTATCTATCTATCTATCTATCTATCTATCTATCTGTCTGTCTGTCTGTCTGTCTGTCTGTCTGTCTATCTATCTATCTATCTATCTATCTATCTATCTATCTATCTATCTATCTATCTGTCTGTCTGACTATCTATCTATCTATCTGTCTGTGACTATCTATCTATCTATCTATCTATCTATCTATCTATCTGTCTGTCTGACTATCTATCTATCTATCTATCTATCTATCTATCTATCTATCTATCTATCTATCTATCTATCTATCTGTCTGTCTGTCTGTCTGTCTGTCTGTCTGTCTGTCTATCTATCTATCTATCTATCTATCTATCTATCTGTCTGTCTGTCTGTCTGTCTGTCTGTCTGTCTGTCTGTCTGTCTATCTATCTATCTATCTATCTATCTATCTATCTATCTATCTATCTATCTGTCTGTCTGTCTGTCTGTCTGTCTGACTATCTATCTATCTGTCTATCTGTCTATCATTGTCTAGAAGTTTTTTCCATTTTCTACTCCCACTGCGTAACATTAAAGCAGTATAACAAGCACAATAAAGAATGTATAGCCTGTCCTACCTAGAGGTTTATTGAAACGCTGAAACGCTGATTACAGCTGAAACGGAGTCACTGAGGTGAACCTTTCTGTGTTTTTCCACATTACCGAGTGTCAGGCATTTTTGTCTTTACCTAATGAACTGAGTGCAATCAGGAAAAAACGAAAAACATGAATAATTTGATTCCTCCCAAACCCTGGTGACATGTTGTGCCTTTAAGATTAGAACATAACTCGATCAAACTCATTACTCCGTGCTGTGCATAAATCATTGAAATGGCATCCACTGCGCACGGAGAGGCTTGTTTGAGGAGGATTTCTTCTGACAGCGAGAGCACCAGTGTTTTTCCTGTAGAGGAGGAGTGGGTCAGTCCACCAAGAGCACCTGCTGCCATGCATGTAAGCGTCAAACTTGTAATGAATTTTAATGGAGGTTCAGTGATGCATGATTGTTTTTTAAAGACTTTCACCACCCAGTCCAGAGACACACTGGCATGCAATGCAATATGTGTGGTGATGCTGAAAAACAGCGTGCCGTGGCTGTCGATATATTATCTAATCAGACATTCGTGCTGTTCTCTTGTATTTTAGTCACAGTTTGTGCTTGGACAGCTGCACTAGAACAGGTTTTCAGTGTAAGATAGCACCACAGCCACAGGCACAGTTATTTTATCTGCATTGTAATTATCGTTTGAGTGATTTTCATAAATATACTGTGACTTAGGTCTCTTTCCCTGCAATAAATCTCTTCTTGTTTTAAATATGTTAATGCACTTTACTTTTTATTATATAATACATAATGTAGTAAATTATACTTTTCCACCCCGTGTGTGTGTGTGTGTGCGTGCGTGCCTCGCATCGCAGCATTTGAACATTAACTGCACTTCACACTGGATCTACACGGATCAATTTATTTCAGCTAACAACCATCTTCATACCACTAAAGATGAATTTCTAATTAGTGCTACATAAAACTATTATCTATCCACATTGAGGGTTTAAGTGCTGCATTTGTAAAACCCTGCATCGTGAGATGTATTTATTTTTCTGTCATCTTAATTACTCAAGATTATGTCACAGAATTGTAATTTATTTAAAGCTATGCAAATTAATGTACATTGAAGTATGTATTGAACAGTCAGCAACTCAGCCAATGTGATTCATTTGCTCGGTCGGTGTTGTGAGATCACAATGACCCTCAATCTAAAGCCTGCCTGGTGAACAGAAGGTTTTAATATCACGTTGCTCTATCTGAGCTCTGCTCATGTTAAAACCGCCAGGAGGAAAAACGAGAACGGTGCATCTGCGAAAGAGAAACCTCCATCAATGCAAAGCACTCCCCTTTAAATCATCAGGACCTTATTATCTTAGATGTAGAAAACAACCATAGAAAAATCCTGGATCTCCATCATAACCCGGTCCAAGATTTACCGTTCCACCAAGATTGGTAGAAATCTGTCCAATAGTTTTTGAGTAATCCTGTGGAAAAAGAGTTTGTCAGCTGTTTTTCTCTTGCGTGATCATAAACCTCCTCAGCAGCAGTAAATGTGTGAAAAACAAAACTAACTGCACACGGAAAAACCCCCACAGGAAAGACCATTCTGTCAAATTAAGTGACTTAAATATGACCTACTTATTGCAAGCAAGATTGTAAATGCACACCTTTGAAAGAAACACGAAACGTGTGCTGAGTCGTTCTTCATTTGACCTGCAGCTAGTTTCTGAATTCTTTTTGACTGTGTCAAAAGTGACTGCAGCCGATCTGGAACCACTGTTCATAAAACAAGCAGCGACACACGGACAGAACTGTTCTCCAGAATGGCCTGCGGTCCGGCTCGGCCGCAGGAGGTCTCCGCCACACGGCAGAATATCACGTCCCTCTTATCAAGTGATGCGATGAGGCAGTCAGAGACGGGAGGCGTAAAAATATTGAAGACACAGCACTTTTGGGTTGCCGTTTTCCTTTAATTCATTTGATCCATCAAAGGAATTACAAAGCTATTTAAACGTCCCCCTCCCTCCCTCCCCAAATTCATTAATACAGCTGCACATTGTCACCCAAATCCATTTGTGTGCAGGCTAGCACCCAGAAAGTCAATGAAGAGGCAATGTTTCATAAGAGTTCTCTCTGTTCTAGATAGAAATAAATCCATGCAATATTCATCTCTAGCCATTATATATATATATAAATATTATTTTGTTTTTGTTTCAGATTTGGCACCACCTTTAAGATGTGAGTGAGAGCACCCTGAGCTCAGTCTCAGTTCTTTTCAGATCGGAAATAAAGACAATAATGAATTATCCTGAACACAATTTGAGTCCAATGGTTCGTGTTTCAGTTCCTTCCGTGACGGCTGTTCAAGTACTAAGAAGAAACGCGTTTTGGATTTTACAGAAACGATGACGCAAAAAAGCCTGAACCACTGAAGGAATCATATTATGTAAACCGACCCTTAACATAATTCTTAAAAAATACTCAGATAGTATCAATAATTGCATGGTTTATAAATGTTTTTTCTTCTTCTTCTTCTCTCCTATATATTATACACGCTTAGTAGCACTACACGTCACGTAGCAGTCAGTGCTGTGCAACGAATAGTCCATAATACTACTGATAATAACAATATTAATATCTATCATAACAATTCATTGTAAAAATTAGCAAATCTAATTTGACTAATATGTAAAGGAAATGTTTCAACAGTGTGCTTTTTCCTTCCAAAAACAACCGAAACAGAAAAAGGCTGTGGGACCACAGTGTGGTGGGGGGGGGGGGTCCCACCACGCTCACAGCGGTTGGCACTGAAACACACACTGTACACACTCTAAAAGACTGACCCAACCTCAGAAACAGAGGAGGCTGTCAAAAACATGCAGGCCTCTGGTCTGGCATTAATGTCAAAGGCCTTGCCATTCACTCTAGGACAGGCCAAAAAAAAAGAATCAGGCTCGGGAAACATGCCCAGGGAATAAACAACGGCGTTAGGGAAAGAAGGGAAAACACTCTGGTCAGGGACGCCGGCATTAACGGATAATGTCTCTGATTTGAAGTGTACGAAAAGTAAATCAAACAGAACAGCCGAGGTGGAATACATTAGAGCGGCGGGGCCTCGAAAGGAGGAGGCAGATTCATAAATAATTTGTGACTCGAGGGCTCGAGACAAAACCCTGAAGAACTCATATCAGCGCTGAAACATGAGCTCCACACCTTTCAATAAATAGAGTCTATTTATTTATTTATGTGCAACACCTCCTCCTTCTTACGAGTTCAGTTTGCCGCACCAGGAATAATTTAGGGTGCAAGGTAAGGCTTCCGGTTTTAATCAGGAACCCACTGCAGCTGTGAAACTAACGCGGAGTCAACTGCTGCTGACTGCAGATGTGCAGCGATACTTTCAGGAAGTATTGCTGCAAATCTGTTCACTTAAAGTAATATAAAGTGAACTGTTCAAGATAAAACAAAGATGAATGGGTTATTCAAATAAAGGGGGGGGGGGGGTGTGAATGGGCAAATGTCTGTTTCCTGAGACATGTTAAGATCTAGCACAATTAAAGAAAGAAAAACTCACATCTCTCATCTCATTAAGCACTGAGCAAGGCCGTTCTCTAATAACAAAGCAATAACAAACCTATTTAATTAACAAGACATGATACGCTCATTGGGTTTCCAGTTTGGCCGTGTACTCCCCCCAAAATAATCGTTTAGCCACCCAGGAACGGAGCCGACCAACAGCAGGAGCGTCCGCCTGGCAAAATGAACTCGCTGCCTACGGCCAGTAGTTTCAGGTGTGTCGAAGGCAGAGAAGCAAGGCAGCGCCGTGCCTTCATCCGCGCGGCTCTACCGGCAGGTCATCAGAGGATGGCGCAGAAGAACTTCTTCTCCCGGAAGGGATTCTCGGAGGCTGGGACAGGCACGATGAGGGGGTCCTCGCGTATGTGGGCGTCACAGTACGCCATCAGGTCTGCGGCTGCTTTGGATACCTGACGTGAAGGAACAAAAATAAAATAAATAAAAAGTACATCTGTGATCAAGTTCATGTGGCTTCAATTCCAGCCGCCTGCATAAGGACATGGGGGGGTTCACGCCGGGCAGGCGACCTCGGGTTGCACCTTTCTTTCATTTCCTCCCATATCGCTCTCTATCAAAAGCCTAAGATGCCTCAACGAATGCTTGCAAGATGATTTTAATGTAGATTCAGGAGCTCGCACATTCTGCAGAATAATATATGTGTATATATATAACGGTCTCTTCTCCTTGAGACACACAGGAATGAACAGCGTCCCTCACAGATGGTGGGAGGTGTGGAGTGGGGTTGTGGAACGGGTTGGGTGCGGAGCTCAAGCAGTGTCCAAGCATGACCCAGTTTAAAAAGCGGTACAAACACATGGTTTTCATGAGATACAGTGGGGACGAAGGGCTTTAACAATCGGGTGTTTCCATAGATGATTTATGAATTAGTTATTTACCCTT
Organism: Brachionichthys hirsutus; assembly: GCF_040956055.1. Classification (NCBI taxonomy): domain Eukaryota; kingdom Metazoa; phylum Chordata; class Actinopteri; order Lophiiformes; family Brachionichthyidae; genus Brachionichthys; species Brachionichthys hirsutus. Next base: position 5,093,801 of record NC_090903.1, read on the forward strand.
TTTATTTTCTATTTTTTTGTAAATATATATGTTTGTTTACTTTATTTTGTATTTTATAGATATAGGTGGTTTATTATCTAATTATTTTCTATTTAAAAAAATATATATATATAATATATATATATATATGTTACTCTATTTGTTTTCTATTTGTCATAGATATGTATCATATGTATGTTGGGGATACGGTTCATTGAGTAGTGGAGAAGGGGAAGGTTTCATCCTACTCCTTTCGGACATGTTGGGTTTGTATTATTCATATTATTTTGACTTTGTTATTGTTATTTTGACTATTATCATCGTTTTCGGTTTGTTAGTTTTTCTATTTACTTTCTTGTTACGAGCATGTTCAAAATAAAGCATTCATTCATTCAATTTAACGTTCGTGCCTGAGAAGATCAAAGGACCAGATTGTGAGAGCATCGTTTATCGCTCTACATTTGTTCAGAAAAACTGGAATTTCTCAGGAACAATTAGAAATTGAATTTAGTTATGTTTACGGATCCACACACATGAAGATAACAATGGAGTAGATATAACTGTACTGTTTGTTTGTTTTTAATGATCACAGTTCTTTAGGCTATGATGATAATAGATTACCTCATGATGAGGTAATCTATTGTGTTTTGAGAAAAGCATTCATAAAAAATGGTTGAATTTTGTTACCGTATATTTGTTCTATTCCTGTGTAACCGATTGCTAGATGGCAATGGATCATTTATTATTTATTCATAAGCATTTTGCTTCTGCCTACTCCTTTTGGGCATTTTATGTTTGCTGTTAATCACTTGCTTTTTTTTTTGTTGCATTAAAATTTGAAGCGCTCAAACCAAATAAAACGAAAGAAAAAAAAGAAAGAGATTGTATTTTGCACACTATAATAAATAATGGGTTGATGCCAATGTTGCTTTGTTCACTTAATAAAGATGTTGTGAGACATGCAAATTAAAACTGACTATATGAGGGGAAGAAAGGATGCAGAGATTAATAAAGCAAAGGAAGGAAAATAATGGTTTAATTTAGAAGCCAGGCTGGATCAGAACTCCCAGTGGGCTCGATCTTTAGACGTAAACTTGGACCTGAATGAAATGACTCTTTCGTATGGAAAGCAACACACACTGCTCATGTTTCCAATTTGCCGCTGCCTGTGGCGACGACACTGTTATCCCATGATCAGCCTCAGGCAAGAGAAATCTGACTGAGAAGATTGAAGGGTGGGAGGCGGGACCTTCAACACTGGAATGGAAATGAGGGCGGGGCTAACTAACAACACGTCCTCCGTCAAGGCGGAGAGCAGATTGTATTTGTCAAACAGCAACCTGCAAGTGTAAAAGTAAAACACATATATATACAGTATTTACTGTACATACTTAGAGTTCTGTGTTTTACAAAGGATAAAAAAAAAAGGCTGGTGTTCTTCTCTATTTGCCTTTTTATCAGCAAAATGCAGTATAAAAAGCCACAAGCATCAGTGTCTAGGACACACTGGAGAGACCATGTCTCTCAGCTGGCCTGGGGACGCCTCGAAATTCCCCTGGAGGAGCTGGAGTCCCTGCTCAGACTGCCTCCGCGACCCGGCCCCCGGATAAGAGGATGGATGGATGGATGGCCTACAGTATGCTAAGATGCTACGGTGGTGAATCTGATCAAACTAATGAATGGCTGATTTTTTTTTCAGGTCGTAGTCACAGAGCTGCTTTATTAGAGTCTGGGAACATCAACAAAGCCTCAACAAATGCAAGTAAACAGTTTCATTAGTGTCATAATAAAAGCAAATACATGAATAATGATATGATCATGTGACTGTAGCCAGGGTGTCATTAAGCCCAGACTGACTGTAATTACACCGCAGCCCCCACCATGGAAGGAGAGGCCTTCTAATTAGCACGGATCACATTCCTTTGGCTGATGAATGAGAACGCGGCCATCCCTCAATCAGCAGCACCCACTCTGCCCTCGTCACTAATGCACCTCATCAGATCCCTTAATTCAATTTAAGGGATTCCCAGACATGAATAAACGTCTTTACTTTTACTTTACTTTTCATCCATGTTGAATTCAAGCGTCTCTTTGTTTTTTTTTTGTAACTTTTAATAAAGTGCTACTCTGAGCTTCCTGTCTAACAATCATCTGACTCACTAAAGTTTAAAACCTTTATTTAACCAAGTAGTTCACTTGAGAACCGATCCTCATTTACAACGACGGCCTGGAATGACAACATACGTTAAGCTGCATGGTTGTGGTGGGAGGATGCAACACTGCTACCCACTGCGCCACCGTGTCTCATAATAATCTGAGGATCTCTTAAACTCTCCCGACTGAGACCCAAAGTTAATGTATAACTATTTGATTTGCAATAATCTTACAGGAATATCGGCCCCCGTATGATTCTACGTCTCCTTGGTTACGACTCTTACCTGCCCCCCCCCCCCCCTCCCCACCTGTCTATGTGAATCTGTACTATGAAACACATTCAAACAAAACAATCATAAAATAACAGTATGTGTGTGAAATGTTTTTCGTCTTTTATTTCATCGTTAATGTGGCAAAATAGTTTTTTTTTTCACTTTATTGTATCATCATGAACTCGGCGTTGGTCGCATAACGTAATGGTTCTAGAATAATGCAGCCATCAGCTTCTAGATCTGCCGCCAGCTGCAACATCTCCCAGGAAAAACAGGAATCTTATCAATCTTATGATTGGAGATTAGTCAGGGTGGTAGCCAGGCATCTATTTTCATGCCCCCCCCCCCGCCCCTTCAGGCTGAATGAATAAATGAACTCACATTTTATGCAGCTCTGTTCTGAAGAAAACTACAGATGTGACATTAGATGAAATAAGATGAGAAGCTTTGTCTCTACAAGTACATAACCTGATTTTAAAATATATATACATTTTGGTGTTTAATTTTCACAGATAGTAAAACATGTAAAACAACAAATAAGTGTCGCTGAAAGAAACGTCAGAAGCTTCATTTCTGTCTGAACCGCTCTGGAGTGAAACCCACTCAGACCCGATTCAACTATAAAACTGACGAGATAAATCAGACAGTCTCGATGCTGCAATTCTATGAAATACTTTTTTTGAATTCAAAATACTAATATATCATAATCCTTTATTCTTGGAAGTCGGCTCTTCCTATGAAAGGATGGCGGCAATTGTGTCGCTAATATATTTGTTGCAGAATGAGAAACAAATCAATCTCTGACCTTAAAAATCATTGATCATTGAATTCCATCTATAAACTGGAAGAGCCGTGTCAAACATTCAACGTGAGACACCAAAGTATCCTAAGTATGTACATGCAGGACTGAACCGCTGCTTGCTGCATTCAAAATGTTCAAATACTGCGTTAACGTCACATAATATTACCATTACTGTTAATATTTAGATTTAACTGTGCAATTCAATGACAGTAGTGACTGATGCACTTAATCCACTGTATTAAAATAATCTTTTTAACAAATGATTGGGTTAAAATACATTATAGATTACAGGCTATCTATGGATATCTATGATGTTTATAGCAATTTATACCTTCATATTTAACCTTATGCTAAGCTAGGCCAACTAGCTGAGGCCGTAGCTATATAATTTACGTGTTTGAAGTCGAACTGGTTAATCAGGTATTCAAGCACAGATAAAATGACCTGCTACAAATAAGCATGTAAGAAAATTAAAAAGCTCATTATCTGCATGCATTGAGATTCCTGAATAGTCTCATGAGGCGATTCGCTAAAACACACTCCATCACCATGGTGATCTGGATCGTCACTAAAAGGTTCTAAATTGTTCTTAGTGTCTTTTATACACCAGCCATGAAAAGTGAATCAGAGTTGATTTTGTATTTTTAACTGATATTTGACCATAAATGTTTTTTTCAATGTTAACATTAAATATTTTTTTCTGACTCCATTCTGGATCAGATCCGGATGAAATTTGGTGGTGAGATAGAGCTCCCCCCCCCCACACCCTACATGACTGTGTCAAATTCCTTAAAGATCAGTAAATAATCAATCGAGATTTTGAAGAACAAATGTTGATTCTCCATTGACTGCAATGCTAATGAAACACTGGATCTCTTCTGGATCACTATCCTGAATCAAAGATCTCTTCTGGATCATCACCAACATTTCTTGAATATTTCATCAGGATCCGCCCAGAACCTTTTGAGCTCTCTTGCTAACGGTTAGACAAACACCGGCGCCTCGGCGGAGGATCATTTGATGAGATTTTGTCTCAAACAAACGAATAGTTCTCTATTTGGTTACTTATTATAATGCAGCTGCTTCTAGCTGGACGACACTCTGGAACCTTGATGACCATCTCAGTGCAGTGATGAGATCCACGCGGCGGCTCCTTGCTCCCGGTCGGGGTTCGAGGCGCGGCCCTTTACCTTTATCCGGTCCATGCAGGCCTCCATCTTCAGCTGCTCCACCGCTTTGCGGGCCTGAGAGATGCTGGCCGTGCTGTTGTTGGTAATCCCGTCCTTCATGTTTGCTCCTGTGACGCCAAACACAGAGACAGAAAGGGAGGGGGGGTCGTCATGAACACCTCCAAGCTGCAACGCCCCGGCCTTTCTCCAGCACCTCTTTATTTTGAGGAGCCCTTTTTCTGTTTTACAGGGGCAGGTTCAGAAGGTAGCAGGTAGATTCCTCATGTGGGATCTTCCAAACAGGCTGTGGGAGATGATGGGAAGGGGGGGGGGGGGGGGGGCATCAGAACACTCCATGCAGCTGCATGCCATCACCGCAAGGTTCGAGTGATTTGCTCAACAGCACTTCAGCAGGCATTTTGGGGGATTCTACTCTGCTCATCTTCCTCCACGATGTGCATCAGTGCAGCTGCATCATCTTCTCTGTTCCATCGCAGCCAGCCTCTCTTCTATTTGAGAGTAGCACGACCCCCCCCACCCCAACCCCCCCACTCATAGATTTGGCACCACAGATACGCTTTATAATATGCTGCATCCACTCCTCCTGTTTAAAGCATCGATGTGTTGCTTTCATATCCTACAACAGGGGTTATAACGCAGAGGTTATAACGCGGACGCGGCATTAATATTCATCCGCGGCTCCGGAGCCTGTTCGCGTCTCTGAGCGCGTCCTCGTAGGGAGCGGATCCGGCCCTTTGTGCCTCCCTGAGGGACACAAACCTGCAGCTTTACCTTTAGATGATGGATCGAGGCTCTTTGTTGAGACAGAACATGTTCGCATCTCTAAGGGGGTAACGTGGAACGAGCTGCGGCCCTGGCTGGAGCAGCAAGCCGCACATTAAAGAGGGGGGGGGGGGGGGACTGGGGGGGTCATTGTGCATGAAGGAATTATATTAAACAACACGTTTCATTGCTCGGCTACCCGAATCGATGTCAGACCTACCTGAAATGCGCCAATGCGTTTCCAGTTTGGAGAATTCCGGGTCGACTCCACCCAACACGCACACACGCGCACGCACGCACGCACACAGATGTAGAGGATCTGTCGAATATGAAACGATAAGAGGAAATCCCAGCCTCGTTCCGGTCTTTGGCTGAACCCCGGGGAGGTAAATCCTGCCGCGTCCTTCCGTGCGAGTCGTGCGTAATTCCGTGTCGGGAGGGATCCGGAGCGGTGGAGGTGCTGGCTGAGATGTTACGCATGCAGCAAGGGGGGGGGAAACCTCTGCGTGACGATCAGATGCGGGCTGGACCGTCTTCCTCCGGTCCGGTACGCGCGGGCTCCAGAACGCACCGGGGCGGTCCCGTTACCGAGCTATGATCTACCGGCTCGCTTCACCGGGGAAGGCAGGATGTGCGAGGCTTCCCCATCTCAGGTTCACATCACCGGGTCCCCTCCATAGCAACCGGTGGGCCTCTTCCATGGCAACGCGCGGAGGGGCGACTCGCCTCCACTCTGACGCTGAAGATCAATAATCCACCGATCGGATTATAATCTGTCTGTAATATAATTATGCTTCTCATCTACTTGCGTTATTTTATTTTGGTTTGTTGTGGCTTTAGGACACATCTTGAAGTATAAGTACACAAGAGAGGGATATTTCTTCAAATATGTATTTTTATTTATATATTTATAATATTTGTTCATACATTCGCATCCTCACATGTACAAAAAAAAAAAAAAAACCGCATTTCAGAAACTCGGGCCGCTGCAAGGTGAAGACAATTTGGACAGCAGAGGACAAAAGATGTTAAATTATGCATAGCTTCAGTTACTAACAGCAAATAAAATAAAAAGGGGAACACTTTAATCTCACATTAGGAAGTTCAAGAGAAATGGAGACGATCCGGAGGAGGAAATGTTCGTTTGCATGAAGCAAAGAAACGGTAACAGACGCGGCGCCTCGTCAGACGGGCAGAAAACAACATGAAAGGAAGGAAATCATGATGCAAGAACAATATTCCCTTTCTTGTAAACAAGTCAACAGTATGAAATGCAAGATGTTAGTTTCCCACCACAGAAGGATTGAAGACGTCACCAGAGTCACAATCTTCCCGTAGGACGCATGAAAACAACAACAACGACGACGACGACAATCTCGTTCCCGTCTGGATCAGATTCATCAAAGTAAAGCTGAGAGAAACGTTAAGACCACAGATCATCCGCTCTGGTTTCAGTGGAAGCTGATAAAGTGCTGTAGGAGGAATGGAAATGTAAAGGGGGAGGGGCTAAAGACATGATGCTATTCATGCGTCATGGGACATCTTCACATGAACAAAGAGCATCCTGAGAACGGACGGGTTCCACCGCGGCATCATCGCATACATGAGGGTCAAGGTCAGCGCCATCTTAGCATGCATAGGTAGGACAGGACAGCCCCCCCCCCCCCCCCCCGAGCCACGATGCGAAGCGAGGACGGACTGGGACACTGGCGTTCAGACACGTCTCGCTCCCATCGACGAGGACAGCTCCCCCGGTGGACAGGGAGGAGGACACGCACACCGAGTTCAGAGCAACCTGTCCAGCAGCGTGCTGCAGGAGAGCCCGGCACCGCCCCAAGGTGAGAGACTAGGGGGGGGCTTCACACATCGAGCCTGGCTTTGGTCAGATCATAGCAGCTTACTACCAGAAAATGGACTTCAGCAAAACACAACGGCAGGAAACACATCAAACGGTCTCAGAAATGCGTTGCGTATAAAGTGTCTCAGCTAAATATGAATCTGTCCCCTTCAACGGTCCGCGTACAAATAGAAAGGTTTATACACGTTAGAATACTTCCGTCGTTTCTTGATGCGGGCCGGTGAGGAAGAGGAGGAAGAGGAGGAGGAATGGACTCCTCTCATTTCAAAAATCAAGTGCTGTAAACATCAGACGCACAATCAGCCGGCAGCGTAGCTGCTGAGGAAGGAGTAGAACATGGGCAGCTTGGTGCGCTGCTGGTCCCGCCGGCACCACGCCATCACCGTGCCCTCGCTGTTGGCCGTGTAGAGATGGTGGCCGTCGCACGAGTAGGTTAAGCTGAGGCACAGAGGAGACGGCGTGAACGAGAGGATTCCAGAGGCACCAGACAGAATCAAAGGAAAGCGCCGGCTACCTGATGATGGGCTTGCTCGACTTGGAGAAGGTGACCTCCCTGACCGGCTTCAGATCCCAGGTGCTCCACAGCCTGGGCAGGAACACCCGCGGACGATTTAGCGTCTCCAGAGCAAAAAAGAAAAACATAGAAACGCTTCTCCTCACCTGACGACGCCATTCTCCAGCCCGCCGGCGATGACGTTCACAGACACGCCCTCGGCCTGGTTGGAGAAGGCCACGGAGCAGATGATCTCCCTGCAGTGGACGTGGCCGATGAGGTCGCCGTTTACCGTCCACAGGCGCAGGTCGCTGCCGCCGCCCACTGGCACGCACGGAATCATCATCATCATCATCAGCGCTCGCGTCACGCAGTAAAGAACAACTCGGAGACATTGCTCATGAGAAAGGGATCTTCACCCGAGTCGCAGACGGTTGCGATGTCCCCCGTCGTCTCGCTGGCGGACACCGCGGTCACGGGATTCTTGTGTCCTGTGAGACTTTGTACGTAACAGAGCCTGAGGAGACACAGACCGGCCGTGAGACCACGGCCGAACGCCGGATCAAAAGCGCCGGCGTCCGTCCACGTCCTGCGACGCTCACCTGTTGAGGTCCCAGAGGATGCAGGTGCCGTCTCGGCTGACGCTGATGAGGATGCTGTACGGTTTGCAGACGAACAGGCTGGTGACTTCGCCTGTGTGTCCGTACAGGTGAACCTGAGATTCCACCTCCATCTCAGACGGCTGTGGAAAGAAAGACAAATATTAGAGGCGAATACAAAGAAATGGCTCTGTTAAAAGAAAAAACAGGAAACGTGGATTTCTATGGGGGGGGGGGGGGGGGACTCCAGGACTCTAATTCCACCGGTCGGCTTGCTGGAAACGTGTTTCAAGGTCGACCGTGATGAAGCCGAGTGCTGGACTACAGTGCGGCGGTCTAAAGAGGGAGGTAAATGGGTTATTGCGTCGCCATGGAAACCCACCGTGGTGCTGGTGAAGCAGTTGCTGTAGGCGGTGATGACTCCACACTGGCTGCCTGTAAATAGCTGGCAGCCATCGGGCACCCAGGCGCAGCTGGTCACCTGCGGCGGAGCGAGACGGTTGGTTGATGCGAACGGAGCAGCTCATTGGTCGATCCCGGCGTCCTTCACTCGCCGACGTTTATCCCGGGAGCTCACCTGATGAAGCTGCGAACACTGAATGAAGTTGATGGGCGGCTCGCTCTGCTTGCTCTTCAGCCGCAGGATGTTGTCCGCGTAGCCCCAGCTCAAGATGGCCGACCACTGGATGTCTGTGCTGTGCATGCTGCGGACGCCTGCGAATCAGAGACCAGGAAATCACCGGCGTCCGCAGGCCGTCGGTCCAAACATGCTGAACTCTGAACTCTGAACTCCTACCCTGCTCTTTGCTGTAAATCATCATGAGGCAGAACTTGCGGGACAGCCCACAAATCGCTCGCGTCGGCAGAGCCAGCAGAGATCCAAACCGCTCGCCGTGCGGCTGACTGAAACACACCACCGGGTCCGGGGCAGATGGCGAGCCGACGTACTCGCCCCACTTCAGACCTTTGATCCATGGCAGAGGGCTCTGTGTGGGGGGGGGGGGGGGGAGGGGGGAGAACATTGCCAGGTGAGCAGCGTCCTGGAGGACGTGTCCGGGTACGTCTGTAACATAACCGCCGTTACCGGGCAGGCTACGTCCTTGGCCTGCTCCCGGGTTTCCCTGAAGGCCAGTTGAACCAGGAGACCCACGGCTGCAGGCAGCTCCCCCTCCATCATGAGTCGGGGGCCGGCTCTGCTGACGTGGGAGCCGTTGAAGAGCTGCCTGGGAGTCTGCCCGTAGGTCTTGATCATGGTCTCCAGGGCCCGTCGCTGCACCGGGTCTTCCACAGCCGAGACGTCCATGCCAAAGTACGTCTAATAAAAGTGATGTTGAGATTCGCGTAAGCAGCAAACCGCCGTTTTCCCCCCAACAGGGCGACCCCAGGCAGCGACTTACAGCCGGGTGGAAGACGTTGATGGCCTGGACAGCAGCTTTGCCTTTCTGTTTGAGGCCAAACACCAGGTCGATCCACTGGCAGAGCGTCTGGGAGACCTGGTCCGACTCCAGCGCCTGCCGGTGGATCAGGACGAACAGACGAGGGTCGTTGCGGGCCCACGGCGGCAAATTTACGTGGTTCACCCTCTCGCCATTTTGACGAACACCAAAATCAAACCCTACGAAAACAAATTTGTTTTAATTTGCGAGAAAAGGAAGACCAACGCATAACAGCAAACAGAACATATTTACCCTCTCTATTGACGAGGAACTCTGGGAGGTAGAAAAACTCTGGGATGAGCTCTTTGACATCAGTCATGGACTCGTAGGAGGACAGGCGCCACGTGGTGTTCATGGAGTGAAACGTCCGGTCCGGAATATCAAAGCTCTGGTCTGATGAAGGCCAAAGACAATCCGATTACAGATTCAGCTCACTGATTGCAGAGATCCCCTTTGGTAACCTCGGACACCACGCTAGCTGAATACATTTACGATCACATAAAAAGATGCCTTGAAGGATCAGAGGAGAGAGACGGATTTAAATGAAAGTGGAATTTTAACAAGGAAAGAAGAGAGGAAGGACAAAGAGTTGGGTTAGGGGAGAGGTGGAAGGATGAAATAACCCTTCATAGATAAACACGCGTGATCCAACGCGGCGCCGCGTTACGCTGGAGATCAAAACGTGAGACAGGCAAACGGCCTTTTGGAGATGTATGACAACCGCCTGGTGCTAAAGCTAATCAGCTAACATCTAAAGCTCGCTTAAAACAGGAAATGCTGTAAAACAGATAAAGCAGCAGGCGTTTGTGACATTCTCGGTTTAAGATGGTCTTTCCTGAACACGAGTCAGAGCAGAGGCGTGACTCACCCTGGTATGCGAGGAACATCTTGGTGAAAGGAGGCATCCGGACCAGGAAGTGCAGCACGGTGCCGCTGTTGGAGTAGTGCGAGCCGTAGTGGTAGGGCTGGACCGGAGGCATCGGGTCGTCCTCACGAATGCCTTTCTTGTGTTCCTCCTCGAGGTACTACACAATGAACACAAGCACCTTCTGATGCATTTTGTTACACACACACACACACAAACACACACACACAACGGGCCGACTTACCCTGTAATTATCAACGTAGCGATCCTCTTTCTCTTTCGACTGCACTGCGATGGGTTTGATTAAATTTCTGCACAACAACAGGAAAGAGGCAAAGCAGCTGATCAAATCAAAACTATTCTAATCCGACAAATGATTTCCGGCATCACAAATGCGTCTCTGCAAACCCTCGACACAAAGTCAGGCTCTGGCCTCAGGATATAACATCCTGAGATTCACACACAAATGCTTCTCGAAAACACGATAGCAGTCGCTGCCCGGGGCCGACCTGTAGACGCTCGGGTCCTGCAGGTCGAGCGTCTCGCTGGTGTAATCCCGCAGGATGAACGGAAACACCGGGTACTGCATCAGGTCGTTGAAGGAGCGACCCGCGTGCTTGTTGAGATGCGTGAGGTACTCGAAGTTTGAGATCTGCCCCGAGCCCCACAGCTGGGTAAGCGCCGTGATGTTCCCGTACTCCAGCAGGTTGGGCAGGTCAGAGGTCAGGATGTTGTGGTAGACGTCGTCACGGAACTGGACGAGGACACAGAGGGCCGTGAGAAGTGGAACCTGAGCAGTTAACTCGTAAACGTCACCTGAATGATGCGTAAACGCCGCTCTTGTTCACCTGTACCTGTGTGACCCCCCCCCCCGGTGCCTTTATGGACCTGCTGATCCACTAGAAAAGGTAAAGATCCACGTCGTCTCCCTGACAGTCTTTAACAGTCCACAGCAGCGCTAGCAGAGATTCTCTGATATTAAGCGTTAGCGGCCTCCATCGACTATAATATGCTTATAAATAATTTAAAGATTGAATCCAACTCTTTTGTGCCGTAATTAATCAGTGCTTGGATAATAACGGAAATTTGAACTGCTGTTGACTTTAAGCTACACACTATTAAATGGGATCCTTCATCTCTGCTCAAGACAGAACTGTCTGCAGAGGAGTTGCATTGTGGGAAATTAGTTTAACTATGGCTCATAATAATGTCAAACATGTTTGACATCTTAGTGTCGCATTTACAGTACAACATTTGCTTTATTTTACAAGCACCACGTGCCGCTAGTCCTGATGGGGAATCTGAGAAAGAAATGTCTTATCCAGGAACGGTTCATATTCGTGAGCGTGATGCTCTGACTGCTGACATGAACTGCTGGCACGGACCGTTACAGAACTCGACAGATACCAGACACAAATATTCAACAATTAACTCTGACAAATGTACTTTTCTTTTTTTTTTTTAACTGGATGATTTTGTCAACTCATCTCTCCATTTCTTTGATTCGCAGGAGCGAAGCAACTTTTATTACATTTGAACTTTAGTCTCACAGGTTTGTGTAATTTGCATCTTAAAAAGGAACATGATTTGATAATAAGTTTTATCCTGAAAACATTTAGATATAAAAATGAAACCTAAAGTAAAATGCACTAGAATATCTACACAGCATTACACACCGTTCATGAACAATATCAATATCGATTCCACCGTCTTTCTCCGTGACCCGTGTTGTTGCCCCACCTTGGTGTTGTCAAAGGCTAAGAGCAGAGTCCGGCCATTGGTGAGGAATATCTCCACGGCGTTGTCTCTTAGCTGCCACCAGCGCTTGTGTACCTCCTTGATTTCCTCGTACGTCCAGGAGAAAGACGGCGCCTCGGTCTCGCCCTGAAGGCTCTGTTCAAACACAGCAACACATTCTGTGCCAAGTAGACGAGCCAGTTCACGACCATCATCATCCACCTTAAAAAAAAGTAATCCCCAACAGTAGTCTGACCATACCTGATTATCGTGAGCGTCTGTAGCGTTGTCTTCCACGAAAAACATCCCCGACTTTCCTGTGAGACAGCATGTAGCGCGTGAGATTTAATGTATGAAGGCAAATAACAGCCCCCCCCCCCCCCCTGAATAACTAACAAACACTTCAAACAACTCTCAAAATAACTCAAGAGCCTCAGAGAGAGCACATTCATCTCTGCTCCATGTAACCGGCAGACTGCATTATGCATGAAGCCGCGGCGGGAAACGGACAGTGTATTACCCAGAAGCAGCTCCCCTGCCGTCTCTCTGGAGGGAGCGACACTGATGCACCGTCTGGTGAACCTAAGGACAGAAAACATTCCTCACACACCCCATCGGAGAGGAACATGATGTCGTCTAAGCCGAGAAAAGGCGGCAGGAAGTACCTGATGGGCTCGCTGGTGGCTTTGTCTTTGACAGTGGAGGAGAAGGAGGAGTGGGTCTTGTCCTCAAAGAGGAAGGATAATGCTACCGTAGCCGTGTCTAAACAAGACATAGGAGGGATTCGGACACTCAAACAGAATCACAGTAGCTGCCTTATTGCCGCGAAGGGTTCCTTCACCTTCAGGCTTGCGTCTGTCTTTCAGCAGATATTTGTTAGGAATGGTGAGGTAGCATCTCTGAAGCCGCCGGCGCTCCCGGTTCGGCCCTTCGGTGGGGTCCAGCTGCCAGGATGTTGGGTAGGAGGTCTGGTCGTACCAAACCGCACTGAAACAGACCGTTATAGTCCGGTTGTTCAGTACAGAAAGTTTTGTTGATAATCAGAATACTTTCTAGATCCCCGACGGAGAAAGGTTCCAACAATCAAGAAAGTAAAGAAACAGCCCCTAATCACAACATAGTATCTGAATAAATAAATAGAAAATATTACAGAGCTGCTCTGAAATAAATCAAAACAAACCACCAGAATGAACTGAAGCTTGCAACAATGGAATTTGTTTTATTGTATTTACAGCAATCACTAAAAGGCACCGCTTCAGTGCTTGGCTTTTGTATGTTGAAGGTTTTGGGAGAAGATTTTGAAAGGATTTTGGTCTAAGCCCGAAAAGAAAATTGTCTTTTGAGGCAAATCTCACAGAATGACCCTAAAATTTAATTGGTAACTATGGAAACTGAAAAAACAGGAAAAATCTGTTTTAAAAAAAGGTACAACTTCAGGAATTGGCCGTTCTATGTGGACAGTTTGCGAAAAAATATTGAACAGAGACAAAAGATTTGTGAACCCTCAAAGTTTCATCTGGTGCCACCTGCAGGAGAATCTATAAAATCTATATTATGGATTACGTTGGAACGAAAACTTGCTAAACTAGCATGCTATACTAGACAAACATCGGCAATCTAGAATTGCACTAGTTTAATTTACATCCATTTCTATAAAGTAACTGTCTCACATTAGACTGTTCCAATAACGCATGGCCTGGTGAGAGACTTGTGCCGATGCTCACCGGTCATGCGTGAGTTGCTGCACCAGCTCCTGCCAGTGGCGACTGGCACTGAGCTCAGTCTTGTAGAGACCCTTGATGTGCTGGATGACTTTCTTTCTCTCCATGCCTTGCCGCAGGGACACATTCTGAGTGATATCAGCTGCAATCTTTGAAATATCCTTGGACTTTGCATCCAGCCTCTGGAGAAGACTGCAGAGAAGCAACAAAAACAGGAGGGAAAGATGAGTGGAACGAAGGCGCGACACTTACAGACATCTTCCAGTACTGGAGATCCATCTAGTGTTAAGTAAAAAAAACTCACTTCTTCTGCGTGTTAGACATTTTCTTTTCCCATGCCACTTTGCTGGTTTTCTCCTCCGATTCATATTTGAATTTTTCCTGTGTGAATAAAATTCCAAGTAAAAAAGGCTTTAAACGCATCGGCCGTCTTCTCCAACAAGATTAAATCTGACAGGCTTCACTTGTAAATGATTTTGTTCCACTTACACAAAATCTATATTTTATACTATTGTCAAGGCTAATTGAGTTCAACTAAAGAGGTTTGGAATACTTTCCCCCTCCATTTAAAAATAAGAATTTGCCTTTTGTAAGACCGACCTCTTTTATGGCCTTGAGCAAATCTTGTTTATGCTGAGCGCTGGCTGGGATGCAGCGATGGCCGCAAAGCTTGAGCGAGGTCATAAAGACACCCACTGCATTCTGATCATCTTTGGTGAGGCTGTCCCTGTGATCGTGCAGCATCTTATACAGATACAGAGACAGCTTCGGCCCGTGCTAAAACGGAAAATAAAATTAATTAGGTAGATCTGGTTTGACGGAAATGACCAGAAATAATAGAAATATAACTATTTGTTACTCTAACTATAAAAACGGTTTCCTTTACACTCACCTCCAGACTAGGACTGAGGCTCTCCTTGAGGATATCCAAATGTTTGGGATCGTACACAAACTCCAATGCTTCCTTCCGGTCGGACAGGGGAAGTGCAGGGCTGAGGGTGTGCACAAGCAAACGGCCTATTTGCACCCGAAAAGTGTCCCGACACGACCATAAGATCTTCCGCCACTGTTGATTCGGAGCTCCTCCTCGACCTGTGCTTCCCTGCGAGACCATAACAAGCAAAGCAACTGCATGATAGAGCAGTTAGCTCATCGCAGATAAAAAAAACTAAAGCATAAACTAGAGCTAAATACGAAAAAGACCAGTAAACGTCATACCTGGCTAATTTTGATCCCATCCATCATGAGTCTGAGGATATCTTTCTGAAAGCTTTTCTTGCTAGCAGGCGGCAAGGGGAAGGGAGTAGGGGAGTGTGGAGCCGAGGCAGCGCCGCCGTCATCCTGTGGTTGATCACCTGGATCTGGTGTGAAAGGCTGTTGGTCGGGAGAGTCGGGAATATTCAGCAGGTCAAATAAGTCCTGACTCACATCTGAAAGGAGAGACAACGAGCCAGGAGTACATTACGCAGTACAGTTTATGCTCATGTAAGGTACGGAGAAAGTACAGAAGACGTTTTGTACCGTGGTAAAGGAGTCTGTTGACAGAAAGCACCACGAGCTTCTGCAGCCTTTGGACGAATTCGCTCTCACTGGCACGAATGGGATTCTCCTGGCTCATCCTCCTCCGCATCATCTGGCTGAGCTCCTCGCTGGCTACAGAGCGCATCCGCATCAGGAGCGAGTCGGTCTGGGCCAAAGAGAACCGGCGCCGGCCTACAAGCACAATAATCGTGTGCGCTCAGTTGCGACATAGACAAAGCGAGCGCACACCGCGGTACGCAATTTGCAATGAAGCATGGATGAATTTGTTTTCTTTCAAATTCATACTAAGGTTATGCAAAATGTCACAAATCATTGATTGGAAAGAATCGCCGATCACAATGACATCAGCGCTAAAATGCTTCAACTTGATTAAGTTAAGCGTTCAAACACGCAGATACAAAAAGGCACCGGTAGCGCTCCAAGGTACCGGGCAAAGGGAGGCGGGTTCTGGGGCTAATGGCGAATTCACAGCAGACATGGAAAACGTTCTCCATGTCAGGGAGGCGTTTCTCCGCCGTGGACCGCAGTCCAAGCTACCTGTGTCACAATGGAGCAAGTAGGATGGAGCTCCTGAGGGGGAGGGGAAGGGGGGGTCCTGAGACGGGAAGCTGAAGGGAGGGGACAGGGGGATCTGGCCGTAGGAGCAGCAGTGCTGCCCGGGGATGCGGGGGTTAATGGAGCCTTTCATGGCAATGGAACCTTCAGATCAAGATGAAGACATGGTCATTGGACAGACAAAAAAATCAAAGGCCTGGAAACGCATGGCGGTACAAATCTACCTCAGCGCACCGACTTCCTCTCGCTGCATCAGACGCTCACCTGCGATACTCTTGCGCTTCTGATAGATGGCGTGGTGCGGAGAGCTAGGGGCGTTAACCGAGCCGCTCAGCTTCGGAGGCTCCTGATTCGCTGTCGTCTTTATGAACTCAATCGCCGACTGAAGGACACGGAACTGCAAGGCCACCGCCATCTCTGTGGAAAGAACAACAAGACTGTTGTGATGCTCTCCACGAGGGACTTGCTTAAATTCTGCGGTTGATTACGTGTGTCGTTTGTTTTAACATGTACCATCCTCACCTTGCGTGTGACGTGTCTTGCTCGTTTGCATGTAACCCAGCAAGGTAATGAGGTCTTCAATGATACGGAAGTACTGGGACCCTGAAGAGCTGCAGGAGTGGATGGTCACAGCTACCAGCAGTTGCTGGACGTCACACACCAGAAGCTTGTAATCATTCAAAGGAATACTGGAGCATAAAGAGGAAAGAGATCAAAAACAAAATATGGACCATTGAAAATCTAGCCAGATCAATAATATAAATGATTTAATGAATGCCTGAGAGATTCACCTGTTCTCCATGCCATCCAGAGTGGTCAGGGTGTTAAAAAGCACGTAGAGCAGACCGTGGTCTAGCAGGATGTCTGCCAGTTTGGGGCAGGCGTTAAGCAGCTGCAGCAGCATGCACAAAATGTTATGCACCAAGGAGTTCTCGTACAACGAGTTCTCGATAAGTCCCAGGACTGGGATGATGCAGCGCTTTCTGAAAGGTGAAATATTCTCCATCTCCTCCAAGTCCAAACTGAAAAACAGAATAGAAAACAATGGTGAAACGGAGCACAGACGTGCGATCGTCCAGACACAGCATAGACAATCCTGTGCGTTGTTTTTTACAGGACTCACTCTTCCTCCAGGCCGACCGGCCGTCCAAACAGCATCTCCAGGAAGCATTCGAGGAGCCCCTGGCTGCCCTGGTGGACGTACAGCTGATTGGCCAGCAGTGAGAAGCCATGGTTCTTCAGAAACTTCTCCTCCTGCTCCTTGAGGGCTCTGCTGAAATAGGCATCCAACAGCTAGGAGAGGAGGGCAGACAAACACGAGATCAATTCAGGAAGGTATGAAGCCAACACTGGAAAGATATTTGACAGGTAATTACCCAAATATTTTTGGCATTTAATGCATTAATGGAAAGAAATAGTTAGAAATGTCTGATGTCTGGGTGATAAATGTGTAGCAAACACCAGCAAGTGAGCAAAACCCACACCCATGTAAGCTTTAAAACATTTTCAAACTTGTGTAAATTTTAAATTTTAAATGTTGGGACTTCTGATCTGCATTATTACCAGATACTATGTTATCTACTAGCATCATTCCTGCACAAACATGTGGTGGCCTGGTGGTAAACCAGATCAAGAGAATATATATTAGCCGACCTTCATGACTCCTTGCTGGATGAGTGGCGACGAGTGATTAACCAGCACAATGAGGGCCTCGGGCTGAATGAGCTTGTCCATCACCTCCTCAAGCATGAGGTCAGGCAAGAGCAGCAAGATGCCTCTCAGAAGATCATAGAGTCCACAGCAGATCAGCACCAGGCAGTCTTCAGTGCTGGACCTGAGCGCAAACGATAAAGGTCGGAAGTCCTGAATCGGTCCGAGCTGATTTTAGAGGTACGGTAATACCTCGACGCACGAGAGTCCCGAGACACGAGCGAACCCGACGATGCGAAGGCGTGATGATGACGGAGATGAAGCATGAAATGATCAAGAAACGTGACCGTGGTTTCCGCGCAAGCGATTTGGCACGCCAGTACGAGCGGAGTACACAGACGGCACGTAGGATCCCTCAAACGGAACGACGCCATCAGGAACACAAAGCCTTCCAAAGGCAGAAGTTTATGTTTGTGTACGATTCAATTAGGGAAGAAAGTGTCTACGTAATAAGCCACCTCGCTCTCTCGCCAATAAACAATCAGCTGGAGTCTTGGATGATTTTAGAACCGAAGAATCCTCTGTGGACGAGAGGCGAAGCGTCTTCAACCAAACTCAAACGAGCCCGGTTGATGCTTCGCTTGCTCGCCGTGGTTTACCCGAGAACCCGCGCCGGCGTCGGTGTACCTGTCATTGGACTCCGTCTTGCTGTGCGTTCTGTCGTAGCCAGGTGAATAGGTGTAGCTCTCCCAGTCCTCGGGCACGGAGCTCCTGTCGGCCGCACTGGGCCAGCGGCCGATGGTCAGCGAGCCGTTGGGAGCCGGGAAGGCCAGGCCCAAACTGGCCAGGTTGCTCGGGCTCCTCTGGAAGGGCTGGATGCCTTTTAGGCTGTCCGGGCGGTGCGGCGTCTCGTCGCTGGCCCCGCCGCACCTCTCCTCAGGCTCCGTCACCCCAACGCTGCCCTCTGCGAGGCTATCCGCGTCCTCGTCCCGCTCTTCCTCCACGCTGATGGAAGGCGTGCGCATGGCTCCGCCTCCTTCCACGTCATTAGCGTCACAGATCGTCTTGGCTGATTCGCAGCTGCTGAGGAGCTGCTCATCGCCGCCGCCCTTCTTGAGCGTCTCGGTGCTACCGAGGACCTGCTGAGCGGCGAGGGAGCCGCACTCACTTTCACCCGCTTCATTAGAGCTACGCTGCCCGAGTCGAGGTGGCAGTTTAGGAGAGGCATACAGAGACGCCGCCAGACTGGGGGGGCGCAACGACTTCTCACCGCCTCCGTGTTCAGGGGAGGGGGCGTGAAGATGGCCTGGAAAACGAAACGAAATGATTAGAAACTCATCATTTTCAAGAATTTGTAACAACATTTTGTTGAGCCTTAGTAGCAGCCCTTAGAATAACGCTTAAAGCGGCTGCACCTTCATCACTGAAGACAGTCGGGGAGAGCGACATCACAGAGCTGCTGGCAGACTTTCCACCACTGCTGGAGTGTCTCAGGTACATAATGGACTGAACCTTCTCCTGGTACAGCTTCCCATCTGACAAAAAAAAAAAAGACAGCGAAAGAACTCAGTGTCTCACATTAAAGGCTCCTTGAGAGAGAAGAGCTGCTTTCGGCTGCACCTCCTTCTCACCGATGTGCAGTGAGAAGTAGAAGCTGGAGGGCGTGTGGCACACGTAGGTGTTGGTTGGTGGGTGGACGGCCAGCAGGAAGTTGTAGATCAGTTTCAGCAGGTTCATGTCCGGAGGAGAGCCGAGAACCTCCTGGATGATTTTGACAAATGACACGCAGACTTCCTGCGGGATGGTCGTCAGATGGTCGTCTCGATGCTCCTGAAGACAGACACGATGCCGTCAGTGAGAGACGAAACACAAGGCGCTCTCGCGGTGGTTTAAGGTTGATGCACTTACCTGTAACACCTGGCAGGTGAGCAGGAAACGATGCACCACTTCAGCTTTGAGGAGCTGACGGATGTTGAAGACCTGATGAGGGTGGTGCACCCTGATTAGGAGCTCCAAGGCAGTAAGCAGCGTTTCCCACACGCCACACTAAGGGGGAGCAAAAACAGAGAAGCTCACACGAACCCGCTAGCCAGCATCTAACGGCAGGGCAGAGGTGACTATTACACCTCCAGCTGAATAGGATTTAGAAAAACATTACAAAACATCTCTGAATTAATTCGTTTAGTTGGAATGTTGGAACGAACTAAGCATCTCAAAAATACAATTTGCATTTCAAACCCTTTTCAGCATTTATTATTTTTATTTAGCCTGAATGTGTTATTGGAAGTCGATGAGTGTTACCTCGCCAAGCCTGAGGGTTTGCCGCGACTAACCGAGTTCAAGCTGCTCCTTTTTACATTCTGAGGGTGTTCGAAGAAACACAGTAATAATTGAAATCTACTGGGAGGGGCTTGGTAGCATTTCCTCAGGTGCTTCGTTGCTCTGCAGCCAGACTGTATAATACGGCATTGTGACTTACTGCTGCCACTGGAACTGGGTTAATTTTATATTTCTGTTTTAATACTATTTCATCTATACATTTCTCACCGTGTCCTACTTCTTTCTCTTGAGCTGCTGTAACAGTGCCCCCCCCCACTCTGGGATCTATACATTTTGTCTTGTCTTATTTAATTCGATAAAGTTACAATAAACACCCTTGACCATGTTTGGCTCTACACAGAGCTCTGAATCCGAACAATTGATAATTTAAAAAAAAATAACGTCCAACAATGATAATGAAATGAAAACCTTTTCATCATCTTCGACCAGCGAGGAGGAGGAGGAGGGTTGACTCGCTAAATATCTTGTATCTGTTTTTTGAACCTGGCATCTTCCCTTACTAAAAACTGTTACTATGGAGCTCGTCCTTACCTCAGCCTTGGCCCAGATCTTCCAGTCTAACAGGATGTCTGACAGGAGCCTGACATCCTGAACCACAGCAACAGATTCAGTGTCCAAACGGAACTGACCATCTTCCCCGAGGATCAGGATGGCTCGGCTGCAGCAGGCATCCAGTAGAGTCTAGAAAGACAGAATATGGCCTCAGAAATGTGTCTATTGGTAAATTACACACCAAAGTGGAAAGAAATTAGACATTAAAGAACTGCATAAACCCATTCTCTCAGATTATAGAACTACAAAATGGTTCTAACAACAACATTAATATATACAATACAGGTACTTATTCAGATACACACAAATTCACACCCATTCAAGAGTAAATGATTTGCCAATGAATAGAATTGTTCTTCTGTTCAAATCAGACTGAAATGATGTCTTTGTTTTAGGAGACCAAAAAGAGAAATTAAAAGTCAGGTAGAGTCAGTTATGAAAAAACAGAGCCAAAAGTAAATATGGAGAGTCTGCATTCTACATTTCAATACGACTAACAGATGTATTTCTTATCTACTTAACATTAATACTTGATCTTTTTTAAGTTCTATTTTTGTATTATTTGTTGTTTTATATGTTGTCTTCATACATTTTGTTAGAGCAATCTCTCAAAGCTTCATCTAGACCTGAAGCTTCGTGTGACAAAGCCGGAAAACGGCCGCAAAAAGTTGTATTCGACAAGATAGCAAAGACTATTAAAGGTGACTCACTTTCAGCATATGATATCCCACGATGCATTTGGACTTTATGAGGACCTGGTGGATCATGGAGTAACCGTGGTAACAGTCCATTTCGTAGATGCGGTGTTGGTTTAACTTGGACGAAGACAGTAGCACCTGCAGGGCCAGAGTCTGGGTCTTCTCACAGTCACTCAGCTCCACTGTCTGGACGGTGTCGAGCCAGAGGAGAGGGGGACAAAACACAAACAAAGGTCATCACAAAGGAAAACATCTAAATGAACTACACATTTCTATAAAAGCCTCTGGGATTAAAAGGGAGCGACACCTCGCTCTCTGCTGACCTATTCTAAAGCAGATAAAACCTCGATAAAAAACATCAACAATCCTACCTGTGCAAAGAGGAAGACAAAGTTCCCTATTCCTCCGATCTTGTGCAAGACACTCTGCAGGCCTTGGGTGTTGGTGGGGTGCAGCGCCCTAAGAGCGTTGGGCTCCAGTGAAACGCTCTGCACCTCCTTGGAGCTGAACGGCCGCTGAACAACCACCGCTTTGGCCTGACCCTTCAGTCTGATCACAGGCTCGTAGATGGTGTAGACGCCGGGACTGCTGGGAGCGTACACTACAGCCAGACCCTCCTGTACAGGAACACACACACACACACACACAATTATAACTTTCATTGAAAACCTTTATCCCGTCAATGTGACGTAATAACAGTTTTAAAGAAGTGCTGACGTTTCCGGTTTAGAGTATAACAGCAGTTTCAAAGACGAGGAAGGGAATTTATTAATTATTCTTGTCTTACGCCTTTATTTTTAAATCAGCAGAGCCATTGTCAATAAATGTATTAGCCATCAACATCTATTTTAAGTCTAGCTGAAATAGCTTTTTTCATTGGGGGGGGGGGGGGGGGATCAGTCCCTACTGTATAATATCTCTAATGACAGCTAATTGGAATGGCACGTTACCCATGCACCGTGAAATTAAACTAGAAATGAGACTTGCAGAACACTTAAATCACAGTTTACAGCATAACAGCTTTAAGACAGTGTCATTTCAAAATTAATTGAGTATTTTCTAAATACATAAATGTGTGTGTGTTTGTGTGTGTGTCTGGTGAGGAGGATGAAGATTCATGCAGACTTACAACCAATGCTGTTGTATCCACATCCTTGTTCTTCATGAGAAACTCTCGCACGTAATCACACTTCAGGGTTTCCTCAGACACAAACTTGGATAACGTCCCACTGGGCTGGCCGTATTTGCAGGGCATGATGGAAGTGAGGTCAGGCCCACTGGTGTAAAGGAAGAGAGCCTCCTCAGACCCTACTCTGGATCCTGTATTACGGAGGCAAATCGTACAGTTCACCATCTTAATGACTTTCTGAAAAATCCCACATCGATCCTGTATCAACCCAATGGGTAAATGATTTCAAGTATTGCATGGCGCAAACCAAACCGTGGCCAACAAAGAAATGAGGCGAGGCAAGCAGTCGAGTGAGAAAGAGAAACGTTTCTAATATCTAGCAGAAAGGCAGGATTTAACGGCAGGAGTCCTACCGTTAAAGAGAAGAACAGTGCCCAGGCTCCAGCATCCACCATGCTTCAGAGGTTCCCCAGAGGATGGGATGCAATGGCCCAGCATGCAGAAGCTTTTGTTGCTGTCAGAGGATAAACTGGACTTCCTGGGTAGCGTGTAGTCCAAAGAAACTTCACATTTCCTGAACAAAAACAGGTTATGTGAAGGTTAACGGCCTCTTATTTTGCCAGATGTAAAACCCGTGTTTTACAGATGTTCCTCACCTGATCCCACACACCCAAACAACCACACGGCCATGGACGTTCTTCTTGCCTTCCGTCTGTTGGGTGTAAGTGAGGCCGAGGTGCTGCCACCGGCCCACTCCGAGTACTTCCTCTTCAGAGTCTGCCTGCGCGAGCAGACCAGCTTTTATTTCGTCATTTGGGTCTATACAAATTCTGAGGGAAGAGCACATGACGATACTCAAACTATGAATGCTTCAGGAATAGAGAGACATTCCTCACACACATCTTTGAAGCTCTCTCTCTCTCTTTGGGTACACCATGCTGAAGAATCACCTGAAGGTGAGAGAGCCCGTAGAGACGTCTGCCCACATTTGAAGCATCAGTGCCTTGGAGCCCATGGACAGAATATGAACGAGGCCTTCGTCCACTAATCCGCTCCCAAGCTGCGAGGAGCTACGGTGGGACTCAGCTGCAGGAGGGTTACTCTCCCCTGAAAAATAACGAGTGAGGAACCTCAGAGCCAGCTCATACTAATGATATTCAGGCAAAAAAACATGTATTGGTGCTTCACCTTCATTTTTGTCTTTATCCCCTTCCTCCTGCTCTGTCACCCTCAGCCACATGGAGGCGCTGAAGCCGCTGGCCATGTGGGGCCAGCAGTTTTGGCCTACCAGGGGTAAGTGGAGAGGAGCCGTGTGCCATGGAGAGGATCGGCGATGGCTTGGACGTAGCCCAACATCCCCCTCCCTGCGTCCAGAAGACAGTTTGCCCTTCCACAGCAAACCAACACCTTTCCCTCCAACAGCACTGTTCTGCCTGGAGCTGTTGGATACCCCTCCTGACACTGAAGCCCCAACGATAGCGGGGAATGACAAGAAGTGAAGCGGCTCCATGTTCATGTTGGCTTCAACAATCTGCAGGATGCCTTTGAGTAAAACCTCCTGGCAAGCAAAGCAGACTTGAAGTAAGGAAACAATTGGCAGGTACAAGCCAAGTTACAATTCACAAATCTCCAAGTTACGGTACATTTTTTTGAAGTTCATGCATACGGTACCAGCAGTTGTTTAAAAGACCTTAAACCTGGGCTCAGTCCAGAAGAAATGACTACATGTGGCAACTTCAGCCCCTAACGCATACGATTTTCATACGAGGACGCCTCAGGTCAGAGATCAGCGTGTTCACACGGTTAAAAAAACTCCCATGGAACCTGCTTCTTGGAGACAGGTTATTAATAACGTCTGCTGCTGGATCCCAATGAATCACAAACCTGTAGGAATAAGTTGCACTATCACCGATTAATTAAAGCGTCATGAGTTGTGTGACTGGTCAGACTGGAACAGCGGTTTGTAAGTACAGTCCGTTTAGCATTAATAGAAAGGATGTTTCACGAATAAATTCTTATTCATGTGGAAAAAATGATGCGTAGACACCGAACATAAGCTGTTAGCGTCAACAGTGTCCCGAACATAAGATCAGACAGCAATGTTTACAGATTGATGGGACTATTTACTGTAGGCGGGTTCTTCTCCAGGAAGAGACGAATTAATAGAGCCAGTTCCTCCGCTGTGATTCGCTGGCTCACCATGGCAACCAGCAGCTCGACGAGCACCGTCTGGCAATCTGGATACAGACCAATGAAGAGCAGATTAGGTTACCAGTTTTCATTCACTTGGGCAAAACAGTACACATCTTAATGAAATACATTTTGGTAGAGATCGGTATACCCGTCTGGATACAAAAAAAATCCAGATTTTCCCATTTACTTATAATGGAGGCTTTTAAAAAATACATATATCTTGCAAAATATGCATTAAATTCACTCACCAGAAATTGATCGACATGTACTTTCATTCCAAATGTGTTAAGTCAATGAAATGTTTTAAATGTCAGTGTTTACACAATTTCCCTTAATTGTTGACATTGGTTAGAGTTTTTCGAGAAACACTAAAATTACACACAAGGAGTATGACATTTGAACAAAATGTCAATGCCAAGAGCTCCAAATCTGAAGGAAGCTATCTCTGAGTGTACCCAATATTTGGCCCTAGATGTCACACAGGAATAAGTTTAAAATAAACCAGAAAAAAACAGCAAACAAACCTAGAAAGGAGGGGTCTCTTTGGCTGAGGATGTTGTGAAAGCCAGACAGGACAGTTTTGACTCCTCCCTGTGAAGACCAGAAGAGGAGATCAGTGCAATTCATCATAGCGCAGTTGAGGATAAGCGAGAGGCAAATACACATTACTGAAACAATTAGTAATACAAAGAGGAAGTAGTCAGTCTGACCTGGTCATAGAGTAAAGCAGCGTTGCAGCGGTTGGCATGAACCGCACCTAGAAGACTGTGAAACACGTGACTCACAACCTCCAGGTCTGGGGAGCTGCTGGCAAGAAGCTGCAACTGCATTATGCAGATCTGCGGAAAGAGCAGCGCTCCACACCCAGGCCCGTCAGCCGCCACCGCAAAGTCTCGCAGCTCGGCAGCTTCCACCTTCACCCCTAAGAGAACCACCACACATATAAAAATCACAGATGAGGACAGATGATAAATCTTACCTCAACTATGCTAATACAGACCCAAGCTGTATCTAGTAAATATAAACTAAAAGAATAATACTGAGGCCCCGCGATGCATTCGGGGTGTACCCTGCCTCCCACAACTCCCGTGACTCGCAAAGCAGAAGAAAATGAATGGATGAATGGAATAATATTGAATGGCAGCTCCAGCATCGCCTTAATATAGTTTTGAGGAAATTTAAGATGCTGAACTACAATCTAATTTAATTCTGGCAAATCATGTCATGTATTTTTTTTTTTTCTTCAAAAAATATCTTCTTGTAGGCGGTGCAATAAAATACCAGAAGCTAGTAAAGTCATAAGATCCAGCTCATGTGGCCACACAGTTTAGTTGCCTGCAGTTGTAAGAGGTAAAACAAAGACTCCTTTCTGATGGGATGAAAAAGCAAAAAGGAGTTTAGGCCACGTTCTTAACCTGTGAGACGGGAGTGGAGAGGGAAAAGTGACAAAAGAGGCCGTTGTGAGGAAAGCGCTCAGACCCAATTCTGCCACGTCATAAGTATGCAATACATTTTAGCCACTTATTACCAAATATCCTCCACAGCAACCTAAACGGGTTTATATTGTTGTTTTTTATGTAACACGCACCTTAAAAATATTGATTTTACAATTAAATTCTCCCGTGAATTTCTGAAAATGTAAAAATGAATAAAAGTGTTCACCAATCCGTGAAAGGTTTCAATTCCTATGCGGGAAAAGCAAGATTAAAAGGTTGAGACCAAAACCAGAACCTCTTAATCCATCAAGATTCAGGCTGGTAACATTTATAAACAACAAAAACAACCTCTAAAGAAAACAGAAAGCATGAAGTAACACTAATTTATAAGATTCCAGCCCTAAAAAAAAACCTCTAGGAAATAAAAAGGGTGAAATGTGATCTTGCAGGGACAGTTATAAAATATAAACGTAAAGCAGACTGATGCAGTCGTGTCAAATGGGCCTCAGCTCCTATTACCCGAGCTGTCAGGTGTGTAGAGTAGGTGTGGGCCTACCCTCTTCCTGCTTGGCCATGTCTTCAGGGTTGCTTTCGCTGTCGGCGTCGTAGCCCTCCTCCTCCCCCGGGGGCTTGACGCCACAGCTCTGTACCTCGTCCACCTCCTCAGACAGATCACCTGCCGGGGCCACCCCGTCTGCAAACACCTGAAGCTTCTGACAAAAAGCGAGCGAGTGGGCAAGAGTGAGACAGAGAGAGAGAGGGAGAGAAAGAGAAGGAGAGAGGAGGCAAGAAACAAGAATTTCAATCCACTACAGTCGAAATGTAAGCAAGCATCACTAGCCGGGTCATTAAGTTGGGAAAATAAGACAAATTCTGAAAGAGCTTACCTAATTCTGTTTGTAAAAGGACGTTATCTATAATAAGCATGCAAAGCACTATGGCCCTTCCCTTAATCTGGCAAATAATTTCCCAACAGAGTGGAAAATAGTCAGAAAAAAAAGCCAGCTGACTTTTACTCACACAGCCCGGCTCCTCGATCTGAAGACTCATTCCTCATAAATGTCAATGCTTCAATTGTTTTGTGTTAAGGCCACCCCAGAAAGAAGAAAACACGTTGTGCCTCCACCATGACTACAAATAGCATAATGCGATCCATTTACAAAGAATAACTTTATTAAACTCGTTTTTAGTCGTTTATTAATTTGCCTTAAATTCTAGAAAATTAAATCCTTACGTAAACTATAAAATCCAACCAACTAATTGAGTCAATTGATACTGAGAAATAAATTAAAATTAAATTAATAATACATTTATCAGCACCATTATCTCAGGAGCCAAACAAACATTTCAACATGCAAAATGAAAAGTAAAAAACAACCCTGCTGATTTGATTGCTCGGTGCAAAATCCCCACACCATAGTAGAGGAGCTCATCATACTCCCTGCAAGTGGGAACACCCTATTAATTGGAATTAATGGCGCACTACATGTCGATGTAAACCCACCACTGCCTCCTACTGTAGCGGATACGTAATTACACTTTATTCTAGTACGACAAAGAAATTTGCTCTTCGTGGTAGTTCAGAGAAGAGGCTTCCTGAAACGCACATCTCTATTTCACAACTACGCAGCTTTGATATTCTATGGCACGGTAAATGAACAGTTCAAAGAGTAGTCCCAAAGCAGAACGACTTTGTTGGTGGAAGCTTCACAGCACAATGTTGGAATGGGTAAGTGAACGTCACATGTCGCTGGGCCCCTGAGAAGAACTAAGCTTCTCAAAAAAAGAGGTAAACCCATTATATAAAAAGCTAAACCCTCTTGTAGGAGAGAAGGCAGTCTGCCAGGAATTGTAAGAAGGAAAAAAGACAGCCGAGTCAGCGAGACGAGAGGCACACACTACCAGTCAAAAAGGATGGGCACCATTAGTTTCCACCTTCTTTTTTGTCAGTGAAAACTAAAAACAGTTCGTATTCTGGCCCCGAACATAAACGGTCTTCTTCTAACTGCAGGATTATCTGACTCGTGTGCCCCCTCCTGTGTAAATATTACAAACTACATCTTCTCAACACGTTTGGAAGACGTTTGGTGGTAGAACTTACATTAACAAGAACTAATATTTACCAAGGTGTTGCCCTGCTATTCTGAAATGAGGCCATGCTTGCTCGAATCAAAAGGCATCATTTTCCATGGACTGCCATTTTATTTTATATTATCCAGATAACGGTTGCTTGGCAACACAGTATGAGTGGCCACACACACCGCTGCCCTGACGCATGATAATGTTTGGCTGGAAAATTGTTCCTTTCATTGTAAAGCTTTTTTACTAAACACCACCATTGTTCTTCATGTTTGGTCACAGTCTTCAGCCAAAGATAACATAGTATGCAATGAATAAAGGTAATTAGTGGAAAAAGCAATTAAAAACTTGCTTACTTATTCATGTTTACTGTCACAGTGCTCGTCAATTAGATGTAGCGGTTAACCATAATGATGTAAAGCGCAGAAATGGATCAGAGCAAACAATGTTAAATATTAATGTTTTGTGAAGAACTTTACTGCTGGCATATATCATCACATGGATGACGGGAGAATCTCCAGACATCAAGAGTTATATATTCTTAGATTGCCTGTAACCAGAACTGGCCTTTAGACAAGCAAGGCAATAAACTTGACGACCTAAAGAGGTGCAACAACTTCACTCGGCTTCTTCCAAGGCAGGGCAGAACTCACCTTGTCTGGTTTCTCCTCAGGGGCGTCGGGACCAGCGGACACCTCTGCCAGGGCGACTCTCATGAGCGAGTCAAAGAGAGGAACAGCAATGTCAGAGTTCACAACTCCTGAGCGGGAGAGCTGGTCTCTCACCTCAAACAGAGTCTCTTCCACTGACTGGAGCTATAGATGACACGAGACAACAATATAAGGCATAAGTGTTTTATGAGCGTTGTACTCAGGATTGAGCCGATCAATGTGATTGATTGACTGACTTACCTGATATGAAAGCTCAGGGTCTGTTCGCTGTAGTGCTGAACTAGCACTATGTAGGCAAATAGCCAGCAAGGCCTCAAGGAGTCGAATACTTTGTAGTTGCCACTCTTCCTCCTGCTTCCTCGCTGGATCTTGGGTCTTTCCAGCACCTGGACTGGTGGCGAGGGTGTCAGCAGAATCATGAATTGTCTCGTCAAGTCCGACTAAGATGGAAGGAGCTGTGGACTCAGGGCTACCTTTGCCCTTTCCGTCCTTTTTCTTCTTTCCTTTCCCATCCTTGGTCTTACAGGACAGTTTCTGAATAACCATGGCCATGAGGCGTAAGCAGACATCCAGTCCTCCCAGCCTATAGAACTGACTCCGGAACAAGGGGCTGGTCAGGTAGATTAAACGACACACTGACCAAACATCCGCCGCCCGTTGCACCTGCTCTTTGGAGGGCAGAGCCACGCTGTCCAGGGACAGGTAAGGCACTCGCCCACCGAGGGGTTCACTGGCTGTACTATCATAACCTGAAGTGTCCTCCGAGTCATTGGCCGAATCCCGGTCGGAATCAGCTTCCTTGCTGACACAGAGGAACGCCACACACAAGAAAAGGTTGACAGCATGAAGGTGGGTGTTTGCTCGGCTGCGCCCTGGTCCACGACCTGGCCCACCTCGGTTCTTTTGACTTGGATATTCCTTCAGGCCTTCGTAGAACTTTGTGAGGCTCTGTGGGCCCTCTCCAGCCCCTCGTGACCCCAGATCTTCAGTCAGGCCCAAGCTTGCCTCCCTTTCTTCAGCATCAGCATTCTGTAGCTCCTGCAGTACCCCATCAGTGTGCTGGTGTCCAGTGCCTATTATTAGCGTCTCAAACACCTTCAAAGCTAAAGAGCGTGTCTGGTCTAGGTACACGAGCTCAGTCACTTGATTGAGACCATTACAACTGAGGAAAAGGTCTCTAATTACCCTGTAAAAGAAAATAGGGCAAAATATAAGTAATGTCAAACAGCACAGGATGGGTGGACGTGAACGGCACACATTTGAAGTAAATAAGATTTTACAGGAAATAAAGAAAATCAGCCTTATTGTACAATCTGGCATCATTTCCACGAAGACACAAAATAGGTTTCATAGAGAGCCAGCTGCTGGAAGAAAGCATCATCACTAGGGTCTGTTATACAAGCTAGAAACGTCCCAAGGGTATACACGTAAACGGAAGTACCCTGTTCTGTTAAATGCATCCAGAACATTAATCTGCTGTAGCCATACTCATAACAATGTTAGATAAAACGTCAATGACGTCTCACTTAGACCAAAAAATTGTAATGAATTATGGATTGGCATTAATTAGAAATGACAATGAGACAGATCTAATGACAATGTCCAAGTGGATTAGGTGTCTAACTCTGACCAAGCATAGAAAAGGAATAGGTAATAGAGGGATTTTATAACAATCGTCTGCATGACTTTAATGTAAGAGGATAATGTGAACACACTGACGCTTCTGTAGATTAAAATCTGCAGTAGGTAACTTTTCTAAAAACACCGTATTGTATTGAGATGGGATCCATCCTGGGTCACATCAATAACCCTACAAACACTGCCAACCTCCTAGTATTATGAATATATTAGCGTGCAGACGTTAGCCTGCAGATCTGATGACTGACTGAGCCGCAAGCCTGGTTGCAGTATTTTACAAAATTCCTACCTCACTGGACATGGATGTACAAATGCACAGATCCAAAAGAAAGAAAAAAAAATACACAGCACCTTTTTGCATGTCTGAAAGCATCATTTTTGCATTTTGACCTTCTACCCAGCAAACCCTGGCAACCATGTAAACCTGCCACCATGGCATGTTTTGTGTAGGCTTTCCTAACACATGCTTAATGGACGCCAGGTTTGAGTTTAGTCATCAAGCAGGCATTTTATGTGGTCAAACAGCACTTCAAAATAAGGCTATAATTAATAATTATGAACATTTATTAGCATAGCATTCATATCATTATGTTACAAATACACAATAATAATTACACAGGTTGGAATTTTCTTATTTGTAATTAAACAATCCCTTTCTGCTGCTGTTGCGTTGCTATGTTGATGTTATAAGTGGCACCAGCAGTGGTATTGTAGCATACAGTGGAAGCTAATCCTGCAAGAGGAGCTTCACTGAATGCTGTATGTTTGAAATGAAATGTGCTGCCATTTTTATTTTATGAAACAATAAGGCATCAGATGACAGTAAATACGAGAACACTGCCCATTCGCTCCTTCCAAGTCCTTCAATCAGTGGATGGATTTGAACTTTTTTTTATTACCTCCTTGTTTGTGTGTCTGCTTTTCTATTAGTAGGATAACTCAGAACGTTACGGCTGGATCTTTATAGAATTTACAGGAAATATTGGGAATGTTACCAGGAACAAATAATTACATTTTGGTGATGATCCAGAAGAGATCATGTATTCGGTATCACTTTGAAATTTCCGTTAACATTGGAGAGTCAGAAGTTGTTCCTTTATATCTCGGTTGGTTATTGACGGATGTTTATGGAATTTGACGTAGACTATCATGCTATTAGGCTAATTAAGTCATATTTGAATGTTTTGTGGAAAACAGGAAAAATTAAATAAATTCTGCAAGGACACAAGTCACAATCACAATCTGGGCAAAAAAATTGACTTGGGCAATTATGCTATGAGGCCAACGATATGAAGCATAGACAGACTGTCCATAGATGGACATATCATGTATCATGCATGTAGAGGGAGCATAAATGGGTATTAACTATCAAGTACAGCAGCGCTCTCTGCTGGGAGGGGCTTTTGAGGCTTTAGATTCCATCAGACAGTCCTGATGATTAACGTGATTTTTGAAAATGCAATTGGGAGCATTATCTAAAGTTAAAGTGGTCAGATCCAGTTCCAGATTATCTGTCTCATGTACGGCTGTGGGGACAGTGACAGTTTTATAAAATATGACAAAAAGTATAAAACTGTTGCAGTTTTAACAAAAAAACACATCTTTTTATGTCAAAAAATTTAATTTGAAACAATTCCTTGAAATAAATGTAACCGTCACCGGAAAAAAAAAAAAAAAAGAGTTGGATGATTTGGGAAACAGGAAAGACGAAAAAAACACTGCTCACCTTGATTTGAGAAGGGCAGGCAATGTTTGCAGGTAAATGAGCAGGACCTCCACAGGTAGACACCGCATGTGATAGCTGCAGACCTGAGTACAGACAGTGGAAACTCCCAGCTGTTGGGCATGGTGGGCCAGCTCAACCCCTCTCTGCAGCACCGGGTTGAAGATGTGTGTGTAGAGCTGCCACTGCACTATAGCATTCCCTCGTAGGGTCAGGTTGCACACATGGCCTGCTATCTGCTGACTCAGCAGCCAGTCCTCACCAAACACTAGCTCCTGATAGGCCTCCAGAGCGTCCCACTTCCACAGCATGTCCTCTGCTCCCCCACCACTAGGCAGAATACCTCGGGAGCGGTAGGACAGACTGGTCGAAAGAGCCGAAGGATCCCCGTGATGCAGCGTGTCCTCCAGTCCCGGAAGCTGGCTGCTGTCCAGAGTGCAGATGTTACAGGAGGCCAGCTTTGCTTTCTCTGAGGGCTGTCCACCGCCTAGTTGATCGAGGATAAGCCTGCCCAGGACATTAAGAATATGAGACTGGTAACTACGCAGACCCGGAGCTTGGAAGGCATGCAGCAGTGGTCCTATGACTGAGCGGGGGTCCATGCAACAGCAAATTCCAACAGCCTGCACCCCAGCCAACACCTGCAAGACCGCTGGACCACTGGGGGAGAGTCTCTTCAAGAGTCGCAAACATTGGTGAGCACAAGCGGCCAGGCAGCAGCAGCGCTCAGGGTAACGCACTGCACCGGCCTCTAGTCCTTCCTTGCCTTCCCCGTCCTCTTCAAACGGGTTGCGTCGCGCAGCCTGCTTGAAAGTGGACACGGGCAATCCCGATAAGTCTCTGTGGTGATGCAGAAAGTGGGAATATTCACAGCGGCGGTGTCGGCGTCGTGCACAGACAGACTGATGCAGCTGCTCTGACTTTGCCTTCTTGACAGCACTGACGATTTTAAAAACCCCGGCAATAAGACCTCGTAGCCTCTCTGAAGCCTCGCCTACTACTTCAGAATCCCTTGCCCTGCTGAGTCCCTCCAGCCGTAGCACTGTAGCCTCGAGCAGGTCCAATCCACGATGCTGGACAAACTCATGGATGAGCTCCAGTGCCTGGTTGAAGAAAAATGGGTTTTGTGTCGACGCCTGTACGCAACCTAGCAGCACTTGTAGTACTCCTTCTAAGAGCTCTGGAAGCAGTAATGCCCTGTGACGATAACACGAGAATGAAAATTCATCTTGGACCTCCTGTAAGATCTTCTTGGGCCGAGGAGCAAAAGGGTTAGCCTGCCTGTCCAGGCAGCTCTGGATTTTTAGGGTAGCTCGTAAAAGGTCTGTCAGACTGCGTCTCAGGCTATCTGGGAGGCTTTCGCTCTGATTTATATCCGCTGACATCAGGTGCAGGACGGTGCGTAGAAGCAACCTCTGGACTAGAGCAATTGGCTCTTCCGTCCAGCCTCCAGCAAGTTCCTCTGCCCCTGTTCCCCCTCCGCCCTCTCCCCCAGGACCGCAGCAATCTCCAAACTCAGTCAGGATCTCAGTGAGCGTGGGTACGACACTGACTGCCAGCCCTGGGTTGTGGTTAATGCTCATGTCGAACTTACAAACTTTCTCCAACAAGGACAGCAACACATGGCAGAGATCAAAAGGCGAATTTTCCATGCGGTTAAAAATTGATATTGCAGCCGGGTCTGTGAGGGTTTGGGTGTCTGACGTCTGTGAACCTGGCATTCGGGGATGTGGGTATGGTGGGCTCATTGTTTCTGTGGTGGTGGTGGATGGCGATGGCGAGGCCTCCAAATAATGATGCTGACAGCTTACACGGAACGTGGAGCCATGTGGCCTTCGGTTTCTTGTACTACTAGGGCCAGGGACTGCTTTGTCTTCAGGGTTGGCCTCTGAATCTGATGTAGAGACCTGGGACTTGCGAGCATCCTTTACAGAGTGTCTCTGTGCTGTCCTTCGAGACCTCCGTGACTTCCAGGTGCCACTGCCGAGACGGAGCCTCTTACCAGAGCTCTGCTCCTCTACAGCCGCCTTCTGTCCGGCTCTGAGAGGCGAGGCCTTCACCTCCCGGCTAAGGAATACGTCCAGTAGGGAAGGCAGGGTGAAATCTGTCAATGTAGAAGAACGTAATATGACTTTCATTAAGAAAATAAAACATGTTGGCTTCCTTTGCAGATGAACTCATTCAATGCCAGCCGTTTCCGCTCATTCTGTCCTATTTTCAAGACCCACAGAATATTATCTACTATGATTATGCAAATACCAAAGCTGCCAAATGAAAGATTAAAGTCTCCTCTTTCATCAGGAAAAACAAACAAGTTCCCACCATCTTTTTGTTCTGGAGTTATTGGCCGTTGAAGAGAGGCAGAATTCAATTACAAACCCAATTGACGTCTTTAGACATCGAATGAGTAAATACAGATAATATCACTTCAAACAATACTTGTGCCAATTCTTTTGCGTATGTAATACCTAAAGCCCAGCTGCATGTCAGCAACTAATTTATGTTTGTTAAAAAAGATCAGTGTGTATAGGACTTAATTAAAGCAGAAATGTCTAGGGTCTGTGTTAAAGAGGATCAGCAGCCCTGCACTAAATACCAGTGTCCTCCTGAGGTCAGCCAGTGGCTGCGCATGTTTGTAACACTAAATTTAATCCATAAAAATTACATTTTGATCACATTATTAAATTATACCCACTGAATTACGCAGCTGAAATTGAGGACAGTCGTCTGTCAAGAATTGATTTTGTTTTTTTAATTAATCTGTTTATCAGGACACCATTTCTACCCAAAAATCAAACCTCACACATTCAACTGCCATTACAGCCCAAAACATTCGTCAATGTTAATATAAAAGATGACAGAAAATCTAAAACAAAAATATACACACAAAATATAAACATACCGGTACATACAGAATAGTTCAGGTGCAAAATGCTTCCTACTCTCCTGTTGATTTGCCAAACATAACTCTACAGGTTGAGAATCAAAGAGTAACTTTCACACTGGCAAAAATCAAGAATGTAAACTGACCTCATTAGTCACACACCATTTCACAGTTATGTGGTGTGAAAGAGCGATTTGTTGGTACTGACCTGGGGCTTTTTCCTCCTGCACAGGAATCTTCCAAACCAATGGAAGTAGAGACAGCAGCAACGTGAGTAGCTCCTCCCGACAGGTCAGCTCCTGAGAGGGCAACAACGCAAACTGAAGTTACCAAGAAAGCGCATTTGGTTGCGCTATGATGTCGCATCCAGACACTCCCATCAAGACAAAACATTGTCCACAGTCACTCTGTACAAATGTCCCTTTGTCCATGTGATGAACTGGCGGCCTGTCCAGGGTGTACCCAGCCTCTCGCCTTTAGACTAGGCTCCAGCGCGACCCAATTGTGGATAAAACAGTTAATTCTCTTTCCAAAGACCTGACAAAAAATGGGATTAGTATTCACATCTTTCTAAAGCCTGCACAGCGATGAGGAAAGATGATTGGAAAGCCTGTCGAAACTCCGAGTCATGGTTGAATGAGTGAGGACCAGCTGTTCTGCTTTTATGTGCTGCACTCAACTTATCACATGAAAGACCAGTAATTCCATGTGGATCACAGATGAAATCCACAGTACGCAATACGACCCTAACGCAAGTGAACAGAACAGATCTTATTGATTATTCAAAATGAGCACCCCGTAGAACACTTAGAACTCCCTGTTTTACATAGAAACCAAGTCCAGTGGCTCCATTTTTTATCTTCACGGTGCAGGTTTTAACTAATATAAACCAAAGTCCAAACGAGATCTGTCAAATCAATTTTAAAACAGTCACACATGACAGACTACGTTTAGATATTTGTATAATTAAAATGCTGAAAGAATATAAGGTTGACAAACTGAATCATTGTGAGTCCATGAATTGACCGTCCAGTTGGATAGACTGCTTCAAGTGTGTATTGAGAGTGTGTGCAATGAGTGCCTAGTAGGCAAGGCATGCATCACCACACTGCAAAGTTAGATCGGTGCAACTCAAAATGGATAGGAAAGGAGAAAGAGTAATTACCCATGTAATTACTAGGCGCGTAACGGTTCACGTGGATGTATTGAACCGTTTCGGTTCTGCATGTTCGGTTCGGTCCACTTGCGTACCGTTTCGGTTATATTTTATGCATTTTAAATTTATCACTAGCACCTCTGAGTGTCGGACACCATTGACTGACGGGGGAATCACGCTGGTAGCTCGCAGGCGTGACAAATGGCAAATGCAAGCGAGAAGCCTGAGCTGGAAGCCCCGCCCATCTCTCCATAGCATCTCTGTGCTTTCTGCAGAAAATGTGGAGAAGTTAATCTTTCCAGCCAAAAACTAAGCTTTAATAGTTCCTACTGTTGCTGATATGATTTCCCTCTGGGATTATTAAAGTATTTCAATTCTGATTTGTCATATTCAGGCTGTTGCTGCTAAGTGTTCAAAGATTACAGTTTTAACTTGTTTATTTCTAATTTTATTAACAGTTTTAAAAACTCAGTCTAATTTATTTCAAATATCACCCAAATGGGTGGCTTTTATGTATTTATACAAGTTCTATTGTTTACATTTTATTTAACTCATTGTATGCCATTAACGTCTAAAAGAGGCTCTTTCTAATCCGAACATTCACTGCCAACCCTGACATTGAAATCCGCCTCTATTCAACGGCCAATAACTCCGGAACAAAATATGGTAGGAACAAACGAAAGAAGAGACTTTAATCTTTCATTTGGTAGGTTCAACATACTGTTCCGAATACGTCGAGCTACGAGAGGCAGCTGTCCATGAACAGCCTGACGCAGCAACGATACCACCGTTAAAACACACTCAGAAAACATTGGCTGAAATCACACAGCAAAAATGTATTGTGACAAGAAAAACGATTTAGTCTTTAATCTAAAAGCAGTGGCCTCTACATTAATGATTTAACTACAGTGTAATTTGCATACATCTATGACAAAAAAAACCACATCGCTGGGACTGGATTTATTTATGTTAAAGAGGATGAAGATGCCTTCAAGTTGGAATGGATGAATATTTATTCCCTGACGAACGCAACGTTGACCATCCTCACCTGGTCAATAATGGAATCCAGGGTGCTGAGCAACAGAAAGCCTCTTCCCCTGACCAGGTACTCTCCCAGTGCCACCATGTGACTCTCCTCTTCATCTTCCTCCCGGGCCTCGGCTCTCTGAGCCACTGCGCTGCACAGTT
The DNA here is from genome assembly GCF_040956055.1 of Brachionichthys hirsutus. Classification (NCBI taxonomy): domain Eukaryota; kingdom Metazoa; phylum Chordata; class Actinopteri; order Lophiiformes; family Brachionichthyidae; genus Brachionichthys; species Brachionichthys hirsutus. Next base: position 5,131,103 of record NC_090903.1, read on the forward strand.
GATGCACATCAGTCAGGAACTCCCTTGCCAGTGTGTTGCTGGCCCCACTCATGTCTGAGCTGTAACAGGGGAGACACAAGACAAGGCTGTGGCACAACCAGCTACAAATCTGTATACTTTGGAGGAACAAGAGACAAATCCAGGCAATGTTTGGTCATTTTCCCCATTTCTGAAGAGTTCTGAAATCACCTTCACAGACTTATAACTTTGAAAAGCATTCAGGAAGCAACTGTACTTTCTGCCATAAGATGTTGGGATGGCATTGTAAAATGTCTATTAACTTTTTCGATGCCATTGACGTCGATCTAAACCCAAACATTCAGTGCCAACACTGACATTGAATTCTGGACTCTCTTCAATGGCCAATAACTCCATAACGAAAATGGTAGGAACACACTTTACTTTACTGATGGAAGAAGAGCCCTTCATCATACAGTTGGTGGGTCCAGTGTCTGCACAGTCAGAGTACAAAATATTCTGTGGGGTTTGAAAGCTTGGGGGGAAATGAGCGCTCAGCATATAGCTGAGCCGAAAATGGCTGGCACTGAAAGAGTTAATTACTGCTATAAAAACATATATCTTAAGGGTACAGAAGAAACTGCTCGTATAGAGCTCCACCAAGCCAGAACGTGTCTGTCTGCTAATGCTAACTAATGCTATCAACCTAATCACATAACGTTCACTTTTACACACTTTTGCTGTTAAGCTAACAGAGCTTGGTTAACACAGTTCCTGTCAGTATAATATATATTTTATATACACACACACGAATTGTTCTCCTCTTACCAAATGTCATTTTGCCTTTTCTCCAGGCATGACCGCAGCTCGGCTGGCTCTATCTGCATAGCTCCTCGTCTGACTGCTGACTGAATTTTCTGTTCTACAGCACAAATTCCATTAAATTGGAATTTAAAATGGAAGCTTTCCAGATTCGCAGCAGATCCGCGAATCACATGAAAGCATGTGATGTCACATGATGGAGTGACTGGCTTTGGGAATACTGACGAGCCCCCAGTGTCCTGTGAAAGACCTCCACGGTCAACCAGCATTCACACCAACTCCCTTTGCATTCTTCACTACAGGGTTATAAAAAAAATATACATGTCAATGCTGATAAAAATACTTATATATACTTAATACTCATGGGTGTCCTACTGGCCACGAGGCCATGCTCCTTACAGTGGCAGTCTTTGGCTGCATAATGATAATCTAAGATCTGTCATGCAGTATAATCCATCAAAAGACAAGCTTTGAAAACAATCATGTCCGCACCGCAGCGTGACTGTAGATGACCGGGGAAAGAAAGGATGAAAGGAACATTGTAATTTCTGTGCCAATGTGTGTTTATCATTACCACGAGTCTGTTACTAGAGAATTAGTGAACAGAGATAATTAAATCATATCAGACTGAAAAAGCATCTCTCTCTGCTACAGATGTTATCTTTGTTTGCTTTGGCGCTTTATTGGGTTGTTATTAATTCCAGATGGTTACACAGTATTCACTTTATTCTGCTCTGTCTCTGACAGCATGGGAAGAAATAAGTATAAATGTGTTTTCCTTCTGTCAAACAGCTTTCATAAGACATTAAAAGAACTCGGATAACATTTGAATTTTGTCTGGCTTTATACGCTTCACCGATATACCTGGTCCGGCTGCAGAAGAATAGAGTAGAATAGAATAGAACTTTATTGTCATCGACAGCACAGTACAAGTACGGTACTACAATTAAACTCCATTTGATGAGTGAGCATCGGGCCGCTGCAATCTCTCTCTAGAAGTTACGGAAAGCAGAGTTGCACGCGTTAAACACACAGATAGGAATCACAACGCTGCACTGGGAAACCACGCTTGCACTTCCTCATGTGATTCCACTGGCTGTAAATAATCTCTCACTTTTTTTCCCCCCCCCATCAGGACTTCTTTCTTGTGCTGAACATCCAGAAATTACATTTAAAAAGAAAGTAAAAAGGCCTTTGCGAAATAGCAGTTTTATAACACAAGCCAGCATTCACCCATTCACACGCTAAACTAGCATGCAAGGTGCTAGCGGCTCATCAGCAGCGGCACCTTGCCACAACCACGAGAAGCACATTTATTTTCCTCCCCCTTCTAGGGCTACAAAATACATCGATCCGGCATCAGGATAAAAAAGGGCACGTGCACAAAATTCACACGGCAGAAAGGCAATGCCGCTTGAGTCGAGTGTACAGACATGCCACGCCGAGTTTGCCTCCGGAGACTTCCGTTTTACTTTCAGCCGATTGAACAAAAACCACATTCAAACTAATCATGTTTCATGCAAGGGAACACGCGGCACACACATGCCAATACCCAGAATTAAAAACAAGAGGCACCTGAGGGGCCAACGCCCCACAACCTTCCACATCTGTACGTAAATCTATGCAGCACGGTACTCCAACATCTACTGCAGCGTGATTATATAATGCCTGCAGCCAGTGGTGCTAAAACATTCTCAACATTTATTTTCTTGAGTAAATCTGAAAAAGTGCGGTTGTGTTTGTATTGCCGGGCCATCTCACAGCACTCGGTTTGATTCTGACATTCTTACAACCCGCCACCAACCTTGAACAATATTCGCTGCAATTTTTATCATCTTTTGTGAGACCTAAACCTCAACACAATACCGTCGAAGATTTTAACGCCGTAATGAGACCTACCAGAATTTAAGTGCATCTCTGGCGCTGTGGTCGGGATGATGCTGGACATAGTGGAAGAGGCAGAGGAAATTCTCCAGACCCTGAAGGCTGACCTGACAACAGATAAAGAGACGCAAATAAGATTGTCAAGTAACACAAAAAAAACTCGAAAACGACAATCAGAGATTGCAGACCCTCGCCTGCAAAAGACTATTCGATCTTGTGAGACAGTAAACAGGTCTTCCGGAGCAGAGGAGCCAAACCTGCTCTAGCTTGCTGCTCCGGAATGTACTACAAGCCATCTTCTGGACTCTTTTTCCCATCGTGCCCCTCCCTCTTAAAGTGACTTAAAGTGACCCTCAGCACAGGCACAATTCCAGATGTAAAAATAATTCTAGAATCTGGATCCAGATCCGGATCAACGCCATTCTCGGGGAGGACCGAGCCACGGACAGAACATTGCTTGTGTAAAAATTTCAAGTCGATTGGGTTACTAGTTTTTGAGTTATGCGCTCGGACAGACAAACAGACAAACAGACAGAGAAACGCATCCAATTGCAATACCCTCGCTTCCGCTTCGGCGAGGGTAAAAAATACTCTTTCACTTTACCCATTATAATAGCTAGTGATGTAACAGATGCATTTTATTTCTTCTAACTTTCTAATACAAAATAATTGGATCTAAACAGCCCCCACTAATTCTTCTGCAGACTGAAAATATGATCTATGACCCCGTTTCCAAATATATAGGGACACTGTAAAATATAAAAAATAAAAAACAGTACGCAACCATTTGCAAATCATTGAAACCCCACGAAGGTGGCACAGAAGAAGGTTCTGGGTTTGATTCCTTTCTGTGCGGAGTTTGTATGTTCTCCCCGTGTCTACTACACAGCAGCCAAAGGGCTATAAAGATAACGGCGGTTTGTGTAGAAACTGAAGGCTTGAGGCGCCTCGTTCATGTGCTGGAACTTTATGGTGCAACGTGTCGCAGCAGCATGACTTGTTTGACAGTTTATGGTTAGTTTTGTTAAGAATATTGTTATTTTTGCGCTGAAATGCCTTTATTGCAGGTCAAGTTTACCTTCACTCAAGTTGTCACACTGTTAACTTTACAGTTCAGGTTTAAAATGAATTTACAAGTAAAACAACTTATTTGTTTGCACTTAAAAGCAACGTAATTCCTCTGTGTTGTTCCCTTAGGTTGTGAGAAAAAAACATTTTGTAACACAAGACCTATTTCCATTACTTTAGAGTAGATTCATCTATTTACTGCTGAAATATTTTCTAACATTATTATTGATCCCAGTTCTAATGTGTTGTTAGCTAATGGCTGTGGTAGTGGATCAGGTTACAGCTCAAAATTGTACTTCAGTATCAATAAATGAATCTGAATCCATCAATTAATGCTGAATCAAATCGAATCGGATCGTGATTAATCGATTTTGAACCGAAATCGAACCGATTCTGGAAATTGGCCATGATGCTCCACAAACTTTAAATCTGTGCTAGTGAGCGCTACTTCCTTTGCCGAGATAATCCATCCCCCCTGACAGATGTGGCATATCGAGATGCTGATTACACAGCACGATTATTGCACTGGCGTGCCTTAAGATGGTCACAATCAAAGGTCACTCTCCAGTGTGCAGTTTTATCACACAGCACAGGGAGCTTTGAGGGAGCGTGCAAATGGCGTGCTGGCTGCAGGACTATCCACCGTGAATTGAATGTTCATTTCCCTACAATAAGCAGTCTCCAAATTCGTTTGAGAATTTGGCAGTACATCCAAGCACATTGAGCATAGAAATAAATACGAAAAACTGACTTTTCTTCTGTAGTGATGAACTTTTGTCATGTGGATGTACAGAAGATAGATGATACTTGCTATGGATTTAAATGCACTGGTGTGTCAAAGGCTTCAGAAGATATCTGAAACATTTCAGGGGAAGCAGACGTTTCTCCTTTTCGGCTTTATTTTCTACTTTATGTGCGAGTACAAGGCCTGCCCAGCCATCGGAATGAGTCACAGTTCTCGTCTAAGACAGTAAAAGTGTTTTTAATGCCTGGCCGAGGCGGTTCAGACATCGGCTTCATTAAGCCTGAAGCACGAGACGACTACAGGGGTCTGGGTGAAGTATTTTTAATTGCTTGGATGGATGCTGTGACTGATGTTATTCATGCTGCCATTATACAATCATGGGAGGCCGAGTCATGGGAGTCTTTGGGCTGACTCACCCACACTGGTATCGACTTTGCTCTGAAATGCTCTTGGAAGAGACAGATAGATTAAAGCTTGGCAAAGACAGTGATAAGCGATGTGATCCTGCCCTCGTGAACGAGGGCGTGGAGTGTCAGTTCTGTATGCCCCCCCCCCCCCAACTTGAAATCCCTGCTGATCTAATTTGACATCTGGGTGATGAGCATCATGAGGAATCCCTAAAGTTCGAAATGTCCTTACACAACACCACAATTAACGTACTTTCTTATTATTAACTCATTAAATGCCATTGACATCTAAAGACGTCAATATAAATCCAAACATTCACTGCCAATAACTCCAAAATGAAAAATTATAGAAACTGTGTTTTTTCCTGATAAAAAGAAGAGACTCGAATCTTTCATTTGGTAGGTTCTGTGTTTGCATAGAATATCCTGTGGGTCTTGAGAAACAGGGCAAAATGAGGGGAAACTGCTGGCACTGAGTGAGTTAAGATGTTTTAAAAGTCAAGCTTTTGGTTTATTTGCTATTTGGTCAACACTGTCACACCTTTATTAGAGCATGGCCACTGTAAAGGTTAAGAGTATGTTTCTTTTACAGGAAGCTGTTGGTCAAAATCACAATCCAAACCACCTACTCTGGCCTTATCTTGCTCAGTGAAGTGAGACGGTGTGTTTTTGAGGGACTGACCTGAATTAATTACATACCAGTGGGTGGAAACAATTGAGACAGAGCAATGAGAGCAATGGCTGGACTCTGACTCAACCCAGAATAAGAGACATGAATTATTCATCCATTCGGCAAATGGTTTGGACTAGCCCTGGAGACTTGAGTAATAATTGTGGATATGAAACTAGTCCTGTGGCCAAGCAGTGAGCCTAAGAGAGAGACTTCCCCAAAACATGAGGCAAATAACATCAGATCACGCAGTAAATCAATGAAGTCATACCACATGAATTTTAAAGTAAAAGGTCAAATATTACACCCATTTTCCACAAGTTAACGCAGTTCCCAAACACTTGCATGAAATATCTGTGACAGTCTTTGGTCAAAGTAGCAAACCGAAACTAAATTCATAGCGGGCAAGAGCGCAACTGCACGCTACCATGGTAACCGGTGAGGTGACTTTTTTAGCGCGCACTAGATTATCTTTTGCCAATTTTCGCCGGAACATTACAATCAAAAATGAATTTTATCCACTCGGTTCTTCTTCTTCTTCGACTCTTGCATGAGCCGCAGGTAGAGCGTGGACGAGCGGAGCGCAGACACGGGGAGAGTGCACGCTCATCTTGTGAACGTGCTCCCGATGTGACGTCACAACGGGGAAGATTGCTGCCAGACAATTTCAATCGTTGATTACAGAACTACGCAGGATTGACTGGATGGTTTAATGTTGCCATTTTCGGGTTGGTAATGACCCAGAACCACCAAAATATTGGTGTAGAAACATGGGAAAAGTGACTTTTCTTTCATAAATGTCCCTTTTAACAACCTTCAGGAAAACTAATGTGACGATCACAAGATTTCATGATCACAACCCGATCTAAATTTCCCTAAAATACAAAGACCTTAGTCACGATGAATTTACCACAATGTGTTTGAGGGTTAGGGTTAGCCTAGCCTTTTAATTACTTGGACTTTTTTTAATTCAAACTTAAACTGTGGTTCAGGTTTGAATTAAACAAGTAATTCTGACTTACCGAGCAACTTCCCCTCTGCTAATATAAAAAACTGTGTCAATCATTGTTTTGGTCTGAAACTATGCTGCTGTTAGCCTAAAGATAACACAATTCACACATTATAAAACTAATACAAAACAATTATAAAGAATTACACCGTCGTAATTTATACGAACAGAGGACTGATGCTCAAATTAAACAACAACAAGCACTTCTCTATTTTACTACAGTGCTGTGTACAAGATGGTCCAACTGTTTGACTCCTGCCCTCAAAACATGCGTCTCTTCGGCCTCCTTCAAAACAGCCCTGAAAATTCACCTTTCAGGGGGGCAGAAACGGAGATAGTCATCACGACTCTCTCCGGATCATCCCCCTCCCCCTTACCTTGCCCCCATTCCCCCTTTTTTTCTCCACCTATGTTGTACACGTCTTTTTAATTTATTGTTATTTTGCATCAATGGAGTAATTTATTTTTATTGGTATTGTTAAATGTCGATGATTTATGTACTAAGAACTTTCAACGGAAACAAGACCGAAAGGGCTTTTTTGAAATGCTCCTCTTAGACAGGATGTTTGACTGTACTTGTACTGTAATACATGCTACTGTTTGACTGTACTTGTACTGCCCTAACATTCCATCTATTTGTGAATTTAACTGTGCCATTTGCTGCTGAGATCTGCAACAGGACCACAAATGTAATATTATTTGCTTAAGATAGCTAAAAGAATTATACATACAAGAACTGGCACTGGTTTCACGCTGACTACAGAGTATACAATTCAGAAAACAGATTAATGGAAATACTCTGCTAAATCTTTTACAAAGGCATCAAAGCAAACGTACACGGCACAGAACATTGTTCAGGTTGAGACAGCACAATTAATTAACTTTGTGGAAGGTGCGTTGGAACTGCCATACGTTTCTCCCTCGCATTCAAATGCATTGTTTAACAAGATTAATCGGATTTATATGAGGATTTAAGGCGTGATTAGCATAAAACTCACCTTTAAAAGTTAATTACAAAGAATGTGTGCATGTTTTTTATTTACAATCCAATGTGTCAGGCAAAGGATTTCTTTAATTTTCTGCCACTGCAATTGTAGACTGTGAAAAACAATACTTACAAGATGAGTCTGATGTCCGTCCACGTCGAGTCATCCATTTTTATGAAGTAAGATAAAGTTACAATACGACGGCGTGACAGAGACGACACAAATGAGGAAAAGCCTGCGTGCTGCAGCACCAAAGACCAAGAAATGTGAAGTGCTCCAAACCCAGTATTACTTTGGTGTGTTGAAACATCCTGTTAGCTCAAAATGAAACAAAAAAAAAAAATCTGCAACCAAAAGAAAAACATTTTACATGTCTCCCCAGTTAACCAGTCTAACAAATTGACCCTGTTCAAGTTTCAGAGTGACTGGGTGGAAGAGAAACTGGAGCCACAGACGCTCTGTGACAACCGCACCTAAGAAAAACACATCTTGTAACTGAATACTCAAATAACGGAAAGGCTACGGTGGTGTGATCAAGCGTCCCCCCCCAACCTGTTAAAACATAACTTCACTGTGATTTGTCACACCCGAGTTCAATTACTCTCTCATGCCGAGATTCAAAGAAACACATGAGAAGGAAAGAAATTACGGTCCATCAGTCTTAGAACGGTCTTAAAGCCATTTCTCCCAGGAGCGGCCGGCCGACCAAAACTACCCCAAGTGTGCAGCGATGACTTATCAAAGAGATCACCAAAAAAAAAAAACACACAGCATCCAAAGAACCGCAGGCCTCACAAGCCCAAAGAGACTGGGCATAGACGACCTGCAGGGCAGAGCTCCAAGATGAAAACCACTGCTGAGCAAAACGTACAGTAAGGGCTCGTCTCAGTTTTGGATGAGCCCCGTGGCTTTTGGGCAACTGCTGTGAACCGAGGAGACAAAAGTTAAACTTTTTGGAAGGTGTGTGTCGCATTATATCTGGTGTTAAAAAGCAACACCGCATTTCAGCAAAAGAACATCACACCAGCAGTAAAGCGTGGCGGTAGCGTGATGGTCTGGGGATAAACAAAATAAAGACTTTGGAGAGGCCTCGTCAAAGTCCTGAACTGAATCCTATCGAGAAACATTTAAGTGTGATAAATATGTTTATCACACTTAAATCTAATCACATTACATTGAAACCATGACACTAAAAAGAAATACCACAAATTATGTGCAAAAAGAGATTTTGATAGCGTTGGAGTAGAGAGTAAATGATAATCTGAGTACTGATGTACTATGGCGTGAATATACATTGATTATATACACACATGTATACAGAGGTTAGATGACTGTACAAATGAGCAGAGGCGATGGATTGCTTATACCCTACTTTATATTACAGGTACCAAAAGTATTAACAGTAAACAATTATTTCACGGTATTTGAGCTTTTTCATACGACTTGTACTTAATGGGAAATGAGGAGGAAGATAAAAAATTGCAAAAGGTGACATAAAAGGTTGGCCAGAAATAGAAAGACAGGCGGCTTGGTGCAGTCCAAATGGTAGCATTTACATGACAACAGCTGGCAGAAGTTCTGCAGCTGATTTCCTAATGCAGCCAACATGATTAACAAAGCCATTAAGCACAACGATGACGATGATGATGATGATGAAGGTCTTTGTGTTACCCAACAAATAAAAAAAAAAACCTTGTTGAGCCTTTTTCGGAATACATTAGCTCTGCAAGAACCATCTCAGGACAATTAGCAAATGAAAAATGAATAATGGATGTATAAATCTGTGTGTGTGTGTGTGTGTGTGTGCGCGCGCAGCAGTTCACTGAGCCTGCAGGCAGATACTAATCCAAGTCTTGTGATCTGGCTGATGTTGGCTCTCTGACAGGAACAAAGATATTTCACTCCCATCATGATTCATCAACCCAACAAATGCACATTAGTCGGTCCGCGCTTTGCACCTGCCTACGTGGACGCGCCTCGCCTCACTGCGCGCTCTCGTGCTGTGAGACATTTAAATATGACCACAAAAACCACAAAAACCACAAACCGGAGATTAAAAACGCGCTTTCACCGACTCTGCGCTAATAAAAACAGGCACGTCTGCGCCTACCTGCAGGTTCGCTCCTTGCAGTCTACAGTCCATGTACGTTTCCCACGCGTGTGACAGCTCGGTCCGCCGCGGGCAGGCCATGTCCGGCCACACATGCGGATACACCCACGAGTCAGAAGCCGGAGGCGGTCGGAAGGGACCAGGTTCTCCGTTGAGCCCCCCCGGACAGACGCGGTCCTCCCGGGTCACGCATAGCAGACACGCCGCGTTGCTGTCTACAAGGAAATGTGTAAAGTCAAGTGTTTAGCAAAATAAAACACGTATTTGATGACGGAACTTTTTACGACAGCACTCACACACTGACGGCAGCGGATGACGCACCTCAGCCAACTTCTGCAGGAGCGGTTTGATTCTACCAAAACAAAGCGGACCGGACGCGGCGCGCGCCGCTACCTAGCTAAAGTAGACGCTTCAAAGGAGGCTGCGTCAAAGCTTAAGGCGCGCGGAAGAAACTCCATTTCCGGTAAGGGATTTCACATTTCAAAATAAAGGCATATCATTTGGATTCAAAACGATGAATAATATATATTAACTGTAATTTACGGTAAATACGCGCATATAAAAACGTACAATTATAACACAACATAAGAGGATTGCTGCAGTACAATCGTCCTATTACTTTGGGGATAAATACATTAAGTTCGTTTTATAAATTTAGGATAACATTTTAAGACGAATGGTGTCATCTACGTACCACAGACTTAATTGGAGTATTTTGCATTATTATTATATTTTTTAACAAATGCATTCTATAATTTAAGTCGGAATGGCTTCTCAGAATACGTAACAATTTGACTTATTCTGAAAATGATTATCGATAGTTGCAAATATTGTGCTGCTAACTTGACCCCAAATGGCAGCAAAAAAATAAACTCGATAATTTTGTCTGCAATATTTGTCAAAACAAATATCTTATTGTCACCAGAGTCACTATACCTAATGTTTCCTGAAACCGATTTTAGTAATTGAAATACGCATTACGGAATTAGTTATTTTACTCAAAATGAGGACATTAACGTTCGTTAGCTCTTTCTCGGTGTTGAATCGCATCGCTCTGAGTAAAGCAGCTGCTGGTAGGCGCAGACCGTAGCAGAACCGAACAGAACCGAACGGAACCGAACCTCGACGGCTTTGTCAAAAACGCAGATGTTCCTGCTATGGACGGTCCCCTCTCCCGTTCATAGTACATACTTTATACTTGAAAGTGTGAGTAATATGTTTTTATACATACCTTCGTGTCCATGAATTAAAGACAGCTAAAGGCTCGGGATTCATCCGGCAGACAACCCCATGTGTAGTACTCCCTCAGTTTAGACTGCAAGGCAATCACATACGATAGAGGCCGGTCCTCTGCTGCCTAATCCTCTCAACAGATAGAATTTTGAAAATGTATTCTTAATTACAGTTTCACAGTCACAAAGTTTCAGTTTGGATTCGTATCTGATTTCTGCCGTTATTAATTCCAGAATTTCTTTAGTCATCAAATCCGTACAAATTGTGTGCACACTACATTACTGTAAATTATTTTTATTTTAGTATTTTAACGCGACTCTGACACAGATAGCGCAAAAAGTATTAATAAACAAGAGAATATGTCCACATGACGGAATCGGAAGAAAATATTCCTGGAAGACAAATTTGAGGGTTAAACTATCTGAAATCCTACAATTTCGCAGTCCGTGACAGGCGCACTAACGCCTATGTCCCCTTCGATTGGTTCACTCCTCAATCAATCAACTATAATTCCGTCAGAAACGGTGGTGCGTTCAGAACGTCTGTCCATTAGTGAGATAGAATGAGGGATCGAATGAGTTCAGTTTGTTCACCTTTATTATTAGACATTTTATAGGTGACAGGAACGAGCATATAATTCAAGACTATAACAAAGTGATTGATGTTGAGTATCATGCGGTAAAGTCCCGGACTCTGAGTTTATCGATGACCATTTAACGCACCACTGACGTAGGAGTGTCTCCCCTTTTGCGTCAGCAACGCAGACAAAGCACTCAAAGCAAGGCAGAAATGCCGCATTACTGACATTGCATTTTGAAAATGGGCCACTTACATGTAGCAGGGTACAGAATATATATTATCCATAACACTGCTCGTAAAACATCATTTAACAGGCATTAGTTCCTCTCTATCTAATGAATCACAAAGTAATAATAAATAATCCATATTGACATCTATAATACTCAACAAGGAAAATGAAAATAGGGGCTTCTAATCGCTTCAACTGCTGTAATAGTAGTAGAATAAGAGTTTGGGGGGGTCCATAAAATAGAATAGAATCGATAAGAGGCGGCAGGTGGTCAGAGCTGTTATTGCCTCACAGCGAGACGGTTCTGGGTTCGATTCCCATCCGGGTTCTCCCGTTTCCTCCCACCTCCAAAATACATGCAATTTCAGGGAACTAATGACTCCAACTTGTCCGTAGTGTGTGTGTATGCCTTAGTATTGATCTATATAAGTGTAGGTGACGCGTCCGGGGTGTACCCCGCCCTCTTGCCCGGTATAGGCAGCTGGGATTGGCTCCAGCAACACTCGCGACCGGCTGCAGATGAGAAAGAAAATGGATCGATGGATAGGATAAGGATTTTTAAGTAGCACCAGCCTACCACACGATGTCGCTATTATCATTCTAAAACTGTAAACACAGAAAACCAAAATGTAAAAAAAACAAAACATTTTTATTCGTTTGCTGCCCAGCATGTATAAAACTCATACAACCAGCTCGCACAGGCACTAGTAATACCCCCACAGCGATTCTTCCGTGCAACAAACTAATCCGAACATGCCACAGTGTAACACAGCTGACATGAGATGACGTCATGCACAGCTGGTAGGAATTTCACATTAAATTATGTATCCCTTGAGCTTGATTCCCAGTTTATGTGCACTCAGGAAACATACAAAAATAATAGTGTTTATATTTACAATTGTCAAAAGGCAGTTGCGGTTTTTCTAAAGGCAGTGGGAAATGTAAAAATGTAGATAAGCATAGCTGAGCAATGAAGGACACAGTAATTTCGTCTCAGGTCTTCAGTGGCGCTCTCAGTAACGCTGAAAACGCTCCAGATGTGTCAACTCTCAGAGCACAGGCATCTTCCTTCAGTACCCGCTGTCTCTCTCCACACAGCCCACACCCACTGCGTTGTCGGAACATTTGCAGGAGCGGCCGACAGGGGTCGCTAAACATAGGTGAGTACAGCCCCCGTTGTTCACAGCGCAGTAGTTTTGTCCTGGTGAAGACAGAAAAAAATAAAATCGTATTAGCTCTTTGCAGGCTCTTTCTATAAATCATATAAAGTCATAGCTGGGAGCTGCAGGAAGCAGTCTCTACAGTGTTTGTTCAAAAAACACATGTACTGTGTGTGCACGAGACACAGCAAAGTCCAGATGTTGGAGGCCCCTCTCCCCTTGGCTCCACATTCCCTGGCTTGCATAATGCTTGTAGCCTTATCTAAAAGGGAGGATTGGGCCGGGTGTTGCACAGTAATGTCAGTTATTTATTCTGAATAATGAATAGTATAGCTGCAGAATTCCTGCTGTCGCTTTAAGTCTATGAGTGAACCGGACATTTTTAACTTTCCCCTTATCTGCACTCAGATTTCTTTCATACACAGATGGCATGGAGATCATAAAACTGGGCTGCTTCTTCCTGAAGACTAAAGAATAACAAGCCGGACTCAAAGGATCCCCCCCCCCCAACCCTCAACCCCCAAAATGTGCAAGGGTCAATCTATTTCGAGCAATCAGGAAAAAAAACAGGTGGTGGTGTCTCCAGATGTGAACTCTCACAAATTACTTAAAAAAAAAAAAAAAAAAAAAGTGATAAATTCTGAAAAAAAATGAAGACATCAAAAGCAAATTTTAAGAGGGATTATAGGGAACATATGTGCAGTCACAACTGGTATGTTTACCTGAAGGGCACTGGGCATAGGCTGTGGCGATCCCATAAAGCTTGGTCCGTTTCTGAGGTTGGAACTCGTTTGACTCCTTGCCGGCGTCTCGGTCCACGGAAACGACCGCATCCCTGTTGTGAATCCAGTCAGAGTTAAGCAATCCAGGACCGTCCTGTGTTGAGAAATGTACGCATCCCTCCCTCCCTCTGTTTTGTATAAAGTCTGGTTTTTTGTTTGGCATAGTTTCTCTCCCCCCCCACCAGCACCTCTCAACCTTCTCCTGCGAGGCTGTAGCCCTGGCAGGTCACTCACAGACACCGAGGCAGAGAAATTACAAGCAGCTGCCACTTTTTAAAGTTGCTTCCTCAACCCGCACAGACACTCGCACGTATACACAAACAGGCGGCCCAACCCCCCCCCCCCTCCATCTCGCAGTGGGTAACGTGAAGAATTAAACGTGGGAAGAAAGCTCCACTGTCTTCAGAGTGGGAGTGTTTAAGTCTGGAAGAACATCAAGGGTCCGCGCCTGAAGCGTGGGGAGCTTTCTGACCTCTGATCCACCCTCTCCTTTCTCTACCTTGACTGATGTGGGTTCTTAAATCACACTGTGGATAAAGCCTGCCATTATGTCTTGCATGATATTCCTTCCATATACTAATACTACTAATTATTATTATTCATCTTATAAAGGGAAGTATTATTTTAGAAGTAGATAAAAATGAACTACAAGAAACTCCATCTTTGTGTTTGCTTGTGCTGCTGCAGCAGAAGTCAGAGAAGACAGTTCCAGTGTTTATAATCATGAACATATTATATATACAAATATAGAGCATTCATCTCAGATGCAGCTAATTGGCTACAGAGCCGACTTCACAATGAAACAAAAGGTCAAACCTCCTCCAGTCTGTGTAGTACATAGTCTTCCCAAAAGATGTGATTCCAAACGGGTACTGAATCCCCTCCACAACATTCTTACGGTTGCCGCCGGCAGGATGCACACATTCCACTTTGTGAGTGCCTACAGGCGAGAGTTACGATTATTGCGAGATGGACAAGGCAGACATGACCTCATAGATGAGTCAACTGTCTGAACTCTGCAGTACCTGCATCTGCCCAGCAAAGGAGAGAGCTCTGAGCGTCGTAAGTCAACCCATTTGGTAGGCCCAGGTTGTCTTTCACCAGCAGCCTTCTGTTGGTTCCATCCATGTACGAGGTCTCAATCTTCGGAGCGTCACGGTTCCAATCGGACCAGTAGAGATTACTGAGGTGAAGACAGGCATGGAGTCAGCGCTCATATAAATGTCATGTTCTATTATACATCCTCCGGCATAATGCTAGAGCAGGGGTGGGCAAACTAGCATTACAAAGTAAAAAAAAGGTAAAATGTGAGGTTTATAATGAAATGTTATTTAATTATATTATTTGGACAAGTTCAGCGGGCCGTATTATAAAGCCTAACGGGCCGTATATGGCCCCCGGGCCTTAGTTTGCTCATGTCTGTGCTAGAGTCAGCCGGCGGTTGGCTTAGATTATTTTATTTTAGTTTAGTTTAGCTGCAGAAATCAACTCACAGACTCCAGCCGCATGCGCCACTGAATTGTGTAATTACTATTTTAGATTCATAATATTCTATTATATGTTGTTCATTTGGTACTGTACATAGAGAAAGGTGTAAAAAATAATAATTTGTTGTTTTTAGGAGTTACTTCCTATACTTTCTTTAACGACTTGTTGGTGTTTTACTCTCCCTGGCTGACTCAAGCTAGCATATTAGCACATTAGCCGTCGAGCATATTAAACACTCAGACATGTGTGTGTGCTACTCTCACAAACAAGTAAACAATCACATTTCCAAAAACGATCATCTACCCCTTTTAACTGTATAAACTGGTGGACCATATTTTACTTGCATTAGAAATTGTTTCCTCAAATTTGGCTGTTTTAAAGCAACAGGCTAGTAAAGCGCAATGTTTCATGAGGAAAAACACACACCCATTGGGAGGGTCAGCAATAATGGCGCGGGGGTTGACAAGCTCAGAGTCTATAATGACTCGTCGCTGAGACCCATCCATAGATGCCACCTCGATGCGATCCGTCACAGAGTCTGTCCAGAATATAGTTCGTCCCAAGTGGTCGACGGCGATCCCCTCTGGGCTTCCCAAATCTGTTTACAGAGGGTTTGTAGTTCCTTCATTTTAAGACGGTCTTGTGATGCAGAACCAATGGAGTGAAGGATAAAGGGAGAAGGTAAAGCTACCTGATGTGATGACTGCGATGGGCTCCCCACCCAGGATGCTGGCTTTGCTGATTGAGGGAGACGTGATCTCACTCCAGTAGATCATTTTCTCCACACAGTCATAAGCTACTCCAATGATCACCTTCTCCTGCATGGGGGGGGGGGGGGGGTCAAAACAATCATCAACCTTTGAAGCACACTTTATTCCAACGAGTAGTCAGAGGCAACAACATGGAGCAGATGTGCTTTTGACATTAACGGTCCAGACATAAATCCACAAAAAGGGAGACACACACTGAGCACCAGAAGCTCAGCCAGACTTCAAACCAGCTGGTTTGGAAATCAGTGCAGCAAAACAAGGCAACTCGTAACTCGTAAGATGCCAGACTGTTGTTAGCAATCAGTGTGAATGCCACCATGTGCCTCCAGTGAAGTGCAGGCTTGGAGCAGATGGGGAAACTGAGGAGCTATAATGCGAGTGTTCCGGAGGGATTGGTTTACATGAAGGACAAATCCAAACACTGTTTCTCTGGGTGGCTTTTGGTGCCTAAATAATCCTGACTTGACATTGTAGTTGAAATGCAACTGAAAGATCGGCAAAGTCAAACATTTGTTTATTAAGAATCGCTAAGTATTGCAGTTTATGAAATAAAAAAAAAGCCTGTAATAATATTAGTTATATCCACCGAAAAAAACATCAGTTTTCAGGATCCACTCTGGTCAAGTCATCAAAGGGTGAAATGTTTAAGTTATGTTTTATGTACAAATATTGAACAATCTGACACGAACTCCAATCACAGAATAAGCCTAAATTCAACTCGTGACCATGAAAATGTTAAATGATTTATGACTTAAGTGTTGAGTGCAGAACATTCCAGGAAAACATATTGAATAGCATTTTTGTTTCCAGGGCTGGGTTGGGTGGGTGCAGCAGAAACAAAACCCACTCCCAAAACGAGCCTAACTGCAACATATAACTGGAAATAAAGAAAAGAAAATACCTATCCTGAAACAGCAAAATGCATCACCTCAGTACTGGATTGTTGTGTCTCGAAGGTTTTGTGAAAAATCATTACACTCAAGCAATATAATGTAAGGTAGAAGGTAATCACGGCCTACTTTCTAATTTCTCTACTACGATGTATGTGAATACTACACAGAAAGAAAAGACTTGTGTATTTCATGTACTGGTCTTCACATTTATAATCCTTTCCCAACATCTGTTAAACAGCATCATTTCAAAACTCTCTGCAAGTGGTTCAAACAAAAACAAAAATCGACAGCAAAGCAGCAAAGCGAGCAAAGGGGGTCACATCTGGTTGTAGAGCTTCTCCTCTCCAAGTGAGTGCATTTAAAGAGACTTACAGGAAGGTGGAGGACAGCCTTGGCCTCATCTTTCTTCATCTCGTAACCTTCCAGCGGGACGTGCTCTATCCTGCCACTCTGTGCAAACAGAAGGTGTGTCCCCGGAGGGAGGGGGTGGACATCTGGCCGAGGGGTGGGCCCCACAGGGGTTATCACGCCACCGTGGTCAATACCTACCAGAAATAAACGAACCCACCTCACATCACGTCTTCAAACCGTCTGGCCGTGCATTTCTGATCTGTTAGTGCAGACTGTTCACTCACACATTGGTCTGCTGCCAGGCCCAGTGCGAGTCCCGGGGATCTCCTGCCCATGTCTGTCCACACACCAGCACTGTCCCGCGCTGCCGTGGCACTGCGTGGCTTCATAAGCACCATTCTCATCACACGAAGGGACGTACTGTCCAACGGGAGGACGGGGGCCCCGTGGACCAAGCGCTGCGGCATCCAGAACGCTGTCCCTGTGGGTCTGACATTGTGTTTTTCTCCTCTCTGAAGACAGCAACGAAAGATAAGATTTAAAATATGCAGAGAGATCCCGGAGCACAGGTCACAAACTTACAACGGTTACATTCATAAGCTCATTTTTGTCTTCTCTTGTGTAATGCCTTCCACTCGGCAACGCAAATCGCCCACATCCCTTGTAAGACATGACAGATTCCTTTTGTTAACCAGTAGAAAATGAAAAACAGGCTCCAGCTGGCATCAATATGTGCTTGCTAGGTTTTTTTTTTATTGAGTCTGCAATTAAATCAAGGAAAACAACAAGCAAAATAGTCTAAACGGCAGTGATATGTTCTAAAAATAAACTCAGCACAGAGTGAATGTTAGTGGAGACTGAGACCCCAATGACTGATGACAATGTACTGTTTAATAGGCTATGGCATACCAAAAAACTTACCTTGGGAGCAGTAGAAGCCGTCGCCATAGTAACCTGACCTGCACTGGCAGGTAAACGATCCCTGCGTATTATAACACACAGCGTCCTGATGGCACCTGCCTGCCTGGCATTCATCTGTGTCTTGAAGCAGAGAAGAAGAGGGTGAGTAAGGACAGAGAAGAAACAGTCGGCAACCATAACCATGTCCGATTTGTGGCGTCCTTTTATGGTCACGGAGCTACACTGCGATCTGGGTCAGCCGGTGCTCAAAACTGTGCTCAGAGCGCAGAACACAAAAGCAAAGACATGGAAAGAATGGCAGATGTGAGGAAAAAAAAAAACAAGCACACAGATGGAGGATCGCCACGCATGAAATGTCCATCTGGTTTCCATGTTTCGCTGTTCAGCCGCCGCAGACATGCGTAAGCGGTCGCACCTCCTGTTCTCACAACAGTAGCTTTAAGGATTTGAATTTAAATTACTTTCTGATAACATTTTCATTGCCAGAAGCTACTAGAATCACATCATTTTCATGTTGGATTTCAAGTTGGCCATCTTCAGTTAAGGTACAAAGTGAAAACAGAAGGAGGGAATGAAAATATAGGCACAGATGGAAGTAATATTACAAAATGGAAGTGGCACACTGGAATAATTATAGTGAAATTCAACAATATAAAAACTTTTTTTTTTTTACTGTTCATTAGATTCATTCATTGAAACGTGCCTCAGACTTTTGCCGAGCACTGTTAATACTCTACATAGCATTTCACTCCAATGCTTTGCTCCCCTCTGACCCTCCCCAGGTGTGCCACTGGAATAATTCTACATTTTCAGGATGCAAATCCATTATTGTCTCATCTACCTGTCAAAAGAACAAGTTCATTTCATTTTTAAAGGCTCTGAAATAAATGGGCATTAGCAGAAGCCCATAAAGTAATAGATCACAGGATTAAAATCTCAGACAAAGGGATGTAAAGAACAAATGTTTCATCGACTTGTTCATTGATCAGCACGGATTTCAGTGTGTCTTTGCACTACCTTGGCAGATTCGACCATCTCCGATGAACCCAGGCAGACAGGAGCAGATGTAGGAGGAGCCTCCGGTGTAGCTGCACTGAGCGCGCTCGGGAATGTCGCAGGTATGAGTGCCTTCTTCACAGGCGTTCACGGGTTGATTAACCTCTGAAGATAAGCAGATAAATACCCTTCATTAAGTTTGGTGCCGAAAGATTATACTGAGATCCCGATTTATTTATCACAGCGGTTTTTGTCCATTTATTATAGTAATAAGTGTGTAGTTCCGCACTGTGTAAAATATGACTCTTCACTTTCTTAATGAGAGGAATGCCAATCAATATCACATCTACTCAATTACTCTAAGATCCATCCAGCAGTTGGTTATTTTATCACAGCACAAATATGTGAAATGGGGGAATAACTAGCCTCCTGTTTTTGTGTGGATTAAACTAGATTTATTCCACGTATCCTGAGTCAAATGTTACAGTTTGCCTTATGTACGATAATCTCCTGCTCCTGCCCCCCCCCCATCTGCCTGCTGCTGTCTGTCTCATCTCGTCCATCTGTCTGCTGACTTTTCTTTCTTGGACACGCTGCCTGCTGTGTTCCCGACGACTACAACCATGGAATTGATTAGTTGGTCTCTTAGTCCGGTTGATCAAACATACGGCAACCTAAGGGAGCTGACCTGCCCAGATGAGACCTTCGCTGTCTCATGGTCCTATCTGTGGAGGACATAGATATTTGGGTATTTGGCTTACTGGTGAGGGGGTATCTGAAAATTGGGCTGGGAGTTGCACTGGTGTACCGGATCGTCTCTGAAGTCTCTCCTTGGCTCCCAAAATGTGGATTGACTGAGAACCAACTGCCTAATTGGATCTAGCCAAATTCATATTTTTTCTGCAAATTTGTTAAATTGTTTTCTGCTACTATCCCCCCCCCCCCCCCCCCACCCCGCCCTTCCCCCATCAGAGAAAGCGTGAAGCAGCTGGCCTTATCTGTCTCTTTAAGCATAACATCTATCCCAAGAACAGGTCGCAGTGTTCTGTAGCTCTTATTGAACTGACGCACATACACACCCCTCCCTAAATGGCTCGTCTGGCTTCTCCAGCTCTGTTCTGTCATTCTGTCCTGAGACTGCTTCCCTTCCCCCACCCCCCATGGCTCCAGCTTCCCAGGACTGGCCTTGATCCTTATCATCTTGAAAAAATTCCCCGCACATTCTCAGTGCAGCATTATCATTCCAGTATATGTGTGTTTAATGTGTACTAAATGTGCTTGTAACCTTATCCTACCTTGTGTTAAGTATTCAATGAAATTATAGCATCACTCCACAAGTAGGTTGAAAATCATTACAATCATGTGTTTTAGGTTTGTCACCTCTTTTAATCCAGGTTTGAATCCATTTTATATGTTTTTGTCTGAATAATTACATTCTAACTATCAGAAAATATCCAACTGTACTAAGTAATACACAGACGCTACTTACCAGTGCAGGTCTGCCCGTCACTGGCGAACTGGTATCCATCTTCACATTCACAGCGGAAAGTCCCAGGCTGGTTGTTGCAGATGGCATGGGACCCACAGATTAGAGGATTCTCCCTGCACTCGTCGATATCTGATAAAGAGAATGACCATTTTCAAACAACTTCACTGTTAAGTCTGACATTTGTGAAATCAGTGTCTTTCAGCTCTAAGGAGATTAGAGAGCTTGATTGGATATTCTATTTGCAAATATCTTGAGATAGCATCTGTCTGAAATGCTTCCTTCCTGTTTCTTGTCTGTGTGCCTCTGAGCGTTTCCTGTCCTGAATGTAAGAGATTGTTGGGTATATGAAGACTGTACTGGGAAAGAGGACCATACTTGATATGTGAGTTTAGGAAACTCTGTTTACTCCCTCTTCTAATTTGCTAGATTACCCAGTTCCCCAGGAAGGAGAAGAGAGAGTCTGAGCTAATTAAATGATCAGTTGAAACAGACGTGGAAACGGTTTGATTCAATGAGAGCGCAAGAGACTTCACAGCGAGAATACATAGACTATTGCACCTTCTTTGGAGCTGCAAACGATGGTAATGTTTTTGTATTGTACCAAGCTTACCGTAACATGTTCGCCCATC
Organism: Brachionichthys hirsutus; assembly: GCF_040956055.1. Taxonomy (NCBI): domain Eukaryota; kingdom Metazoa; phylum Chordata; class Actinopteri; order Lophiiformes; family Brachionichthyidae; genus Brachionichthys; species Brachionichthys hirsutus. Next base: position 5,152,282 of record NC_090903.1, read on the forward strand.
ACCGTTGAAGCCAGAAGTACACTCGCATGTGAACTGAGTTCCCTGCTCAGGTCGACACACCGCGTTTGTGTCGCAGCCATGTCTGCCAGTGAAACAGGGGTTCTCCTCCAACTGTCCTCCTGAGAGTTTACAGTGTATGTAAACAATATTACTGCTGGAATTTTTCACATTTAAAACAGACAAAAAAAAAGCTTCTAAAAACTGTCAAAAGTTAGGATGTATAGGGTGCAATCCTGGAAGGAATACAGCACAGGCAAACACAAGAAGTCAAAGCGTGGTGATGAGCTCACCGTTGACGTCCCCGATCTTGTTGCTCATGGCGAATCGCATAAGTTCATTATCAGCATCATACATGACGAAGACTTGGTCCACACTGAGCATCTGAGTTGGTTTCATGTCTCGCAGAGATTCGCCATGCCGGCAGCTCTGGAAGGTGATGGTCTGACGCCACTGGTACGTCCTGGTTTCAGTAGAGCCATCGGGAAGCTTCACCACGTAGTCCCGGGTGGAGGACGAGGTGATCACTGGAAGGTGTGACAGACACGATACGAAAGAAGTCGCTCGCAGTCTGTCAAGTCTTGAGTTACCGACTGCTCAGTTACGGTTACAGAGACAGAGAAACAGACTGCAACCCGTTGACATTCTCTGCTCAAGCTGCAGCTTACAGTTATTGCTGTACTGGTAGATCTCAGAGTATGGATCAATCTGGACGGTGGAGCCACCAGGCACCTCAGGGACCCGGCCTTCCAGGGTGGTGCTCATCACCAGGTGGTCGTGTTCGTCAATGCCTTTGAACTGCTGCCTGATGGTCAGCTTCTCATTCCCAGGCAGGAAGGTCAACTCGGCCTGTCGTGTAAACTCCCCCCCTAAAGAGAGGACAGAGAAGAAGAGGTTAAGTTTAAGACCCTGGCCCTGGATGAACGTTGGCTTCCTGCCTCCTGTCTCAGCTGAGGTAATGTGAGAGGAATCCAGCTGGACACAGTAAAACTGCAGCTGCATGGCTTTAAGCAGTATTAAAATCTAAATGCAGACATTTAACCTTCCTGAATCTTCATGCCCATGATTTTCTAACCATAGGGGGAAAACTTGCGTCACTTTATCAGATCATGTTATGGAATGTTTCCCTCACCAACAATACTGAATCCATTCTTGAAGCCAGGCTGCTCCAGAGCAAATGCCCACCCAACAACACCAATAAGGGCTGTCAGGGGCTGCATTGAGGGTCCAATGGTGTAAGCGATGTCACTGATGGCCACGTATGAACGGCCGTCGTTTACCACGACATACGAGTGGAGATCATTGCTGTCGAACTCCACGGGAGTAGGAGAGTTTCCCACGTAGACTTTTCCATGCATTTTACCATTCACCCTCTGTGGCGTTGCTGCAAAGACAAGACAAGTGTTCAAAGTTGGGCATGAGAAAACACAACCCAAGGCCATTTGAGTCGAAAGGAGATTTATTCAAAAGCGTTTAGGAGTAGAGAAGCTAATGGGAACAGCTGTGGAAACAATTCTGCATACATTTATTACAATGCTAAAACATTTCCCCCAACATCTCCACATCTGCTCTACAGAAAACATGTTAAATTGAGGATTTTACAAGTTCATATCGCTAGTTTCTGATAGCAAGCCAAGATTTTAGCTTATCATCCAGTGTTTCATTGTTTTGTTACTGTCACTGACAATAAAATGTTTCTTCTGCAATACCATTAGTGCTTTAAAGAACTGCTTTAAGTGTACTTATAAGGGGGTTTGTTTTTAGAATAAAGCTAGCATAAAAGGATAAACTGCTAAAACTATTATAACCAATGTTAATTAGCTAATCAAGCTATTACTTTTTTCTTTTTCTTTTTTTATAAGAAAGTTATGCTTCTGCACATAAAAAAAATAAATTGAAATAAACTCAAGTGGAAAAACACTGACCTTGCTGCATTACTCGGCTCAGAGAGAAACAACATTGCGAATGGAATGCTATGAACGGTATGCCTTGGTCTCAAAACTCATCATGTGTACCTGGGTCTCATAGAATGTAACAGGAAACTGTCTGGGATGGCCATGATAACCCCTTCATTGAATTGAATTTTCAACATCTTTCGTCTCCATTTCGCTGACGCAGTAAAAATAACGCTTGAATCCTTATTTAAAGGCGACGTGTGCCATTACCCTCTGCCACACACTGTATCCCATTGCCGTAGAAGCCAGGTCTGCAGTGACAGCAGTATCCACTCGAGTAGTCCCTGCAGTCGGCAAACTGGGAGCACTTATTTCTGTTGTTTGCACACGCCCCAAAGTTGTATGAGAACACTGAAACCATGTAAAAAGCACAGTATGAATATGACAAAAACAGTTATAAGTGAGATGTTACATGCTCAGTTTGACTCTTCTGCTGTGGGCTCACCGTCTACATTTATATCTGTGTCATCCACCACCACCACTTCTGGGTTTCCCGGCTGATGTGGCTGGTACTGGACTGGATTCAGCTGGATCTCCTCCCCCTCTGACTCATAAGGAGGATACTCCACTTGCTGTCCATCAGTATACACGGGCCCTCTTCCATCCACATGGTCCTCAGGCTCCTCCTGTGGCGTAGCCTCCGTGGGCACTTCGGTGACCTCACCCGGAGCCACGTTGGAAAAATACGGAGATGTTCCAATCTCATAGACCCATACACCCCGCTGGCCAGCGTTGGTTTCCCTATAAGGAGAGAAGACACGTTCGCAGGCACTGCTCTTGAAGTGTAATCCAAACAAGTTAGGCGGGCCTTCGGGGGACTTACTCTGCTAAAGCTCTGACGGATGCTTCGTCATCAGTCGTGCTGCGGTAGTATGGTCCCTGACTGGAGAACAGGAAGCCCCGGACCAACCCTTTACTAAAGCCAGCATGCATGACCACACTGCCGTCTCCTACAGGTGTGGAGGAAAACTGTATCCCATCCCGTGGGTATAGGACAATAGCATATGTGGCGGTCTCCATGGATGCAATCACCAGCTGGAAAGTGCTTCGCTGAGCAATGAAACATTGAAAACAATGTAAGTGATCAGCTGCAACCACACATCACTCGACAATCTGGCGATGCTCACCTTCTTGCCGATGCCATCTCCTCTGCTTTGAGGCTCATGGGTGGCGACATCCACCCAGGTGATTATCGCAGCATGCAAAGGGCTCACTTCCTTATCCTCTGGGAAAGCCCTGTTGATGTACTCGGTTGCCAGACGCAGAACATCTGGACTGGAGTCTTGACGGAAATAAACTTTACCCACGCCATCGCTTGTGTCCAGGTCTCCTTGCAGAGCTGCAATCATGCCAAATGTTGGGGGCATGTTGCCCAGATATTTTGACTCAGGCGTTGGCTCTTCGGTGGCAACAAACCCATTGGTGTTGATCTGGAATTAAAAGCTCGGGTTAACGTTATGGGGAGAGCAAAGAAACCAGGTGACTGCAGCACTGTGTTGCTCTCTTTGTAATAACTGGGATGACAACACATGAAAAAGTGTCTCTCAGCAGCAAACTGAGTCCATTCTGACCTACTTTGATCTTTACTCCGTACTCATTAGACTAACGATCCATATTGGCTGCCACGTCCTGCTAAAGTGCCAACAGACATGAAACGAATGAACAAATGCCATTTAACATATAGTTTACTCCCTCAAGATTTAATGTGAACACATGGAGGGCTTGTAAAAAAAAGAAAAAAAGAAGCTGGACTCATGTCAAAAACATTCACACACACACACACACACATAAACACTCTACACATGGGGCTTTGTCACTTCCTGACCAGAGGAAATCAAGAGCATTATTTCTGGCCCGGGCCGCACTGTTTCCTGTCTCTGCCCCTGACAGGCAGCCCCAGAGAGCATGAAGATTGCAAACTAATCTTCATTACAGAAGCTTCCTGCCAAAAATCGAGGACAGAGCTGGGAAAATGATCAGTGATTGTAACCTTGCAGATATAGAGCACAGCTAGATCTTAAAGGTCAGGGACGACCTCAACATTCTGGGCCTGTGTGGAGTGTGAATCAAACTCGGGAGAAGGTGATAAAAACCTAATAATTAAATAAAGGTGTTTCCCACAACCGCCTCAGGTTGAAAAAGAACAGACAGGTTTGGGTAGAAATCATAAATGAGCCTGAGTAGACAAAAATGTTTGTGGTGAGCGATGGCTCATCGTTATGACTGGGAATTCAACCATAACCCTAACCCTCTGAACATCTCAGATAGATCTGCACATTGGATGAGTTTGGACAAGTAATTGTCTCATAAGTCAACTTTATCATGTCAAGGACCAATTACATATCTGACAAATTACCCCCCCTTCCCCCATTTCACGGGAACTTTACTTTTTTTTAATCTAAACAATTGTTTATTTACTCATGTTGTATTACGCAAGTGTATACTGTATATTTAAAAAAAACTATTTCCAGTGGAGACAAAAAAAATCAATAACCCTTTGTGATTCTGACATTTCAATTTAAAATAATCTTCAAAAAGTTATTGATTGATAACATTAAGTAAAAATTAATAACGTTCCAGCAATAATCTAACAATGTAGTATGTATATTGTGCACATAATTTAACCCGAGATGCAATGCTTCTCTTTGTGGGGAAAAAAAAAAAATCAGTGGGAATAAAGGCCTGTTTGTGCGTCTGGCACAATGGCGCAGCCCTCAGCCAAGCGTTGCCTTGTTCCGAGTGAGTCCAGATCGCCATATGTCGACTACAAACAGCAAAAAGCGCACATTTAACAACTTGAACTGTAACAGGAGAACGTCCAAAGCCACCACTTTAGGTTGTTACTGAATATGTTTGCACGAATTGGTTCAGATAAGCCTCTCTTGTTGCGTCAGATATGTGGGCGACTCATCAGTTCAGGAATAATTGCAAAAGTAGGGCGCACATGTCCTCTTGTCTTTGTGTCAACAGTAAAATGATGACCTTACGGGAAGCCTATAATGACGCACGTTCCACGATACAGCGCGCCATGTGGTGCGTTAATCAATATCAAACTCGTTTCCCCAGAGCAACAGAGAAACTCAGACACCTCCATAGATAAGTGTTCTATCTCAAGGCATTTGTTTAACTTTAAGGGTTTCAACACCAACTTCTGACCCGTTTCCACGCAGAATTGCGGCGCGCAATTACGCAAGCTCAGTGGACTGTCCGCCCTGACCAAAAGTGTTTTCTATTGGCTACGACAGTGTACCAAGTTTTGCCTTTTTAACTTACAAAGATGCTGGCGAACGTGCCATCATAAAACAGCAGCGACTTGTCCAGCTCGAGTCGGTGCGTCTGGTCATTCCCCGCGTCCAGGAGCTGGTCTCTTGCGCTCGGACCGAAAGCGAAAATCTCTCCCAGCGTTATGCTCTGCGCCGATGCCACCAATCCGAGGAGAATGGCACAGGCGGTCCACATTTGCCGCCGCCGACCCATTGTTCGTGTTTCAGGGGCAGCTGATCAGTCTGCGGGTTTGTCCGGGTCCAGGTTAACGGAGAGTGACGCACAGACTCCAAAGACAGTTCAGTCAGAGTTTGGGAGACGCGGGGCGGAGTTGAGAGACCACAGACACAGGAGAGGGAGATGTGTGTGTGTGTGTGTGTGTGTGTGTGTGCGTGTGTGTGTGCGTGGGTGTGTGTGTGTGCGTGCGTGGGTGTGTGGTTGCCTATAGTTCTTGTGATGCTGTTCCTGAAACATATTACTGACAGAGCAGAGTGATTTGAAAACCAGGAGTTTGAAGGGTTGGCTGAGGAGGACAGAAGTGATGATGATGAATATATTTATTAGGTAGAATGTTAGAGTACAAGTACAGTCACACAGTAGCATGTATTACAGTACAAGTACTGTCAAACATCCTGTCTAAGAGGAGCGTTTCAAAAAAAGCCCTTCAGTCTTGTTTCCATTGAAAGTCCTGAGTACACAAATCATCGAAATTTAACAATACAAATAAAACTAATATTAAATTACTCAATTGATGCAAAATAGTAGTAAAAAAAAAAAAGAAAAATACACCACAGATGTCCAGGGTGAGCTTCCAGAGGAACTGAGGTCAGGGTATTGTCATCATGCCCCTTGATTGAAACCCAAATTACTGCTCAGGTATTGTCAAAAACAGTCACCTCTGTTTGGATGAAACATTGCTATAACACAGGGGGCGCTATGTGCCGAAGGGCCCATCAGAGCATGGGCCAGTTACCAGCAACACAGCCCCATGGCCGGTTTGATTGGAAGGTTACGTAAAGGACCACATCAGAGGGCACTGTACCGTCCGCTAACGATTTCAGGCGTAGCTTTGTGGCTATCAGATGCAGCTCCAGCTGGGATAATGAGGGGCATGCTGGGTAATATGGTTCAAATGGGAGCTGCCCCACAATCAGATGGTCAGTCATCCAGCCAGCTCTGTGGTCCACATGATTCCTCGTGATTTAGAAAGGACCTTTTATTTAGTTAAAACTGACCCAACAGGTATAGTTTGTCAAAAAGTTGTTAAGATACCGGTATATTATTTTCAAAAAAATAAAAATAAAATCATACTCCAGATCTTCTTCTTTTTCAGGAAGATCCAAGTTCTGTGTTTTCAAAACCATTCATTCTCTATCTGTCTATCTATCGGTCTATCGATCTATCTATCATCTATCTATCTATCTATCTATCTATCTATCTATCTATCTATCTATCTATCTATCTATCTATCTATCTATCTATCGAGACATATATAATGTGGATACTTCAAATGGATTTAAAGTTTTTAGAAACAGATCTTCACATGTGAGTTTGTTATTTATTCTTTTGATTTTCCCTATTAGTGAATCTATTTTTTTTTATTAAAATAATGTTGCTCCGTTTGGAGCCCTTGTGGCGTTGACTGATACCCCCTTGTGGTCATTTTCCAAACGCTTTGAGAGAATAATATACATTTTTAAATTTGTGTATCCAGGTATTACAGTTTTTCTCAGTCGCTTTGGCACTTCTTCTCAGATCAGAATGAACATTCTCATAACTATTAGCTCAACCTCCACAACATTTAGTCATTTGTGCACATCATAGAAGCACTTTCTCCTTCCTCTGAACAAATTTCAAACACTTTTGGACATGCATCAGTTGCTTTCATACATTATCGTTTGCTTATGACACGTCAGTCAAAATGAACAACCGGTATACTTATCGATGCTGAATAGTCGTTCCCAATAAAACTAATCGTCTTCATTTCATTGCTTGAGTCATTACATACAAAATTGTTGCACTAGTTATCAAAGTCTGTCAAGCAGATTTAATACCATTCTTTATCTTTTTTTTTGCTGGCAATGTCTTCTAAATTGAACAATTGTTCTTTGGTGGAGCACTCACGAGGAGGTGTGGGGAGGCTATGGTGTGCGTAATTAAAACCTAAATAACAGTGCTTATATTTACCTGTACATCTGTTGAATGACACTGGAAATATTCAATACATTTAAATAGACAGAGACACTCAGCCTTTGTTGTACTAAGAGGCAGATTTAATATCATTATTATTATTTGCTTAATAAAGACGACGTGATTTTAATATAGTTGAACAGACAATAAAGCTGACTTTTACCTAATACTCGCGGTGTGTACAGGTATGTAAATGAATAAACACTTTTTGCAATGCTACAGAAATAAGAAGGGTAAGACAAAAAATAAAAATATTGTGTAGTATATGACAATCTCATCAACCATCTCTCTGCACCTTATGAACAATATTTCTTGTTTTGGTCGTTAGGTCGATTAAGTTTCACTGTTCCCGGTGATGACTGGCTCCAGTTTAGGGTAAGATATGCAGTAAAAGCGATCAGACGGGTTGTTGTTTCAAGCCCCGCTTCCATTATCGCTCTGTTATGTACCCGCTCATCGGACGCCGCGCACCAAACCATCATAGCGGCCCGGCTCCGCCTCCTAAAAGTGTTCGACGAATCACCATATGAGCAATAATCAAGCCACCAATCAAAACGCCCTGACGTCACTGAACCAAGTGACTGAGACTCGTCCCTTGACTTGACTGCCTTCCATTGACAAACCCAAGAAGTCGTTTAGCGCTTAGCTGTAGCAGCTCTTGGTTCTGTACTCGTGGCTAACGCACAACAACACACAACACACAGTATACTGCGCCTTCCGTCATTTGCAACGACTGTCACTCAAAACTGACACTGGCAGGCCGCTCCAGCTTGTTGATAACAACAACAACCAGCTGAAGGAGCAGCTAGCTTGTTAGCCAGATAACACAAGCCCAAGCTAGCTCACCAAGCTAACTGCCCTTTGTCTTTACACGCACGCATCTCGCAGGCGTTGCTCTTCTCCGGGCGAGCTGACACCGGCGTTTGCGTTTTGCTTCTTTTTTTTTGCTTTTTTTTGCTTCCCTCGCCTGGCAAGAGCTAAAGCACACGAAGATAGGCGGCTTGGGAACCAAGATGTCGAACCGAGCGGTGTGCAGAGAAGCAAGTCACGCCGGGAGCTGGTACTCTGCCTCGGGTAAGCGTTTAGCAGCGCACAGTCCACGTTAGCACGCTGCATGCTAACGGACGGCTTTTTAATTTTCATTCTGTCAGTGTGTTTTCCAGCGTTTCCTTTTTATTACACAACAATCATTATACTAACATAAAAGTGTCAAATGTATTTCTTGACACGCTAGACGTTGATACTTTAGGCTTTGAGCTTTAATGGTCAATTCGGTTGATGGAAAGTCGGCTAATTTGTGCTAACAGTTAGCTAGCATTGAGCCCTTCTCTGTTATTCCGTTTGCTTGCAGGGTCGTGGTGAGCTCGTCGATGAAATGCCTTTAAAACAATCTAACCTATTTTTATTTATTTATTTTAACTCGCAATGAAAAGCAGCATCATAGACAATTAGCTGCTATTACGGAACTTCCCGGCCTAGCTGCTATCCGGCTATTTTAGACATTGAACAGACCCACGTAATAATAGCTAATTAATACGCAAATATTGGTATTTCTGTAATACGAGCGCGACTCGCTCACGTTAAACACAGACCCTGTCTCTGCTATGACACAAAGGACTGGGTTGGGCTGGGCAGGGCGGAATGCTCCCCCCCCCCCCACTAGTTCAGGAGTTGTTGGTTTTTCATTTCATCCACCACGACGGCCTGTTTCGTGTGATCAGCCTTTTCTGCATTTGACAGCCTCAGTAGGTGAACAGAAACAGAAACAGCAGTGCCTAAGCTAAGCTAAGCTAACAGTACAGACCTGATCACAATGTTCCAGTTAGGTTAGAAAGTCATTATAGTGGTTGTCTGTCCAGGAGAGTAACATTGTCTTACGTGGACACCGAGCAAAGACTTCCACTGGTAGTGGTAATCGTAAATTCAGACTGTGTTCCCGCGTCCTGATTTCAGCCTGCATTTCAAGGCATCCCAGACTCGGCGTGGAAGGTTCATTTTTCATCTTGGGGAAGCGTTTGTATTCTGTGGAGGCTAAATGAGGTGACACGGGGCGGCTGTTGGCCAAGTTCGAGTCTGCGTTCCTGGATGGCAGCCATTGCTGCTGTGGATTTGTGAGCTGGAGATTTTGTCCTGGTGAAACTGCAGTCCTCTTCCAGCGCCCTATCCCAGATCTTCTTTATTTATACCTATACCTGTCTGATGGGTCTAATAACAGCGGCGTTAGGCGCACCCGTCCTTGCTTAAATTTGCCACCATGCCCTAAATCTTTGGGTGCTTAAAGCCTTGGGTCTGAGGTAGGCAATTAACACACACAGGTTTGCAATTTTCAATTATCCCAAGGATAACACTTGTTTGCAGCTATATGAAAAATAGGTGTAAAGAAAACTTCGGTCGCTAAAAAAGTAATCCCCGTTTGTGAAAGAAATAATAGTCCCAATGACGAGGCCCCATTAACTACTGCTGGCAAAAATGGCATTGTTTTTAATAACGTATAATAATAAAATAATAATAAAACTCTCATGGTAATTTCTTTTTGCTCAAACCCCAAAACGTTTACCCTTTCAGGATCCCAGCTGAATGCGCAGCTAGAAGACTGGTTGTCCAAAGCACAGTCCGCCATCGGACCTGCTCGAGCCATCATTGCACCGTAAGCAGGATGTCGAGAACGTTTAGTAACGCCGTCTGACTCTAATTTGACTTGTCCTTCGTTGCAGGCATGCTGGCTACACCTACTGTGGCGCTTGTGCAGCGCACGCCTATAAGCAGGTTGACCCCTCTCTTACGTAAGCCATCCAGTTCTCCCGTCTGTAGTTTCTGCTGTCCCTTTACCCCACAACGTGTAGAAGTGGTCGAGTGGACGAGGTGAATGTTCTGTCGCTCTTCAGACGCAGGGTGTTCATCCTGGGACCGTCGCACCATGTGCCCCTCTCCCGCTGTGCCCTGTCGCCTGCAGAAATCTACAAAACGCCTCTCTACGACCTGAGAGTCGACCAGAAAGGTGTGGGGGGGGGGGGGGGGGGGGGGCATTACCTCAGGCTTTGAGCTCCGCTTGTATTGTGATGGATAAAGTCTGGCGTTATATGCTTTAATCATCCAGGCATCTGACCGTTAAAAATAAAAACTTTGTAAATGACTTATTTTTCTTTGCTTGTCATGTGAACGAATGAACGATAAAATGTCAAACTCAAATCTTTTTTTTTTTTTTTCCAGTTTATGCCGACCTCTGGAAAACTGGCCTGTTTGAGCGGATGAGTATACAGACAGATGAAGATGAGCACAGTATTGAAATGCATTTGCCTTACACTGCTAAAGCCATGGAAAGGTAATGGACGGGGGGGCGGGCGGGGGGCATTATCTGCACTGTGTTCTCACAGAGAGAACATCCTCATAGAATGGAAGATCGTTTTCGGGTTACGACCTTTTCACAGTTATGGCAGGTTGGATGGCGCTTCATGCCAATAACAGGTTCACTATTGTAACTAGAAAACGACGATCAGAGATTGCAGACCCTCGCCTCCAAAAGACTATTCGATCTTGTGAGACAGTAAACAGGGCTTCCAGATCAGAGGGGCCAAACCTGCTCTAGCTTGCTGCTCCGGAATGTACTACAAGCCATCTTCTGGACTCTTTTTCCCATCATGCCATTCGTGTCCCTCCCTCTTAAAGTGACAGTTTACAGCACAGGCACAATTCCAGATGTAAAAATAATTCTAGAATCTGGATCCAGATCCGGATCAACCATTCTTGGGGAGGACCGAGACCACGGACAGAACCTTGCTTGTGTAAAAATTTCAAGTCGATTGGGTTACTAGTTTTTGAGTTATGCGCTCGGACAGACAAACAGACAGACAAACGCACCCAATTGCAATACCCTTGCTTCCGCTTCGGCGAGGGTAATGATGGGGATTTCTTTTACAGCTGGTGCAATGAGATTCACGTCTTCAAAATCTATTAGCTTAAATACTGCCTTTTGTCTCCTGACATATGCGTTGCATGCGAGTCAGTTAGAAATGTCTTTTCACTTAGTTACTTCACGAATCTGGTTTTGCAGCCGCAAAGACGAGTTTAGCATCGTGCCTGTGCTTGTGGGTGCCCTGAGCGAGTCCAAGGAGCAGGAGTACGGGAAGGTCCTCAGCAAGTACCTGGCAGACCCTTCCAACCTTTTCATTGTCTCATCTGACTTCTGCCACTGGGGTAGGTGCAGACAAACGGGATCAAAGAATGATTACTCATTCCACGGGATCATTCTGCCGTGAGCAGGAAAAGAGGTCGCTGATCCGAGTTTAACTGCGGTGCGATCGCATCCCGCTTCGTACTGACGGCTGGCTCTCTATTGAAGGACAGCGGTTCCGCTACACGTACTACGACGAGTCCAAGGGGGAGATCTTCAGGTCTATCGAGCATCTTGATAAAATGGTAATCGCCGTGACGTCGCATTTGTGTTAAAGCGGTTATAGGTTGTCATCGGCCTCGTTCATGGTGTTCCCCCACAGAATGGCCAGTGTAACTGTCTATTGAAAATCAGCAGCAATGCGGTGCGTGATGTACATTCTCTGCTTATGAAGGGGATGCACATTATAGAGCAGCTGGATCCCACGTCCTTCACCAACTACCTGAAGAAGTACCACAACACCATCTGTGGGCGCCACCCGATCGGAGTGCTGCTAAATGTAAGTCCTGTGGCCGGAGGCGGGAGGCGGGAGGCGGGAGGATTTTATCTTCCCAGCTGACTTGCTAACACGCCTTTGATGGCTTGAAACATCCTCACCCGCTTGATCGGTGGTGGATGCAAGAAAAGAAAAAGGGGTATCGTACAGATGTATGCAGATGTATATAATCTGCCCAGCATATAGACGTACAAGATTAAATGAGCTGAATGTGCAAAGTCGAGCAGGCCTGCTACGTTTAGCTTCCTAGCTATGATTGGATGATCTCTGGACTAGTGGAGGGGGTTGGGGGTGGGGGCACTGTGTGCATGACTGCGCTAACATGATGCCATGTGTTTACATTGTGGCTGCTGCTGTTTTTCAGGCTGTGGCAGAGCTGGGGAAGTTGGGTTTAGAAATGAACTTCTCTTTCCTGGACTATGCGCAGTCGAGCGAGTGCAGGAAACGGGACGACAGCTCCGTGAGTTACGCTGCCGGCGCGCTCATTGTTCATTGAGGACGACTTTTGCAAGGGCCTCTGCAGCGCCATCACCTGCCCTGACGATCTATCACCATAACTCGCCCCAGACCCCCCCCCCCCCCTCAGCCTGCACTCAGTTTTTTTGCAGGACGGACCTAGACACTCGAAGCCAAAACAGCCTCCGTCTCTCAGCTCTCCTCTGCCTCCCTCCACCCTCGTCTCAGTTTGAAGTGTGTCTCAAAGCTTTTGGTTGAAACATTTCCTTTTGAAGTGCAGTTTTGAGATAGTGTACAAGGAAGTGGTTCGAGGAGACGGGCGAGAAGAGTCATTTTGGAAAGACTGTAGTTGTCCTCAGCTCATTTTTTATTTTTTTCCCCTCCCTTTATAAATGATGGATTTGAGTTGTGATAATGCAATCCCTGCGTTTGGACTCCAGGCAGTCTGTGCTCATGTGAAACAGGAACGGAAACAATACTGCAGATCTTTCACCGAAACGTCACCGGATCAAAATGAAACGTTCTCGACTGCAGCCTAAACTCTGAAAGTAGTGTCATAAGTAATGAGTACCATTTCTCAGCAGGCAGTGTTGTAGTTGCTAACAAAGGGCTGCATGCAACAGAATCCCACCAACGCCCTTCTGTACCAACCAAAAACCTTTATCCTCATTTCATTAATTATATTTTATCTTCATATTTTATTCCTTCGTTTCTACCGTGTTTTTTATTTAAAGGTATTTTATTAGACATAATTCAAATAGAGTGTAGAGTTGAACAAAAGCGGAGTTTTCCGTAAAGCCATTAACATTGTTTGCCCAGTAAATTGGTGTGTGTGTGTGTGTGTGTGTGCGTGCGCGCCACACACGCTCAGATTCCACTCTATAGACGTGTTTCACACTTCTGAATACAGCAGAAATATAATCACAGCTCGGTTTAGTGTAAATCACTCCAAGCCCTGATGCCTCTCGTCTTTTCTTACACTGCCACCTTGAATCTGCAGCCAGCGTCAGTCGGCTTGGAAAAACCTGAGCAAAGAATTCCTTTTGGTTTTCTGTTTTTGTTTTGCAAAGATGGTCCGGGTGAATCGATTCCGTTCGCTAAGTAGTAATTAACATGATTTAGGTGTTCTCCATTACTCAGAGGCTAGCGTTCCAGATCTGTTGCTTCACTTGAGAGTTTTAAAATCTGCAGTCACAGCACCTTGATGCAAGGTTAATGCAAGGTTAAATATTGAGGGAGATGTTTCTCCCTGCTGTATTTTCTGTTATTATTATAAAAAATAATAATAATTGTATTTTACAGATGCCATTTTTTTTTAAAGGAGAAGTTTTGTTTTGTGTAGTGTCGTCCTGCTACCTGAATCACTAAGACTTTCACTGAATTGCATCCGAACGCCAAATGCAAATACTGAATTTGAAAATATGACGAACTTATCTGCTGTCCTGTTTGATCTTCGGCTGCTGAAGTCGAGTATTTCCCCGATCATCCCTCTTGGTGCCGCTGGTGTAGCATTAAGCTACCGCCTGGTTGAACAGTTAGGACAGACAGATGCTAATTGAAGGGACGCCAGTAAAGCATGACGCACTGTGCTATTGTGCCTTTTCTCACTGTTGCACATTTTAGAGCATATTCTCACCTTTTTGGTCTTATTTTAGAAAGTGTCATGTCAGTTGTTGTTGTCCCCCCTCCCCTCACTCCCGGAGTGTCGGGTCCATCCTCCTGATCCGTTGGTTTAAAATGGCACCAACTGTTATCTCCTTTCTCCAGCAGGGGGTGGTGTTCTGTTTCCTCCTCCTCCACCTCACCTGTAGAGACAAAGGCTGAACCTCAACACTGTTTTCTTTCTGTTTACTATTTGTTTGTTGGTTTTTGTCTTCTCGAAAATTGTTTTTGTGTATTTTTTCTTCTTCTCCTTGCTTAGCGAAGAAGAACGTACACATCACAAACAAACACGAAAACAATACTATTTATCTACTCCCTTCATGGAGTTATTTTGATCTCAGGTTCCACTGACAAAGCATCCCTGAAGGCTCTTCGTAAAAAAGGCCATGGATCCATGTTACAAAATGAGTAAAATGTTCTGAAACGTGTCTGCGCTGCTGTCTCGTTCTTCAATGTGTTCGGTCTCAGGACATGCAGACTTGCGTGCATTTATTTGTTTATCCACCGGGTTAAAGGGATATTCTGTCACAGCGTCAGCGACTCATCTTTAGGGATGTAGCAGATTAACCGAGGCTTTTTAGTGCCTCACATCCAGTGTTGGTTTACAGAAAAGACATTTAGACACCCCACCAGCAGAGGGAGCTCAGTGATCGAAGGACCAATTCTTGCTTGCAAAATTATTCATACCCCTTGAGCCTTTCCACACTTTATGATATTACAACAACAGATAAATGTATTTTATTGGGATTTTAAAGACCAACACAAAGTGGCACACAATTGTGAAGTAAGTAGAAACCCATACATGATTTTTTTCTTTTCTTTTTTAAACAAATGATGCATCAAGAGACTAAATTTTAATTCTTGGCAAAAGAAGAAGACATCCCAGAGCATGATGCTGCCGTGTTAGTTTTCTGCATTTAGGACAGGAAGTTGAACGTTGGCCTTACCTGACCAGAGCACCTTCTTCAACATGTTTGCTGCGTCCCACATGTCTTCTGGCAAACTGGACTTCTCATTGTTTTCTTTTAACACTCGGTCTGCCAGAATTCTGCAACTACTAGAATGGCCATAGCAGTAATTTTCACTGCTCGGACATTATTTGTATATAATCTGGATTATTGTTATCACGATATCAGAAAAAATGGTGGAATAGATAAAAAAAAACATCAGGATACTAAATGAAAACTATAATGTGAGTGTGCAGTGCACTAGCAATAGTTGTCCTGTGGACAGGTGCCCCCCCCCCCCCCCCCCCCCCACACCACGAGCCTCTCGGCTTAGTGTCTTGGCCCATTTCCAGACGATGGATGGAACAGAGTTCCCCCGAGATGTGCAAAGCTTGGCCAATCTTTTTTATGAGAGATGGGACAGTTTGACACTGAAGCTGGTTCTGTGTCTGCACACGTCACCATGGAAACACCGGGAAGGACGTGACTGATTCAAATCTTTGGCGCTGCTTCATTCATTATAAGAAGACACGAACTGCTCGCTGCATCACCCCCCACCATCCCTCCCCTCATAGCGTAGAGGAAGTTTAATGTTGGATAATGCGTACGGAAGAAAACGGTGGGAACACTTCGACCTTGTTTCACCCACAAAGATAAGCTGGATGTTTTACAATATGAGATGGTGCGGTAGCTAAATGTTTGTGAGGATTAAATGCTTACAGAAAATCAAAAACATGTTCGACTTTACAAGTCGCTTCTCTCCGACTGACTAGTCTGTAATATTAGCTTAGTTACTTTGAATGTTTCCAATATGGTGTTTTAATATATTTCTTACATTTAGGTTAAGTGCCTCGCACGCTCACGACAGCTGGTATTTGGGAATAGTACGTCCTCTATGTGGCAGCAACTTGAATAAAAACTTCAAAGTGTTGCACAAGCACCATCCCCCTGGTGCACATTTTCACTTTGTCTTCTTCACACTGTAGGACAAGGACATCCTCCAGAATTTGAATCCTTTCATCATCATTGCAGTCACATTCTCTTAGTAGAAATTAGGAAAAGGTACGTGACCCAGATCCAGGAATGTCCTTGTGATTATTATCACCATAAAGTGGTTTCCACTGAACTGTTCCTCCAAAACGCTGAAGTTGCAATATCTGTCACATCAGACTCTAAATCAGAGGTCGGGAACCTTTTTGCCTGAGAGAGCCATAAACACCACATATTATTAAATGTCATTCCGTGAGAGCCCTACAATATGTTTAAAACTAAATACAAGTCTCTGAATTCTTTTGAATAACATTTGTATGCTGTTGCTAATCAATGATGGATATTTCTTACCATTAATGCGACTTCTGGTGCTGCGTGGTTTTGCTGATCGCTTTGTGACTACAAAGTGAAAAGTACAATTCTCCTCGTCTTCTTTTCTTTCAGCCATCTTCTAAAATTAGCGAGCCGACAACGCAATTAAAACGAGGGAAGTTTACTTCCTGATCTCACAACCGGCCGTTGTGCGGACCCTTTTGCAGGTGCGCACATCGACCGCTATTTTCGACAGCAAAATACAGCAACCCCACTTGAACAGTGTCTCTGCCTCATCTGCGTTGCCTAGGCGATAGATAGATAGATAGATAGACACAACAACATGTAATTACTGGTTTGACTGTTTTTGAACGCAGATCGACCCGCTATCAACCGGCGTTTGTCCCTTTCCCAGTGAGCAGAACGCCGTATATAAACCGGACTTCCTCTGATCACTGCCTCATAGCGAACCGGCTTTCTAGTCGCCGGTTTGCGCAAAGGAGTGTAACGAAAAAATATTTTTTATAATTGAAGATTTGTCCGCGAGCCAGATGCAGCCATCAAAAGAGCCACATATGGCTCCCGAGCCAGAGGTTCCTGACCACTGCTCTAAATCAAGATGTGTAAATGCATGCCTGCTGTAACAGCAGCTGACCACTAGATGTCAACAGCGGGGTCTTTTACTTGAGGCTCTGAAGCTTTTTTCAGTACAATCAGGAAGAAGCCTGAAAAGCTTAAACGAGGCTTCACCCACCCATCCCTACTTTTTTTATTTTATAGCCTAACCCTGCTTTAAACGTCTCCAAAGCCTGATCCCTGACCCGTCTGGTGTGCTCCTCAGACTTTCATGATGCTGTTTGCCCCCCCCCCCCCGAACGTTCTCTTAACAATCCTCTGGGGCTGTCGCAGGACAGTTGTATTTGTACTGAGATTAGATTACACACACGCACACAGTCATTAGGTCAACATTCAATCATTCAGCAATCCTCAGGACATTTCTGAAGGGAACTGATTGCACTCAAGAGAAAAGGGGGCTGAGTGCTTTTTGCACGCCACACTTTATTTTTCGCCTTATCAGTATACTTGGCTCTATTAGTAGCTTTGTAGTACTAGAAATGAAGGCCTGCAAATGCTCTGATCAGCAGGAACCGGTTGATGTTTTGGGTTTGCCGACTGGGTTCCAGGCTGAAAGGGAAGGTTGGTGCTAATAATTCTGCTGCATATATATAGTCAGCAAATGACCCTATCACTTGTATACAAAAAGTGTGTGTAAGCTCTTTTCTGCTCTTGTAGAACAGGGTATGTATAATGAGGTTACGGTTCCTGAGACTGTAAACAGCCTGCAGAAGAACTTTTATGATGGGGAACTTTTGTTGAGTGCACTTTGAACTTTGATTTCTGTGCTGCTGACACAGATTTCCAGCAGCTGATAACAGTCAACGTAAATCTGTGCATTCCTCTTGCACACACACACACACACACACACACTGAAAGGGGCTGCACTCATGTTTCACGAGGCTGACACACCTCTCTTTGCTTTGGGAGGAGTTTAGCATCAGTTTAACAGCATGCAGACACAGCATCAGCTCATTGGACTGCGACGAGATGCAGTGCTACCAGGATTCGGTCAACTTCCTCAGCGGCGTGGTGGTGCTAGCAGGACTGTGGCATTTGTGGCATCACACGAAGGCCCAGCTGTCCTACGGGCGCTACAGGGAACGGTCTCCTCTGCTGCGGACAGTCCCAGCCAGAATAGCCTGGTTCCTCCAGGAGCTGCCGTGCCTTCTGATCCCGCTGCTTTTAATGCTCACCTCACACAATCCATCCATGATGGGGAAGCACCTGCTGCTGGGGACATTTTTCTTACACTACCTTCAAAGGTAAATGCATGAAAGAGTACAGTGTGAACTTGTGTGTGTACTTAAACATGCCCAGAATTATATGACTTTTTTTTTTCTTTGCTATTAGCATTAAAAGTTAAAAGGTCGTCCTCAATTTTGTCTTATTTTTGATTTTGTTAATCTTTTATATTCTAATGTCCTTATCAATTCTGACAATCTGTTTGCTCGGTATGTTCGTAAACAGTCTACACAGAAAAACGTGCATTCATCCTGAATCTAGCTGCATTTGTTATAGGTATAGAGATGACATAATAGATGATCGCAACATTTTTATCACGGCACGGAGCATATTAAAGGAATTGAAACTCCTTTTCATGACTCCAACCATAGCTTCTGACTTGAATCAACAAATATGTGGAGCAATTATTATTATTTTTTCCCATCGTTCCAACAGCTACCAGATGAATAGCATGCATTCAGCCTCTCTGTGAGCGAAAGACAGAGCCAAGCTTCTCCATGTCAGATGGAGACTTCCTGCTGCTATAATCTGAGGCTTTAAATACCGTGAGGAATGCATTAGTGACCTCCCATGGAGAGCTTAATTGCACCTGTTCCTCCAGCACTTAAATCCTTAACTGCTGCACTAAACCTCAACGTTTTGTTTTTCCCACTCGAGACTAAACGGCTGTATTGCCCCTCCCTCGTTCCACCTGTTCCATCTTGTCTTTCTTCAACCCTTCGCAGGACATTTGTCTACGGCCTGCAGACCAGAGGAAAGCCTTCCCCGCTGGTCGTCATGGCTTTAGCGACTTTCTTCTGCTCCCTCAATGGTTTCTTGCAGGCACACTACCTGCTGAACTGTGCCCAGTTTGATGACGAGTGGTCAGCTGACTATCGCTGTAAAGCCGGTGGGTGCGGCGCTTTGAGACCTTTTACTAACTTTATACATGACGGATCGTATCGTTCTACAGGCCTCGTTCATATTAAATACTGCGTACGATTGTGCTTTTGTTTCTAGGTTTACTCCTGTTTTACGTTGGAATGGCCATCAATATACACAGCGACTATATCCTACGGAACTTGAGGAAGCCGGGGGAAGTCGTTTACAAGATCCCCACAGGTAATGTATTCATGTGTAAAATCCCTTATTTAAATCTCTGCTCTTCGTGATCTTGCTCTCAATCTCCTGCAGGAGGTTTGTTCGAATATGTGTCTGGCGCCAACTTCTTAGGAGAGATAGTGGAGTGGTTCGGCTACGCCGTCGCGACCTGGTCCCTCCCGGGGCTCTCGTTCGCAGTGTTCAGCTTGTGTTTCATCGGACCCAGAGCCTTTTATCATCACAGGTGCGAGAAGACGTTAAACCGAAGCAGCACAGCCCCCCCCCCCCCCCCCATGCCCGGCATATGATCTGCGACTGACGTGCTGTCCGCTTCTCTGCTGCAGGTTTTACAAAGAGAAGTTCAAGGACTATCCCAAGTTTCGGAAGGCTTTGATTCCATTCATCTGCTGAGGAAAAAAAACACTTCAGCTTTCAGCTTGTAAATGGCATATAAAGACTGTAATAACACCAAAAGATTGTGTTTTAAGCAATAATTACAGATTTATTACTGCACAATCATCTGTGGGCTTTTTTTTGCAGTCATAACAAATGCTGCCCCCCCACTGACCGACCATATCGATTACCACCAAAGGTAGAATGTAGTGTCATCAGTACTAGTAAAATAAAAGTAGCTTTAATTCACATTTTACTCATCGGAGTTCCACACTGGATAAAATGTCTTAGTTCACGTCTTGGATTATAAACTGCACATCCAGTGCGAGATTAGCAGTTTCCACAGCAACCTGCATTGCGTTGACTTTGGCTGTGAAGGAGTCAAGCACCCGCGGCTGCAGAGACGCGTCTCTGGACGGCGGCGCGGGGGAGAAATGTGGGGATTTGGTATTTAAATATGTCCACTTCTTATCTGGGCTACTTTTCACCAGTCCACACCCGCAGAGGCTCAAGATGGCCCCCGCGTGCTCCTTCGTCCCATCTGCAGGGAAAGCCCAGCGGTGCGCGTGAGTCAGGTCGATGAGGGAAGCCCCGCCGTCGTGCTCCAACGCTGCGGCCACCGAGTCCAGCGCGGCGCAGAATCCCTCCACGGCGACGGAGCACTCTGCCCGCGAGCACCGCAGCGCCGACGCCACCTCTGCGACGTCTTTCAGGCTCTGGAAATACGTCACACCCAGGACACGCTTTAATGGGACAAAAGGGGAAACGAAGAGCAGACAAACCGGCGCTCACCTGGTGTCTGACGTGAGCAGCCAAGTGGGTCTCGGTGCAGCCGCCTCCATGCAAGGCAGAGGGTTCCCTCAAGGTGAGCCTCAACACCTGCTCAGCCTTCTGGCACGCCACCTTCAACGGAGACGCAGGTGGAAGCTCAGGGGTCGGTTCCCCCGTCTGATGGTGTGTGTGAAAGGCTTTTTAAAGCAGGATTTAAAAAATAGAAACACCACTTTTTCTTGCTCTCATTTTTACTCAAAAAAACAACAACAACCTAAAACTTATTCTATACACGCCAAAGAGGATTTATTTTAAAAAGCGTTCACGAATCTGTGTTAGTGAGCCGTTCTCCTTTGCCCGACTCTCAGGTGTGGCCTTTCAAGATGCCGATTAGGCACCGTGATTACTGCGCTTTGATTGGCCACAATAAAAGGTCACTCTGACAACGTGCAGTTTTATCACACAGCATAAAGCCAAAGATGTCACAACTTTTTGAGGGAGCGTGCAAATCTGGCGTGCCGCCTGCAGGAACGCCCACCAGAGTCGCTGCCCGTGAACTCAATATGCATTAGCCGAAGAATGTCTGCTCAAACCATCAGAAACCGTCTCAAGGAAGCTCGTCTGCAACGATCTGCACCGTTCCTGCGTGCCCCCAACACACTCCCTGGACGTGTCGCCCCATTGAGCGTGTTTGGGGGCACGCTCTGGATCGGCCACTGAAGAGGAGTGGACCGGGTCACAGCAAATACGGTTTACCTTCAGCTCACTCAACATGGTCTCGTTCCTGTGGCAGAGGCCCAGCGTACAGATGGAGGAATCCCCGAGAGGCTGCAGATGCAGCATCGTCTTGGATCCGAACCGTCTGGTCCGGACGCCCCTCAGCCTCCCGTAGGCCCCGGCTGGGACGGTCCGGTGCAGCGTGGCCACGGGCTGAGCACCTTGTTAAAGTCACACACACACACACACACACACACACACACACGCAGTGAGCTTTAACCCAACCGGCCCTGGAGCCGCTAAACATGAAATAATGCATCTACCTGTTAACCGGGACAGCGGCTCCATGAGCGCCCCCCCCAGCCTCTGGATCACCATTACACCGTGATCCCTCAGGAACCGCTGCAGGACCGGGTGGACGACCTTCTGGCACACGAACAGCTTCACCTCATCTTCAACCGCCCGCTTGCCGAGCCCGAGCAGCTGATCCAGGATCTGCGAGTCCGCGTCCGCTTCGCCTCGGCGCGCCTCGATCGTCCCGTCTCCGAGTTCGGAGAGGTCTCCAGCGAGAGACGCTCCGAACAGAACCACGCGTGGAGGATCCGCGTGGACGCGCTCAGGCTCGCCGTGCGCGAAGTCATCAGGGACGTCCACGAGCAAACCCGGAAACACCGCGGAGTCGAGCACCGAGTGGCCTTCAGCAGAGACGGTGACGACGCGGCCGAGCGTCACCGCGCCGGTGACGTCACGGGGAACGGTCAGCAGGAAGGCCTCCACGGCCAGCGTGCTGACGTGCAGCGCCTCCGGCCGCGTCAGGACGCACGCCGCTTTGCTGGAGATAACGCCGAGCGCCAGCTTGATGGAGTCGCGGCTGCTGCAGAAGTCGAGCTTCACTTTGCAGCCGCAGGCGTCTCCGCGCAGATACGCGGTGCACAGACCCAACAGGTGCGCGTTCACGCCGACGGCCACGCGCGTTCTCAGGCCGGAGCGCGTTGCGCGCTCGATGAGAGACAAACAAAGAATTGCGGAAAACAAGCCGCAGTCCCCGAAACGAGAAACGTGATTGAGAACGGACGCTTTGATCAGATTGAGGAGCGGCTCTGTGGAGGAAATGGCCGAGAGGAGGACGGAGGATGTCGAGGTGGTCACGACGCGGCCCCCGATGTTGTTACGGACGTGTTTCAGTCTGCCCGTCGGGCCGAAGCAGGACTTCAGAAGCTGCCGGAGCAGAGCTAGCTTGTCACGTAGAACGATTTGCTCCAGAGGCTTATCCGTGCAAAGAGCCGGAGATTTACCGGCGAGTCGAGACATCTTTCAGGCGACTTCTCAACCTCCTCCCCCGCCCCCCGGGGGTATCGTAACGTTAAATCATGACCTCACGTCAAAGTAGCGACAGTGAGGCGATGTTTAACCGTCCATGTTGTCAATAAAAACTACGCACGCAGACGGAAAATATTTATAAAACGCCACCACTCCGCGCCGCGGCTTGTTGCGACTCGACAGTGAGGCTTAAAGCTTTGCCTGAAAGGAAACGTGAAAATAAATCTGAATGTGCACGTTATATTCGTGTGCAAGAACTACGACCACATTTTGAGTTCATACCTGCTGTTACAAGAGATTAGATACAATAATAACGTGTAGTGTCAAGATTATTACAGACATTTTCAACAGGCAGCTGGTTTCTATGCTAACGATAAAGCTCTTGGGTCCTTGTAGAGTCTTAATAAACTGTCGCATATTTTCGACAGTCTTTTAAAACAGTGTTGCTTTGAAGCCGAATAATTATAATAATACTCTATAGCACCGCCACCGTCATTAAAAACGATTTAAAGTGGGTTTGCTACCTTAATCAGTATTTCTACTGTATTTGTTTTATACATAAATCCACCAGCTGCCTTTGGACTACAAACAGGAAGTGACGCCTTTAAACGCGACTTTCTCTTGACAGATTCAAAGTTGCTGGCGGAACCTTAATCGTGTGTCGATTTTAACGCTCATAAACAAATTACACCTTTAAATAGCAAATTAACGGCATCTTAATATAAGGCCTGCCGCGTTGTTTCGTTGCAGTAAAACTTCGTCTCGTGAGCCAAATTAAAAAAAGGTAAATACAACCGATAATCGAGTGGATTTATTATTACTTAATATGAAATATAACCGAATATACAATTATTTGACTGCTTAAACTTTTTAGATATAAAGAAGCAATTTTTGAGTAGGTCATATTAATGTTGTCTTATTGGCTTTCCCAACTAGAATCACACACATTGCATGCAATATTACCTTGAACATTAAAATAGTGTTTTTTGACGTGTTAGGTAGTATTATCGATACAATTACGACATGTCTACATTAAGGTTAACATTATTGTGTGTGTTTTTTTATATGTATGGTACTAAGAATTTTA
Organism: Brachionichthys hirsutus; assembly: GCF_040956055.1. Lineage (NCBI taxonomy): Eukaryota > Metazoa > Chordata > Actinopteri > Lophiiformes > Brachionichthyidae > Brachionichthys > Brachionichthys hirsutus. The sequence continues at coordinate 5,175,950 of NC_090903.1, forward strand.
CATGTTTTCTACAATGAGTGTGTTTCGGGCCACTTTCTAATCAATGCCCGTGCTCTTTCAGGTGAACCGAGCTGCCTGCAGTGTTTATTGCAATGGCTCCTCACAAATTTGTTATTAAGGTGAGTGAAAATGAAACATAGTCTACACACCTTGTTGGTCTAGCGTTGAAGCGTTGTTATACTCTTATTTTAGATTGTGTGTTATAGCTTTGTGTGATATCTTTTGTGTGTGTTCACAACTATGTAAAGTTATTATGGGCTGTTTTAATCCTCTGCAAACCTGGAAAACATACAATGCAGGAATACGACACGTTTACTGTATTTAATGTTTTGTTTAAACCTCCCGTTTCGTGTTTGTTTCCCTGTCGGCAACACATTCTTTGTCCACTAGGGGGAAGCACGGACACACGTTTGAGCTGCTTTGTGCCGCTTCACGACGTTGTTATTGATCCATTTTAGAAGAACAACATTACTCCGAGTTTCTGGGCGCCTTTTTCGAACATCAACTGGCTGCCACTCCTTTCGCTCATTGGCACAGCCATGCAGAAGAGAGAAAGCTCATTGTATTTTAAAGCCAGACTGCTCATCCTCAGTCTGATGCTCTGTCAGGAATAATGCACGTCAGATGTTTTTGTTAAATGCGGGATTTCCCTTTTGTTGATGTTTCATTTATTGAGAGTTTAAAACGAGGACTGCAGATTTACACTGATCTCTCACATCCTCCATGTTGCCATGTGTGTCTAGTCGACCAGATATTGCTTTCACCCTCTTTATTCGCTTCATATGCACACAGTCATAGATATGATACCCCCATCAACCCCCTGAGTCAGTTGTTGCAGAGTAAAACCCATAGAAGGTTCCTTCCCACTGGGCACATAATGATATTGTTGCGTTAGTCTGCCTGAGAAAAGGCACACAGCCTCTACCGCGCTAACCACAAACATGTTAGAAGGAATCAGTCCAAAACATTATCCTGTCCTTGCAAAGCAAACACCACCACCACTGTGTGTTTTCTTTAAATGAATTAGTTCAAAAATATTTAAGAGCAACATTCAGCATAGAGATAGTGTTTTCTTCAAGGATTTTAGTCAACTCTGTATCCGTACGTGAACAGAATGCAAGGATTATTGAATAAATACTGAGTTATGCTCCCGGATTCACCGTGTTTTGTGTAGCAGGCTGCTCATCAGGGTGTTTTATGAGTCTGTCTTCTGTTTTCAAAGCAACTCCCTGCCTGGTCCGTGATACTGCCGGAGGTGATGGTATTCACATTCTTATAGGCTTAGACTGTAGAGTGACCTGCTCCTTGTCAGACCTGCAATCTGCCTTCTATTAGCAAAAAAACCCCCAAAAAAACTGCTGACCTTTTAACCATCTATAGCAGGTTGAGACAGCGTTTTTAATATAAAGGACTGAGGCATCACAGAGCAATTTAATGTGCTGTTTAGCATTGTCATTCTGCAGTAGTGATCCTATCAGACCACACATACCTATAAAACCATTACTGTCTCGTTACAAACATTTGGACACTTCCCAGGTGGGGGGGAGGGATGTTTCATAACAGAAGTTGACAAGGTAAAAACCCCAAAACAAAACTCTTATCTAAGCACTGCCACATATCGATAAAAAAAATTCACCTCTAACGAGGCCAACGGCTTCCCGGGCTGCTATTTTTCCGCTATCGATCAATATTTCAAGGATTTGAGCTTGAGTTTTGTTTGCTGTGTGTTACCTCGAGATATTCCTGTCTGTTCTTGCTGCTGGAATTCCACTCGTGGGTTGTGTCCTTCTTTTTTTTTTTAATCATCAAATAAAGAAAACTCAAGGTGTGCTAACATTCACTTGAATGAAGGGAGCTTTGCACACAAAACATGTCTGTATAAATAACCTTTTCCTTCATAATAATAATAACGACCACATCTCAAGCTTCTCTGCTTGGCATCTGTCAGTTTATATAAAAAATGGAAAAAGGGGAAACCCAGGTGACTCAGAGAAGAGAACGAGCTGGGAATGAGGCAAATAAAGTCTGAGAGCAAGGTTGTTACACCCACAGATCTAAAGAGCTCCCCAGGGCTCGTTGCAGACTTGCAGAAAGAAAGAGAGTCAGAAAAAGACAAAGCGTGGGATAGATGCAAGTTTTATTGAGTGAGACTGCATCTGCTGCCCCTTCTCTCCCAGTGTAAACATCTGTGGCTGGTTAGTGTTAGCCTCTGAGCTAAGTGCAGTCCAAGACGTTCTGGTTCTTATACGGCGCGATAGCAATGGCAAAGGGCAGCAAGGATGGGGAGGCTGCTTAAAGAGTTTGGGCCCGGTGCCCAACTCGGAGCAGCACAGGCGGGAGGATGGAGAGCTGGGTTTGGGGTAGAGATAAGGGAAGGTAGAGACTGTTTTGGGAGCTGAGAGTGATATAGTCCAGAACCTGAAGACTAGAAAGAGAAAGGAGCCGTCAGATTCGAATAAGGACTTGTTTATTTGCAGATCGAATATGCGAAGGAATTTCCTCATGTTTTCTTTGAACTATGTGGAAAGCTTTAGTTTCAAAACGGTCTGCTATCTTTTATTCTTCTTTTGCAGATCATGCATACCAGATTGGCACTGAGGAGAATTAGGATTGCAAAACTGATTGTAGCCTGCAGAAAGATTCAGTCCTCTTCATTCACTGTTTTACAGATGTCACAATAATGGATTTGATATTTAGTGGTGCTCCTTGACGCCCCTCTTTCAGCCTTCAGCTTCTGTTCGTAACTCTTTAAAACTTGTGCAAGAGAGAGCAAATAAGTGCCGACCCAGTTTAGTATGTATCAAAAGAGTAACTTCCTGTAGAACCTGGCACTTTATCAAATCTTTCTTTCAGCTCAGAGTACGAGTCCAGGCATAGACCAATGCAGTAGGAAAGCTTTTAATCTGACACATGTATGAGTTGTGTTTATTATTGTTGTTATGACTATTAGTCTCTTTTTTCTTCTTCTTCTAGATTCCAGAAGGTGAAGTGGAAGTATTAACTGTTTTAAGGCTTGTTTTTCTAAAAGATGGACTAGATGTCTGGACTATTTTCGGATAGCTTTCTTTGAGCGACTGCCTCTAAAAAGTAGTAGAATACATGTAGTGAAATTGCTAAAGAGGGGCCATAGCTGAGGTTTCAGGGGGGGGGGGGGGGGTGTACCAGGAGGTCATAGTTCATAGTAGAGTTCAGCTTAGAGGTCCATAGGTCACTCTTTGTGCTGGGAGTTGACAAATTTAGAGCACGTGATGTGATTGTGGTCCAAGCCCTTTTGTACATTGATTTGGCCTCATTATTTTTTTAGCTTCTTACCTGCCACACGCAGCCCAAACATCCTCAGTTAAAGCGCTGATAGCTGCAAAAAAAAAAAAAAAGGAAGGACATTTGTGGCTGCCTAAAGCTCCACGTTTTCTCAGTAAGTTAATTATTTTCTAATTAACTTGATTACGTTAGCTTACATTCCTGCAACTGGACCCTCGGTTCGTCTCTCAGAACTGAAGGCCGCCTCTTGGATGAGAGGCGAAACGTCTTCAATTAAACTTGAACAAGTCCAGTTGATTCTTTTTTTATTTTTATTTTTTTGCTCTTCATGATTTGCCATGACCTGGATAACTGAGAACCTACACAGACATTCCTGACAAAATTCCCTGTTTCTGAGGAACTCAATTACATGCTGTTTTTTTTTGGGGGGGGGAGACAGGCCAGTGTTTATCGTTACGTTTTCAGTTCCCAGTTACATCTTGCCTCTCTGATAAAGGGAAGTTTGTCTAAGGCTTGCTTAATGTCTGGCTCTCTGCTCAAAACGCAAACTCAATCAGAAGGTCAGAAAACCACTTCAGTAGAATCGCCCTGCGGTGTTTCTCTGAAAGGACCAAGCGACTCCCTGTCCTGCTGTTCACTCCAGGATATTGATTAATAATAATAATAATAATAATAATAATGCATTGGTTTTATAGAGCGCTTTTCTGGACACTCAGAGATGCTTTACATTGTGCATTAATCGTTGACTCCATACTTGGTGGTGGTGAAGCTACTATCGCAGACTGACAGGAGCGAGGCTGCCAATTTGCAGCATCTGCCCTTCTGACCACCACCGACATTCGCTCGCTCACTACATTCACACAGGCAATGTGGGTGAAGCGGGACACAGACGGTCAGAGAACCCGCTCATGATGACGCTGTCCATTGCCGCACTGTAATTGTGGCAGTGCAGAAATTGCTATGTAGGTGAAGTAACATTTTGTTTACTGTCAATAAACTTTAACATGCAAGTTTCACATGATTCACTGCAATGTAATACAAATAATATAGTCAGAGGTCCTATCCTATTTGTAAAACCGCTCTCAGCTCACAATAAGAGAGGCTAAAGTCGGGATACCAAAATCCATCCGGCATGTGTCGAGTCCGGCCCCATGAAACCACAGCGGGGCTCATATTGTTGGTCCGTGTGTTTTGATTGACAAGGCCTGACCTGCCGGTGCAAGGCTTTCCCACACACTGCTGATTGTTGGAGGCAGTCAGCTGAGGCCACCAGTCAACCATGGGTGGCTCTGGGACAAAGGTTAGAGGATGGAGAGAATACTGATCTATAGGGATGAGTTGATGCTGACAGGCAAAGTGCACACACTTTACACATGAGGGGGTTCTGTTCTGCTCCATGGCATTCTTGTCTTTGTTCAGGGAAGTTTTTGTACTACAGCTTTTGTTCATATTTTTCTCTAAAATATGATCGGGGAGAATATTTATGTGCCTTCTTGTTTAGACAAATTTCGTTTCCTGTCCTGTTCCATACACATTTCCGGATTGAATGAATCAGAGCACTGCAGATGAACACACATGCTTTGTGGGAGGTGCGTGAAGACATTAATTTCCCATTAGGTTTGGTAACACTGATGCTGAGACAAGTCAGTACGCATTGCGGTTGTACGTCTTGACACGCAGAGCGAGCTTTGACTGAACATGATAGAAACATTCACCAGCATCATCGTTTCCACATCAATCCAGAGCGTCGATGCACGGCCGTCTGCAGACATACCTTAAATGTCTTTTGACAGCTCTTTTGGTGAACCCGTTTTATTTTTGTCTACTATGCTACAAAACTCGTTGGACTATACCTCCACATAGAGTGTAATGCATCCTCAGCGGGCTCCAGAGCTATTAGCAGCACTGCTAGGCTGTAGTTTCCATTTCTCTCCGTGTGTAAGTGTGTTATAGTTAGCCTAAGAAAGCAAAGTGATTTCAGTCAATATTGTCAGAGACACAAGAAAGTAAATATTGCTCTCAATTTTCTCTCTAAGAAAAAAAAAGATAAACATTTACCAGATTTCTTTTGCTCAAAGACAGTATTGGATATTTTGTTTGACAGGCCAACAATGGTTCCATTTCCAATGTTAATTTATGTAATCATGAATGACACATCCTCAGTCTTCTCCTCTGATGCTGCGATTATCATATCGCTATGTCTGGCCTGTAAAAGTTAGTCATTCTGCCCCCGGGATGGAGTCTTTGCGAAAACAAAGCTTTTAGTGAGCATAAGAATTTCCAGTTGCTAAATGAATCGTCTATTCTGCATGGAAAGGCTCTTCTCCAGATCTGCACTGTGAGCTTCAAGTCTGTGCATGCCTTTGCCTTCATACCACATCAGTGAAATTATTTCTGCAGCGTTATCGTTCCAGGTTTTTAGGGTAAGTACCCCTTGCTCCAAATGTGTCGTTTTTGTGGGTGGTCTCAGTCAATCCATTACATCCTTGTCCAGGGAGAGGCGAGGTTCACGCCAGACTCGCATCCATTTGCTCTCTGCAGCTGGCAGCTTTTGGACCCATGTGTAAACCATAATCAGGCTGGCCTGAGAGAGATGGAACGGCAACTTACCCAGCCGTGGCATTTCTGGCCTCCCTGCCCTCCCTGTCCCTTGTAGCTTATTGTCATTGACACAATGACGATGTGCGTCAGGAATCTGCAGCCCTTTCTACAAAGCTCAGAAGTGCAAAAAAACCCATATATAATCCTAAAGGACAGATCTCTGGAGTTTTACCAGGACTCTTCCACAGGTCCTCTTCCACTGTGTGTGACTCATTGTTAGCCTGTTCTTTAAAGCCTGTGTGCCGTAAGACAGAGATTGCGCTGCAAAGCTTTATAACAAAATGGTAGATTTTTATACTGAGGTAGGGGAAATGATATGAGACAGAGGGATACTTTCTTGAGAGATTTGTAAAGACAGACGGGGTAACAGGAGAGACCCAAATGCTGAGAGAGGCCTGGGGTGATGTTTTAGGACATAGGGGGTTGTCGTGGTTTGTTTCGCTGTCAATCAGCCACATTCTTGATGTTTTTTTTTCTTGTCTATAAGCTCAATGCCCTTCGGGAACCTGTGGCTGCCCTTTGTCTTTGTCTTACAGTGTGGGAACTTTGCCGTGCTGGTGGACCTACACGTCCTACCCCTGGGCAGCAAAGACGCCGCCGGCTGGTTTACTACAGGCCACATCGAGGTACAGACACAAGGAGAAGGGCGTGAGTGTGACTAAGTGTGAGTGAATAAAGCACTTCTGCAGGAGGCTTTTTCAAAAGACAGTGGCAGAGTCAAATCTGAAATGACGTTAAGTCTTCTGCTTATTCTTTTTTCTGGGTTTTTATTGTTGCAAAGCTATTCTCATCACTCCACCTAGTCATTTGTGGCGTTGCCTTGCTGGCCTTTCACACGAGACTTCAACTGTCCCACTGTTTGCCTGTCTTCTTCATCAGAAGATCTGTGCTCTCTCTGCAACGTGACAACATGTTGCGTTACTGAAATGTCTTCACATTGTTTGCAGGACGTTCCGGCTCTGGTTCGAGATGCCTTGGAGCAGAGGGTTAAGCAGTACGCAGAGTCCCTCCACAGTAAACGGCAGTGCAAACAGAAGAAGGAGCAGGTGCCTGCCTCAGCGTTTTTTGTGAAAGGTAAATAGTGCTGCAATGTAAGTAACATTAGTTATTGATTGAAGTAATGTACAGTAATCAAGTACAGTAACACACTTGTACTTTGAGTTCTCCTGTTTAATGTAACTTTATTCCACTACCACTATCTCAGGGGGAAATATTTCTATTCCAATACATTTGCATTAGTTAATTTTCACATTACAGCTTTTCAATCTTCTTGTTTGGTTAAAAAAACATGTAATTTGTAGATTTAGAATTTACGTTAAAAACTGAATGGCTAAGTGCTGCTTTTCTTTAGTTGAGAGAAAATTATCCCATTTAAAAAAAAAAAACTTAACAGACAATTAAAATGCCTCTTCATTGTCACAAAGCTGTAAACAACAAGAACCCAGGACCTTTTAAATGAATGTGGTTGAACCAGAACAAGCCATGAGTCACATCTTTGATTGTTTCCCACCTTTATTGGACCACTTCCACTTCGCAGTCTTTTCTAAATTTGTTCACATGTGTTCCTTAAGTATGTTCAATGAGTGCTGTTTTTGTTTTGCAACCTGGACCTAAGAAACATCATTTTGTTCAAAGATATAGCTGGAATGTTATATAAATTCACTGGTCAGCCATGCTTCAAATATGATATAACATAGATGAAATTATAAAATATGGCGTAGATTTAATGTCACAATAATATAAATGGTATAATACTTAATATAAGCTCAACCTTAAATATCTAGCTAGATATAAAGATGGATAGATATCTTTTATTAATCCCTAAAATGGGGAAATTAAAATGCCATGGACTCCCAACATTCCTCACAGTACAAAAACATCATCATTATTACGGACTTTGCTACAGCCCACAGTATTAAATGCAGCATATACTTTACACAGAATGGAAATGCACGAAACATATTTACTTTTACTGAGACAAAGGATCTGAATACTTCATCAATAAAGTGTCACACAATGTAACATGATATATGATTACTCAACCAAAATATTAATTAGCATAGGCTTTGGTAAATAAAAGAGCACTGTTGAGATACAGTTCACCTAACTGTCTCTACGTGGCTCTAGGCATAATGGAGTTATTTAGTTTGGTTATTCAGTGCCAGCCGTTTTCAGCTCAGCCATACTCTGAGGGCCGGCAAATTTCGTTCATTTTGCCCTATTTTTCAAGACCCACAGAATATTATGTACTATGAGTCGATTATGCAAACACCGAAGCTGCCAAATGAAAGATTCAAATCTCTTTTTTAATCAGGAATAAAAGTGCGCTCCTACCGTTTTTTGGTCTGTAGTTATTGGCCGTTGAAGAGAGACAGAATAAAATTTCAAGCCTTTAGACGTCAACGGCATTTAATGAGTTAGATCAGTGATTTTTTTAACTTAAGACAATTTAGCAATAGTATATATATATGTATATATGTATTATCAATGTATGCATTTGCTAATAGTATTGCATTAAAATGTTAATGATTATTTTGCCTTGCTAATCTATTAATAATAGACAACATGTAAATAATTGTTATTTTTTATTGTGTTAGTTCATTGTCTAATTTTATGCATCTGTTGTGTTTTGATATCAATAATAATAAATCTTAGTCCAGTTTGTCAGATACCTAAAGACGAATCAATGCTTTTCAAAATGTAACTCTAATTTTATTTTACACTTTAGTGTGTCTGAAGCGCATCAGGAAAGTCATCATAAGGTTTATTGCCAGCGTCTCCACATCAGGGAGTGTTTATTCCTCATTGTCTTGTCCATGAGTAGATTATTTGCTGCGTTCAGTCAAGCCCTGAAGGCCTCCCTCTGCTGCTATTGTCTTCATTATTCTAGGTTTATTAAAGGTGGATGGTGTTGGGGATCCAAATTGGTTCTGGAGATCTGTAGTGTACAGAGGGGCAAAGGTTATGTGCTTTATACTTGGATAACCTATTGGTTCATGATGTATTATTATGCATGGCATTTTCTTCTTCACTTCTTCTTCTTCTTCTTCCTTGCTCACTGTCTGCTGCATTTGGAGCATCGCTTTAAATTGTTTTTTGTTCCGTTGGAGTTATTGTTTATTTTGTTGCTCTCATTGTTGCTCATTCTTCTTGAATGCAGTCATCGTTGTCTCCCATTTCGTTTTATTAGGTGTGTCTCTCCTCAGCTCTTGAACAAGTACAATGGTTTACTTTGGCTGTGATCCAAACAGCCTTATTTATCCGTCCAGAGACATGAGCTCTGAGGATGATGAGAACGGAGTTACTGTCTAAAAGTATTTCATGGCTACCTCTTACACAGTGTGGGAGGATAGACAGCAAGAACTAGTTTGGACATGGTTGCTCTACTACACCCAGGGTGTGAACTGAAGGCAGGAGCTGATAGTAGATCTTATACGGCGTTACAGTGTTTATTTTGGCACAATATGTAACAGGGTAATTAAAATAGCAGCCATTAGTTTCTCTGTGTGGGTGTGTGTTGTGTCTTGCACATCAATGTATCTGTGCATGTAGTTAAATAGTTGATTCAAATCAAAAACAATTGCCCTGGCACGGGTGCACATTTCATACAACCAAATACACAGAGAGCAATAAATTATCGGTTGTGAATACGCCAATTCAACATATCCTTATCGGTCCATTCCTCAGCCACCCACACTAATGCCTTTGATACCCCTGCGCGCCTTGGCTTCAAAGGAATCCCCAGATGAGCGTTGCCTTGCAGACAGGTAGCAGTTAAGAGCAGTTAAACTGGTCTCACTCAGCAGGGCAGGCACAATTGTGGGAGTGGGATTACAGGGCAGTCTGATCCATAAAGTTTCTCCTGTGGCTGCAGCTCTGCCTCTCAGGCTACACTCCCCCTCCACTAAAGCCTTCGCCTCCACCTCCTCTCCTGCATTTGCTTCCCCCAGACAGGTGGTGTCCAACTGTTGTCATTTTCTTGACGATAATGAAGTCCTCGTAAACAAGCCTACGCGTTTGCGTAGACTCGTACATGACAGAGCCAGTAAGAATCAGAGGCGTTGGGGAAGGAGCCTTGTCTTGGGCTAGGCGTGAACAGGCTGACAGTGTAATGTTACTGAAAAGCCTGTCTCATATTGCCCATGACAGACTGTGGAGAGACAGACATCTCTAATGATGGAGATCATGGATCGAGGCTCCACAAACACTTGAGTTGTCCCGTTTGCTCTGCTGTGTGTGCAGGAGAGATATCAGTATTTCAGCAGTGAAATATGCATGTAAAAATGATTAATCTCCTTGTAAGCGTTGCCAAAATGAATAAATAATGTAACCGCTGTAACTTGACTCCATACTAGATTGTATTTTCCCTTCCCAGAACATGAAAAGGTGTATCGCAAAAAAAGTTGGGCCTACACAGTTCAAGTTCTCCTCTTCTATTTAAGGCATTAAGCGAGTGCAATGACGTTCTTGATCTTTTCTTTGTCACGTGTGAGGGACAGACTGTGAACAATAAGCAGGCAGACAGAAGCCATAAAAAAGGGAGGACAGACTATGGGCTTAGAGATTGAAGCTCAACAAACTTCAGGGTGGGTATTAAGCGTTGAGGTTGTCTGCTCTGCAGGCAGGTCAAATGCTAACTTGCTAATCTTCACATGACTTTCTGTGGACTGCGGTTTTCTGTGGGCATTTGTTTAAGCAGACGATTAAATTGCATCTGGAGTCATGTGTAACATGACATGACTCCAGATGCAATTTAATCGTGGCATGACTTGAGAACAGAAATGAGGTGGAGAGCATGGAGGGAGACATACATGAGCTGGAAAGCATGCATGTTGCTGCCTATAGACAAAAGGTGTCAAGTGGGGAATACGCAGTGTTGTGCGATGTGTGGGCTTGAATGGGAGGGGGGGATTGTGGGTCTTGTGTGAGTTGGCATTTGAGCTGGTGCCAGTGTGAAATTGTAGGGCTTCCGCCAACAGACAGCAGTAAGGGCAGCATAAACGCCTCAGCTGCTGCCACTTCAAATGAGCCATCGACAGCTTTTAACACTCCGAGGTCCTTCGTTGCTAATGTTTGCGTCAGAGAGCTCTTCATGGGTAATTGTCTTTATTCTGTGTTTTTTGTAGCACCTCGTGAACAAAAGAGGCTTACACCAAGTTTTCTGCTGACATGAATCCAAGTCATTTATTTCTATCTCAGCTGCAGAGGCCAATTTCCAACTGTCAAGCCACCGGCCCCCCCCTAATGTTTTTGCCCAGGCTACACAAGACATCATGATTAGCTCATAGTGATGTGATTTATTTGTTTTTAGATGAAGGGAGGGAACTTTTCCCACCAAACATCTTGGCTCTCGACAAGCAGAGTGGACATGCTAGACTTTAGAAGCCGCAGGAAGTGGAGCTTGGGAGAGGCTTCTTGCATTCCCTCTGGTAGACTGTGTTGGACACGCCCACATTTCTCAGAATAATTGTGCATTGAGAATTAGGGGATAAACGGGTTCCCGGCGCTTTGAGGAATACTTTCCTTGCCATTTGAGTAAGAGGGTTGGTGATTATGCTCTGTGACGGCGAGGGAATCACAGTTGTCTGCATGAGGATGCCATTGTTTTATAGAAAAGAAGCCTAGCAAGTAAACATCTTTTCATTTCAGACGTAGTCCTCCTTTACTAGGGTAACTCGACAAACATGCAGTACTTACTGCCCAAGGGATTGTTTGTCAGAAATTACCGATACACATTTAGCCTCGGATTAGATTCTGTTTACTCAGACTACCGATTGTGTGTGGTGCTGATTTTTGAACATGCTTTGTCTCATGTTGTTCGCCTCAAGGGGATGCTGGCGTTGAAACGCCATAATATTGTATATATTTGTCTGTATGTAGAGTGTAAACCGAGAAGGCGGATTTTACACGGATTTAGTTAACATGCCATTTCAAACTGGCAAAGCACATTACCAGATGTCTTACGCCTACTAGTGGTATTGGTACAGACACTCTGATATCTCCACGTGAGGCAGAGCTCCGGTTCGGTTTTAGGAGTCTTGCCACTTAGTCAAAGCAGTAGGAAGGAGACCTGGCAAAGTGGTACCTATAGAGCTCATTTTTGCCCCATGGCAGAGCTGGTTCCTTCTTCCTCTCCCTGCACAGGTGTCGGGGCTTAGGAGGAAGGAACACCTGCCACCCTGTTTCCCCATGACCACGGCAGGCTGGAGAGGCATTTTCCCAGGCTCCCCAGATGAATGGTCACTAATAGCCGTGGGAGAGGGCTTTGCGAGTGCTGCACAGTGTACCACTGACTCCTCTTGGCAGCCCTATGAAGGGGGCTTAAGGAAGCCTGGCCACATCCAATGCAGGAAAAGCACAAGTGTTTCGGCATAGCTTTGCTGTTGGCGAACGTGTTTACGAACGTCCATCTCCCTCTCAACGAAGAATGCAGGGGGTGCATAAAGGAGGTGGTTAACGTTGCACTGGGCTGTCATACCTTTAACTCTTATTGGGCTACTCTCTCTTTAGGGCCCCAGGTTCCAACCATCATCTTAGAAAAAGCACTATTTTCTCAGACGTAACTTTCAGAAGCAAAACAAATACACATTGTTTGTTGACGACAACACATTAGTGAAAACATTATCCTCATGACCTGTTTTAACTTACTATGTTTCTTAGGAATATTTGTGTGGGCTGATGCTGTGTAGGGATTGGTCTGTAAATAGAGAGGCATTCCTGTGGCTGCGTTACCTGCCCTACTCCGTCTTACTGGGTGTGAGGCAGGCTAGGATTAAGGCGAAGGGAAACAGAGACCTGTGACAGGAACAAAGGAATTCCAAGACCCAGGCTGGAAATAGATCCTGATCGGTGTAGCCACTCCAGCCAGCCTGCCCGTCTCCTCCCCGCTTGCCCTCCCTCCCCTTGGCCCCTGCTGGGCAACCCCCTTCCCCCTGGTGCTTTGTGGCGTTGCTGTGGCTCTTTAAATCTTTTCTGAAAGCCCCTGGCCTTACTCAGCAGCAACACATAAGGCAGTCTGACTCCGCTCTTAACCCCCACTCTATTATTGCGCACATATATGCACTTTTCTTTCTCACTCTCTCTCCCCCCTCTTTCTTAGGACTCAGCCCCTGCTATGGTTGTTACAACACAACCGTTTCCCATATAATTAGGGCCTGAGCACGGATCACATTCATGTGACTGGTCCCCTTTACCACAATCTGGTCCGGGAGATGCCACACACACACACACACACACACACACACACACACACACACACACACTCGCGTTTCTCATTCAGTCTTCAGCCTGACCAGAATGTCTTGTTGTCAGAATTGCTGAAATGTTTCACAGGATGTCGTCGTGTTTCTCTGCTCTTTCTTGTGTTTCGTTACTTTATATGAAGTGAGTGTTCATGTGCTCGAATGTGCTCTTTTGTTGTTAAGGGAAGTCAAGGGCAGAGTAACAACAGCAACAGTTGTAATTGTCAACATGAATGGTTTCCAGCTATTTTGTCCACATAAGTTTACATCTCAATATTTTCCTATGCCGAGTCGGGGGTTATGTAATCACCGCCGTTGGTTTGTTTGTTTGTTTGTTTGTCTGTCTGTCTGTCTGTTTTGCAAGATAACTCAAAAAGTTACAGACGGATCTTGATGACATTTTCAGGAAATGTTGGGAACTTTACCAGGAACATGATTATGTTTTGGTGATGATCCAGAAGAGATCATGGATTATGGATCGCTTTGAAATCTTTTGGTAACATTGCAGTCAATGGAGCTTTAAAATTTGTTCCTCAATATCTCAGTTGATTATTTACTGGTGTTTATGGAATTTTACACAGTCATGTAGGGTGGGGGCCTATATCTCACCACTGAATTTCAGCTGGATCTGATGCAGAATGAGGTCAGGAAAAAAATATTACGTTTAACACCCCATTTAAGGTTTCAAAAATCTGTTAAAAATACCAAGAACAATTTACAACCATTTGGTTGGTGTGAAAGTAATTAGGAGGGGAATGAGCTGCTTGGCGGAGGTTTGCATTCTCTCAGTCCTTTTCCAATTTAAAAAAGGTTTTAAAATGAAAATCAGAGCTTCAGTCATTTTAATAATCCTCCGCGTTGAGAGGAGCCAGATGAGGTGGCTCGGGCATCTATTCAGGATGCCTCCTGGACGCCTCCCTGGTGAGGTGTTCAGGGCACGCCCCACCGGTAGGAGACCACGGGAAGACCCAGGACACGCTGGAGAGACTATGTCTCTCGGCTGGCCTGGGAACGCCTCGGGATCCCCCCGGAACAGCTCAAAGAAGTGGCCGGGGAGAGGGAAGTCTGGGCTTCCCTGCTTGGGCTGCTGCCCCCGTGACCCGGCCCAGGATAAGCGGATGAAAATGGATGGATGGATAATGTTCTTTTCAACATGGCTCTCATTTTGTGAGTTAAATCCATGATGAAGCCAAATCCAAGGAGTCACACTCAGCATCACCTAGAAAGAATAACCGTGTCCCATGGTTCATCTCTTTGAATTTATAAACACAGGCAGAGAAGCTGGCAAGTAAAGAAAGCTTGCTTTTAATGGAGACCTTTAGTTTTCAACCACCAAAGTCCACAAACTGCTCTGCACAACATTAATCAAAATGAACTTAATGCAAAACAAACCATTTGAATCGTTCACAGTCTGAATGTTTTATATATATATATAAACAGTAGCAAAGATTTGAGTGATTTGTGGTCTCATAGGCTAATTAAAGTAAATTCCTAATTAAATATGACATTTTGAATTTCCAAAACCTAGACCCCACCCCATAATTGATCTGTGCTACAAAATATGCTCCCCACCACTTTAGTCACATGCGGCATTATGGGTTGGCCTGAGCTACCATGCTGTGGCGTATTTTGTAACTGCAATGAAGGGGTCACCCAAATGTTAAATTGAACACTCATGTGCAAATATTGTTTCAGGTGGACGTTGTGCAGGATGATAAGGCACAGAGTTCTGTTACCATCTAGGTACAGTTACACACAGACTGTGATGTCCGTCCAGGAAAGCCCCCACTTACACATGGGCAACTTCCTCACTTAACTCTCTTTCTTCACGGACCCCTCTCTTGCTTCCCCCCCACCCCCCAACTCTCCACTCACACTTGAGGCCTGAGGGGAGGAGGGGTCGACATCAAAGCAGAGATGTCCAAGGAGCAGGCCGTGCTGAATCAACTCCTGTTCATAAAGCAGTTGCCCTATATCATCAGTTGGCCATGATTTGGATTTTAACTGATTACAATCCAGACTTCTGATTTGCAATTCTAGTTTTTCCACAATTGTTGATTTCTTTTCTTTGAGGGGCGGGGGTCAGAGACTGCAAGCAACCACCACGGAAACTGAAACTGAACTTGAAGTGTGAGTGACATTTATTTAGGAACTGATAAGCAGGATCAAAATTAGACTCTCTCGATAATTCTGTTTTGGAACTGGTTCTAATCTAAACTAGAAAGAATACTGAATGACTAAGAAGCACTTTTTTTCTCTCTACTGTGACATGAGCCTGAATTTCGAAAATGATCTCCCGAGCTTTTGCTGAAACGGCCTTATTTCTAATTATTTCCCTCGTTATTTGTATCTGCTGTGTTATACAGGGTTTATTTTTGTCATTTACTCTGATTATAACAGCGTAGTTTCTCTTTCTAATGACTTTAAAGAAAACAAATCAAATGTAGATAGCTCACAATTATCAGGCACTTGTCAATTAATTCATTGAGGAACACAAAAACATACTGTAGCCCCCCCCCCCCTAAACCTACTGTAGTCAGCTCGATGCACAACCAGGATGTGAGAAGGACTTCAGAACAGAGTCCTTATCAGAGGAGAAATTCTTCTGGATTCCTGTGGGAATAGAATATGTTGCCAGGAATGTGGATGGTGAGGAGAAGTAGGCTATGTTTTCTATGCTGTTTTAATGATCTCCTCAGGTTATGACTGAAGTTAATGAAGTATCTTCCATGGGGGGGGATTACATTTGACCCTGGTCTAAATGCCTCTCACTCCTGTCTGTTCCATTTTACAGTCTTAGTCACTTTGGATGACTTTTGGTTTGTTGACTTTTCTTTCCTCTCATTGTTTTCCCAGGAAGCGGTGAAAGCTGCAGGCATGTGCATGTGTGTGTTGAATGTGCAGTATTCTATCCTTTTTTCCTCTGCATGTTACAAGATGATAGAGGACTCTCCAAACCAATAATGGCAATGATATTATCTAGCACAAATCTGAGGCAAGGCATGCAGGCTTGTTGACTGTTTTGATTTGAATTGTCATAGTGTTTTAAATGTTATTTTCACAACATAAATAAGACTGATAACCTTATCTTGCCGATAGTGATATGAAATCCTTTTGAAGATTTGGCTATTGCACAAGTGAAGGCCAGGTTTTCCACAAAACAAGGCACTCAGTCCTTGAAGCGACACGAGCAAACTGTTTGGGAGAGAGAAACATGAACGTAAGCTTAGCACGAAAGTACCTGGGCTCTGGGCCAAGAGCAACGCTGCGCTGTGGAGAATGTTATAAAGTTGGAGCAACAGCTGATGTCTCAGGCCGTGGCTTTTGCAATGTTTCCCAACTCTGTGTCCAGACGTCCCCTGTCAAACTTGTCCTGGGAATTGGCAAACTCAACCCACGAGGGAAAGCAACAAGTCCAGTTTTAGAGCTAGACATGAGGCTAAAGAGTCTAACTATCTAAATCAAAAACTTTTATAAACATAGGAAATCATGATGGTACAAAGAAATATGCACGAACCCAGAATGGGTAGTGAAAACAGAGATACAGATCTGTGTTCCTGTTTGGGTAGACATCCAAAATGGGTGAGAGATTATCACTACTTTTATATTTAAAGAATAACAAAATGTCAAATCCCCCCCCCCCTCTTTTTCAGGATGCTGCTATTCCTGAAAAGAAACATACCATATAGAGTATTAATGCAGTTTTCTATTTCAGATGTCTGGCTGTATCAGTATTATTCATGCCGTCTCTACACCAAATATGAAGAGACAGAATCTTTAGTACCCTGACTCTGACAAGCCCTGCAATGTGCTGGCGACGTGTCCGGGGTGTACCCCGCCTCTCGCCCATAGTGAGCTGGGATAGGCTCCAGCAACACCCGGGAACCTAAAGGCTGGATAAAGCAGCTGTAGTCGAGACAGTTTGAGGTTGTCTGAATTTTTAAAAACTATGTTCGTGTAGTTTTCGGGGATTCTAAACTTCCATCTTTGCTGGTGACGGGCTGAGGCTCCCCTTTTACACTATCGCCTGCTACCAATGAACCGCTTTACCTGTAGAACGGTCCAATCAGGTGTTTTTTGAGCATTACATTTTTTGTCGCCTCTTGTACCAACATTTATATGCGTGGAAAATAATTCTGCATGTATTTACAAAAATCAGTGCAGTTTCTGTAGCAGAATTTGAGAATATTGTCTTTGTACAGTTTTCAGTTGAATGAAAATGAGTATTGGGAAGTTGCTAATTATTCTGTTCTGCTTGATTCATTTTAAGAGAGTTTTACAGAGTCACATATTTTTCGGAATCGAGGTTAAAGTTCTGATTATTTACACAAACATTTAATATAAAAAAATTTCCTCTCTTCTCTTGCAGCGAGAAAGAAATCCCCAATCAGAAACTGAAGCCCTGCTAGTTGTGTACCCTCAGTTTAGCTATAGCTAAAAAAAAATAGCCCTTGAACATCACATGCAATCCCAAAATGTCATGAACTGACATGGGTTTAACCTGTCAGCTCGTCAGCAACACGTCCCTGTTCAGAAAAGTGTTGATTGCAGTTGCTTAGTTTCATTGCAGCAAACAGGTGTCCCTATTCTAAACGTTCTAATAACCCATTGATTTACACTTTTAGTTTCATTTGTGTTGGATTTAATTGTAAGGATCTAATCTTTTTTTTGACAGACTGCCATCACACACACACACACACACACACACAGAAAGAGAAAGCGGAGGTGGCGCCATCGCCATCCATCACTGGCCAGCAGACTTCAGGTTTCTGTAACCGCAGGACATTTTCCAAACAATTTAATGACCGCTTTTTGAAGAGGATAATTAAATGCTTTAAGATGACGTTGAGGTGACATCAGATAACCGAAGGGGCTGTTCACGGGGGGCGTGTGCTTTTAAAATACTGTCTACATTGCGTTTTCCCAAACTAAACACCACATACAACCTTTCTTCGTGGGTGGAGGTAAACTTTTAGACAAGACATGCTTCAGTTTTATTGATGCGTGCGAGTCTTGTCGACGGGTGCAAACGGCTCCAATTCCAAGAGTGTCAGCTTTTCAGACAGCAAAAACCGACTCCTTCTTCGCTTGATGACGTCGCATATTTGAGATTATCCAGGGAGTTCTGAAACAGCTTAGAGTGCAAGAGGTCAGGACTTTCTCAAACTGGAAGGCATGCAATCCTCAAATTGATGGTAAAATACAAAAATCCCCATCGTTAGCAGTTAAGAACTTTCCGCATGGTCAATAGCAATAGGAGAGTACAAACAAGAAACAAATGATGGAGGGAGTTGTAAGGTCAGACAGGCTGTAATTTTACCATTACTGAATCTAGGAGTGGAATCGAGAACCAAGCACAGTGTGTTCTCGAATGGTGAGCGTGCGTTCTCTCTCAGCCTCCCCAGCAATGTTGTCCACATTACAAGAAGTCTGTTGACATCAAACAAAGGTCATACTATGAATGGGTTAGTTGGTTTTTGTATTGAACAAATGTGCGCATGCGGCTTCACTGAATGCATCTGTCAGCAGTGTTTTGAGTGGAAGTGGAGCGTCTGTAGTCCATCAGTGATAAATGCATGACTCAAGTCTAAGCCCCAGGACTGGTGTCACATGTGCAAATATTATTCTTAGGTGTTTTTATTCTTTTTCTTTTTTTTTAAATAACACATTTATGTGTGTTTTCTGTTCTTTTGTTTTAATAGGGAAACATTTCAACCTAGTCGCCAACTTCCTGAAGCGGCACGGCGGCCTCAGGTGCATTACCAAGCAGCTCTATGGTGGTATGTAACAAACCTGATGTCAACAAATCATTTCCAGTTACATTAACCCCCCCCCCCCCCCAAAAAAAGAAAACCGGATTCATGCTTGACTACATTTCCCACAGAAGGAGAAAGTCATCTGTGGTCTGAATGTTGTTTTTTCTTCCCCCTCGTTTATTTTTATGTCCTGCCCCTACCTGATCGAGGCATTGTTTTTGAGAACACGCTGCCATTAAGTGGTTCCTTTGAGAGGATAAAGAGAGTGGGAGAAAGAAACATTGAAACGCTGGCTGTGTGTGGAGGGCAGTGAGAATCTATCTCCACGCCTCATGTCGTGCTTGTGACCCTTGGCGACCTCTTCATGGGACTGACATGGCTGTCTTCCTGTCAGCAAAGTCAATATCTGCTCCCTCTGGTGCCCGAATGTTAAGACAGCGCTGGTCTGCTGTAGACTGAGATGACTGCTTCTCCAAGCTGCTGCATTAAATTAGACCCCCCCCCCCCCATAACCTGGGGGGTCAAAGGTTGTGTGATTTGGTCCGCCGAGTACGGCTGTCAAGCTCAGGAACAGTTAGAGAGCGATTGTCGTACAAATACCATTGAATTATTAATTGAAGTGAAGATCTCATCATCTTTTGTCCCACCATGATCATGTCAAAACAACTTGAGAAGAAGAACAGACATTTACCAGCACTGCCATGTTTACATTTATAAATATATTTGATCGAAAGTATCATTTACAGCCACTGTTTTGGTGAACTTGTGTATAATTTGGTGGTAGATCTGTAGATGATTCTGTAGATTTGTAGTCATAACGGCTTGTGTGCTGACCTTGTTGTAAACTGGACTCCTCCAGGTTATTTCCTTTTGCTTAAACTGTGGTGCTGTTGTGTTTTGCTTGACATTAAATGAACCATGACATTCACTTCAATAGATTTTCCTTGAAAAATTTAGCACATCTTGGGGGGGGGGGGGGTGTCAGTGGCACTAAAGGCTAATTTAAATCCCCACTCACCCGTAGGATGCCATTAATGAGCACCAGTCGAACATCAAACCATGGGATGTGGAAATACTGGTAGAAATATGACATTTCTGTTTCATTCTGTAGTTTTTATGTTTTAGTAAAAAAAAAAGAAAGAAAATGAATGGAGGCCAATTTAGCGATGATTTTAAATAACTGCCGTTAGCTCACCGTTTCCCAGGCTCAAGAAAAGTCCTCCTGAGCCAGTGGAGGAGATGTAGAGAAATGTCCGTACATGTTCCCAAAATAGTAGAAAACAATAATTGGAGACATTGATTGATTAAGGAGGTTGGATGAAGATATACATGTTCAGATGTCAGAGCCCATCCCTCGATCACTAGTCCTGACCTGCCGATTCCGATTTTTAAAATAACGGACAGCACACACCTTCAATGTTCTAATCTTAATTTATTGAAAATAAAAAAAACTTGTGCAACATGTTTCACTGCAGACCTGCTTTGAGCCACTCACCCAAAATAAAGTGCAGAGCAGTATTTTGCTTTTACAAATACAGTGAAACCTCGATTCTCAAACGAATTGGTTCCGGAACAACTCCGTATACGAATATAAAAAAAAAAACAGAGTTCAAAATGCCTCGCCAGTCAAACTGATTTTTGGAATTCTAACACACGAGAGCAGCCGAGGCAAATCGAAGATGCGTGAAGGAAGGCGGAGTCTACCCGAGTACGCTCAGTTTGAGTGGATCTGCCATAGGAGAAAGACTGAGGCAGCTTTCTCGTTTTGTGTGCGTGTTTTTTCTAACTAACAAAATAACCTAAACCACCAATAAGATGTCCTGAGCTTTCGGTTTTCTTTCTTGCAGTGCAAAAAGAAAAAAAATCCCAAATGCAGCAGGTTAGTGATTATTTCAATGTAAAATTGTCATTCTAAAAATAAGAGTAAAACAATAATTAGTAGAGTTTACTCTCTGAAATTAAGAATACTTGAATTTGCTCATTAAATTAAATTTAAACAAAGCTTGATTTCTCAACCTTTTTAAGTGTGCAAATCAAAATTTTACTTGATGGCAATTTGAAAACCTTCAAAGGCCGGGGTAACCTGGTAAGTAGTGGGAGAAATCAGAAGTCCACCATCAGATACTACACTTAAATTCTGTACATTATCAGAATTATTCACGAAACCATAAGACACAAGCAGAAGATGGACAGATGTGGCAGAGAAGGAAAATGCTGGACTACAATTGCTATGTGCAATTCTTTTTAAATACAAGAGGAGCCATAGGTAATATTTTTGATGCTCAAAGAGCTGTTGAGATCAGCTATATTATCATGCCATACCACATGTAATATCATTTTTGTGAATGAAAACTGATGAAACAATCATTCTCCACCTATTGTTCACATGCAATGTCCTAATATTTAGTATTGGCTCATAAAACTGAGCACTTATCTGCAGACTGTCATTTTGCTCTTGACCTGGGGAATAGTAAATCCTTGGCTTTGTGGATGCAAATTCAAACTTCCACCGCAATGGTCTGTGTTGTTTCTTTGCCTTCCCTCAGATTTGCGTGTGTTTCCTGAACGCTATGTTGTGTGTGTGAGCCGTCCAGAGGATGCCTCAGCACACCATGGAAACCCGAGCCTGGCCGCAGTGAGTGCTGTTTATACCCCTCTATTTCCTCTTCTAGTCGCCTGGCAAAAAAAAAAAAAGGTCCTGCAAGACTCTGTGTTATTACTGGGATGTGCTGCCAAATTACGCTCTCGCTTTCTTTATGTCGACTTCGTGTGAAACCTGCAGGTGTAAGGTGATGGACTCTTAACCTGTTGGAGCCTTTAAGAAACATGGAACGTGGGGTGGGGGAATGATTTGAGGGGAGTCTAAAGCTGCAGATTGTCAGAACAAAATATTCCTCAGTCTCAGTGTACACTTAGTAGATTACGCTCTCCATTACATAGCATGGCATTCATAGTTCTAGAAAACAGCTCTTTGTGTTACACTTGCATCGTTTGGTGTTTTAAGGACTATAATTGGAGTTAAATATCCCTTCCTTTGATTGACTGGTGCAAGATAAAATTCGGTCAAATGTTTTTTTTCTTCCAGATGCCCATGCTGTGAAAACTATGTTGTCGTCTAACCCATGCCATGAGACTCACAACTACTTTTGACCATTTATTATACTGAACCCATGCTTTTGGCCAGTGTTTATTTGATCCAAACTCCTAAGAGCATTGTGGGAATTGGTGGTGGAGGCTCTCACCTTGGCACTCACATCAAGGATTGACATTGCTCCCATTAAATCCCATGATCAGTGGCCTGGTGTTTTTCTACGGGGCTTTGCTATTGTTTCCATTTTGAAAGGTCTCTGCATTCTCCACAGTTTGGCGTCCAATGAAAGCAGTGATTGTAATATTTTTAGTGGAGCAACATAGTCGTCAGTGGCTAGTTCAGATTGTGTAACACATTTTCCAGTTCAAGGAGGCATTGCTGTCGACTGCGTTCCTCAACTCAGGATGTGGTTCTCTGGGCTCATACAGTACAAGCAGAGGGAATTGGAGGGTGGGAGTCTTGTGGCGCAGCTCTCATAAGCCCAACCTCAATTGCGGTTTATAAGGGGAAAGATAGCAGACAGCAAGGCTAAGCATTTTCAAATGACAAAGGCAATTATTTGTTTACATACACTGATCTGTTTCAATTTGTCATAAAATGAGTTATTTTTACAAAAATATTGCAAAGTTGGGCATCTCAAAGAAACAATGTTATCCTGATATATAAAATGATAATGTCAAAAATAATGGGGGTATTACAGTCCTATGTCAAAGCCAGCATCGCGTAAAAAGAAGTGCCTTTTGACTGCATGATGCTGCTACTGCGAAGGAAATGCTGCATTTGCTTGTATCAAGGAGGCTTTGGGTTTGTTGTCAGGATTCAGTTTGTGTGACTAGTTGAACAAAAATCCTTAGCCACAGTGGAAATGTAGACTCATTCACTTGCTCCCTCAAAATGTGCACTTCTCATAAGGTCAGGGGGTTATGTTGTCAGGGAACTAAGGTGACATCATGGTTGGCCTTTTGTCTTGTGAAAGCCAGTGTTTCACTCCCACACTCCGACACTGGGGCTCAGCCAGAAGAGGGAATGGTGAGAGCTGGTATTTTCCAGTAGTATAGGCGGAACTAGAAGGTTAACAATTACTGATTGATTTAATGATGTTTTATGGCATATTTATCCGAAACAGCACTACAGACCGTGAAGGGGAAGTACAACTTTCATAACTAACACAAGCTACATTAAAGTCATCGTGATAGTCACTTTTCTTTATGGTCAAAAATGGATTGAGTATATAATCTGGAAGGAGTTCCTCTTAGCGACAAACCCACAAATAATTATCACACAACTGTGTATTTGGCATTGTTGGTGGTTTTTGCAATGTCTTTCAGCACATTGCTTTGGTTTTACAGCCACAGTTTTCTGTTTCTGTTTAGTCTCACAGTTGTCATCAGTTCTAAAGTGAATGAAGCATGTTAACAAGAGTGGGTCAGTGGTGTCTGTCTGTTATCTAGAAAAGGTTCTATGCAGAAAATTACAATGATAAATATCTGCAGGACTGCCATGAACAGAATGTCATGTTGGTGATTTTTCGATCAGATTTGACTGTTATGGAACATTCAATGTTGTTGTCGTTGAAAAATCTGTCTTTAGTTTTTGTTCCCAAAAAAGAGAAGCGCCTGATCGGCGCTCTCCCTGTTGAAAAGTCCAGAAGAGGCCCCGGTACTCACATTCCACCATAAACATCATGGCATTAAGGGAATTCAGAAAGAATTATGTAAGGAACAGATAAATTAAACTAAAACAAAAATAAGTGAAACAAAAGTACAATTACAAATAAATATGTTGGATTTGAGATGAGAATAGAATAGAATAGAATAGAAAGCCTTTATTGTCATTGCATAGTGGCTACACAATGAGATTAGGAGCGCTGCTTTGTCTGGTGCTTAATGACAACATGAAATTTAGTAATAACAGAAAATTCAAGTAATAAAAAAAAAAAACCAGACTAAAACGACACAAATTTAAAGTGATCGACTTTAAAAGATTGAATGAAATGTTAATAAATACGAGACCAATAAATTCATCAGACTGTTTTTCTGGAAGGTGTAGAACTAGAAAAGTTAAAGAGAGTTGTATAAACAAGGAACGCAATGACCCTGAGCGACAATTCAATTCTGGTTTCCACAACATGTCCAATCGCTGTGTGAACGGTTGCACAAATTGATCAATGCGATCCCTGATTTGTTTCATTGGCAATAGATCAGAAAGGTTTCAAATGCTTTTTGATCCTGACACATATTTGACTTCTTCAGTGCCTTTAACACCATCAGGCCGGCTCTACTGGGTGAGAAGCTGACAGAGATGCAGGTTGGAGCCCCTCTCGTGTCATGGATTACTGATTACCTGATTGGCAGACCAAAGTATGTACGCCTGCAGAGCTGCGGGTCAAACAGAGTAATCAGTAATACTGGGGCACCTCAGGGAACTGTTCTCGCTCCCTTCCTCTTCAACCTCTACACCACAGATTTCACCAATCAGTCAGAGTCCTGCCATCTTCAGAAGTTCTTTGATCTGAACCACCTGTATCTCAATGTGGCAAAGACAAAGGAACTGGTGGTGGACCTCAGAGACAAAGTCTCCAATGACCCCTCTTTCCATCCAGGGGGTCAACGTGGACTCAGTGGAGGACTATAAATATCTGGGAGTCCACATTGACAATAAACTGGACTGGGCTAGGAACACTGAAGCCCTTTATAAGAAAGGCCAGAGCTGCCTCTATTTCCTGAGGAGGCTCAGGTCCTTCAACATCTGCTGGACGATGTTGAGGATGTTTTATGAGTCTGTGGTCTCTAGTTTCAGCCTGATTGCTGTGATGTGCTGGGGCAGCGGACCGAGGGTTGTAGACGCAAACAGACTCAACAAACTCATCCGTAAAGCAGGTGATGTTGTGGGGGTGAAACTGGACTCTTTAGCGACATGGAGAAAAGGATACTTTAGAAACTACGAAGCCTCCTTGACAACACCCCCCCCCCCCCCCCCCCCTCCATCAGCTCCTGGTATAACAAAGGAGCACTCGGACAATGAGACTGAGACCTCCCCCCCTCAAAAACTGAACGCCATAGGAAGTCTTTTCTTCCTGTGGCAATTAAAATATACAAAGCATCATTGTAACCTTATATTGATTTTTAAATTGCTTTTTTACAATTTTATGTGCATAATATCAATTTCGTATTTCTGATTTTGTTGAGTGGAGCAATGTTGCTGATGGAATTTCCCTCTGGGATTAATAAAGTCTTCTGATTCTGATATGCGTTGCTATGTTAGCGTGAAATGTGGGAAGAAAACAACTACCTTCAAGTCTCGTAAAAATTGCTCCTATTGTGAGTCAGCAGCAACGCTGAGGAGGGCAGCATGGGAAGGGAGAGCGAGTGTTCAGGACTGTGGCTGTTGTTTTGTAGTCAAGCATAGAGTGGGCAGCTGAGGTGAGTGGCGTGCTGGGCCGCATAAGTTTGGATCAAAGGCAGAGCAGATGTGTTTCCAGTCCCCCCCCCACCTCTTCTGAGCCCTGGATGAGCCGGTGTTTACTCATGACCTCAGCGCGCCTCTGTTCTTCACAGCTCGCAAGAGCTAGCAGCAGTGCTTTTCCAAGCGTCCAGCGTCTGCTGATCTCCTCTTCCCCGTGACCTTAAACACAGCCGTGATCTTTAACAGCAGATGATCATGTCCCATCATTCTTGTGTCGAAAGATGCAGGTGCTATCTTCGATTTTGCCAGTGAGTCCAAACAGTTAACTTGTCTGACTCTTTTCACATGGGTGGATCCTTCATTCAGGGGTAAGGACTGCCCTATGTTTTATACAAAGCATGTGCCCATGCATGTTTGTTGACTTTGTTGCATGGAAAATATTGGACAGGGTGTGCTTCCTCCATTTTAACTGGTTAGGTAGAGTGGTGAAATCTTTGGACTAGTTCTCACCAACATCCACAGAGGCAGTGTTTGTGCCCTGACAGTTGAACAGTATTTTAAATGTGCATTAAATGATTTTTTATAAAATAAGAGCCCCATTACAAAGACAAAGACGATGCTGGTTTTAAGGTGGCATTCAGCTGGTTCACGAACAAAATAAAATGGCTCCCACTGGTGTACAGTAGATTAGCCAAGCAAAATTAGCACCAATCAAATATGCACACATTGCTCAAATTGTGAAAGAGTGGCTTCCTCCGGCTGCTCATGAAGCATCTTTTTCACATGTGGATTGGCTAGCTAGAGTCTAGACATTAATCCAATTGATAATCTTTGGGATGTGCTAGAGAAGTATTTATCAGTGGTTACTGGTCAGATTACCATCATCAATACATGATCTTGGTGATAAAGTATTGCGGCGCCAGATGGAAGTAAGTCTTGTGACATTGCATACGCTTATCGAAACAATGCTGCAGCTGTAATCAAAGCTAGAGGCGTTCAAACAAACTTTTACTGCGTGCAACCTTTTTATGGTGGCAATTTTTTTATTGGCCGGGCAGTGAATTGCAAGCAAATGTCAGTCGAGCTTCAAAGCCTTGCAGGCTGGCCTCTTTTCTAACATCTTATCCTGTTTCTTTTTTTCCCCGTGATAATTTAATCAATATTTTTCATCTCTAGGTACACTTAACAATTTCTCCACTGAGTTGAGATTGTTAAGAGCTAACCTCTTTTCCTGTATACACTTCTGCACTTCCTGGTTGCACCAGGTCTCCCTATCTCCTTTCCTGCCAGAAGGCACACCCAGTACTCTCCCACCAGAGTCCCTGATCATCTTAGCTCTTGTATTCCAGTCTTCTGGAAGCAACTCTTTTCCACCCAAAGCCTGTCTCACCTCTTCCCTGAAAGCCACACAACACTCTTTGCTCTTTAACCCCCACCACTTTGTCCTCTGCTCTGCCTTAGTCCTCTTCATCTTCTGCCCCATCTTACACACCACCAGCCTATGTTGACTGGCTACACTCTCGCCTGCCACGACCTTACAGTCACCAACCTCCTTTGAACCGCTTTGTCTACACAAGATGTCATCCACCTGTGTGCTCCTCCCTCCACTTTTATAAGTCAGCCTATGTTCTAGTCTATTCTGAAAATAAGTGTTAACTACTGCCATTTCCATCCTTTTGGCAAAGTCCTTCTCGGTTTCTATCCTGAATACCAAATTTGCCCATCACTCCTTCATCTCCTCTATTTCCTTCACCAACATGCCCATTGAGGGTGCGTGTCATCCCGAGATCGGCTAGAGAGAGAGCTCGAGGTGAACGTGTTACGTCCTCACGTACGTGTCAGGTAACAACATTGACACATCAAACTTTCTGCTCCTCATCATGTCCACCAGCTCTCTAGCTTTTTCCGTCATCATCCCAACATTAAAAATCCCTAATCTCTCTCCTAAACTCTTTCATTCCCTCTTCTTTCGCTGTTGGTGCACCCAATTTCCTCCTCTTCTTTGTCTAATCTGGAGTCCTAAAATCTGAACGTTTCACTAATGGCCAAGACCATTTATCTAAATTATATAGCATCAACCTCAACTGTATGTCAGCATTTCTTGATACTATGTAAGCAATGTCTTTGGCAACCATTTGACAGAGCATAGGGCACCACTTTGCTGTGTCGGTACATTACTTTCAAGTGGAACTGCATTTTAAGGTACTCAATATAATCTTATCTGTGTTCTCCCTTATCATAGAAACAGCCACTTCTCTGTATTTTATGGAGCCTGAAGTTGTTGTTTTTTTCCCCCCAGGAGTTTTAGGAGTCCACCTAAGTTAAAGCAAGCCATGAGAATCTGTTCTTGTATCCTTTTAAACCAAATGATTCATTTCTCTGCTGTCCTTGCCCTTTTGCCAGGCTTATCTCTGGAATCTGACAGCCAGATGTGCTGTCCCTGTTGCAGCTCCAGCAGTGGAGCCGTGTTGTTTTTGAGGCTCCAAGGCCAGGGAGGGCAATGTTGGCGTATTAAGAGTCGCACCATGAGAAATGTTTTGCAGCTTTGTGTGAAGGCAAACAGACTGGTTGGCGGCGGGGGGGATTAAACCTTTGTGACTGAGCGAGAGGTAGTGGCAGTGGGTAGACAAGACTGTCTCTTCCCCGTTTTTCATGGGATGCTAAAACTATTGTTTGTTTGTGTAATTTCTTACAAGATTAGGCCACCGTTGTTTGTGGTGATTCTAATGTATATAAACCATCACTATTAATCCGTCTCTTTTTGCTCTCCTTCCCTAAATGTAATCTCTGCTTTCCTCTGTAGTTGCTTTATTCAGAATACCCTGTGCCTGGGGATAATATAAGTCCTGTACCAGCTCTCTGTCACTCCCTCAGTTTCTATCTTTCAGATTCTGCTTGCGATGCATATCTAACTTTTTCCTCTCTTCATGCTTCTTCCTTCCCAAAACTGTTCTTTCACACTCACTTACTTTTGCTCTTTTGAAGTCATGCCGACAGGAACAGAAAGGCACCCGGCTTTCTGTGAGAACTCCCTTCTGGTTTCTTGTTGATTTTTCTTTCATGTTCATTTTCAAACAGCTCTTTATTCATATCAAACAGTAATATAATACGGATCAAGGCATTGCAATGCAAGAGATGGCACCCACATCTTTCTCAGAGCTGTTGTTGTTGGGGGGAGTGACTAAGTGCGTAAGCAAATGTAAATTAGCTTGTGTGTCACTAACCCGAGGCTAGTTGTTGCTCTGGAAATGAGAGCATAAAGAATGAACCTCTTCCCACTCTCTAGTGTGACTCCATCTCTACACAAAGGGCAGCCTGTGGAGAACTTCCTGTGTCAGGATTCTTACATTTGTAGGCTTGGAGGAAAGACTGTGGGATTAGATGATATTATTCAGGGGTGGGGTTGGGGCCTCTGCTTTTGTTGTACTCCCAATTTTTTCATTCAGCATCTTGTCCTTTGTTTCTTGTCATCGCCGCCTACTTCCCTGTTGCCCAGCCTCCTTATTTACACCCCCAAGGTCTGGCCTCTTAATTCGATCAACTGCACCACACACCAAAGTGCAGTTGCAAGTTCCCAACACCCGTTGCAAAGCCACAGAGTCCCAGCTTGTCCTTCCATCTTGGGACACTTACTTTTTTTGTAGGGTCGTATGTTGCATATTATCATGACATGAGGACATTAATGCCTTTTCCCCCCCCCCTCTGTGTTCACTACAAATGATGGATGCCAATGCTTGCCACAAGGGCTTTCCTGGTGTTAGCATGAACACTGATTATTTTACCAAACAGTGTGTGGATAAGTAATGATCTGAAAATTGGCTGATATTCAATATTCAATAAATATTGTGACCACAACCTCATATTTTCCAAGATTTAGATTTTTTGCAAGCTACATTTTCCCACTGCAAAACTATATAGAGTTTTGTAGTCAAAGCACAGCACAGCTATAACATAAACCTAAAGATGCAATTTGTCGATAAGATGCTAAAGCATCTTAAAAACTAAATGCAATTCACTCTGGCCAAAGGTGAAATCTTAAATATATTGGTCTTCATCTAGCATCACCATCTGGTTGAGTTATCAAAGTAATATCTCATTAAATAATCTCAATAATTATTGACAATTAAATTTGATGCAGACATGAACAGTTTCAAGTTACCCTGAATTTATCTAGCGTCACCATCAATTTGAATTTTCTGTTTTACAATGAAATGGTTCAAAGAACTATTGGATGGTTTGCAATGGAACTAGGGGCACATTCACGTTCCCTCTGAATGGTTAGTAATATCTTGGGCAAGTGCTGACATTTTATCTTGTGCAATCATCCAGTATAATTTTTAAAAGGCTTTATAGTCAATGCACTTGTGTAGCCAAATACATATTGAAAAGGTGTCAATATCCTCTTCCGGCCCTTTCACAACTACCTCATTTGTCCAGACTTTTGGAGTTTTCAGTAGGATTTGGACAAAAATCGCAATTATGAAAACTCCCCTGGCCAAAGTTCCAGCTCAAACAGCCGAACTTTGATTCATCAAAAAGAGGTGGTTTTGGTCCTCATTAAACTGAACTATGATTCTATCAACTAACTGTGTGAGAGCAGTTTTTTGGATGGTTTGGAGTTTCAAACCCATTGCACGAAGTTACAGCAAAGCAAAACAAGACAAGAACATGGAAAAAGGTTACAGTGGGGGAAAGGAAGTTCCCGACAACATGAAATGTTTAAATTAGGGCTGTCCTAAATCCGATCTCCTGATCACTAGTTTGCGGACTCGATCGGAATCTGACGTGAGCTACTGATCAGGACTCGGATATATGGCTAGCACAGAAGCTGCTTGAAGCTAGTCGCACGAGTATGTCTGTGGTGAGGAAGTATTCTGAAGTGGATGACAAAAACCTTGCGATTGAGGTGCTGTTCATTTTATTTTAAATATTTGTATTTAATATTTCCAGTTGCACTAGTCCAAGTCCAAAGTGAAAAAAGTATATATATATTTTTTTACTTGAATGTTCAAGCTATGCCACAGAAGTGCTCTGTGTATAAGTTAAATGTTGAAATAAGGGACATCCTGGATCCGTATCATCACTCTTCTTTATTTTATTTTTTAATGTATTATAGAAGTATCGGATCAGGGCTCGGAAATGGGTCGGCAAAATATATCACCACACTTCTATCTATGCAAAGGGTATTGGCAGGTACCCCTAGATCCCAGCAGCCGACCTTACACCGCCTTTCGTACTCCAGCAGGGCTGTTTCATTTCACAGTCATACCATTTGGTCTGCATGGGGCACCTGCCACGTCCCAAACGGCTCATGGACAGAGTTCTTCTGCCTATTATCAAATACAGGGTGACGTCTTACATGATGGCGTAGGTGTGTCGTGTAAAAAAAAAAAGTGTCCACATTTGCAACTTGAAAACTTAGGGGATTAAATGTATATAATGTTAGCACATCTGAACTGTGTTTCGGATCTTTGTGTAATATTTCAGGTGTAAAAGTGTCCTACATTCTGCTTGGGTTCGGGTTATGTATGTAGCACTTCTCCTTTACGCTGCTTATTCTGAATACATGTTTACTTCAGCTTGATCTTGAATCCAGAGCTATTCTTACATTCTCGCACCATTTTTTGGATTCCATCCATCATCTTGCAGACGAGACGATCGCCTCATCGACAGCCGCTTTTCCGCCTTGTGAATCACGGGTGTTGTTGCAGCCTATCTCAACTGGCTATGGGCGAGAGGCGGGGTACATCCTGGATGCATCGTGGGGCCACACATTCACACACACTCGTATGCTACGGATAATTTGGAGTGATAAATTTACCTCAATTGCATGTTTTTTGGAGGTGGGAGGAAACCGGAGAACCTGGAGAAAACCAACACGGACACGGGGAGAACATACAAACTCCACACATATAGGATTCAAAACCGGTTAATTATTTTCTGTAGCCTTTGGGATGATTACTTTTAATTGTGTTAAATTGGAGTTTTAACCTCATTCTTTGTACCAACTGTCTATGCAAATGACAAACTGTATCACAGTCCAGCTAATGTTAGGAATCTAGGAGAATCAGTTAAAGTTTCATTTGTTTATTTATTGCATTGGGTTAATATTTAATAT
This sequence comes from Brachionichthys hirsutus, assembly GCF_040956055.1. Taxonomy (NCBI): domain Eukaryota; kingdom Metazoa; phylum Chordata; class Actinopteri; order Lophiiformes; family Brachionichthyidae; genus Brachionichthys; species Brachionichthys hirsutus. The sequence goes on from NC_090903.1 coordinate 5,207,423, forward strand.
TGCTATTTTCATAGACTATTTTCTTTTAGCTTCCAACATTTCCAGATGATGAGAGGAGACTGCCTTATAGAGCCAAAACTCTCTAGGCACACCAGAACTAATATTTTTAGTTTACACCGATTCTGTTTGTCCTCTTTAGACTGAGCTGAGCGAACAAAGCAGATCAGAATATTTTTCCAGAGTGGGAGAAACCCAAGAGCCTTTTAACAGCCGCGCAAAAACAAAGAAGACTGCGCTTCAAAAGATGTAAGTATGATCTAAAATCGAACTTTCCAACCACACCAGTCACAGAGGACAGTCAAGTATCTGTTAATATCCTCTCATATGTTCACTTTTTCAGAGCCAAGCAAGCTAGCGTCCATAGAGAGTGTTATGCTTCCAGTACGGGGGAGCTGCAGATTGATCAGAGACCCGGTCCCAAAAGCCAAACGGGGGAACTTCGAGCTGGAGACTCAGAATCAAGTCAAAAAGACGATGTGTCCAGCTCTGCACAGAGGGCCCTCCCAGAGGCAGACCACACGGTGCCTTCCCCCTGTTCCTTCAAAGATACTGTGGCTCACATTACAACGATTCAAAAACGGGACCTGACCCTGAATCAGCAAGCTGACAATATTCCTCCAGACATCGTCAACCCAAATGGAGCCTCAGTAGTTTTCTCCCGACATGAGATCAGTCAGGAGAACAGCAAGAGGCGCAAGCCAAGCGATGTAGGGGAAGACCCTGACTCACCAAGGGCCAAGAGGACGTGCCTTGGAAGTCCTCCAGCCGCAATTCAAACTCACTCCACCGAGTGCGCCGGGGAAACATCCAAGCACGACCTTCTTCCCCTGCTGCCCCGTCCTCCAGTCAAAGCCAATGGCGAGTCGAAGGCTTCTCCAGTCTCAGAATGCACGAAAACCACACTGACTATAGAGCTGCTTACTCTAGGGAAACAGGCCCAGGGGCTCCCCCTCGCAAGCAATAACACAGCACAGACAAACCAAAACAGGCTGGCCACAAGTCTGAGGGGCCTATCTGTCAAGCCTGCATCCTCAGGCTGCTCTATTACTTCCAGATCCACACTTCCAGAGGAGGGGAGCGAAAATGTGCCCAGAACGTCTAGATTACGACGACTCAAGCGGTCCTGAGGGAAGAGACAAACCATGACGCTCGACGCCACAGAGAAATGATATTGTGTCAGGATACATGTTTACCCCATGCAGTCACCTTAAATGACATCAATTTGTAACGTGTGTCACATTTGACCACAGCATCTATTCCTGTCAATGTGCTATACATAGCGCTCGCACACACACACACACACACACACACGCACAGGTCAAATGCTGAACTTCTCTGGAACCTGATATATAAAGTGTTCAAGTCCTGCTTCGTCAAATACGTGGAGCAGCCTGCGCCTCCACCCTGAAGTAGTGGCGGTCAAAACGCCAGTCAGAAACCTTTAATTGGACTTTAGATTTGGTTTTATGTTAAATATCGGGGATTTCAGACAGGCAGGAGCCATGCTGTACGTCATGGCTTTGAGTCTGAAATACTGGCTCCTACGTGTCTGAAAGCCATGCAGTTTCCCCCGCTGAAGCTCGGGAGTGATTGATTGCCGTTTCCAGATTTATTTCATCACTCCATGCTCAAAAACGTGGTGTTGTTCATACACAATTTGCTCAGTGCCGAGTTGCTAAGCACCTTAACTGTACATTTACATTTGAGGGTACTTTTCAGATGGCTTTTATATTGAATGTGAACTAATGTGTGTGGGAGTATTAAACTATTGGTGGTTTTATTTGGGAGTAGCGGGATGTCTATTGCTGCTGCTGATGTTGGGCCAACTGTCGACGGGGCTGCTCAGAATGCATCGTTCAATTAGGCGGGTTCAGAGAGAACACGGGGCAACCGGAGACCATTGGTCACCCACTGCTCCAACGCTCCCTCCTGTTTTTTCATCATATTGCATCATTTTAGTTTACTGAAAAGACTTTCCAGGATTTTCATGTGTTTATAAATAAATTCGTTTGGCTCTCGGACAATCTCTTTTCTTTCTTTCTGCATGTGTAAAGCAACTGATATTTGTGAGTTAGCCACGAGGAAACATTAATGCCGCCATTGTTTTTGCTCGCACACAGTCCAGACTTGCTGATGCACATGGCCATTTGACAGTGAGAGAAGTCTCCAACAATAGTGAGGCTGATAAACCAGAGCTTCTCAGGGATCTTGTGTGCAACCTGAGATGAGAAGCTGAAGCGGATTCTCTTATTGATCAGGAGACAAAATGGTGGATTATTGAATCAGAACCGTTATACCAACATTGTCTAACAGGCTGAAATGGTATTGACCATCTCTTCTTTAATTTTAACAGATTGTTATGAAATGTAGGACTTTGCACAGCGGTTCTTCAGGGTTTCGTTCAGTTACTTAAACCAGAACAAGACCAACATTGTTGGAGGATCATGAGGTGCGAGGGCACTTCTGTCCCCAGGATTGACTTAATGCGTGGGCGGCTTGCTAGATTTGTGAAGACGGTTGGACAGAGACCTTGCTCAAGGCCATTATGCATCTCCAGCAGCAGTTCTCACACCAGACGCATCCTTTCCTATGCCCTGACGAACTCGTTCGACATGATGCATCACAGAGACTCTTCACTCGGTCTTCAGAACAAAGACAACTTTAATTCTCTTTTCATACAAAATATTTAATAAATATGACTTTCAAAAATATATTGCCGGATCAACACAAAATTCTCAAGTTCATAACAGTCAAAAAAAATAAAAAATAGGACAAAATGTTGCCATGATCTCAAAGGGTTAACAAATGATAAAACATGTTTGTCTGAAAGAGACAAATGTGCGCAGAAACCAAAGAGATTCTTGCCGAGCAAGGCAGTGTTTTTCGTCCGATTCCACAGCGTTCCCCTTACTGTTCAAGTACTCGTGGTCCAGCTTATGATATTGCGCTGACAAAAAGCACAAGGGAATTCTTGTGCTTCATATTGAGGCGATTTCGAAACAATTTGGAACGTGTCAAATCGAAGCTGCAGAAGTATTTTTCAATATTTGTTTGCAAGAAATATGCTGCCATGTCCAGCTCCTGCAGCAGCCATGATTTGTTGTTGTCCTAACCTCACTTGTCTTCAACCAAGGTCCTGGCAACAAAAAAATGAAACGTGAAATGTGTGTCTGTGTGTGTGTGTGGGGGAGGGGGGGGGGGGAGGAGAGGAGGCAAGCAAAGTGTTCGTTTCAGGTGCCTTCCAAGTGCCCATTTTGTTTTAAATCTTGAAATTTGGCTTTTATTGAATGCATTGTGGGAAGAAAAACAAAATGTGTCATTGAAAGAAATGGTCGGCTTCCCCAGCTATCAAAACCTTCAAACTAGACAGAACATATAAATAAAAAGGAATGATATCTTAAGGCTCTTGATTATTAAGTTAATAAATCAAATATATACAATGATTAATAAAAAATTTGTACATATCTACACGTTCTAAATCGACACATAAATTCTTCATATTGGCAGCAACTGCTGACATCGAGCCCCTCCCTCCCAAACCCCCCCAAAATAAAAATAAATAATAAAGTTGATCTTTTTTTTTTCTTTCCTTTCTCATTTGACAGTTGCTCGAGTCTGAAGCTGAATAGGCACTTTCTCCAAAAGGAACTAGAAAAACTCAAACATGTACTAAAGTAAATCGCTCTAGTGCTGAACATGTTGGGTAGGGGTCCCCCCCCCCCCCCCCCCTCACTATACAACAATTACACCAGGAGCCCCTTCCATGCGTCAACTAATGTTTTAAAAAAGAAAATGAAATGCAGAGGAGGACACTTTTTGCACCTAGTTCTACAGTAAAATATATACGTGCCTTGTGTTTCCAGCCAACCAAAGCAACCGTCACTGCCAGTGTAAGCCAGCTTGTCAAAAGTTAAATTAACACGGGGAATATCTGAAAATACTGTGGGGTCACCACCGACATGATAGCGTAACCCAACTACACATGCCGAAGCTCCCCCCGTTTCCACCCACCACCGGGGTGTGAAGGCGTAAGGCTTGGTTGCACGGCAACACAGCTCGTCTGCTATACAATGTAGTCCATCCTGTTTATGCTGTTTGCCGTCTCCAAGTCTCTGTTGTCCTGTTTATTAGTCCAATTAGGATTTTTGGACGTGGAGTTGGGATTGGAGCTCGGCGCCTTCTCGTCCCTCTCCACCAGTGTGTACGCCGGCTGTTTGGCAAAGCGGCCTTTCTGCAAGTGCCTCTCCTTGTCGTCCTCGTCCCCCTCGGGGTGATTTGTCCTTATCTTGGCGATGATGGAGTTCTTGTCCTCGTAGTCTTTGATCGCCACCGTTAGGCCTACATGCTTCTCTATGGGGTTCTTGATCTGGTTGAGCTGCTCCCGCACGTTGTTGGTTGTGTTTTCCTCGGAGCCGGTGGTCGAGGTCCCGCCGTGGTTGCTCGGCTTCCGCCGGCGGCGCATGCACCACAGCAAAATAGACACCAGCACGAGGATCCACATGACGATGAAGATGGAGCTGAGGAGCGGCACCAAGTAGTCTGATGGGTCGGAACGAAGAGGATCACAGGTCAAACAGGCAGTCATGTTAAAGATTACAGGTTTTATTGTAGCGTGACACAAATGTTGCTACATCAGTACCATGTTTTTATTTATTATTATTATTAACAGGGGAGGAGGCCGCATCTATTTGGATGCTCTGCTTATTGCATGAAAGCGCTGCCTTGACATGACAGACCTGGTCAGCCAAAGATACGTGGGAGGTTCGGAGCCGCTTTTCACATTTCCCTTTGGTGCTCAGTATTATTAGTCATTATCAGGGCTTGGCGCTCCCTCATCACAGCATTCCAAAACAACTAAAGCAAATATGAAGAAGAAAATCCTCCCACCCGCTTGTACAAATGTGGGTGTAGTCTGTAGCAACTCAAAAGGAAAACACTTTGGGGGGGGGGGGTTCATACCAGTTTTGCTGGGACTCGGCACGCGGACCTCTGCGATGGAGGTGATGATCGTGTTGTTCCCATTCCGTTTACTGACCAGGTCAATTATCCTGTCTGTGATCTCTTTAATAGGGCTCCGGTCCAAGCGATGGTCCTCAGTAGACTGCAAGCGACATGGAAATAGTGCGGTTACGAAGTGATCGCTTGTCTGCCTTTAACTGCGTTTACTTGTCTTTGAACGTACAAAACAGCACGCACTGAACCCACCGCTGGAACATATCTTAATGCTGTTAAAAGTGCAAATCAAAGAGGATTTTTCTCTTCTCTTTTTACCGGGCATGCATCAACAGAGGCAGACGAACACATGGGAGGTACTTACAATGCAGACGTGGATCTCATTGCTGGCTGAGAACGAGGGGTCACAGGTTATGGACACAGAATGCTCCGAGGAGAAATTCTTCACTACGTACAAGCGCCTCAGCTGCTTGCACACGTCCTCCACAGTTAAAGCCTGCACAGGAACAAGAGAGGGAGCGAATGTCGATGTGCACGGAAAATTAGAGGGCAATCAAGAAGAAAAGGGGCAGAGAGCGAGGCCCGCATTGGCAGTGCGTTCAGCGTGGTCCTCCTCATTTAGATTAAAGACCACAGGCTCTTATGCTGGTCACTATCTGATGGCACGCTTGTTAGGGAACCGGCGAATGGCGATTCAATGCGGTGACGAGAGTCGCCAGCGGTTCCGTTTAGCTCAAGTCCATATGATCCGGAAATTAATCTTGCAAGTGAGGTCAGGTTAAGAGGAGACTGGCTTGGGTCATGAATGGCAGATTCTCATGAATGCAAGACATTTTTTTGTATCCGAAAACACCTCCGCCAGACCCCTGTGGATAACAGTTTGATTCTTTTTTTTTTTGGTCAAGTTGACCACTATTTGGATTTACCTTAAAAAGCATTTCCATGCAAACATACAAGATTCGTAATTTTGAAGAGGCACAACTATTTTTCCTGATTAAAAGAAGTTTAAACGCTGAACTTTAAATGTATCCTGATTTTTATGTCAGGGGGATAATAAAAGATAAACAGATATCCACAAATTATTTGTCATTACGCTAATGTCTTAGGACTACAAACCATTTTGCTGATGAGGAATGGTTCAATAATTTCAGCTTGCGGCTCCCACTCATTTCAGCGTGCCGAGAAGCGTGTAAATTGACTCCATAAGCCTTTAATTCAATGTGTCCCTCCCTGGAGCGAGGTAACTCACACGAGGCATGCCCTCCTTGTTGAAGGTAAAGGTGATGTTGGCGCAGCTGTTCTCCTGGTAACTGGAGCTGGGATGGCATTTGGTGTGAGACGGGGGAGGGTTGGAGCTCCAACACTCGCCGAGGCCAAGGCAGGGCTTCACGAAGCAGTGGCCCTCCCTGATAGCGATGCAGCTCTGGCCTGAAGGACATCCTCCTCGTCCTTTGGCACCCAGGTGGCAAGACGAAGGGCCGCACCACATCTGGAGAGAAAAACAGGATAAGGGAATGGTTGCTACGGGGGTTTTCTTTCATGTTAGTATGACCACGCCATGGTTGATACGCGCTGTTAATATTGCGCTGATCTGTTGTGTAACTGTTGACTCATTTGTGCGTTATTTTGAACAATGTATACATTTATATCTATAAAGGCCTTCTGGGGGGGGTCTACATATTTAATACTTTCTTCTGCAACCACAGAATAACCGAGCCAGCATTTAGTCCCAAGCCGATAACATTTTGAATTTATAAAATGTCCAGTGGTGTTTATTGGTAGAAATTGCAATTAAATATTCATAAGGATGTTTTTATTAGAGTATGGAAACGAAAATGTGTTCTGCACCCTGGAATGAACTATTGTGCCATGTTTGTACAGTAGCCCAGAAGGGACAAACTAAAACCAAACACTAGTTCTATAGAGAGCCTTTAATATATTTTTAGAGTTTTAAGTTGCTTGCACTGCTAGATGCTACCGAGCGCTGGAGTTGTTATCTAAAACATTTAATCAATGAATAAACGATTATCAGGCATGAAATATTTAATCAGGATAATGGGAAGTGTGAAAATTAAGAAGATCTTTATTGCTTATAAGGGAATCACCTTCAGACAGCGTGTAATTTGGTACCATGCAGCACTAGAATATTTTCACCCCGTGACGCAGTTCCCTCCAGGGACCTGGATTAGAGGGATGCCATTGTTTGTCTGCTGATTGGATAGACTAGTTAGTCCAACTTCGGGAGTTCTGAACTGCCATCCGATTATTTTCAAAACAAACTGCATCACGTCTCTGTGGAATCCGACACTCCCAAATCAACTCCACCCTGCGTGTTGTCGTCGTCTCGCCTGGCGCTACCTGAGACTTCTTAAGGTAATCAAGTTTAACCTCCCACAGAACCAAGAAGACTGGGACTATTTTGACAGTTATTCCCCACGCCCTTTCTCCCAATGACAGTAAACAATGACATCATCACTACTTCACCATAACATTACTTCTGCATCCAGAGTTTGTTTAGACATACCTCCGTGCATACAACTTTCCCATTGGAACAATGGCAGGAGTTGCAGTCCTCATCCCACGTGACTCCATCGGAGGTGATGTGTCCGTTGACAGAGCAGGGCTTTCTCGTCACTGTGGCGAGAATGAAAACCCCAGTATTAGAAATCTCTTGTCACATAGATTTGTCCTTTATGATGACTTAAAGACTCTTTACCTTCTTGACAATGAGGTCCAGTCCTGTCTCGTGGACACAAGCAGCGATATCCGTTTATCTCGTCCACACAGGTGGAGCCGAAGGCACACGGCAAGGACTGACATTCGTTAATATCTGTCAGAGAAAAAACCAAACAAACAAGGAGTAAGAAGCGGCTACAGACAGTACACAAATATTAGGTTAAGCAGCAGGCAAGCAAATCTAGTTCCCAAGTCAAATTCACTGAGGTCATGTCACTTGAACTGTACATACACAGATGCCACTTAATGAAAACAAGCAAACCTGCTTCATAATCAGCCTGGGATGTTTTTGCCCCCATGCAGCTTTATTAGAGGCTGCATCATTAGCAGGTATGCAGGAGCTAAAGGCAGGACTTAGTGGAACAAAGGGTTTGCAATAGGAAAGAATGTGGCCATCTGAAAGCCTTTAAGAGGGAAAACAATCTGCGTAATCAGTGTCAGAGAGCATGGCTGATTAGCCGTTGGCCTGCTAAGGTGCCCCCCCCCCCCCCTCCCCACAATGCCTGGTGGAGTGACACAAAAATGGCTCGGCCTGGCCTGCAGCCCGATGCACAGATAATTGGACGACTAGACCTTCCACTTGAGGCGGCTGTGACAGTCCCAGGCCCACTCTAACCCACTCTAAGTAACTTAAATGGAGATCGAGGCGGAGTGGGAGGTGAAGGTAACACTCACTGATCCGGCAGTCTGGGCCAGCAAAGCCTGCGGCGCACTCGCATCGGTACCAGTTATCCCCGTCGACGCATGTGCCACTGTTGTAGCTGCAGGAAAGAAGCAAGCCTTGTAGTTTGTATGTCAGTATAACCCCCACCCCCCCCCCACACACACACACAGGTTTCACACCTATCCCTGCTGCTTTGATATTGAAACATTTAAGTCCAACACATGCAAAACAATGTCTCAGATGTAATTAAGGCAATCAGCCATGTTCTCATTTTTATTGGAAAAGTGCAGAGGGTTTGGAAGTGAGCTCCAGTGGTGTGTGGTTAAAAAAGAAAAAAAAGCTTTAGCCGATGGGTGTATGCCTGTGTTACGGCCTGTTTCTCAGGGACGCAGGCAAAGACAGATCCTGCAGGCAGGTGAGAGCCAATGATATCGGAGGCGTTCCCTGTTTACACCGTTTTAGATAGGACAGATGTTTGGCTGCCACTTACCAAGGGTGAGGACTGCAGTCGTTGGTATCTGAAGAGACATTGAGAAAGGAAGGCCGTGAGTATATTGATGTTTTTTTTTTCTCTTCCCCTCATGTATGACTATTTAATGCACAAGACGGCAAAGAGCACGCCTGAGCATGTCGGACCGGTCGGGCCTGGACTGACAACACAGCACTACAACGAGCTGCAGCACCACCACTGCCCCCCCCCCCCCCCCTCCCCCCACCACCACCGACAGCAACTCCACGCCCAGTTTCAACCCATTCCGCTTCTCCCTCTCTAGCAAAAGTTGGGGGGGAATTTATGTTTCGGAGTACATGCGTACAAGGAAGGCAGGGAGCTAGGGGAGGCTTGAAGAACAAGTTGACATGTCACTGTTTGGACAGGAATGCAACAATGAGAGGGGAGAGACGGGCGTGTTGGACGAGCCAGAGGGTGGAGGGGAGGACATCTGTCTCCACTTTCCCAAGCCCCTTTCTCCTCCTCCTTTCTCCTTCTCATGGGAGCCATGTGCAACAGCCAGAGAGGAAAGCGTTTTTTTTTTTTTTTTTATAAAAAGGGGTGCCGATTAAGAGGATACAGAAGAGACCGATTCTCCTTTGCACCAGGCAGCAAAAACCATAACTGCCCCCCCCCCCCCCCCCGCATCCCATCCATCATTCACCTTCCAGGAACACTTACTTTGGGTGCAAGTGGACCCCTCCCAGCCTTCCTTGCAGACGCAGGTAAATGATTCCCCAGTCACCACACAGGTGCCTCCATTCTCACACGGGTTTGGAAGACAACTCGAGTTTTTGGCTGAAAGAAGAAAAAAAAAGTGCACATTTTGTTAACAAGCGCATAAATACAGTTTCTCTGAGGGAATCTGCATTCCTCCACTTTGAAGTTAAATTGTCGGAGGAATCAGGGACTTTAAGAGAATATCTGTCAGCACCCACAAGGGAGGGAGAAATGGGCGAAGAGGGAGAAGGAAAAAAATGGGGGGGGGGTGCTGAAAGAGCATGGGGATAAAAACCATTTGTGCACCTCATGGTTCTGACAGATCTGATTAACATCCAAGACAAGACAGAGCTCTCCCACCAAGTAGTCTCCAGTGCACGCAAGTATGACACGAAGCCAAACCACAGCCACTGAGTGACTCACCTATGTTGCACGTCGTGCCTTCCCACCCCGACGAACACTTGCACTGGAATGAGTCACCCTCGTCGTGGCAGGTGCCACCGTTGTTGCAAGTGGCTTCATCGCACTGACTTTCACCTGGAAGGAGCATTTAGTACGTCAGGGCTGTTCACGCACTCGCACACTTGAGAGCACTTTTTGTGTAATTGCACATCGCCATAAGCACATACCACGAGCCTGCACAGACAGACTACACGGGTGGAGAAAGCAAGAGAGATCTTACGGGAGTGGCAAGTCTTTCCCTTCCAGCCGTTCTTGCACTCGCAAAAGAAGTCAGTCACCAGGTCTCGACACGTCCCTCCATTATGACAGGGGTTGGTGCTGCAGTCGTCGATGTCTGGAGGAGAGAGCAATGTGGAAGCGTGATTTATGTGTTCCACATCAAGCCAAAATTAGCTGCAGAAGCATGGATCAAAACGCTCCCCGCTGAGGAGGCACAAGTTTGTTTTAACGCAGAGGGGGCGTGGCATCCTACTCACTGATCTCGCAGTGGTCGCCCTCCCACCCGTCGCCGCAAATGCACTGGTACACACTGACTTTGTCGATGCAGGTGCCGCCGTTGTCACATGGGTTACTCTCGCAGTCATTGATGTCTGAAATGTCAAGGAAAAAATTGAAAGATTATTATAATCATTTTTTTATCATCTTATCTTGTATTGTTAATATGAGGAACCTGCTCTTACTCTCATGGCAGTAAGTGCCTCTGAAGCCCTCCTGGCACTCGCAGCTGAACTGGCCCCCGGCCTGACTCCGGCAGCGGCCGTGAGGTCCACACACATTTGACGAAATGTAGCGCTCGCCTCCCGGCGTGCTGTTGGACGCCACGGCGACGGTGCAGCTGTCAATCACTGCAAAGAGGAGAAGAATCGGGACAGTGAAACGACAGATAGAGCCCAAAATATCAGCACAACGTGTTTGTCTTTCAAATGACATGGAAGAAATTTACTTAATTGGCCGTCGACTATAAAATAGGATGAGATCGAATGGGGAGATAATCAAAGACAAGTTGGTTTAAAAGCAACAATATTCCGTTTATGCTCCAGAACAATCTTTTCCTCTTTTTTTTAATCCCTTTCTTTCCCCCTGTCCGATCAGACTAGCAGAGCCGGGTCAATTTGCTTCCCTGTAATCACTTAATTCTTGCCAAGAACAGAGATACTGTCTGGTATCTGACTCCGTGGTTAGTCCACTCAATCAATTACACTCACACACACACACACACCCTCTGAAAAGAAGAGGTAGCCCTCCAAGTCATTACCAGGAACACACACAGAGCCATCAGCTTATGCCAGACTTTCAAGGGACTCTGGAGGGAGAATCACTGCAAAAGCTTTGCAGAGGAAATAGGGGGTGGGGATTCATCAATGTGGCTTCTATTAAAATAAATACATGTTCACCTTGGCCAAAACACAAACTAAAGCTATTGCCTGCATAAGAAGGAATTAGATGCTCCGCAGCTCCACAGACAAACAGAGACTCGCCTTTACACGTGGTGGTTCGACAGTGGTCTTTGAGGTGAGAGCAGTTCTTGCCCTCGTAGTCCTCCGAGCAGGCGCAGTAGTAGTCTGTGGCCAGGTTAAAGCAAGGCGCTCCATTTTGGCAGGGGTTGGGAGAGCAGTAATCGATATCCAGCTGGGGGGAGGCATTGAATAGAGAGCGGTGAATCTGATAGCTGACACAGTTTCTGCTACACTAAACAGAGCGAAGCCCACAGCATCCTTCCTACAGGCTGCGCCAGGAAACAACACACACGCACAGCATTTGGAGGAACGGGCAAGGGGGGGGGGGGGGGCAAGGCTGAGACATAGGAGCCGTCCTGAGTCTGGGCTTCACCACTGAGGAATGTATCTGGCTATAGCCAGGAGCAGCTTCAACAAAGCACTCCGCTTTCAGCCATTTAAGAGGGCGGGGCAGGAAAACTTTAACCCAAAGACGGCAACACTGGCAGAAACTAATCGGAGATTGAGATGCTAAACATTAGCAGGGAGGACGCGTGCATGCGAGCTCAGCGGCGGGAGCCGCGTCTCACCTGGCAGAGATTTCCCGAGAAGCCGGCCAGGCACAGACACCGGAAGCCGTTCACTTCATCCTGACACCGGCCGCCGTTCAGGCATGGCGAGCTCACACATTCATTGATGTCCCGCTCGCAGTGCTCGCCGCTGAAGCCCGGCGGGCACGTGCAGCGATAGCCGTTAACCAGGTCCTGAGAGAGAGAGAGAGATGAGGGTTAAGAGAGCAGATTTCATTAACCGCTTTGACAGGGTGGGGGATCCCCGCCCAAACGAGCGCCGTCAGAACAGAAGGAAGAGGCCAGCTAGCGGGGCGCGGACTGGAAGAACTTTATCACAGCGCAACAATTATTCAAGCAGTTTTCCTGGCATGGAGCCGACACAATTCTCATCGTAATTCAATCGACTGCGGTTTAAATGCATTCGAGTCCCTCCCTTACAAACACAGAACTCTTTGATACGACTTCAGAGAGGAATTTCACAACAGTTTCACCGCCTCTTTGACAGACGAGTGTGTAGGGCGCAATTTATTTTATTTTATTTAGCATCTGTAAATATCTCATGCTATTGAAACACGATGCAATAAAAGACGCAAACAATGTGGGGACACGAGATAAGGCTGCGTGTGATTCGACCCCAACGCGCACCTTGCAAGTCCCTCCGTTCTGGCACTGGTCCTTGCAGTCGTTTATGTCTGCAAGAGAAAAAAAAAAGAAGACATTTAAGGATTAATTCCCAACTGCTTAGCTAAACAGTGCGTCTAAGAAAACAAGCCTGCGTTTCACGTTTCCCATGGTAGAGCTCTGTTAGAGCGAGCGAGCCCTTCGCTAGAGTTGGCTTCATGCGGCCGCAGGATCAGCGCAACACGGAGTATTGAGCAATCCCGTCTGCTGCCAAGTGAAACTCGCCCTGGGATTGTTTGGAGCCACCTCTAAATCACCACGGCCTTGGCCACACACACACACACGCACACGGGGCTAATGGTGATACGGCACATTTGTTTTCATTGCAGGAGAGGCTTGCCCTCCAAACTGCCTGATTCATTCTCACTGCCGAAGTGAGAGACAGAGCAGACAAACACAAAGGAGGCGGGAGATGCACAGCTGCGAGCTGCACAGCCTTCGACTCACTGGTGTCACAGTTCTGCCCCGTCCAACCAGGGATGCACTCGCAGAAGTAGCCGCCAATCAGGTTGCGGCACGAGTTGGCGTTGACACAAGGCTCGCCGTCGCATTCGTTGGCATCTAGAGAACGACAGAAGGGGTTTTTGTGGCGTTTGCGCGCGTGCAGTTGACAGGCATGGCGGGACGGAGAGAGGAAAAGAGGCTCACCTATCAAACATGTCTTCCCTGTCCACTGTGAAGGACAGTGGCACCTGTATCCGTTAACCTGATCCTGGCAGGTGCCTCCGTGGTTGCAGGGGTTCGGCGAGCAGTCGTCGACATCTGAAGCAGAACAAGTCAGCTCTGGTTTACTCAGCATCTCGTTTCTACGAGGGACATGCGTCCACGGCGTCGGGTGCCGCCTTACTGATGGTGCACGACGGGCCGCTCCAGCCTGGCGCACACTGGCATTCGTAGCCGTGACTGGTTTCTGAGCAGCTCCCGCCCACGGCGCACGGATTGGACAGGCAGGCGTGTTCCGCTAGAACGAGAAAGACACCATTAAAACGACCTCCCGATTCATTTCAGACCAGGGCACATCCCAGCCGTTACACCGATTTCGTGACGACATTTAGGAAATGTGCCAGGTTAATGGAACTTGCCCCCCCCCCCCCCCCCTCTGATAACCTAATATTAAGACATTTTGATGAAGACAGTGTCTTTTTCTTCAACAGTTGGACTGCAAAAATGCGTTTCATTCAGCTTCCGAGTCTAATCTGTAGAAAACCTCGCCCCCCCCCCCACCCCCACCATTCTTACTCTCATCACCAGGCAGACTGCAGCACTAGAAAATCATATTTCATGCCAAGTTGGCCCGACCAATGCACCGTGACTCCCTTCTGACTCCCCACTACTCATCCTCTGAGAGGCGGGACAAGATGAGACTGGCAGGAAAGGAGGGGGGGGCGGGGCGCCACGATGACCTGATGGGTGGATCCCGTGTGAATTTTTAAAAAGTGAATGATTAATCTGGGAGTAGCCTAGTTTGCAGCGCTGCACCCTGGCTCTACTGTACTACTGCCCAACAACTACAGCGGGCTGACACCCCCCCCTGGTGTGAGGACCTCTAGTTACGGAGGGCACGGCTCCCTGACATCTCCCCAGTTAAGCTGTCAGCACCCCGCGAGGCTCAGATTTAATGAGGACATCATCTCCACGCTAAGTGTTTGCAGCAGCTGAACCTTTGCGCCACACTGATCTGTCTCAAGTGTCCGAGGAGCAAAGGGATGACAGGCCCCCCGAAGATCAACCCAGTGGATTACCTGACTGGGGGAGCAGGGGGGGGCACTCACACTGGAGTGGAAACAGATTATAGCTTTGTTACCACCTCCTCTGATTACAAACTCAAGGCACCTCTGACCTCTCGTCTGTAACTGCGAGCACGAGCCTGAGATGCCGTGAGATCGCGTACTCGCGCTTCCAAAAAAGCAGGAGGTTCTGGTCAATTTGAAGTGGCTCAATTTGCAGTCAAACTGTTAACGGGAGCAAGAACGTTTCCGCCACTAGCCTACAATTAGTGTCCTAAAAGAAGCAGCAAGAGGAAGACTAAACAATGAGCGGTTAAACCCGAAGCAGCAGAGGATGTTCTGAACCCTTCAAAGTCTGGGCCCTGTGTTTGGTGGGATTTTTAATAGGTCATCTGGATCTGGTGACCACAGGAGCTTCATACATTAGCGCACATCAAAGCAGTGCTTTCAGAAAAGGCTAATTCGCGTGTCCAACCAGCGGCGTGTTCCGACGCTCACCTCTCTGACAGTTGGAACCCGAGTAGCCCTCGGGACACGTACACTGGTACTTGTCAGGTCCCGTGTTGATGCATGTTCCTCCATTCAAGCATGGCTGATGGGTACCGCAGTAGTTCAGGTCTGGAGGACGGGTTCACACGCCGTTAGTTTTGTTTTCACACAACGCGAGCCGCTGCTACAGAAAATGCACGTGAAATCAGAGACGATAATTAACCTTTGTCGCAGAGGTGGCCGCCCCAGTTGGTGTCGCACAGGCACTGCCAGGGCTCCACACAGGTGCCGTGCACGCAGCCGGGGTGGGGGGTGCACTTGTCGCAGTACTGGCCCTGCCAGCCATACAGACACCTGCAGGACACACGGAGAAGAGCCACGCCGTCAGCCTCATAGGCGGGACATGAAGGACAAAGACGCACACGTGCACGATCCGGCAAGGTCATACGATACCTGGGAGATTTTTTTAAATAGTAATAATAATAATCGTCACAAGCAATGCAGGGATAATCTGCACTTTAGCGCATCTGGGTTGTGCCATTAAACACCACAGATGTGAACGTTAAGCGGGAGACGTTGATGCAGCAGCTGCAAGATAACACACGGGGGACGGGGACGCAGGAGTATTCAGCATTTTACCAACGGGGGGAGGGAGGGACAACCCAAAACACTAAATTACAATTCCATCGAGGCCTTGAGCGCATCTAACATTAGCATGCGGCCAGACGCTCCCTTATAACAGCAAGCCATGCCTGTGGCTTGGCACTAGTGACAACCGTACAGGCGAGTGTTCAGCCTCGCTGCCATTAAGCTTCTGCTCATCCTCTTTCCCACAAGTCAGGCTGGTGCCCCCCCCCCCCCCCCCCCCCAGGCCTGGGGAAGAAAACACAGCTCGCCGACCGCTGAAATGTCCAGGCCCACGATTACGCTGATAACGCTGCCTTTTGTCTCCCTAGGCGCCGCATTTAGGACAGCAGCCCAGCTCGACTGATAAGTCTGCTTTTAAAAAAAGGAGGCGACGTGGAGACAGGTTTGCTGCTGCAGAGCCCGGCGACAGGAAACGGCGCCCCTCTTGGGGGAGCGGGCGGCTGATTAGCCTCGAGAGAGAGGCAGACTGTAAAAATAAATGTGTCAGTGATTAAAGAGGCTACTTTATAAAGTGTCAATCCTCTAAATGATAGACGGAACGGGATTCATTTACAGTACCTCAAATGTTTCCGTTATGACAGGGGAATGTCGTTTTACACCTGAACGAGAATCCCGTTTGCTGTGGCTGCACTTCTTGCATCAATTTTCTGGTTTGGAATTATTGGCACGCAGGCGCGTTACTACGACGCCCACCGAGAACAATGGAAGCTGAAGGTACCATTTAAGAAAGCCATCTCCAAAAAAAACTCCAGCGAGGAGTCATTAGCCGCGGCTTTGTGGCTCGGCGCCGAGACGTCAGCCCTCGCCTGCAGCCGGTGCCACGATGTGCTGTTGGCCAACACTCTGGCTCAAACCCCGTGGTGGGAAACGGCGCAGCAACTACAACAGCAGCTTGCTTGCAGAGTGCATGTAAAACAAGGCAAGGCTTTATATACGAAAACCACGCCTGCACAGAAACTCAAGCAACCGAGCCAATTCTCCTGCCAGTGCGCCCAAACAAGCACTCAAGAAACCTGATGTCAAAAAGCTCAGCAGAAACAACAAAGCCTCTAATGTCGGCGCTGTGGGAAGGTGTGCAGGGCCTCCCGCAGGATGGCGAGGAGATACAACAATGCCCCAGCGCTGATATCCGTCTGCGCCTGGCTTTTCCTCTGGCTGCGTGCATAAACAGCAGTAGGAAAACCATTAGCTACACAAACATTACACTTTAAGGCTCGTACAAACGTTGCGTGTGATTTAACTGATAACGCTTTCCTCGTCGGCGGGAAACGCACAGGCGACGTTTCCAACATGGAGGGCCTGGCGGTGGCGCCGCTCGTTTCTCTCAGGTTGGCAGCTCCAAAGCCCCACGAGAGAGTTGCAGCTCAGACTGCAACGCCGCTAAATCCCGGGTCACATCCGCGCCGCGACAGAAGTGGACGCGACGGGCCACAGATCCAACTAATCCAGACGAACTCCCGCATCCATAACAAGCAAAGGCACATTTAACGGAGCCGGTTAAACCTACAGGGAAGGTCACAGAGTTCAGTCTCTGGCACTTACTTGCATCCTCCCGGCTCCTTACAAGAGCCGTGTTCAGTGCTGCAGCCTTGTCGGCATATGGCTGAAAAGGAAAGAGAAAGGACTGGAGTCATTTTCGAGTATCGTGTTAAAGTATAGCCTCTAACAAACACTCAATATCATGCCCGACACACCACTCAGAAGAAGGTTAAATAAGATGAAAATAAACAGACTATTTACATCCTTGGGATAAAGTTTACTCGCGGTCACACAGGCAATAAAAGCTTCAATTCAATAGAGGGGATGGCGTGAGAGAACCGAAACAAAGTCCCTCATTCAATGCAAAACACAGCAAGACACAGCAAATCAGCGCGAATCAGAGATTACAATCAGGCTGCGAGCTTCAGATGACTCGTTCTCGGTCAAAAATAGTAAATCGACTGTCTTCAGTGTTTCCGTGTCGGAGTGACTTCACCCGTTGCTGCGTGCTGCCGTTCCCGCCAGTGCTTACCCGTGGTGCAGTCCGGTCCAGACCAGCCTTCCAGACAAGTCTTGTTGCCGTTGTAGTCACACGTGTAATGCCCGAAGAACTCATCCGTGGGCCGGCAAAACTTGTTGCAGCCGAAGCCGTAGTAGTGCTCATCGCAGCTGACCCGGATCTGGTACTCGAACTGGGCCACGGGGCCATTGTGAGTCAGCTTCTGCCAATGTGGGCTGGGGTTGATCATGCCGGAGTGAGACGCCTGCTCTATCAACTTCCCATCGGCACCTGACATGTCCATTTTCACACAATAAAACAAAAGAAGCACAATTCTCGGTAAAGAAATGATCTAAAAAAAGGTTCTGGGAAGGCTGCATCTGAGTTACATTATGCATTTCGGGGGGGGGGGGGGGGTTGCAAAGTTCTCCGTGATCATAGAGTGGGAACCCAAAAATGCCCCAAAGATTCAGACACAAATTGCAAGAAGATCTTAGATAGCAGATTATATGTAATTAAAGCAACTATGTGCTCTGGAGCGGAAGGAAAGCAAAAAGGAGGAAATGCAGGATAAAAAAAAGGAACCGGCTGCATGTAATGAGCATTCTCAGCTGCACTCGCGCTCCTTCTTCCACTCGTTTGTTGGTTTCTGATTCTCAGGTTCGCCACTGGAGGATACGACTGACCTCAGACGCCGCCTCTGCAGCCACTCGGGCAAGGAAAGAACGCAGCCGACGTAATTTAAAGCGCAACGACACCGTTGCCAGTCACTTCTGGGAATCCTGCCAGTGTGCCTCAGCACTTTTTTCCCTGACATACCTTTCATAAAACTCATTTTCACACACTTAAGTTATCTAAACTCGGCCGACGAGCAGAAGGCCCCGCTAGACAAAGGACAAAAGCCCCAGAAACAGATCCATTTTCAGCAAAAGAAAAAAAAAAAGGAAAACGGCCACGGCACCGTCACCGTGGCGAGGACAGGACCTGGGAGCCGAGCGCTGCGGCTGCACGCAGGGTAGACGCATTTCAATAACACGCCACGCCGTGTCCGAGCTCTGCGAATTAGCACCGCTCATTCATTCCCCACACGAAGCGCTCGCTACTCCACGTCTAAATCTTCCACCTGGGAGAGAATGAAAAATGTGTCTCGGCTGTTATTTACTGCACTCGCGTGAGCAGAGGTGGCCGACCGCTGGGTGGACCCCTCCCCTGTGCCGCGTGATGCAACGCAGTGCGGTGGGTGGCGGCCTGCTGCCATTTATTGACTGTGCCGTGGTGTGAATTGGGGAGGGGGGGCGCACTGAAATCACAGTGCCCGGTAACATTTCGCAGCGCTCTGGAATCCAGCGCTCGGCTGTGTGGCATTTCGCTACCGGCTGCCGGCCTGCAGCATCAGGAGTAGCATGTCCGTACTACCTGCTGCCTGGCTCGGAGCGCGACATGCACCAGACGCTTCACGAGGCCTCGTAAGGTCAAGCCTGGACACTAAAGACATTCTGTAAGGACCAAAGAAATCGGGCTGCAAAAAGAGACTGTGCCGATGTAAAGATAACTCGCTCAGGTTTACAGATAAGAGTGGCAGGGTATTTAAAGCTCAACACGAGAATCAAGACTCCAGATAGTTGCCGTTGGGGTATCGGCCTGGACTGCATGAATCCATCGGGCCCCCCGCTGGAGCAGCTGCAGACGGCGCACAGCCTTTTAACACCAGCATCATAATAGTTCCTTGGAGAGCGGCAAATACGGCAGAAAAGACCGAAACCTTGTTAACCTCAAACAAACCCCCCCCATCGGAGGGGCTCGCCGTGCCCTCGCCCCCTTTAAACGCCAACCAACAGGAACGTCCCTCAACTTAACAGCAGAGACCAAATCTGGCAACCGTGGTTCAGATGCAGCAAGTCGCTGCCGTGTCCTCCCCACGTACACGAGGACGACGCCACACAGCCTACGCAGAAAGATCCCTCCGATGCGCGTCCTCCGATGCGCGTCCTCCGTGTGCGGCCCCCCCACCTGTACCTTCCAGATAGCGCCTGCGACCGAACGCTGGCGGCGCCGCCGAACTCGGCGGCCGGATGGACTCCGTGTTTCACGCCTCAGTGACAGCGAGATAGCGTGACCCCCGACCCTCGCTGGCAGCACCCACCATCAGTCATCGGACAAATGAAAACATTTTCATAGGGGGGGGGGGGGCGAGCACCTCCTCCTCCTCCTCCCTATCTGCACCCCCCCTCTCTTTTCTTCTGGTTCCCTGCCCCGCAGGCACCTGTCAACACACTTTCTTAACGCAGACCCACTCAAAAACCCAGCGGGCTGAAAGGAAGAGGGCAGCGAGTTCAGGGAGGATAAACTTCCTCTCCTGAACTTCAACACAAGTCCTCCCAGAGGAGGACGAAGAGGAGACGGAGAAGAGAGGGGAAGGCGAGATCGGGGATGCCAGACGAGGACGAACACTCACCGCTGGTTTCATTGTTGGAGTCCAAGGCTTTCACTATCAACGTGTAGGACCTCTGAGGAAGGAGAGACAGAAGGAAGAGCGTGAGCATCAGGTGGATCCTCGCACGTTCACTGTGCTGTGGAAGAGAACTGTGAGCATTAGCAGACAAGGGTCGAGCAATAAATGGTTTAGAAATGGAACACAAAGACGAACCCCTTTTCCCACCATCACACTGATCGGAATCGACGTCGTGAATTTAACGCTTTAATATGTTACACTTGAAATAAATGAATGATTGATGGTTACACACAACCTCCCTGGCCATATTCATTAGTTTTCTCCTTCCCCTTAGTAAAGTAGCACAAAACAAGGCCTCATAAAAACCGATGTTCAGTGTCAACTCGGAGCATCGGCCCAGAGTTCTGATTAAGAGGATAAGCTCACGGCGACCGAGAGGTACCTGCATCGCAACGATTAGGACGATGGACACACAGACGGGGACCTGATTTAGCTCGTTGGGGTATCAAACGGCCACACACACACACACACACACACACACACACCAGAAACTAGGCAAATATAGCAGGGCTGCACAGACAGACAGAGTTGAGCAATGACGAGAATAATTTTTAAATGTTTTCAAAATAGCACATTTAAAAAAAAGAAATGGCAGAATTCACCCTGCAATGCCTGAAATCCGTCTTCGTCTCCGACCCCTTGCTCTCTTTAGAACCGGCTTCTCTTTCCACATGTTTACACAATGTGGAAAGAGAAGCCGGTGGATGAGTTCCAGTGCTCGGAGAAAGCACAAAGTCACTTCGGGTTTCGCAACACGCTTTATTCGGGATTCTCGATTGTTGGCCATTTAAAAAAAAAAAACGCTGGTGCAATGCACTAAGAATGCTGCGCAGCAATCCAAGACGGAGCGCTTAAGAACGCCACATGCAAGGCAGCGTTGATATAGAAAGAAAAATGAAGTGTGTTTGAAGGGGAAGGCAGAAAAAAAAAAAAACCCTGCCAGGATGGAGAAACGGAGAGAGACTTGAGAAGTGCTGCAGGTATGGAGGGCGGTCTTGATTTCAGCACTCTTGAAGAATGCTTTGTCCGATTCGAGGTCGGTAGCGCTCACACCGATATCAGCTTACACATTCAACGGCGCGCCGCGCAACCGCCAGGAGGGACTGGACGATATGCTGCAAGCGCGCACGCCGGCCTCACAGAGAAAGCCTGCGATTGTGAGAAAGGGGTAAATCTGCATCCACTAGAAAACACCTACTTGATATTTTCACACACACGCTCACCCCCCCCCCCCCCCCCAGCGCTATCTGGAGGCATTTCAGTCATTCTGCTTTGCGATGACTTCATGTTAAACAAACCCGCCTTGCAGGAAACCTCCCTTTCAATTCCCAACGAAAGACAAACGCATGACTCACTCCTGAGCATTTTTTTTGGGGGGGGGGTGCACTTGGGTTTTGTGCACACCTCTCCTCCTGATCTCTCTCATCCTACGCCAACGTTTCAGTGCAATCAGAGCGGCTACGACTTGAAATGCGTCTCTTATCAGCGACAGGCCTTCCACGACAAGCTTCGACTCACAACTGGCTGCAGTTGCTTGACACAGAACATCAGCGGCAATGCGATGCTTGATCGTTCGCCACGTTCCAGCAGACGGCCATGTTTGTTAGCACGAAGGGAAAGAGTCACAGGGTTCTCCTCATGCCTTAAGCAGCATCTCGACCCGCTTTGATCTTTACCTCGCGTCCAGAGCGGTTTGCTGAAGAGCTTTAATTCGGATGTCATCGTGGGGGATCTTTTTTCAATGTGCCATTCCAGGGTCTGGGCTTCAGGCAGCAAAGTAAGATCATTACGTATCACACAGACGCATCTTTAGATTCTGGTGAATCCATTTGACAGTTCTCTGGAACACATCCCACATGAGAACAGAAAACTCTTTCTTAAAACAGGAACTCGAACGCTCCCCTCACGGACCCGAGCAAGTCACCAGACTCTAGAAGTCTGAATCACCAGCGAAACCTTAAACCGATGCGACAGTGACAAAATAGGAAGCCGCAAATAAGGGAAGACAACACTTTTCATTGGACACTGCATCGACTGGATACGTCACCCTAAATCGACCTTTTAAAATACCCGTTACGCGTCACACTGTGTCCTGACTGGACTGATGAGGCATTAACTTTAATAACTTATTGGCAAATTCCTTAAAAAGGTATTTCAACAAAACATAACACACCCATATCTTGAACGATTTTGGGCTTGCCTCAACACGGCCACTACATCCCTGCCCGTCGTGCTGCAACCCATAATAAAACCGGAGGCACAGAGTATAAAACTTTAAACCCCAATGGCCCTTTCATCGATTACTGATCGCCTATTTGCCTCAAAGTTCAGCTTTTGTGATCAACAACGACGCTGTACCAGCAGCAGCCCCGCCGTGACGGCGCAGCTCAGTTCCGGACCCAAATAAAGTGCTTCCAGAGAGTGAGATACGGGCCCTCCATCACTCCTCGCCGTTATCAGCTCGGAACCGTCTGCCACTGCCAGGTTTCACTTTTCCCAGGCTCCCCAGCTGACTCACAATGTCGCTTTGAACTAAGGCGTGTGTGCATACGCAAACACGCATGCGTACGGCCACGGTCAGGCAAATATGTGAGGCCATATGGCCTCCTGTCGCTCGCGGCCAAGTCCACGCGATCCAACATATGAGCGGCATGAAGGCCCTCCCAGAATGGAACGTTCCAAACAACACGGCTGAATATGATCAGCAGGGGTATCCCCCCCCCCTCAAATGGAAACCGACCCCTTGGATGTAAAATAAAAGGTTTATTACTGAAATCCATGTCACGGAGCAGCTGGACAAAAACGGCCAATCTTTGGCGAAGGTAAGGTCCGACAGATTTAACCGGTCCAGGCCAACAGTCAGCGCAGAGGAAGTGTCAACAAGCCAGTCGATGGGCGTTGACCTTCCCTATCAGTTTTCCTGACTCAATCACTTCATTGGTATCAAACAGCGATCTAACCAATGACTGGGACTGCCGGGCAACACGCCCTGTTTTGCCATAAACCCCGGGCTCGCCTCATGAAAACACAAACTCTCATAATCGCATCAAAAGCTGCTGACTGCTCTGGAAGGCTTGGGAAGCGGCTCCTTTCTCATGAGAAAGACAGCAGCTCGTTAAATACGCCATAAACGCTCCGCGAGGCCACCTCGCCACGGACACATGCACGGCACAACTGGACAGCAGTTTGGATTCAAACCAAGTCAGGCACGTGACAAATCTATTAGGAGACAGACCCCCCCCCCCCCCCCCCTTTTACATGCATTTCCTACCCTTACATTCCCTCTGATGCGCAGCAAGGCCAGTGTGTCACAGTGCAAGTATGCTGAGAAAGCGCTTGTTGAAGTGAAGGACAGGGTGAGGTAGAGAGAAAAACATTTCTTTTCCCTCTTTCACTGGAGTAATTTGCACTTAACTGCCACATCAGAGCCGACTGTACAACGCAAACATGTCATTACTCCCACAGCTGCCAGTAGCCCTTCTCCCCTCGGGGCCGAGCGGCCCATTGTTCTGCTCTGCAACCCACCTGAAGCCAGTTCTCAGACAGCTCCGGCTCGTCAACACGTCAATCACGCCGATGCCGGCGTGTCTGAGAGGACACGCCGGCGCCGGGACCGGACAACGATGAGGACGCCATTAAACATGGCGAATAACCATTTGGATCCAAAGAAGGGAAAGAAGTCTTTTTTTTTTTTTGCACCTGATCAGTGAAATTAGTCAAAGTACCTGAAACTCAAACCGACGACGGGCCGAGCCGGAACCAATAGGACAGCTTTCCTTGGGGGGGTGCGAGGGTAAATGTGCTGAGGTGGCCCGAGAGCTGACTTCATCGCCGCTACAACCGCTTCCTGCTGCTCGCCTTGCATTGGCGTTGCAGCCGCTTCGCCTCCATTATGCTCTGTAATCCTCACTGGAGTCACCGAGGGCGACGCCATTGTCCCCGCCTGCATACGCTGCGATTGGACCGAAGGCCCTCCACGCCTCTGTGGAGTGAAACCATGGAGCGGACAACCCCGGCGAGTCCCACGTCAGACTCTGAAACGCCGAAGCGCCCCGCATCCAGCTGGACACCCTACCTGATTGGAGCACATGTGCGGAGCCTCATTAAGTGCAGCAGTTACCGTGGGTGGCGAGGTTAAAGCGCCGAAATGCCTGGGGTCCAACCGAGCGTGACTTAAACAAAAGCCCTTGGACTCCACAAGAGGCCAACTTCATGCAGCTCACAGGAGAGGATGAAAGCGGGGGAGGGGGGGCTGTATGAACTCCGAGCACCCGACAACCTAGTTGCACCACGCCGCCATCTGTCCACAACAGCCAATCCACTGGAGGAAGATAGTTATATCTGGTAATGCACAAATCTCAGCCTCAGCCACGTGTGACGTTTCTGAACCGATACAGGCAAAGCTTTATCGTTTTAAAAAGGCTTCTCTTGGCAACGTGACCCACCGGCTTCGTCTTTACAGGACCGTCCTTCCACCAGACCATCTTTTTTATTAACCGAGCCAGTGCCGCTCCCTCAAATCTGAAATGGGACCAGCTCGCATTTCAAGGGCAACAAGAGCCTTCTGCAAGCCGGAACGATTTTCAAACCACGAACACGAAATTAATCTGCCGAGATCGCAATGGCAACGCTCGTAGAAGCATGAAAACAAACAGAAACCTTTGTCTTTAAGGAGGTGCGAGGCACCAGCGTGCACGTGGCCCATAGCCCATATCAAATTGCGTGTTACCCGGTTGAGAAGATTGTTTAACCAGCTATTGAAATGTGGGGAAAATCATCCGTCCTCCTCCACACGAAATTTAGGAAACCTTTCAAGATGTTCCAGTTCCATCGCCGTGCTCACCCGCCGCACGGTGCTTGAAATAACAATAACCTCCATCAGGATTGAGGTTAAAAATAGCCTTAATGTAACTGGACACACGCGTAGCAGCAGCAGACTGCGCCTTTCACCCATCAGGCACACTGGAGGAGTTTGGGGGCCAAGCTGTGGGGCCAGAAAGTCTGTGCACAGTCCTGCTTTTTTCTCTCTCTTCTTTTCATGATGCTGCAATGTGCTCCAAGCATTGCAAATCATCTCTCTCACAGAGCTACAGCTCTCCCCACAGGCCTGTCAGACCCGTGTATTTACTCTGTGAAGAAGATCCGACACTTGAGGAAACCAGAAAGTGGGTTTTCGCTCTGAGGTTGCTCTGCAGTGGCCGCAGGGACAGAGCAGAAAACTGTGAGAATGCAGCTCACACGACTGGTTTTATTCATTTGTTTTTTCTTGGGGGGGGGGTCATATCTAACCAGACACAGAGAATCATAGCGCAAGAGAACAAAAATCCCAACATGCATTGTAGAAAGTTATATTTAAATGAACTGATTGAGCACAAATATTTCTTATTCTGTGCTTTTTCTTTTTTTTCCAACATTTCCAACTGAGGATTATTATTATTACAGCTCAAAGGAGTTCAACATTGTTTAGATAGAACAGGCAGGTTTGCGCCTGATGGGAGAAAAATACCTGCACCTGGTTAATTGGCGCAGATAATTCGTCTGTGGGGGGGGGGAGAGAGACAAACCCATTCTTTGTTTGGTTTTCGGCGTGTGAATAAGTGACGGGCAGTAATTGCTCAGAATTGCCCTGCAAACAGACATTCCATGTCGGCCTCTTTGTGTTTCAGAGACGCGCGTCGGGAAACACTTTTTTAAGTCTCCAACTCACCGGCCAGGCAAAACTGAAGGGCAAAACAATCCTGGATCTGTCATTCCTGGCGGAGCTCCTGTAAGACAAGGTATTCCCCCCGAGGACCGGCGTAGTTCTCATCCCGAAGCTGCAGGGCCCCGCAGCAGAAACCCTCGACTGGTACTCCTTTAGACAAACTTTGAAAAACGTGTCGCACTCGTCCCGCGTGCACCGCCGGTCCGCCGCGTTACGCGCGCCGTCGCAGCACGCGCCGCTCAGCAGCTCCCCGTTGACGTTGTGCGCCGACAAGATCTGCAGCTCGAATTGTCCGGATCCCTCCGACACCTGTTGAGGACAGCACAGTCAAAGCCGGTCGGGTCGGGACGGGGGGGGGCAGTGCGCGTTACGCGTCCGGAACCCCGTCGCGCAACACGTACCTGAAGCAGAGCGCACAGCAGGAAGGCAGCCGCCACCGAGCCCCGTCGCAGAATCATGCCTGCCGTCGCCGCTCGGTTCGTTCTAGTCGCTTGGCCGACGCTCGGCACCGGAGCTCTCCTCGAGTTTAAACATGCACGAGTGGGAAACCACGCGAGTGCAAGTTCCACATTCACGCGAGACCTCTTCCTGGTACGTCCCTCGGGCTTCTTGGTTATCCAACTGTTGCGCTGGAGAGCCTTTTTACGCAGGAGCCATGCGGCAGTCGAACCCAGTGCTGACTGACTGCTGGCCGGAGATGGAGCTGGATACACAAGTTCAGCGGAGGAGGAGTGACGCTGCTCCATATTCATGAGCGGGGGGGGGGGGGGGGGCTGGGAGCCAGCCCCGCCCCCTGTTAGGAGGATAACCATGCACTCGAGATTCCTCTTAAGGACTCTGGCAGTGATGTGGTGGAAAATCCGACTGGGAGTGATCTCTGACCTGCAGTCATATTGGTCCTAATAATAATAATAATAATAATAACCACAAAGTTAATTTTCAAGCAGGCATCAATTATATTCCTCTCCTTTCTTACGTCCTGCATTAGCTACATTCTCTACTCACCAAAACGTGTGCTATTATTTGACCTCATAAAGATTTATGTCTGAACTCTGCTGGTTTTACTCTCCTCTTCGTCGGCCCATTAGGCTACCCACTAAATCATCTGGAACGCAAAAAGCAGCGTGAATCAAGGCCGCCGTCGCTGAGCCAAGGGCATTTGGTTAAATGCGAGGTATGTCGGCCATCCCTGTAATTCGGCGCGAGCCTTGGATGAAGAGCGTTGAAACTCCACACTATTATGCACAAGTTGCAGCTGTTTAAGAATGCGTCCATTTTGTGGAATTTGAATAAACTTTGAATGCGAAGTCTGACAACATCATGCGATCAGGAGTGCACACACACACACACACACACACACACAACAACAACAAGTGCCCCGGAGTGGCAGGCCTCCAGGTTTTATGCCTGCCTGAGAAATGTCACACATTTGAAAACGACTCGCCATCCAAGCCTGTAACGAACAATTAACCTCCAGTTAATGGGCGAACATAAAACCAGGGCCGTCTGACCGGAGAGGAAGACGCTGACAGATGTAGCCTTTCAGCGTGGAAGGGCGATCGTGGCCAGGTGTACCTCAGCAAGAAGGCAATCTGTGAACTGGATCATTGACCACACACACACACACACACACACACTCTTAAAAGAGAAGGGGAACCCCCTCTGCTGCTGTGGTTAGTGGTTCGTGAGGACCAATTACACAGGTCAGCCAATGGGTCACAATCAAGGAAACGCCGCTGGAAGCCGCAGCGTTGCTCGGCGATGACGGTATCAATCAGTAACTACTGTATGCAGCTCTTTCACCATCACGCTTCACAGCCGTCTGCGAGCGCGTCGCACGCCGCTCCTTTCTACCTTTGGACCCGGGGAGCAGATGCCACTTTCCCTGTTTCAATGGAATCTGTACGTGTGGTTCTGGTTCAGAGTTGTTTTCCCCCCCGCGGGCAGTAAAGCCAACAGCTTATCTTATCTTTAGTTTAGACGCCGGCTCAGCGATGCAAACAGAAGCTTCTGCCAGGGGTAGCACCAAAAGCCCTTCGTTGCAGGTTGAAATGCCTCGTTTATCCGTTGCGGTGGGCAGAACTGCGGCGAAACATCGACGGATTGAAACAGGGAAGCTTCTTCTTCATCACAGCTGTCCGTATTCAGGCGAAATATTTCCCGTGGTTGAAGTTCAAGAAGACAGGTATACGCCCCCCCACCCCCCCCTCTGTGTCCGCCTCAGTCAGCGAACTGAGGCCTCTCAGGTTACAGGTCTAATTGAAATGCTCTCTCGGGGTAATTAGGGTTAATTGGAGACGTTTTTTTTTAACCCCAGGCAGATTTTCTTTTCTCATCCCTTGATGTAAAAAAAGACAAAATTGCATTTCGAGATTGTATAGGAGGTTTAATGGCAGATGTGACGGGATCCCATCTGCCGCTGACCTGCCGGTGAAGGGCAAGGAATAGCGGTGGCTAGCGTCTGTTGCTTTTATCTATTGTTCAGTAAAAATGGACATATTTAGTCATATTCTATTAATAGACAAGATATTTAAAGTCAAGAGTTCCAGCATCACCGATAGTGTGGCAAGCCAAACCGCTTCCAAAGCTCAGCATTCCATCCAGAGATCATTCGCCACACAAGTCACATTTTCATTCTTTTTTTTTTACCGGCAGATTCTTCATAACAAACTTTTACCACTTGTTCTCATTCCATATTTTGTCCCTGAATTGGTTCCACTTAAACCTGTCAATAGCTTTTTGATTTAAATGGCTGTCGGTCGTTTTCTCACAGTGTTGAAGAAAAAAAAAGAAGCAAGGATCCAAAACCTTTATCTTGATCTCCTATCGATTTTGATGCTTCTTTATTTAAGAGAATGCCCACTGTTGCTCCCAGTATCTTCTCTATCCATTAAATAGTTTAAGTAATTCACCAAAATGCAGTGATATAAAAAAAATAATGAATCCACTCTAACATCTGCAGCTCTCAATAGTTTCCTTACTCAGTGGTGGCTGAAAGGACGAACTCGGGAAGGTTCATCCAGCGCCTCAACCTGACCGCCAGTTAGCAGCTCGAGCTCATCAGTAGCTAAACAGCATTCCCCCCCCCCTGCTCCTTCTAAGAAACGTCTGCAGGCGTCGCAGAGCACAGACAGGGTTTCTCCTCTGAGGCCACGGCGCTAATCTCCTGCAGCCTTAATGTGATTATGGTAATGATCGCACAAATGACCCCTGGGCTTTGGGGGATCCATTGTTCACACGTCCTCACACGGTGTCTGTGAGGGTGCATGCTGGACCCACCAGACTGATCCGGCCCTGGTGGCCTGATCCTGTTCTTCTGTCCTTGCTGGGCTCGGATGAGAAGAGCGAATGATTAAATACATTCCAAACAGCAACAAAAGGCCTGAACAACCGTGAGTGAGATGGATATCTTTTGTTGTTTGACGCTCAGTGCCGTATTCCAATCCCATTACCTCAGCCTTTTGCAACCCCTCCTGCCGCAGCGCATGCATGGCATCGAAGCCTGCCTGAATTCAGACTCCAACCCCGAACAAGAATGTGGTGGATTAGATGCTTAGCGAGCCCCCGCCCCCCCCCCCCCCCCCCATCCCTCAACCCAATCTTGACTAAATTCTGCGGTGCCGTCTCTTCTAAAAAGATTTTACAATGAGCAGCCTTCTGTTTTAAATTTATCCTATTACTTTTAATGTCATTATTGTTTGGCAAGTGCTGCGATCAGTCAGCTGGGGCTACTTGTGTGTTCCCCTACAAGTTTCTGCTTCCAGCGCAGATTTCTGGAAGTGTTTGACAATCTGCAGCAAGTTCAGAGACTAAAATAATGAAGGATGTCTGTCATCGGAAGTGTTTTCTAGTGGAAAAATCTGTAGTTGAAATGAAATATTCAGGTTTGGATTTTTCAATGAGGTTGAAGAATTAAATCCAATTTTTTTATTTTTATTAAAATTACACTGTTTGATGGAAACCCAGTTGGGATAGAATTCATAATTCAATTATTTTATGTTTGAAAGTATGTCTGGGGAATCTTTAAAATGTGATTAACATTAGTGGGCTATAAATAAGCCCTGTTTTTACACAACATTCTCGCTTTTTAAAATTGTTTTTATTATTATTTTGTATTTTCTTCTTTTTTATTTTTTTACATTTTCAAAACATTCTGCATTCACTTGGCTTGCATTTCCTAACAATCCCAGTTCACACAGATATGCAGCAGTGGCTGAAAATGCTCAAGTATTGACGCCAGACCAGCAATCTTTTTTTTCCAAATCACAGAATAAGATTCTGAAAATCTTAAATTGGAAGTGCATTAATAAACTCAGCAGTCAGGAGTACAAACAAAGTAAGCGCTGTTTTCTGATTGTTGTTCTGGTCGTAGTAGGCAGTTTGCTTACATTAACAGGCTTGGAACTACAATAGAGATGTGTAAAGCAGGACAGTGACAATCTATTTCGGAGGTATGGGGGGTCCAAAAATTACACTCTGTGTAGAAGAACTGCCAAAGCACAACAAAAGCTTAAAGGTTTAAGTTGAAATGAATATAAAAGAGCGACTAAGTAACCTTTACTGTAAATTAGGACATCTTACTAAGCGTAGAGGCACACAGTCAGAACAAGGATGTAATACTCGTAATTTTTTTACACAGAAGTATTAAAATGTTGGCGAAATACTGAACAGCTATAAGAACTATTACGTGATCAAGTGAAGCTCTGTCAAAGCAAAGATTGAATAAGAACAGCCAGCAACGTGCGGCTCACGGCGTCGAGACACGACGAGGGCCCGACTTCCTTCTAAACGGTGTGATGAACTGCACAGAGTTCAAATGTCACGGTGGGAAAGCCAGAGACGATGGCACAGAGTGAACCGGAGATGTTATAAGTCTTTGTGCTCGAGAGTGAAAAATGTGTGAGGTGAAGACGCACATCTGAGGAGCTCAGAGTTCAAACTGCGACACAGTGAGGCTCAGTGTTTCGGCCCATTTAACGGCATCGCAGTGTTTACACGGCGTGTTTATGGGAGCCGCTTTTACCCAGCGTGTTACAGATGGTATCAGCAATTGATGCGGGGATAAATATTATTTTCCGCTGTTAAAGGTGGCCACTTTGTTAGTTTCAACATTTATTCGAGAGCGTGTTCTGTGAGGTGGCGGTGTTCTTAATGTCTGACTGTGTACGCAGCGAATGCCTCGGTGCGGTTTGTGCACTCTGAGTCCAGCTGCTATGTGGAGGTTAAGTAGAAATTAGATTATAGAGGGCTGGGTTGAGAGCGTGGGTTTTGATTTTCATTGGTTCAAATTGTGCTTAATTGCTGTGGTGATGCTGTGGGTGAGTCATTTATGTCATGTTTATTCTACTTGACTTTTTTCAGGGGGTAGTGGGGGAGGGGGGGGGGGTTCTTCTCACCGTAGCACTGGGTATGGCACTGGCACAGGGAAATTAGAGGGCTTTAATGTCTCCGCATGCACATCGACTGTATGAATACTGGCTCAGCGCTCTGCATGAGCACGTGTGCCAGGTTGTGAGTCTGTGACCGGATCATCAGTCTGTGTGTGTGTGTGTGAGAGAGAGAGTAATATGTCCCAGAGCAGGTGTGTCACTGCACTAAGAACAGGTGTGAACATTAATTCCTGTGGTGGGAAAAGCTGGAACGTCGATGGGTGTCCACTGCTCTTAAATGATTGACCAATGCAGCAAGTGGGAGGACGCGAACTATTCAGGCGGGAAGATTAGATCCTTTACCCATCGCACCACCCAAAGTGGTCCTCCATAGGAGGAGCATCTGAGCTGGGATCAGCGATTCAGAACAGAGTTTTCTTCAAACAGGATATTGGCCCACTCTTTGGGGTCACTGCGGCTAATTACCTGAACTGCCTCTCTGGAGGAGGAGACACTGATAAAAAAAAAAACTTAACCTTCCTCTCTTTTGTGTCTGTTTTTCAGTCACATTTCACGTCAAATCAATGAGTTGTGTCAGAGGAAATAAAGAGAGACAATTATTAATCTCATTGCAAAGCTTTCTGTAAACCAACCTGCAGTCCTGTCAATGTAGAAAAGCCCAGTCAAATCTGCACCAATTGCCAGCCTTGAAGGGAAAATATTGATGCTGGCAAAGCCTTACGTCTCTTACACTATGACAGAGTGTTTCTTTCCATGACACATTTAATGATTGCTCCCAAATGGGTCTGTCAGTTTGAATATAGGCGATCTCTGAATTTCACTTTTCTCTAAAACAAACAAGATTCATTGCCCCCCCCCCCCCCCCACACACACATTTGCAGAATGTGTGATCACACACCAGGAATGACTCTGGAGATAAAACAGGCATTTGAAGCTGATAAATGTTTTCACATTTAATCGCCTCTCCCTAGTGAGGGGGATTTGAACTGATGTTGTTTTTACAAGTTTGTAGATTGAAAGCCAAAATATTATTTTGGGATGCAAGTCCTTGATATGACATTACAAAGGTGTCAGCGAGTGAAAATATGACAAACATGAGGTTCAAATTGAAGAAGAAGAAACCTGTCACAGTGTTTTCCTTACGCGTTTCCCCTCAAAACAATTAATCCTAATTTAGCCCAAATGAGCTCTGTTAATCTCACAAGTATAAAGTAATTCCATGTCATGTTTAGAGCAGGGTCAAATCCCAATTCCAACATGTGTCGAGTCGGTACAATGGCAGTTAGGTTTCACAAACTGATCTAACAAGGGCAGCATTCGATTCGTGTGGAGACGTTTGTGTGGCCGTTGTTGCAGCCCCCCTCACTCACAACACACACGGAAGAGCCTTGTGTTGACTTCACCGGAGCATGCCAACCACTGGTTAATGTTAGACTAATGAGCCGATTGCCTTTCCCACTGTGGCCGTCCTGCTGGCTTAAAAGGCCCGACGCACACCGTGCATCTCCACGTAGACTTCACGAGCAATGACAGGAGAGTTTCTGCATCCTCAGTTTCCTTTGTTCCAACACTGAACCATCCATCTGCAATGTAAAGAAGTCCTTTGAGATTTGGGGAAATTCACGGATCGTGCTAGAGGAGCCTATCGCAGCAGTCAATGTTTTGAGAGGCGGGGTACACCCCGGACAAGCCGCCATTTCAGGGCAGGCCCACACACAGACAGACATTCATGTCAAACTGTTATTTTATATCTTTATTTCAGCACATCTTTATTTTTTGGGACACAACTTTACCCCCCTTGTTTCCCATCTTTTTCCAAGTTAACTGGCTGCTAGCGGGAGCTTCTTAATTACCAACAGTCATAGCAGACGGAATAAAAAATGTCCCATAATGTTGACAGACTGCAAAAAAAATGTTTTGCAGTGGACATGGGATCCATTATTAGTGTGGATCCGCTTCAAACGGAATGAACAGATGCTTTGTTGGGATCAGTATTTAATTTTAATGTGGCTTTAATACAGCAACATGATAAACAGGCCAAAACTGTGTTTACAGGCAGGATTTAGCCAATAAACAAACTTGTAACTGAATAATGCGAAGCCGCATCCAAGTTTAGGAAGCCACAATACCAGCATCTGTTTATTTTCTCTCTCAGACTGACCATATATGCTGTACTGCAGTCAACACACACTTTTCAGAAGTTTTTTTTTTGCAAAGACAAAGAAAATGTTGCGCCTCTGTTACATCTGTAGATTAAGGAGCCGTGACACACGATCAATGTAAAACCTCAATATGGTTAAATTTCACCGTGGTTTAATAGGCAACATGAAGGTTTTATTGCCATCTCTTTTTTCTTGGCCATGACTGTGTGAGTGGCCATAAAGCTGTCAGAACGAGCAATATTTTCCACCCAGCATGATGACAAATAGGCAAACGCATGTGTGGGTGTTATACAGACAACATAGTGTAATACACTATGTAATACTTGCATTCTGGCTTGTTGTTGTGTGTTGGTGCAGGGACTGATATTACATGTGCTCAAAAAAACTAATGCATGCTATTTATTATGAAAATAGCCAAATACAAGTTCTCCTTCCCAACCCTTCGATTCAGCATCATGGAATATTTCACCACAGAACATAGCCAACTTCAAGATCCTGAAGAAATGCTCCATGTTGCAGTTCAACATGTTGGCTTCACAACTTTCCTACGTCACGTGAATGCAGGAAAATTCCGTGCACAGCAGCAGCGCTGCATCCAAGACATCATGCAAAGTTAGAAATGGGAATGTTGAGGCTCATAATTTCCTACATCCTGTGGTTGATGTGGGAACAAACTTCCACCCACAGGGAAAAAAAGTTGCATTTCTGACTGATTTCTGAATTTACAGGTATCGCTAACCTGTTTTATTTTTTTAGTCACTTTGACTTGGAATGAGTAAAACTTATGCAAAACAATATGACAATATGCAAAACTTCACTTTCTGTCCTTTTAAAGCGCAGTCAAGACAAACATCCAGTAGGCTTGAAGTGTGAGAACGAGTTCTCCCTTTTGAACTCAGGCCAGAAAGATGATACCTCTACCACGGTTGGCAGACCCTCGGCCCTTTGATGGGGTGTCAGTTTCAAACAAACTGGCATCTCGGCCTGGTTCTGTCCTTTTGCCGATCCTGCTCAATAAGTGGTCCAAAAATGCCAAACTGTTCCTATTAGCAGCAAATGGGAAAGACAACAGAATATCCATAAGCGTATTGAAGGTGTTGAGGGTGACTGTGCGGCGTGCCTTGCTGCTTGGGGCCGGCTACAGGCTGGCAGCAGCAGCAACAGTGTTTTGACATGAGGCTGGCCATCTGTCACTGTCTGCCCGGACTCGTGCTGACGGATAGCGAACAGGCTGGCGAGTCTAACAGGATCTGTGAATCGAGGTCGAACAGCAGGAGGGAACCAACGTTTTCTTCATTCACTGGAAGACATGGCTAACACTGTTTATGCCGACGGCTAAACACAAGCCAACTTGTTTTCAGGTTGTTGTTTTTTTGCTGCAAAAGATTCCCATTCCAATTCCAATCAATGTGTTTCAACGCAGTGTGCAAACACATTGAATACCCCCCCTCCCCCCGGTGCACGATGCCTTATGCAAATCATGTGAGCTCTTTTGTGTCAGCACATCTGACATTCCTTCGTGTGAAGTTAGAGGATTGTCTTTGGGAGTCGTGCCCCACTGCCACTGTGGGCATGTGGTTTGTGCATGTTCATTATGAGGAGCTTGCCAGTGGCAGTTTGTTTGTTCTGCGCGTTGAAAGTGGAGGTTTGTGCTCATTAACAAGTTCTCTTTGAGTCCCAGGCTGGGGCCAATCTGCCGTGTCTTTAGCCATCATCAGCCACAATAATGTCAGCTATGCACAAAACAAACTAATGAAAGGCAGTGCGAACATTTAGTCATGGTTACTTGCCGTTACTAACAAGTTTCCTTGCCAACTCAACAATAAATACCAAAAACCTCTTATTAATTCTGGCTCAATTAATATGGAGCACATTCACATTAAGCAGCAATCATTACGCTCCACTGATCTAAAGGCCATTGTCACACAGGCACTTAAAGAAGTCTTTTGTGTAACAGAAGAATGGCAGAGTGACCCCCGGCGGTGCAGAGCAAGGCCGGGGAGACATTTCCCTCGGCCCCACCGCCTCGTCTTCTGCAGCCCGGAGTAAAATTTCAGAGTCCGAGTGGCCATGAGTGTTGCTGAGTGATAGGCAGAGAGGGGTGACCCTAAACCCAATAGCTTTGATGACTGAAACAAAACACAGACGATAACCTGCAGCTCTGAGACGAAGCACACGTTCGTGTGTGAGGCTTGCAGCTGCAGATGTCGAGGGTTTGGTTTGTGCTTCTTTTCTTATTGTAGATGTTTGATCATCAGCAAATCTCACCCAGAAACTACAAAGACTAGAGTCTAAATACCAAATATCCTGCCACCCATCATGTGGTGCAGCAGCTTCACTGACAGCATGCAGAGGAGCAAGCGGTCCTGACAATGACAGGGATATTGGAAGGTCAAAGATGTATCGTCTCCTTCTTTCCCCTGGTCCTGGTCATGGCCTGAAAAGGTTCTTCTCCTGCTACTGAATGGGTTTCTATTCAACAAATTAATGGGAAATATTCATTCCAATCCAGGGAGTGTGACTTTTTTGTTCGAAATATGTCTCTCAGCTGGGTGTTGAGTCAAACCTGCTATATATTAAAGGGCTGAACAGTTTAAATGAGTTCAGAACTGATTGTGAACATTTCAGTCGTGCACTCTTAACAATGGCATCGATACTTATGTCATGTTAACTGTGTGCTGGCGTGACAGGGTAAAGTATTGATACTACAGATAATGATCTCAAACACGGAGTGCGAAATTAAATGTAACTGCAGCAACTGTAGCATGCAAATACAATCCAGGGTGGCGGTTCAGCAGATTGTGCAATCAAAGAAAAAGGAAAAGGAAGCCACCAGTCTCCAAGGTGCTGTTTAACGTGCGTGAAATGATGAGCGTATTCTAAGACTAGATGATAACGCTGAAAAAAACGGGGTCAACAGATCATCTGTTTCTTTGGTGATTGGTTTTCTTTTAAAAATGAAAATAAATGTTGTAAATTGATCAGGCACACGCCACACGGCGCCGTCTACACAGACACAACAGAAGAAGAAACACGGATAGAATGTTACAGGTTTGTCGAACGTGTTTAAATGAACTGTTGCTCAGCCGACAGCACATCGCCGCTCAGTCTCATTTCACACGAAACACACTCTGAGTATTATGCTATCAAAGGGAGGGCGTGCACAGACAGCTGAACAAAGGCAACACAAGCAGCTGTGCCAGTGCAAACACAGATGATTTGTGAGTGAAAAGTGAGGCGGCTCCGCTAATGTAATAATGCCATGAAAAATAAGACAACCACAGTGTCGTTCAGATGTGTCAGCGTACAGATTATTTGCATTAGGCTGCCCTTAAAGCAGGCAGCATCGTTGTATTCTGATCAATTCAATGCCCCAGTCAGCTGGGGCATTGAAGCAGCGGCTTTGCCTCGCGTCCGTTCGGACTGAGGGATGGGTTTCTGACTCGAGGGGGCTGGCTGCAGTAGGAGGACCGGTGTTGTTACAGCTGATCTCTGTTATTGCAAGTGAAATATATGGCCCTGCTTGTTTTCTGAGATAGACCCAAAACGCTTTGCTTCAAGTTCATATTTATCTATCAAAGGGAAAAAAACGTCGGTGCGCATCCAGTGCGGCCTCCCAGACTCTTGTCCTCATTACGCTACCGAAGAAGAATCAACTGTGTGACTTTATCACATTTGATTACATATGGAAATGAGACGCGACTGCACGCACCATTTAAAGTAAAGATAGAGTCAAATGCATAATGGAGATCTGATTGATTTGCTGAATGTTTAGATATAACTTTATTAGCCGGTTTCAAATGGCACCTTTAAATGCCCTGCAGGTGTTGAAAAGTTGCCAGCAACAGTGGATAAATGAGAAGAGGCAGCACCCTGTGTAGCTGCTGCACAGCCACGGGATGGAGTTCCCCCTATAGCAGGACTGATTGGTATCTGTTAGGAAACGCATGAACATGACTAAAGAGCATTGTCTGATATTCTTGGCATTCGTCGCTGCTCTGCTCCCTGTTGGGTGTCCCTCAGCAGACTAATGCTCCAACCGGAGAAAACTTTGTTGAACTGCACCGTGAAACGTATTCAAATGCCACAATAATCTAAATATTTGATCTTTGCATTATGTGCTCTCGCACACAACGAGGTTCGGACACCTAAAGACTCAGGTTCGACCTCGGAGCATTCAGCTGAAGTAATGATATTACCTCAGTGGTGCATGAGGCAATTCAGTATTCCTATACGTCTTCGGAGGGAAGGGGAAGTCCCCGCGACTGTGTGCTGTTCGACTGGACCGGTTGTGTAATGCAGCCCTGGGATTAGGTGGAGCAGCCTCGCAGCAGCAGCAAACCCTCCCTCACACTGATCTGTCTGGGCTCACGTAAGTGAAAGGCTGGATCAGAACCGCAGTTGGCCCATGTCCTTCCACTGTGTCACACTACTCATCTACTGGCCTAAAGCTGCCAGAAGTCATTAGGACTGAAGAAATAAACAGGATTTGCCCCATGTTATGAAACCCTGCTAAATATATACACGAGAAAATACGTTTTTGACGTTTAATTTATGTTTGATACCGATGCAGGAAGTGTAACATTCTTATTCCACTGAGGATTGCCTAGACCAAAAACTTTGAAGTGTTATGTTTCTTGCAAAATGGAATAATGGAATAAAATGAATGCGGACATACTTTTTAGGGGAGTTGACATGAATGTCATAACGTGACGCTCGTGCATTTCTAACTCCCCCGTCTGCCATAAAATGTAATGAGTTCCCACCTGCTTCATGAGCATTTCGAATTTGTTGTAAGAAAATCTGACTAGAAATGCCAATCAGATTTGAGTGTTGATTTGCAAAAGCAAAGCGTCACAGAGATACACCCAGTATCGGCTTTAAGAGTCAGAGCGGGCTCATTTCTCCCTGTCGGTTAGTTATAGTGGGGGGGAAGAAAAGGCAGGAGAGCTACATTTGCATACTAAAGAAAATAAAATTGGCATTTATCCAGAATATGCTTCGACAATTAACAATGAACAACGGTAATTTTGCCAAGAAAAGGAGTTGAAAGTTAACTTGCGGAGACAAAGAGCTGCAGACCAAGGCCAGGAATATTTTATTGTAAAGGATCTTATTGTGGAAAAGCAAATATTGACATGCCTTTTAAGTTGCCAGCATATCGGGATAAGCGGTTTCATGACTGGAAGGAAAGGACAGCCATAAAAACACAACGGATCGACTCTACATAGCTACATAACTACACTGCTCCAGCAGTATTAAGGACCAAACACATCTAAATGGACTGGCTTGTTCCCAACAGACAGAGCCTGGGCCTCACGATATTAAATCTAATATGACGCAGAGCTCTAATTCGGTTAAAGGAATTACATCACTTCATTGAATCAAAGCATTACAACCTATCAGCAGCGGAAAAGCAACATGCGGTGTAATAATAATAAAATCAGCATTAAATCATTCAATGTTGAAAATATGATTCATGTTAAAATGGGAAATAAGCATGCAGTGATCCAATCAGGCTGGCGGTTAAAAGAGACCGACAGCAAATAGGCGGCAGCCCCGTCGTCTTTGACCGTCTATCTCAGACATCTCAATTGAAAGGTAAACTGCAATTTACTAAAATACAGTTGGGCAAAATGTAGAATTGTATTTGACTAATAAAACAAAAAAACCAAGTGAGCGCGATTATCAAACGCCTCATATATATCATTGTTTGCACTGAAATACTAGCAGTTACTCAGTGTGGCGTTGAATGAGGCGTAGGCTGCTCCACCAACTGTGTGTATTCTGCTGGATATCGGCCTTATATTGTGACAACATCACAATCTACTGTGTACAGTGTGTGCACGTAATCCATGTCATATCCTGTGGGGGTCTGGGATGAAAGACAGGCTTTAGATGCAACAATATGAGCCTTCAATCATTTTGAGGCCCTTAAGGGATAAAGAGGAATATTTTTCTCTGCTCGTTGATCATGAGTTTAAACAGAAAAGAGAAATGTACCGGTATATATTTACATTTTTGTGTCGGTATATATTCGATTTTGGTAATGGCATGATAAATTCTAACGGCATCGGTGGGAGCGTTGAGGTGATGAAGAGCGTGTGTGCACACAGCTAATTTGTCTGCTTCCGCTGAGGGGGAGGTGGCGGCCTCTCTGGGGTGTCTGTGCTTTAGTCCCAGCATGCAGCAGTGTGGAATGACAGATTGGAACGTTGAGGGAAGTGTTTAACCCTTGCTACCCCCTCAATTAGCTAACTTGTGCCCCATTTCCTTACAGATCTTCAGAACATATTTATGGGCGAGGCTTTATTCACAGTAGAGAACTGAGTCTGGATGCTTGATTTCTACAGAAGACTCGATCTGAAATTTGCGTTCCTCTAACTTTGCAGAAAAATAGTTTAGTATTATTATGGAAGCAGAGGCAGGAGACATGCTCTACTTTATTTTAATTACTGATACAATATTTAAGTGAATATTCCTATTGTAAAAGTGCAGCTAAATAACCGAGCTTGCTAACAACATCAGTAATTCCCAATAAATGTTGCACTTCATTCAGTTAACATCAAGTCTGGTCAGTGATTTCTCTTAGTGACCACAATGCAAGTATATTCCTTTCAAAAAGAAGCATATATATATATATTTATATTTAGTAGCATCTTTATGTTACTGTGGGATTTACAGAGTGTAAATCACATATGGTTCCATGCAATCCCTTCAAACGTGCCAGTTGACATTAAAAGCATTAGCATTATCGCTGAAATAAAGCCAATGAATGACTTTGTTTGGTGATTAAGATATTTTGGTTTTAGAACAGAAAGAACAAGTTTCATGCAAATACTTTTATAGAGAAATAAATGTTCCACTTTGGGAAAGTTTAAAGACAGAGGTGTTATCCCTCGTGATGCTGAACACAGAGCTACATTTGTGACCTGATCTCAGATCTGCCCCTGAGGAGGACCTACAATGGTGATTACGGATAGCGGCCCTTTCCTCTACAGGTTTTCCGCATTTTAATGACTCCCAAGCCGCCAATCAGCACGTGATTAACACCAAAGGCCTCCTCTTTCCCTTCCCTTGCTTCATCTCGACAGTAATCCAATCTCTCAGTGAAATGGAGACTGTGGACCAGTCACAACCGAGTCTGCTGACATTCTGTGTCTTGTTATTAGCACTTCAACAGCTCTCACCAAACCAAGAAGGAATACATTGTGAATGGGATCAGACACTTATGTCTCCTTTTTGTTTCTTGTGAGTGCTTGAGATGGGCAAATAAAAAGAATTCTCTCCAATCTTTTTCTATAGAAAAATGCTCAAACCATCTGTTAAATGTGCCATTTTCCTCTGACCTTTCTACTGACTCAACATGCTTTGAACTTGAATATCAGAAAAGGAGAAATTCAATCTGACTCTCTCAAAAGCTTTTGGCTGACAACTGAAGGAAACTCTCCAGGTTAACGATGGGTCATTGCTGAATAGGAAATCGAGGCCCTTTCCTTTAAAGAGAGAGGAGCGATCTGATGGCCCATCTGGTTAGCAAACATAATAAGACTGACACAGGTGAGCTGCAGATGTATGTGTATCAGTGTGTCTACATTTTACAGGCCACGATGATTCATAAACTACTGTTCTTGAGTCGGAGGGTAATATTTCAGTGAAACAGGCAGCTTACAGTCTTTTTTTTTTTCTATTTTCACATGAGTCATTTTTTTAAATTAACTGTTATTTCTGATTTATAGTCCCAATGCAGCTGGGGCAAGTCAAAAATATATTCTAATTGAAATGTACACTTTATCTACGCACAATATGATAAATACAAGCTCTTTTATGTAACTGAAAAACACAGGGTTGGTTTGAGTCAAAAGCTTTTTTTTGCCTGATCTCAGAGCAGGAGGTTTTTCAGGCCGTCAGACACCCAGACATCTGTGATTTACAACGCCTTCAACGGGAAGAACTACCTTCATCCTCATCATCCTGACTCTAAAGCCACATTTATTCATTCATTTTCACAGCCACTTTGTCCGTTATCGGGTCGGGGGTCGTGCTGGAGCCTATCCCAGCAGTCTACAAGCAAGAGGCGGGGTTACACCCTGGACAAGCCGCCAGTTCATTGCAGGGCCAGACAATCATTCACACTCACACCTATGGACAATTTAGTGTAACCACTTCAGCTAATTTGCACGTTTTTGCTGGCGGGAGGAACCCGGAGAACCCCGGAGAGAACCCACACAGACACGGGGAGAACATGCAAACTCCTCACAGAAAGGGAGTGCCACCGTGCTGCCCCACATGAATGAATACTAATTCATCTATAAAGTCAGACTATAATGAGTGATGAAGAGCTGCCACTATGTTCACGTGATAATGAATAATGAGAAGTGATAAACTCCTTCACAAGTAGCAAACATGTGTGCTAACAGTAAATGCACCGTTATAACGCATGTCATACCACAGTATGTGCGCCTGTAGCAGCAACCCTGATTGTGTATTTAAAAATACAAGTGATCAATTCAAACTGATTTGCAATAAATTAATAACATTTTTAAAGGTTGCATCTCACTCATAAGCTAAGACAAATAGAACAGAGCTGCCGGTGGACTGCTGAAGATGAATTACAGACTTGTTTGTGTAGAGCCATGCATCCATGCTGTGCCTCTAAAGACTAAGAGCACAGTCCGCTTTGGAGAACGGCGCTCTCTTTGTTGTAATACTTCAATATGCCACATATCTCCACGAGTGTGTTTAGAAAAAACACAACCGCAGTGATACTTTTGATGACAAGGCATTTCTCCGTCGAGAGTCCAGCTGAAAGACACATGTATGTAATAATTTATCACAAAGCCATTGCCATAGGACTTTCAGGGGGGATTTGGGGTGTTCTTTCAGGAAAACACAGCCACTTATTAAAGTCTAGATGCAACTTAAAAATCATGAAGCGTCCTGGAGTTAGCGCCAACAGGCAGTAATGAGTAGAACCGTCACTGTCTTAAAAAGATCCATACTGATTTGTAACATTTACAATTCTAACAATTCTTCTTCTTCTTCTTCTTATTTTTACCGATGGTTTCCTTCAAAGGAAAGCCAAGACATTCCATACGATCCCGATTCCCGAGGTCTCCCATCTGCAGCATAGTGAAGAAATCCATGCTTGATTTACAAGGTCTGAAACGGCATTCTGGCAGCAAAATGTGCACGAAAAAAAATAAAAATGTGCAAGCAGGGCTCAAGGGAGCAAGAAACCTAACTCAAAAACAATTTCCTGTTCTATCATCTTTTAATGGTAAAGCACACAGAGAGTCAAAACCTACACAAAATACCGGTACTCTCATAAAGACAAAACCAATCTGTTTAAACAGGTAAGCCCAGTATCATAAGAATTAGTCAGGTAAACAGGATTCCATACCATAGCAGGGGATGCGATTATTAACTTGTACTGCTTATGCGTCAAAAACTCTTCGGTGTCCCTCGTAGCGCCGCTAAAACATGAGCCTGGTTATCTCGCCCGATGGCTCTACCATGGCAATAACCGTGACTTGCTGACCTTCCACAAAAGCAAAAAAAAAAAAAAAAGAAACTTTTGGGACATTCTGGCTCAGCCTTGGTCGGGATCTTGGCATTCAAAGAGAAATCATGAGCACTTTTGGAATGAAAGGCGCTTTCTCTAATCTGTTAGCGAGACATTGAGATAGAGAACATAGCAAGGTGAAAGGAATGGGGCTGGCTGTGTCTCTGCACAAGAGCAGGCCTAAGGAGTCCGGAGGTCTGGCCCACCCTATGGCACAGTGTTTGTTGGGGAATGTGCAATTATGGAGGCCAGGCCTTTGATCCAGGTTTTCCATCAGGGCTAAATTGTCCTCACATTGAGCACTGCAGTGTATCCTTGGGCACTCCTTTATATTCTGCTGCTCTTTCATGTGCACCCCTCAGGAACTCAAAGCATCCCCTCTTGAAAAGTGAGCTTTGGCTTGTCCATGCTCCACTGCAGGACGAAAGGGGGGGGGGGGAGTGTGTCTGTGAATGTGACTGAGGGTGTGCACATGGCTGTGAGTCTCAGTGTGCACAAGTGACCCTACAGTATGTCGTCTTTACAGAGTCCGGCGTTTTTATAAATGAGGGGATATAGTCTGGAAGAGGTTTTTGTGACAGGAAGTTTGTGTGTCCGTGTTTGTGTCTACGTGTTTGTGTCTACGTTGGGGTGTGCGTTATCTGACCACCGCTCCAGTTGGATTAACAAGAGGGACTTTCTTCTCTTCCTACATAAAGAGTGACCTCAGTGACTCTTGTTTTCTAATATAAATCCTGAAAGAACGGATTTCTTCATATAGATGTAAGTTTATCGGTGCAACGACAAGGACCTGCCATGATCATGTAAGACGATTACACTGGCTTCTTAACAAATTGGAGAATATGTACTGCTGTCCTGTCAGTATTTCCCTCATATGAAATAAACATCTGACATGACGCCACAAGTAAGGCTCTGTAACAATGAGCCATTAAGTTAGACCAGATGTTATAGGAGGTAAAATAATAGTGCCCATAGAGGTGTTTCTCAGACTTTTCTATTTGAGGCCGTCACGTGACATTTCAGAGCGCTCATATCCAATCACAGTCACTCGCAGTCTAAATGTGCTGTAATTGTGCATATGTTGGAATACTTTATTCTGAGGCCTGCATGCATGTGTGGAGGAATAAAGACATTTCTTCAGGCCATCTAGTTGGCGAAAGCTTCGAAGATTTATTCAAGTGCTGCTGCAACATATGGAGTGGTGGTGTGCTTGAATTGTCCGCACAGAAAAGGTTCAGAGAAAAAAAAACTTCTGTCTTAAAGAAAATATCTGGTCTGTAGCTTCGTAGATCGTGAACATAAATTTGTCCCATCGCCGAACGTGCATATTCATAATTACAAAAAAACAAAAAAACAAAACTGTGAATTAAAATGTTAATGGCATAGCTGCAGACTGTGCAAATATCAGCTGCTGCTTAGAAATATTTAATTTTG
The DNA here is from genome assembly GCF_040956055.1 of Brachionichthys hirsutus. NCBI lineage: Eukaryota > Metazoa > Chordata > Actinopteri > Lophiiformes > Brachionichthyidae > Brachionichthys > Brachionichthys hirsutus. The sequence goes on from NC_090903.1 coordinate 5,251,746, forward strand.
ATATTCAGAATTCCCACTGGATAGATACTAATGGCATTAGTGATCCGCTGTAGCACTACTACTACTAAGACTTTGGGATTTGGTGCGTTTAGCCTTGGGTGCCAGGAGAAGTCGAGAGCCTTGGTATATATACTGACTCCTGACTCCATCCATGCATTAGATGGTTACCATGGTAAATATTAGACCTCCCACAAACTTGGCTGTCGAGTCAATATTGTGTGTGAAAAATAAAAGATGAAGAAAAACGTCCATAAATAGAGTAAGATTAATTATTATGTATTAAAAAAAAGACACCTGGCATAATAATTGAAACGCTCATCCTCACCTGATGGATCACGACCGCTTTTGTAATGAAACGTGAGATTAGAGGGTAGCAAAACCACGTCTGGAGGAAAACACAACAGGAGATTTAGTACAAATACTAGGTTTCATATTTCATCTACTTCCTGTGGTTAAATGAAGATTAATCCCACAGCCTCCCACACAGCATTAGCCCTCCACACAGACCCTTATCAGGTGAACTGCTCTCAGCGTCCTCAGCTGTTGAGCTGTTGTGTTAAATAGCTGCAGGAATGCATATTAAGTGGTCTCTGCATTTTGGATGAGGCCAGGCCAGGCTTCACACTTTAACCCCCCCCCCCCCCCCCCCCTTCCTCTCTGCTGGCGAGGGGCCCGGCTTTGCTGCAGGGTGGTGGGTCCCCTCTGAAGGTGATAGTTTGAGAGCATGTGTGCCTCACGCGCTCGTTGGTGACGGCACACCTTCATTAGCGGTGAGAGGAGCTGTGACGTGATGTCTCCTGTCTCCGAGACTTAGCACAAGTGTTCACTGTCGTTCTTTTCCAAAACAAACATGCATCTTCTGCACACCCAGCGACCACGGGCAACCTCCACCGTGTCTCGGAATCTCCACTGATAGATCTGTTCTGCTTTATCCACTGTCAGCCGCTCATTACCGTCTTCATTTCTGCATCAGTCAGGATGGAGAAGTTGTAAATGCGTGACTAATAAGCCACCATGAGCGTTAAATAAATAATATATCATGAATTCCTATGGATGACTACAAGATGAGTCATCTTATTTCAATTTATCAACACAGCCCCACAGAAAGAGAGCGATCCGTGATGTCTTAACTGCTGCGCTAAATGTTTCAGGCAGACTGGGGAGAGTCATATTCCCATTTGATAAAACCACTGAGGGAGGATCTTGGGAGAATGAGGTCGGACTGGGATTGGTGCCGAGGGGAGCTTGGAACTGTGCCTCGGAAAGCCACACAAGTGTTTTTTTTTTTTTATTGTCAGACAGACTAGAATAATTCCTCCATAATCTGAATTCATACCACTTTTATCTCACTTGAATGGGACCATGACATACTGACAGTGTGTCAGGCATGAGGACAGCGTGTCTGGTGCACATCAGAAGAGGAATAGAAAGGGATAATGTGGGTATTGTAACGGAAAAGTGCCCCATCACTGTACCAGCGACTGTACTAGCGACTGTAACAGCCGTAAACAAGTGGCCCCTCATAGCCAGCCTTTAACTTTGCCATCAGACGGAGACGAACAGACAAAAAAGAACCCAACCCTCGGTCCTTGACAGAGCTGCCTTGTCTGGAGACGGCCTTTCAATCAATCTGGTTATCGTGGAATGCAGACCACCGCCTCTCGGTGCCCTGCACAGTCAGTGGTTGGAGTGAGAGCAGCCTTGCTTTCTCTCAAGGGTCTTTGGAGTGCTGCATTCATTAGAGACCATTAGAGGGGATAGAACAGTGTGTTGGGAGGTACTTTCTGAAGGCATGTTTGGGCAAGTCTGTATGTGCGCATATGTCTGCTGAGGTGCCAACATGAATGATGGATACCTCCTGTAAGGTCTACATCATACCCCCCTTCCAAGCATCCCTGTGGTTTTTTTTCTTGACCCCCTCCAAGAGGTCTCCCTGCCTTGTTGAATCTGTCCCACTCAGGAGACTCTCAAGGAGAGCCGGCGCATTTTAAAAGGCGAAGTGCAAGGCTATGTTTCTCCTCCAGTTGTAGATCTTTCATGCTTGCATGAGGCCGTCCTTGAAGGACTTATCTGTGTAGTCCCTGATGGCACGTCTGTCAATGCAGCGCTTCCTCCCTGTTCCTTGAAGTGCAGCAGAAGAGAGTCTTGTAGCAAAAACAATTTAGACTAATGCTGGGCTAAAGGCATGTGTTCCTCATTTAGATTCAAATGATATTCAGCGATAGTTACAATCTCACCTTCTGGCACTTCCTAAAATTTTCAAAAACCTCTTTAGAGGGTCTTGAAAACATTCTTACTTTGTTTCAAGCTTCGCTTATTGAATAAAGATCAGCAGGAGAATTTGCAGATGTAATAGCAAACAGGAGTACTTAATAATTCCTCATTGTTTGTTATAAATTGCATTTTCTTTTTCAAAGCTGAAAGGAAGCCAAACGTCTTGAACATAGATTAATGTAATTACATTTCTACTTCCTCTATGTTAGTCATGCAGGTTAAACCTAAATCTGGCCAGGCATGTTTTTCCCTTTTCTCTCCGCCTGTAAACATGTTGTTTGCAATTTTTGCTCGGCATCTTCCCATATGTTGTTTCACTGAACATTGGTAAATTAACAATGCAATTGAGGGCCTTCAATCTGTTCTGTCATCTGGAAAATACATATCATAATGTGCAGTCCATCTGCTATCTGCATCGAGCACATGAGCAACATCAGATCGGATCTTCCGGACGAGGCTCTAGGTTTGAAGGCAATCTGATGAGTTTTTGACTTACTGAATACATTCTCTCCTTGACCGGGGGGGGGGATGCTTTCACCCATCCCTCTTCTCTGTGTGATGAAGGGTTCGGCCCTGAGTCAGCAGTCACAATTCTTCATAGCCAAATTCGAGGGGGGCACAGTGCCTCCAGTCCAATGAAGTAGCTTTTGCTCAACGACAATAATTCTGTATTCAGTATGTTCAGCTAAAGGTGAAGGATAAACAGGCATGAACATACCCCCCCCCCATCCATGCACTTTCAGTTCTAATCTGTCCCATGAGCATCACTACTAATTAGAGTGTGTGCTACCTCAGCTGGCCCATCAGTAACATAATCCCATCCAGAATCAAGGCTAATTTGAAGGCGCACCACCAGAAGTGACTCAGAAGCATGTTTCTTTCCAAGAGAAAATCATTTAGACCACCATCTAACAATTTCATAACAAAGAAAAAAAACGTTGCCAGCTCAGCGAGAGAGTCAGAGGCGAGCTTTCCTTCTCCAGACTTCACTGATACAACGCTGACCCCCCTGCATAGAGGCAATTATGTGGGCAAAGAGATGCATTATAAATCATCCGTCTGTAGCCTGCAAAAAGAAAAAGTGAACTCAATGCTGGCAACAATAGCCCATCGCTGCACCAAACCCTCCTGTCGACACACACTTTCCTTCCGAGGTAACGATAACACAAAGATAATTTTACATCTTGTGATCTGGGTGTGCTACAAGGCTTTGTGTAGTCTGCATGAGTCGGCACACACCTATTGATGCACCAAGAATTTCAACATGAGTCTCAGACAAAAAAAGTGCCATTTGATTTGTTCAATGAAAATAGAGCAGAGACAAGAAACAACAGCACATAAAGGGGAAAAAATAACACACAAAGATTGTGGAATGTGTTAATTACAGTAATTTGGAGGAAGAATTACATACTGACAATCTGGGTGAAATGTATTCTATGGCCTCTATGGGTAGGTTGTCATTAGTGAATGTGTGGGAGGACATCCGCAGCATTGACCTGACCTCACATGGTAATCCAATGCATCCATAGGCTAATAAATATTCATTGTCTAGGACCAAAACAAAGGCGGTTTCCAAACTTCAAACTGTCTGTAAATCTTTTCTCTGTCATTACGGAAACAGTTTTAATTCTACTGCAAAAGCTGTGCCACAATATTTCACTGCTTGTAATGGTGTTGTACGTGGGACTGCCAAGGAATGAAATCAATCACAGGATGTCAGGCTGTGAGAAATCTGTCTGTCTGTGCATATGGGAAAGCAAAGCAGGGCTACTGCGGCTCACAAAACGACATCTTCGGAGAGAGGCTGCGAGAACAAGCACACAAGCTCAGAAATGGGAAAGAGTAGGGGAGAGTTCAACCATGAGGGAGCTGGTAGGGAGGGATAAAAGCAGGAGGCCCAGACAGGCTAGAACAAGAAAGCTCAGAAAAATATCTAATTGGAATCAAGTGTCCTCACAGAGTGCGTGGGCGACCAAATTCCACAAAGCGTGCTGCTTTTCCACTTGCAAGAAATAAGTACACGAGTGCAGAAGAAAGTGGAACAAAAAAATAAATAAATCACTTGCATTTGAGTATTTCTGGGTTGATTTGCTTAAGAGAAATGATGGAAGGGTGCAGCATTTCCATTTCAAACTCTTTCTAGCTAACGGGCGTTAGCGGTGTCCCTGTGGTTGGTTTTCAGGCAGAGGAAATGCTTTCCAATGACCAGCTGAAACCACTAATTTAATTTCCAATTTCTAACAAACTCTAATTACTAATGAGGAAAGGAGTGTGTGTTTCTGCTTTTGTCTCGAAGTGTGTTCCTGTGAGGACGGATAGGGGGTGGGGGTGCGGGGGTCAGAGGTCACCTCCGGCTTTTAAGGGCTCATTTACTGTTTTCTCTGATTCCATACTTGCTGCTGCTCATCTGGCTTAAAGTGAAGGACGGATGAATTGTATGAACACGTATAACCTTGGGATAACATTCACAACTGGTCATAGGGGAGATAATAGAGCAAAATAATAGGCGTAGTGGACCAGAACCTTATTTTGGAGATGTAAGTCACTGCACATTAAATTAGTTAATTCACCATTTTCATATGCTTATTTGAGTGTTTCACAAGAGTATTTTTTATTTTTTTAAACACCATTACCACTTCTTTATGCTAAATGTATGCATCACAAATAAATCTGTTTGTCCCGATGCGGGCGGATCCTAACCTAATTGTACATAACAACCATTGTTGAAATCGAAAAGCATGAAAATACAAGGTCAAATCTTTTAACAATTTTGTGTCTGATACAGTAAAGAAGCATAAACTGCTCAGCTGCATTCGTTCTCTACCAGCAAATACTCTCACTTTTATTGTCCTTGCATGACCTCATAATTATCACACTAAATACACTGATATGTGAAGGCTGCTTAATGTCTACAATACACGCGCAATATCCACTCATACACTCATCTTCTTAACCACTTATCCCAAATCTGGGCGATGTCACCGTCCTTGATTTGTTTCCCTTTTTAACTGCTCTTCATCTGGCCCATCACCCAGGACCTGTTTGTCATGGGAGACCCTACCAGGAGCATCACGCTTCTGACAACAGAGCTCCTTGGACCATTCAAACTCCTCCCCCCCTCTCCCCCACTCGCTCCCTCCTCATTAGCGCTCTCATCATCATCATCCCAAGATAGACCTCATAATAAAACCACATTTTATATTACAATAATATTGTATATCCTTCATTATATTATTGTGAGGGGCAGCTCGGTGGCGCAGTGGTAAGCACTGTTACCTCACAGCGAGATGGTCGCAGGTTCGTCTCCGGCTTGTGGCCATTCTGTGAGGAGTTTGCATGTTCTCCCCGTGTCTGCGTGGGTTCTCTCCGGGTTCTCCGGCTTCCTCCCACCTCCAAAGACATGCAGCCTAGGCTGATTGGTGACACTAAATTGCCCGTAGGTGTGAGTGTGTGTGTGGCTGGTTGTCTGTCTCTGTGTTGCCCTGCGATGGACTGGCGACTTGTCCAGGGTGTCCCCTGCTTCTCGCCCATTGACTGCTGGGATTGGCTCCAGCTTGGCCCGCGACCCGATAGCGGAATAAGCGGTTAGAAAATGAAATGAAATGAAATGATATTATTGTGTGTCTGCATTGTTTTGAGTGTTTTGAGACGGCCGGAACATCAAAAAGTTTTTCCAGTTATTTTATACGGGAAAAATGTATTTGACATACGAAAGATTTGAGTTACGAGCTCGGTCCAGGAACGAAATATTCTCTTATGTCAAGGTATTACTGTATTTTAACGCATTAATAGATTCATATTTTCATGTTGATAATATCTTGACCTGCTCCTTTAAGTCATGATAATATAGAAAAATGTAAGACAAAAAAAAAGCCCTGTGCATCACAGACATACACTAAATGTACGATCAATACAGTATGATCATTAATTGCCACCACACATTAGTTGTTGGCTGAAATAGGTGAAGCTTTTAGCTGCAGTGTAAAAAATCACACATCATTGACCTCTGTTTGTCCCAGGATGAAGTTTAAAGTTGGCTTCAAAGTCCTGGTGAGGGATTGTGGGCCCCTGCAGACACTCTGACTGACCACAAAGCACAGCCACAGCTTTACACGACATGTCATGAAGGAGGGTGGCCAGATTTAAGCATGATTTCCATGTCGGCATTTGCCTTTTCTTTTCTGGCCTTCTTTTTTTACAAGTGATAAAAAATCACATCTGTAGTCGAAGTTTTCCTATCATGCTGCATTGCGCTGTTTTTCACGCTGTGTGGGCTTCCCTTTGGAGTCCTCTGATGGAGTAGTGTGGTTCTCTGGTTTAGAAGTCCAGACACAAACTCCCTCTCACTCTCTTTGTCTCTTACGCTGAATTTCTTGGTTTCTTTCTGACACAAAGCTCTTTAGGAGGGAAGTTTGTGTTCTACTCTGGTGGCTTGCCCCCCCCCCCCCCCACACACATAAAACACATGCAATTCAGATGAATGTGGAGAGAGAGGGAGTGAGAAGGGCAAGGGTGAGATTTTATAACGTGCACCCCAAGACCTTTCCAAAGTAATATGGAGCCAATCGTGCAAGTGGGTGACAGAAACAGAACGCTTTTAATGTTTTATAAATCAACATGAAGCTGTTTTAGTTTTAAGCGTCAGTCTTAGAGCTCTGCGTGCATCCATCTGACGTATCAATGCAGTTTAATTGAAGCTGACTATACATGTGTGTGTTCATTCTGCTGTGTTAATTAGTCCTTGGCAGCTGCATGTAGTGGTTAGAGACAGAGCAGCGTCGATGCTAGTCGACCAATGCAGTCGGGCTTACATCTGTAACCATGAAGCATTCCAAACAAATAGGGCTTAGAGCGACTTTTCCCTACATATTTCTCAAACGGAACAGACATCCCACCACCTGTGACAGGGGGGGGCATGAGGGACCACTTTGAGAGTGTAATTGAGAACCTAAGGCTCTCCCTGCGGTGGACATGCTATTCGAGGCTCACAGAGCACAGAGGGAAACTTAACTCCAGTTATTGTTCGCTGTATAACCGTAATCGCGGGAACACCCTCTCTCTCTATAAAATCAAAAATAGCAGTATGAAGTGAGAGTCTTCTGCTGATAAAATGGATTTTTGTGCAATATAGAGTTATTTGTGGATCTTGTGGTTAGACTGGAAAACTAACAGAATGGAAATCTGGTGTCTTCGAGCGGCTCTGTGGGGCCACCAGTGCGCCGGCTGTAGACAAAAGAACATTTTTCATGAGTGTTCTGCATCGTATCTATACTTGACATCCAGCTCTAGCCATGAGGCAGGGCGTACCTCCCTTTCTCTCAAAGAATCTCAGTCAAACACTCTCATCCTGACGCACCCCTTAAAGCATAAACATCAATAGATTCCAGGATGATAGCTAGACAGTCCCTCTGTCTACAGGCCATCCTTCACAGGTCATTCATCCTGTTCTGTCAGAGGTCAAAGCCTTGGGAGGCAAGAGGTACGTCATGCAATGCTAGAAATATGTGCACGAGATGGACTGGAAGAGAAAAAGATACGCAAGATGTCATTTACTGCCTTTTTGTCACAATTGCACTGCACTAAAGAGAGAAGAAATAAGCTCCTTAATTACAACCGCCCTCAAAAGTAATAAAAAAGGAATCTTTAAAGGAAATAATTATATCACAAATTATACTTAATTTTCTGTGTATACACAAGCACATTTTCAGTGCCCAATGTGTACATTTAAATCACCTTAATATATGATGTTCAGGCCCTGAAATAAAATGAAAGAGTGGAAATGTAGGTAAATGTCATCAAAATCATCACGACATGTAAAAAAAAAATAAAGATTTAAAACAAGTTTTGCATGACACTCCTACCTGTGTCTGATGATTTAGTGAATGAAGGTGCATTTCTGTGCTCTTTTAGATTGGCCTCAGCCCCATTTTATGGGAATTACAAGGTTTCAACCTATCAACAAGAACCATTCTACCCCATCACTCCCACACCTGTGTTCAATGGGGCATGAAGATCGGGCTGAATGCGAACATTGGGGCTCATTTGTCATTTCAATAAAATACAATATGTTACATTTATGCGACTGAGGGCGCAGCTCGTTAGAAGGACTGCTGGAATAGCGCTTAAACACACTTGTTATGAAAGTGCCAGTTTTTACGATGTATAGTAACAAGATTAATATTGTATATGTGAAAAACTTAGTAGGCCTGTTGTGTAGTCAATATACTGACTTCCTCTTCATAAATAGGTTTATAATTCATAATAACAGACAACATAGCTTTGAAGAAGAAGAAGAACTTTCTTTGTCACACACAAGTCACACACACACACACACACACACACACAATGAAATGTCATTTTTCACCCTGCTATGGGCCCCTCTAACCATCAATCGTGGAAGCTTAACGCTGCTTTTATAACCAGAAAAGGCTTTATGAAGTTTCTTCAACATTTCATACATCATCCAAGCGTGTCCTAAAGAGTCCCATGTCACCTGCAGCAAACTGTTCACCAGTCTGCCCTCTTCATGCCACGGCACATGAACAAGTGCGATGACTGTTTTCTGATCTGTGAAGCGAGCTCAGTTACTGTAACTAATGGCAACGCCGCGTCCTTAACCCTTCCCAGATGGGATGTCTGAACATCAGTTTGGAAAAGTTAAAAATAGTCCACAACGTAACACTTCATCTATCATTCTCAGTCCTGTGGCAACCAGCTGAAAGACAACAAACCGCATTGCTTTTTCTCAACCACGAAGGAGATGCTAGAAGAGCTCTGACATTTGCATTTATTTTTTTTAACAAAGAAAATAATGTTCTCAGACTTTTAAGTCAGATCATCTCTCTTTTGTCAGGTTCAAGTGCACAGCTGTCCTTTTTCGGCGCAACACAGAGGACTAATTCATTAAATCCAACAGCGAACAGGGATTATTTTTCTTTACTGGTAACACTAATGGTGTGTAGGGATAGGAGCTCCTGTCAAGCTGGTTACATTTAAGTAACTGTTAATTTACATGATATTCTAAAAGGGAAAAGGAATCCCCTTAATCTAGATCGTTCAATTCAAGAGCTGCATACTAGGAGTTTTAGCTCAGGTAATGTAGTCTTACAGACGCCTGAGGAGACGTGTGGCATTTTTAACTGTGTGCATGTCATGACATATATTTTGTTGGTTTGATTTTGTGTGTGGGTGACTTCTAACATGTTATCTCGTAAGACAGAAAGAGGGAATAGAATCGAGGAAGAGAAAAAGGGAGCGAGAGGAGGAAAAGCGAGAGTCGTATTGAGCTCAGCATGGCTCGCCACAGATGGTTATTGTTTAGAATTCCAGGGTCGTGATCTCATGCTGCGCTCTCCCTCTATCTCACAGACCCTGTAGGCTATGAATTAATCAAACGAAACACAAGCCTTGATATTGTGAGTCCTCTCCTATCAGATTACTGACTATAGCCCCTATCAAGCGAAGTCAGATTGCTTCAGCAATAGGAAGAGACGTTAGTGATTACAGTTGTAGCCAGCAGTGTTTGGGAGAAGTAGGTCATCGCCACCAAAGTTCAGGAGCTAATCTTTTATACATGGAAAGACTTCAGACGTACCTCACCCTCAAGTCTCTGATGCAGATTTGCTGCACAGCTGCTTGGGATCATATTCTGCAATGCTGATTTTGAAAGTCAGACTGCCAGCTTCTGCAAACAAACAAAATGCATGACAGGCCAATTAACCTGCAACAGTCCAGGCAAAGCTTATATTTTAGCCACACAAGCTCAATTAATTAGGTAGCTGACGGTTGTGAGGAGTCAAAACAATGGTTTACTGCGGAGGTTCTCGGTCATCCGGGTCATCTGTGCTGATTAAAGTCAATACAGAAATATGTTGTCAGTTTGATTGAAATACAGACAAACCTTTTTCTGAATTGAATAAATCAAAAAGGACTAAAATATTAAATATTGGGTCTGAAATTTCACAACCTGCTTTAGCTCCGGTCTGGCTGGAATCATCCCCTTAATTCAATGATTTCTTTACCGCACCTGGTTAAGTTCTTCCCTGACTAGTATGATACATGCATATTAACATCTCAACATTGGGTGCTACTATTGAACACCACTATCATATAATTTTATGGATAGCACTATCTTAGTTAGAATAATTACACATAATGTGGCACTCATGATCAACAGAGATAAACGTCAGAGCTCCTTCAAATACAGATTTTTTTTTCATGAGGCTAAAAACAAAGACCAAAGTGCTTCTTCCAGTGTCATCTTCAGCAAAAGTGTAAACAGCAGAGACAAGTCAGAAACGTGAGCCATAGAAATACAGAAACACATAGAAACGATTGATCAGATCTTCTTAAATAAAGTTTTCCTGTAGTTTTTGATTGTAAACAATATCATTCTATTTCATTTGTACAGCCTGTCCAAGAAGTTGGCGAGTCTAACTTGAATTGCATCAATTATCTATTAACATGTCAATCACAGCTACGTACATGGCCCATACGGCAACTTAGGTGTACATATTCCTTTATTTTTTTTCGCCAATGGTTCAGGTGGCACATCTACTTTACTTAAGAAGATCTAGTTCAGTGTTGGTTTTGGAAATGTATTTAATGGCTCATTTCATGATGCGCTGTTGTTATATGAAATTCTCAAGCATGCAAGAATAAAGTCCTCCGAGTCCTCTGAGAGTGGATAAACTCCTAGGCCATTTGTTTTGCCCCAGTACGCCCCTGCTGAGGAAGATTTCCTACACTGTCTTTCAACCGTTTACTTTTCTGTTAACCAGGGGATATCCTGTCAATGTCCACTTTCTTTCTTCTTTCTCTGTCCTCTCAGCCAATCACAGTCACTGTGACAGCAAGGATAGCAGAGAGGAGAAGCCTCTGATTGATAAGGCTCCAAAAAGCCTCTTTTGTTTGCACAAGATGACGAGAGAAAAGAAAAAGCCTTTGATTGGACAAAGTGTCATGCACATCACCCACTGCCTCACGCCTCCCATAACCTCCATCTCCTCGTCCATGTGTGTGATCTCCATGCAAAGCGATGCGGCGCTGAAGCATTCAGCGGCTGTCGGGCAGCAGGAACAGGACTACGGGAGAGGAGATGTTCTGTCTAACTGCTGGCAAACGAGCCACAGAGGCCCCCTTACTTTCTGTGCTTGTCAGGATCAGGAAGGAGTTAACCCCGGGGGGTTGGAGGGGGGGGGGAGCAAAATATTAGGCTCAATGGTAACTGAGTGTGTAATTAATGCCGCAACGTGTCCAGTCCCCAGGACCTTCTCAACCTCAGAACTCTTTCTCAGACTCTAGAAGAGACGGAGAGGTCAGCGGGAGGGGAGGGGGGGCATCCGGGCCCCCCTCATGCCACTGCATTTGTATATAGAGGGAATATAGTTTCTGCCGGGGCCTGAGGCGGAATGACCCTTGTCAGCCATGAAGTTATGGGAGACAACAGATTAGTCTCTAATGACGGATGTGTGGAAGGAGAGGGCGTTTCATAGTCCCATGATTTACAATGACTTCTTCCTAAATCCACTGATGCATGGAAGAAAATACATTTAATAGCTTTACCGCCACATAATTGAGCCAATTAAATCAATTTGGTAATTGCTGTTGTTGCTTGTGAAACAAAGCTCCAATTCCAGCTGCAGTATTATTTCTGCCAGAAGTGAGAAACAATCATTTTGAGAAAGCCCACTTACAGGAGGAGAGTATTTTGGGTAACACATGACTGTTGGTTCTGTTGCTCTCTGGGCTTTTGATATTAGAGTAACAGACGGCAAGTTACTGCAGAAACAATCACAATAAATGTGTGTGTTTTGGTAGCGAGGCCAGTCAGAGAATTTTAATTTTTTTCTTCACTTCCAAGTCTCTACATAATTTCATAGATAGAAGGGCTGTCAGTGCGTTAAGATTGGTGACTATGTAAATGTTGCACCTTCACGCAAATAAGTTTAATTCTTGGTTTAACTCGGTAATCTAGTGAAGGCAGTGAGAACGGTTCGGCAACATGAGATGTCGTCGATGCATCGTATGTCTTGCTCCCACGTTCAGGATCTTAAGACAGGAGCCAAATCAAAGAAGGAGGAAATAAACGTGAATCTAAATCTGAAGAAATGCAGTGAGACCGCAGAGACGCAGCGTGGTCTGAAACTGAAAGAACCAGGCGCAGATTATTCCATAGATTATATTCTTGATGCAGGAAACATCACAGTGGACTCAGCCAGTAGCCAATATTGCTTATGGAAATCCGGTGTGCGATGTCATGCTTTATTCAGCATAGATAGGCGGTCAAGGGATAGATTTCTTTTAATGAAAATTCTTACAGCTAAATCGAAGCTTATCCTGACTATTTTTCTTATCTAATGCATTTATTTATAAAAAAAAACCTTTTTTTTGTGGCATCTTTAACAAACAACTTCTTATTTATTTGCTTTTCACGCAAGCTCTTACATTGCAGGCCATAAGGTAGCTGTGCCACAGTTTTGACTTCAGAGTCTGGAAGAGTATTTCGGAGTTGTATAAATACTGTACATGTGAAAAGACATTCATAGAAACACTTGATCTGGGAATGATTGTTGTCCGCAGTGTCATTTCGTGTTTGTTTCTGGCGCTGGCAACTGGTGATTAAGCACATTTTTGGCCCTGGCCGAGATCAGCCAGCCCATAAACAATAGTGTGAATGACTGCTTTCGTCAGAGTCGGGAGTAAACAAATAACATGCTTTATTGAGAGACGTGAGCCAGAAAGGAAACAAAGCAGTAACGCAACCATGGCCTCAAGTCGTGAGGCCGAACGGCCTCCTATATCGATGACCAAAAGCCATCTACTGTAACTCTCTTGTCAATGGTGGTGAGAGCCGCTCCACCACATGTGAGCATTCCTGGGGCACCATGGCCTCGCCACAAGCTCATATTTATCGTGTGTGGTTGGAATGCCACAGACAACCCACAACCAGCATATAGCTTAAGGAACACACACGCACACACACACACACACACACACTGTACACTGTCTGGCCTCACTTTGCTCACTTTTCATAACCTCCTCTCTAATATAGACAGAATCAGCAATTCTGTCAATGTCGCAGTCCAACTACAGTAAAACGCATCTGCAAAGGATGTTCAAGGCATAAGCAGCCTCCCATCAAGATCAGTATGCTGCCGCTTAAAGGGTGGCCTATCTGACTGGTGCAGGGTAATTACTGCTTTCACCAGTCAGAAAAGGTTTCTTTCTTTACAAAGCATGGTGTGTGTGCGGCGCCACAGGAAAGACAACATCTGTCATGTTTGGTTGTCTCTGAAACACGCAGGCCATTAGCAGCCAGTAAGAAGTGTGGGGAGGCCTTCCCCTGCGCCCTTTGATTATAGACCGTCTTAATACTTTTAGTGATGCTCAGCTATTATCATCCGCCAAGGTAGCATGCTATGGTGCTTTTATGTCGTCCTTGAACTTTGGACCCAGCTGGATGTGTTTAGAACTGTTGTAATGTAACAGAGGTTCAAAAAGATTTCACTACCTTCCATTTAGCTTTCCTGCTGACACTGTTGGGTCACTTTAATATGCTTCCACACAGAGTCTGGATTTCATCAAGGCCATATAAGCGGAGCAGGAAAGGTGGGTGGGGGCCCGGCTTTACAGCGAGGATCCATGTGATAATGTTCGGATCCATTAGTTGCCGTGGCGGTGAAGCATGGCAGTTGCGACTGGCTTGTGGGCTGATTAGCACAAGCAGAAAGACTGGCGTTACACGAGGGGAAGTTGCGTTGTTATAAGTCCTATCAAATGTGGCACGATCCTGTGCTGTGACCTGCATTAGCAGCCCATTCCTTTTAATTCCATCGCAGCCCTACAACTCGGCTGCACCAGAGTGTCAGCTCGGGCATGAGGACAGAGTACTTTCCTAGGCTATGGCGTCACCTTCCCCCCTGCCTCTCTGAAGAGTGTGGTGGGACGCTGTAAAACTTAAGTGCGACATGGGAGTGTCTCACTTCCATTAAAGTCCCTGCCAAGGTGCAGTGGCATTTAAACACTCATAAATAAGTAATGGTGAGATCTACAAACCCTTTGCATGGCGTACCCCGCTCTGAGGGAGCTGCAGGGTGGACCCCAAGCCGGGCTGGACAGAGCGAGTCGGGTCAGTGGGGGGGGGGGGGATACTGGTCTGATCCCAATCTAAATGACTCCTTTAAAAAGCTTTACAGTAACCACAAATACTCTCTGTAGTCACGCAGGGCCTCAGCCAAGCCTCTGCTCCCTTGGAGAACGAGGCCACCAATACAGTCTTCATAACGGGGGTGTTTGTCTTACGCTTGTTTTACAGGCGAGGGGTTAAGTCACCAGGCATCTGGCGTCTTTTTCAATGCTGTTAAACGAATTGCTGAACCAAATAGTGATGTAGGAGTCACCGGGGGGAGGGGGGGCAGGTTATACAACATACATTTCAGACAGGTGTGACATTAATAGCTTGTATCCCACTCTCTGCAGGGTTTGTGCCTATTACAGGTACAGGTACATTGTGAGGAATTTAGCATAGTATGCTTTTGGATGTGGCGTCCCTCTGGTTCCTGCAGCACTGGTGAAGCGAAATCGATCGGCCCTGCAAGCCTGACTAGTGAGCTGAATGAAGACAAACAAAGGCCCCTGCCACAGACAATGATCTTCACTGGTTACTCAGAATAGACAGAGAGTGAACAAGACAAGTGCTAGAGCAAGGCGTGTTTACCCAGGTGTCTACTGGAGCCCGCCAGCTGCTGTGGAACAACATTGAAAGGAGGCTGAAGCCTGAGCTGTAGCAAGGAGAGCTTGTTCTGTGCAGATACGGCTTCGTTTATTATTTTCTGAAGGCCAGGCCAGGCTCTCCGTAAGAAACATGCCTTCCTTGCAACCCCTGCTTTGCAGTCCCACACTCCTACATTAAAGGATTTTTCTTCCACAATTTAGACATTTATGTTACAAAAGGAATTGCTCTAAATTTGGTGTAACTGCATTACAATGAGGTAAGACTGCTTTTAAAGTATTCACAGGAGAGACATTACTGAATTGTATTTTCAATTAATTTGACAAGTTTTGTCCCATACACACACACGCACACACACGCACACGCACACGCACACGCACACGCACACGCACACGCACACGCACACACTACAGAACATAAATTAGCACTTAACTTCAGAGCTGTCTTAGCAGAAATTACTTGTGGCTTGCCAACTTAGTGTGCATCTGTGACACCATGGAGTCACAATCCCAAGCCAAATTTTAGTTCTCCATGAGAGAAGTATTGCAACAGCTATTGGCAAAAGAACCTGACTACAAGCTCTTTTTTTTGCCTCACAGTACAGTATAAAAGTATTAATATGAAAGGCATGCCAGGAAAAGTAAATCCCCCAGAGTTCTGTGCATGCACATATGAATGTGTGCATGTCCATTTACACATGCCTAAATGTGTACTAGATCAATGTCACCAATATGCAGTGGGGTATTTCCAACAAGCCCACTGCTTCTAATTACATCAGACCTTGCAGTCATTCTCTACTTTCTCATTCTTCCATTTTTCTGCCATCAGTTTCATATGGTTGTAGTTTGCATTAATTCATATGAGGTCCACGTTTCTGTTTGTAACCTCAGTAGTTTAATCTTAGCCCAATCACAACAGAAAGGTACGTTCCGGATGCTTTCACAAGCATTCCCATCCCTACCCTCTGGAAATAGAGAGCTAGACCTATGCCATTTTTTTTTTTTTACGAATTCTTCTTGTTACAGACTGTGCGGAAGGACGACCATGACCGTTAAAATGTTCAAATCTCCTTACTTCACTTCCCAATCTGTGGCTTGTTTGATAATGATAGTGTTTTTCGTCTGATACTCATTTCCAGACATGCATCAAACCAGCGACAGATTGAGTGGGTGACATCATCATGATCTTTGGTGGTTCTGTCGATGGTTTATAACAGCTTTATCCAATCATGGTCATAACAGATAGATTCGTCATGACGTAGAGCAAAGCAAGATGAAAGGATGGGTTTTTGGTATGAAAAGGAGCTGACAAATGTTTCTTAAATGTTATCTTCTTCACATATTTTTTTTAAATTTGCAATTCAAAATGAGCTTAAAGTGTGTAAAGAGAGTTTGGTAAAAGCTGCACGAGCCCCGTTCAGCACTGTCGTGGCTCAATAAAAAGGGAAAGCATTGACAAAATAATAATAATGATCTATTTGAAATAGATTCAAAACAAAAACCTAGGAAATACACTGACATGTTGTGATCTGTGACACTCAAGAGAATGTTAAATATTTTGAATTGTGTGGTACTGACAGGCAGCATGGTGGCGCAGTGGGTAGGGCTGTTGCCTCACAGCAAGACGGTTCTGGATTAAATTCCTTTCTGTGTGGAGTTTGTAACTAAATAGACTAGACAATGACCTGAATTATGACTGTTGTAGCTGTTTTGTTTTGTAAAACCACACCCTGTTGAATTAGAGGAAATTTACAGTTAGTGCCAGATTGATAACACGGAGATCCAGTAGGAAGCTATGAAATCAGAGGTTTTAATTCAATTGCTCAAACAGATGTTGATTGATTTAAATATTTATCACCAATATTTGCATGGGTAGTCACACCCACTCTAATACAGCTGTATAGTTGTCCCACAAAGGGGGTTCCACACAATGTCTTTAATACCTCCGTGGCATAGAGTGCAGGCATAACCCTAACTTGTCCAGATTTGAGGACCCGTACAATCTCACCTCTGTCAGATTAAAAAGGGGAGTTTATAGGGAATTCTATCGCAGTGGGAAAAGTGAAACACAAATTAGGGTAAAAATCCTTCCTAGATAAAGAGTATAAAATTCAAATTGAGCTGCATTGTTGGGATGCTGGTGAACAGAATCTATATTGATAAGAGTTTAATTTAGGTCTTGTTGTAGGGCTACATAAAAAGTCAGTTATTCTACATGACCACATTTATCATCATTTGTGCTCTCTTTTCACTTAATCTCCTGGAGAATATATTGTTTCCTCTGCGAGCTCAACCGCCATTTGTTGTTTACTATTGTTACAGCAAAAACAGCAAACTCCGTGGTGAGTTCTTGACTTGACATCCTGGTTTTCCAAGAGTGAGCAAAAATCAAAGAAGCAAATCCCCTTTTCCCTTAATGCAAAAATATATTGGTTATTACCCTGAATTGTCAGGTGTGGGTGGGCTTGGCTGTTTCTCAACCTATTAGCTTCAAGCCACAGACAGTTTATAAGTCACAGCCGGCCAAGACAAGGTGGTGGTCTCCGTTTGCACAAAAAAAATCAAAGCAGATTGTTGTAAATTGTGATCATCACTTCCTTTCTGTGTCCAACGAAAGCAGTTTGGGGATGGTAGGAGATTATTTTACCAGACCCTGCTGTAATGTAGTATGTTTGGCTTTACCTATCCATCTGGAACACATTACACAACACAAGGAGCACGCTGTCATGGCAACAGGGACAACATGGTGTCAGGACCAGACTGTCAAAAGAAACAACTGATGTCACTCATCGTACCGATCAGAAATGCAGGGAACACTACGTTTTGTTTTAGTGGGAGGATCAACACACGCTGTCACAGTGACAACGCAGCATAGTTCTGCTGATCTGCGTAGAGTAACGCCGGTTCTCCTAGCCCAGTGAGCAGAACCCTGCCGGGCGGCTCTTTGGTCCCAAGAGGGCCAGTGCCCTCGGTGAGCTCACTTCCCCTCGGCTTCACACTCACATGCACGGGCGCTCCCCAGTTCTGAGTCAACTCACATGGAGGGAGAGCGAGGGACAGGAAGTCATTTTACCCGCATCAAGCCCATCTCCAGTCTCATCGCCAGCCAAGTCTGAGTAGTGTGATTACAAAGGCGAAACTGATTAAAACAAAACAACTTAGTCCGCAAACCCACCCACCCACTCACACACACACGCACGCATGCATGCACACACACACACACACACATGGAGATACACAGAATCAGAGGAGAAACAGGATGCTAGCAGGATCATGGATGTGATCTTTTCAGACTCTAATGGCATCCTGATGGAACACAGGTGCCTCCTGGGAGTTGCAGCGCTTAGACTGAATAGACGTGAGGTGACTCAGTGCACGCTTTCCTGGTTTAATCACTTAATGATTATTATGTCTTCACGCATTTCCTTGCGTTAATGCTTTGGTACCACTCAGAGAGCTTCAATCTGGCTTCTCACAAACAGAGTTAAAAGACTTGATCATAAAGTGATGCGAAAACAGGTCTCTGTGGCTGCCACATAAACATGCCCTTGACTTTTAAAGGATTTTCCCTGAGACATCGGATGCAGGTGCTCTGTATAGATCAAAGAAGCCAAGGGGGGAAACCTACTTAGTTTGAGCTCCACAAGAGCTGATTTATTCGGCCGGTCCCACTGTAAAAGCGCCCTGTAGTTTGGTTGAGAACCTCCAGTTAATGATGTATTTTCGGGGAGCAGTTAAACAGGATGATGCATTTTCTGTCACTGTAATGAAAAGAGAAAGATCCATATGGAATTTGCTGGTCAGCTGTGTTGGGTTTAACATTTTCAATGACTCGGTATGGAATCCGTAGAAATTTTGGGAGTCAGATCTTTTATCTTTTGTCTTTTTATTTAATTTTATTTCAAAAAATACATTGCATCATGGCACATATGGCTTAAATTAAGGGAAATTACATTAATACACTACAGCGCCTATGATGAATGGCCGTGTGCTCTGGGGAGTTGGGCTTTTTGGAAAATAAATGGAATGTACTTACTAGATGCAAAAATGTCACTTTTTCTTTTTTCCATTTCGTCTCCAGACCCCGCCACACCAGCTATGTTTTTTTTATGTGGTATTTACAATTGAGAGAGGAGAACTGGGCCAGAAATGGACATTTCCAACATGCAGTGAACATTTGCTATTCAGTCATCAAACCCACCAAATATGTAAGTCTAACCAAAAGCAATGAACCAGCGAGGGTGAGTAAACTATCCAGCAAACAAATAAGTCTTTCACTGCACAGCCTCCCCTTTGCCATGGGAACCGTTCAAATTATACACAATAAAGTACAATAAAGCGGGTAAAGTGTGCATTTATGAATTAGAGAGGAGCTCTTCATAGTATGAAGAAAGGCCAAAATCCACTGGTGGAGGTGCGACTTTTGTCCAAATGTTTTCTGCAGCTGCATCTATGCTGAGACCCAGCACTGGGAAAGCAACCAGTCCTCCACAAACACCCCCCCCAACTAATCCTCCATGAAGAATTGACATTTTGGCTTGGCTGTCATAAAGAAAAGGGCCCTAAAGGACATGGATCACATGATGTGATGCGCAAAGGTTGAATGGAAGGGACTGGGATTTCTTCTCATCCTGGAGGCTTCATCGGTGCCACAGAGCTGTCTGGCTTCTTCTCATTCAACCTGTGTGGATTACCGTGACTACTACTCACTGAGGGATTTTGGCAAAAATTAATCCAGTAATTTCTGGCTTGTCACTCCATGCTTGATTTTCCACTGAATCGGTGGATTTACTGTCTCACTGCATCATCGGCTGCAGGATGTGGCGAGCAATCACTGGTTATGAGAGTGTTTACATTTACATTTGACCAGTGCACTGACATAATAAAAATCCCAGTGGTACTGACTGCCATCTCGAATAATTATGTGCAGACTTCTCAACATCTTATTTTTCATTCAGATTTTTTTTCCTCCATTTCTCAAGTCGTCATCAAACTCAGAAAACTCTCTGTATACAGAGTGAACACTGAGGATTCATTGAAATGAAGCGTAGCACTCGTTCGCTATCGAGCTTTGTGAGCTAGGATTTATGGCGACTGCTTGAAGTCGGTTTCTGCATGCACATCAGCATCTGTCAAACTGATCATAAATAAATTTTATTGGCAGCTGAAATGGATTTTCCTACTGAAGGCCTGGGGAAAGAGATAACTGCCTTTCACAGACTCAGACACAAACAGTGGCATGTACACACATAATTATTAACAATTATGAGCAAACAAATGTGGTTTGCACACACACACACACACACGCACACACCCTTACTTTCACCTGTGAAATCTCCACCCAAGTGTAGTTTACTCATGAATGCCACTTATATATCCAGACACACCCTTCTTTACATGAACTGTATCAAGGCAATAATTAAGTTGGAAAGATTGTAGAGTCCTAAACACTGCAAACATAAATGGGATCAGTCCCTATGGATGACATGCAGGCAGTCATGGAGCTTATGGATCACAGCTTTCGCTTTGGTCCCTTGTCAGGATATTTTACGGCTGAAATCTGCAAGACAGAGTTCCGTGTCTTCTGACGAGGGCTCCTCACCTCAAGCACGACCCGATCCCATATCAAGTCAGCGTTGCACATCTAATGGCCGCCACAGGGATGAGTGGATTTTCTGCCTGGCTTATCCACAATGTGGCCCCTGAAACTGTTGAGTGAATGCCTCTCAGACATGCTCACATGGAGTTGACACAGGATGAAACAATTTGTGCTGCTCTCGAGCAGAGAGGCAAACCAGAGGTGAAGCTTTTTTGAGATGACGCGGGATGAACAGGGGACAAAAGCAACAACAGCAGTGCAAATATTGCGGTGAGGAAGACAGGAGGCTCACAGGATCATTTACCGCCGAGGCTGAATGTCTTGTTTTGACATGCACAATACACACCCTGGAAAGGAATACTACGGATATGAGGGTGAAGGCTGGCGTGATTGAGCACCTCCATACTTTGTTCAGTCACCTGAGTATACATGCAAAGTATGCATGCACCTATTTGCTACCATTTGGCTGGGTCATAAATTGAGCATTTGGATTACATTCACAGTACATGGCAAGACACTTCAAAGTCTATGTTCAGCAGCTGCTATTATTGTACTGCAGGATTTACATCTGTATACAGGCCATAAAACTCACTTGTGAATTTTTATGCATGGTAGGATTGATAGAATATGTACTATAGTTTTCAGGGTAATAAAAAACAAATGTTTGTTTGACAATTTCCCTAACCTTAACCCTTTTTTTATATTTACTTACCATTGTCTATTTGTTGCATGCTTTACCAATTACGGATAATCATATGTCAAGTCTCTTTGTTTTCTGCAGCCTCAGCAGCCACCGCAGCTCAACACAACACAACAGAGCACCTATGGGAGAATTTGAAGTGACGCGCTAAACAGCAGTCAAAACACCCAATACTGTGGAAGAAGGGTGTTTATCCCAGCGGGAGGGCTTTGGAGAATTATAGAGAGGATGATCTAATTTGGCGCCTTGTGGTGGCTCACCACTTTACAAAGACATTTGACTTTTTGATTTGTCAGTCAGCAGCATCTACCATATGCCTAATCACTGCCTGCTACACAGTGTGCAACTACTCCCATATCGTAATTTAGTGCACTGACATAACGTTGTG
Organism: Brachionichthys hirsutus; assembly: GCF_040956055.1. Taxonomy (NCBI): domain Eukaryota; kingdom Metazoa; phylum Chordata; class Actinopteri; order Lophiiformes; family Brachionichthyidae; genus Brachionichthys; species Brachionichthys hirsutus. The sequence continues at coordinate 5,273,439 of NC_090903.1, forward strand.
TAATTTAGCTTTTAATTGAAACTGTACCACAAGTCTCCAACTTAAAATATATCTCAAGTAACAACACAGTAACACCATAGATTATAGGTATAATATACAGACTGAATCTCATGAATATACGCATCTATATATATACACTACTCTGCACATTTATGTATGATTGTGCTTTCTGCTTCAAACTGCTGATGTTATGTCCTGTGCCATGTTACATATATTATGTATCAATACTGCCCAGTCACATTGTTTGTATCAACGAACCTGGTAAATCAATGATTCTGATTGCATCTTGATGGATTGCACTAATGCTTTGTGACCAGTTAACTTCACATCCCTGTGGCTCCATTTGGACACTAATGGGTTGGCTGGAAACTAGGTTCTGTAGTACTGTATGCGTTCTGGGGCAGTAGTTGTCTGCGTACCATAAAATCACAGTTAGTACTGCTAGTAGTGAAAGAACTCAGCGGCATCTGCTACACTGAAAACCAAAACAACAAAAAACTCATCATTCTGACCATCGTGTTCTGTCCACATTTGGAAAAAAACCATAGCAGGCATGTGTGAAGCAGAATGGTGACATCGTTGTTTTATACAGTGTCAGTGTGATGCTTTCAAAAGATTACATTCTGGAGCAAATAAAGTTGATCGTTTTAGGATAAAACCATTGTGTAGACAGTCCCGAAGTATAAGACACACACACACACACACACACACACATACACGCAGTGTGTCTGCCTATCTGGAGGTACCTTGTATGTGCATGTGAATGTTTGTAATCCACAATGACTCTTGACTCTCCCTCTCTCTTTCTCTTTCTCCTTTCTCCCGCTGTCAAATAAATCTCTGTGGTTGTTTTGAAAATTCTCTCCACCTTTTTTTCCCTGCCAAGCATTCTTTCTCCCCCCTTTTCCTCAGTCCTCATTAAACTTGCAAAAAAGAAAGCATGTTTAGAGCAAGTTCAGAGCCCCCCCCCCCGCCTCAGTTGAGGCGGGAGAACTGTAACAGTTAATGGGGGGGGGGGCTCACCCAGGTAGAGAAGACACCCACATTTAACACACACACACACACAGTTTCACGTAATGTCAATGGCAGCAGATGATCAGAGCATGTCTGGGGGGAGCAGCAGATTCCTACAGTAACTCCGGTGATGGAGGGGTGAGAGGAATGGCCCGAGGAGACATGACGCTTGTCTGGCCTGTTTCCCGGCCTCCCGTGTCGGAGCTTGAAAAGGAGCAAGTCGTTTACACCCCAGTGAAAAAGCCACCATGTCCACAGCAGCACCTGGATGTTATTTAGGCTAATGGACTCAGTGCTTACTCAATAGTAATCAACTTGGGGGGGCTTGTCCCTTTGTTTCATGCACCACCTTTCTCCTGCACTCCCTCTCTTTATTCTTATACAACTTTTTTTCTCCGCCTCTTTCTATCTGGGCTCACTGGCCCATCCTTATCTCTCCCCAACCCTCTACTCTCTCCTTCCCATGTATTTATTTTATTATGTGGAGACACCAGCCCCCGGATGTTTGCAGTCAGCGCCTGTGTCATGCCCTTATGAGGTATGGGGGCCCTCAAGAGCTCTGCCAGCAGCCACCCGGCTGGCCCTTCCCAAGCAGACAGATCTGGGAGGAGGGTGGAAGGAGGTGACTCCTGCCCACACCCTGTCCTGTCCTGACTGGTGTGGATGGAAACTTCTCACAAACACACACACACAAACACACACACACACACACAGATAGAGACACACAAAGAGATAGTGGATGGCTGCATATACCCCGAAAGATTAATTTATCTTTCTTTATCTTTTGTTCTTGTCAACATTTGAAAATACTGACACGAGACGTCCTGTCAAAAGTCCATTTTCAGGTCTTGTTTCTATGACTGCATTCAAACAAGCTTCAGAACTGTTCAGGATTGTTTACCATCAGTCATGAAGTCCTGGAGGACTAAAACAATTCTTGAGCTGAAGTCATGTCAGGCTTGATGGCTGCATAGCACAGTTCATCATGGAGCAGCCTCATTTATCCTCTTTCTGGCTCTTTTCAGTTTTTTTCACCAGAGGGTTGATTCGGAGTCAGAATGCATGCATTGACTGGGGACTGCTTTCTATTACAGCATTTCGATTCACTTTCTATTGCTTTCATCCTCCTCAATACAAATGAGAAACACATTTCTTTGTTTACAAAGACATTCTCTTCATTTGTCATATCGTGTAAGGATCTATCACCCCGGGACAATGAGCAGAGTCAGAGGGGTTTTCTTGTCTTTGGAAACAGCAACTTATGAATGGATCCAATAGGAAAGTTGAGATGACATCATACTGTATTAAATCCTTCCAAATTGTGTCACAAAACTATTTAGTTTCTGCTTTAATGCAAAGACAACCGTTCAATCTTAAAATCGAAGATGCCACCCGGCTGCTCGAGACATGGGACTGTGCGTTAAAAATAAACAAAGACAACAAAAGCTGTCAAATGCATTTCTATCCATCTCCTCTCCTCTCCCATTTGCGTAAATGTGAAAAAGCTGTAAGCAAAATGTAACATTTCATCATTTTTCCATTCTTTAATTTTTACCACAAAGCCTGACTTGTTTTAAGAGGTGCAACCTAATATTGCCTGAACTCCAGGACCTACCACAAAGATCTCTGGGTAAATGGGAGGGAAGGAAGTGCACAGACAGGAGGACGGGCGTGGATGGAAAAGTGCGCAGTAACTTGGCTGCTGGACATCCTTAAGTAACAACACATGGCAGTGGAGGAATTCCACAGTCCTGAACACAACATGAAAAAAAAAAAAAAAAAAGGATGGGAAAGGCTGCTAGGACCGAGCTGCTGACCGGTTCCGAATGGGAAACTGATAAGGCTCTGCTATACCTAATTCCTTTCCATGTTCTCATCCTGGGTAGGCATCACAATGAGCATGATTCATGGGGGTAATTCCAACAGCTACTGACTTGGCTCCTGCTTGTGTTTGGGAAGAATGTGACCTCACAATACGCCTCTTTCAGGCCCATCCCTGTCTGACTGCGACCAGCCTCTCCTTGAAGCTGTCTTCTGTTAGAGACCGGCGACGAGGGAATAGAGCAGGATGGCAACACGGAGAGGTTGAGTTGGAGGGGAATAAAAAAAAGTCTTGCATTCATTGCAAGATCCTCCTCCTTCCACATCATCTCTCTTTCTCTCTGCATTGCTCTCTCACTTCTAGTTTACTGACTAAATGATGTTCAGTAAGAAGGAGATATTATAACAATGGCCTTGAAACAGAGACATGCGCTGATTGGGGGGGGGGGGGGGGGGTTGTAGGTGTGATGCATCTTTCATGTTTCTATATATCAACCGCAAAGAGTACTACAAGTCGAAACAGCAATCCGAACAAGACCACGTGTTGGAAAACCGTGTTTTGCAACACGAGATGCCTCAAGCTCTAATCTCTATTTAATGCTTAAGCAAAACTTTGTGGGTATTTATTTCGCTGTATTATGCCATTTGAGACTCCATTACTTCTTGGTTACATTCCATCTGTCACGGACACAAAGACCCTTGTCTTTGTCTGCAGTTCGTGCTGAAATATAAATTACACTGCAGAGTGGCTGAAGCAAGAGCAAGCTTTGAGTGGCTGGAACAGAGAAGTGCAGAATCATAATTATTGCCAATAGCAAGTTAAGAAAACATGCCGTCTCGCAAAGTCTTTTAAAAATGATGAAACGATGTAAGCGTAAGATTTTATAGTTAAGACTGGTGCATCATTAAGATTAATGATTAGCTTTGGAATTTCCCTTAGGATGAATAAAGTATCTATCTATCTATCTGAACAGCTGAAAGACACGTTGAGTTAAACAAAGCGATCATTTCTCTTTTAATTGTGTCAAGGCTGCGGCTGAGTCTGATCTTAAATAGGCCCAAGGGACATGCTATCCTCCAATATAGAATATATGCAATACAAATACAGTAACGTGATAATCAGACAGAACCTGAGCCATCGACTCTTTCTTGGATGCAGATCTCAGAACTATGAATAATCTCCTTTAAAAAGAGAAGTAGTCTAATAAATTTTTATTTTATCCAAGCAGCTCACTCCAAACACACTCGCCGCAGAGGAGAATGGCCTTAAATCCTGTATCATCATCTATTCTAACACATAACACACACGATCATAAACAAGCACCAGCGACGGCACAAACATGCTAGCACACTCTCCTGCGCCAGACACATAAAAATGACATTAACAAGTATGCGTTCACATGCAGAGGTAATTTTGTCATATCATCCTCCCTAGCATGCTGCAGCAGTTCCCTCATAGCAAGACAAAATGTGGTGTGATGTCACTGCTGGCATGGACCCGGTGTCTGAAAACTTTTCATGCGCCACCCAAATGAATGAGAGACAGACATGACTCAGAATACGAGTGGAGACCATCAGTTCTTGCTTGTTTCGTTGCCTGCATGATGGACCACTGCCAGAAGTGGGCCACATCAGCACACAATGCACATCAGATTGTTCAGACTCCAAAACGCATCCTCATTCTGCTCTATAGCGGCACCCACTTCCTTGTCACTCTCACAGGTAGGGTCAGGCTGCCATAAGAGCAATGCTGGAGCTGTTAGAGCAGCCCAGCGGCACCGTCTGAAAACCTCCACAGTCATAATAGAGCTTCATCTGGATATCAATCTTCACGCCCCCCTGTTAACAACATGGACAGCATCTTGTGTTGCAGTTAAAAGCCTTGGCAGCGTTACACCAGACCTTTGATAAATTGATTGCTCTGTTGAAGCCCGTGGAGAATGTTTGGATGTCCCAATCCATCCTCGCTCTTTGTTTCTGTGCATGAGCGCTGAATCAGGGGATTCCCGATGCCTGATGCAAAGGCTCGCTATGCAAGCGCCTTTCAAGTTTAATATAGTAAGGCCATTGGAAATGTAAAATGACTGATTGGAACTTGCGATATTTGCTCCGAATGTTTGAGATGAAAAAAGGTCATGTGCTTTTTAGGGCGTAAGAAATGTCAGCACATTATTGAAGGACCAATAAATAATACATTCTGGACAATTTATTAAGTGTTTGCATGTCCTGGTTTTCATTAAATGGAGGCACAAAGCCAAATGGTGTCTCCTTTCTCTCGTCTTAAAATCAGTTTTCTTCCAATTACTGCAGTGCTTTTATTTGAAATGTCTTGCTGTGCCTCGGTTCTTTGATAATACATTCAGTTCTTTCCTTAATCTCACAGCTGCTCTTTTGCAGTACACAAAAACCTTTATTTCCATGTTTATGTGAACCTTTCCGTTGTTTATTTAAATATTAGAATTCAGATCACAAGTATTTTCCACAACACATCTCAGTCCAATGTTCCATGTATGCCTTCAAGCGTAGCTCTGATATCATTGTTATCTCACTCCTCGCATATCAACATGACTATTTCACCTGACAGGTCTATTGAATTGCAAAGTCAAACAACAGAATGGATGTGAGCTGCTCTCTCACTTCCACTCCTTCCCACAGTACACTGATCCCGTGGGAAGCAGTGCGTTGACACTCAGCTAAATCCATTCAAAGTGTCTATTTTGGTGCAATGTCTAGACGTAAAAACGGTTTACTAGGGACCAAAAGCCACAGCTGGGTCATGCAAAGCTGGACAAACTACAAAACAAAGAACTACATACTGGATTAAAGCAAGAGTTTGCTACAGATTTGCTGCCAGAGCACCTTGAAGGGTTTACATTTTACCCCTGATGATATAATATATGGATGATGAAGTCATGTGTTTACTTCCTATGATGTCTTACTGCTGGCGAAACAATTGTCTGCAGTCATAAAATAGTTAAATAAGCGTTTTTTATGGGACGTCCCTTGTATACCGAATTATTTGCAGCACCATAAAAAAAAAAAACATGACACAAAATGCAAGTCAAGGAGTTTGTGTGGGAACTGGCCACCTTTTTTCCACACTCCAAGTCACAACATCTGTAAACAAAGTTAAAGTGTTCAGCCGTCAACACACACCCATGAGTGTGACCACAGATGAAGTCATCTAGAATAATGAACATTTGAGGATGAGGAACAGTCTGTGCATTCAATTAAACATGGGGTTGTCTATTATATTAATTTAGAACTTAACTCCCCATCAGATTTGTTATTTCCACAATAAACATAATAGGATGTCAAGATGTGAAATCCTGAACGGTCGTAATTTAAGCTAAAATTGTTGTTGATATAAATCCCTGCTTCAGACTGTGTATCAAACATGTATTGCTGTTGTTGTTTTTATTATATATATTAAAAAATGGATTTACACTATATAAAGCTGATGATTAATATATTTATTAGATAGAATGTTAGAGCAGTACAAGTATAAACAGTAGCATGTATTACAGTACAAGTACAGTCAAACACCCTGTCTAAGAAGAGCATTTAAAAAAAGCCCTTGCAGTCTCATTTCCGTTGAAAGTCCTTCGTACGTAATTCATCGACATGTAACAATACCAATAAAACTAAATTACTCAATTGATGCAAAATAACAATAAATTAAAAAGACACATAATATCAGTTCTGAGCTGATCAGTACATTTACTCTGACTACATCACTTCCTCTTTGGGGCTCCCTCTACTTCCTGCAGCTGCTAAGTGATTCTCAGATGCCCTCATTCTCTTCAACATTAATAGTGCATTCATAAATTTGCACCGTTGATGTCTGATGGAAGCCACGATGGAAGGAACTACTTCCAATGAAGGACTTGTGAGACTATGATAAGTATTTTATTTAAAGAATACTTTGTGGACTCTTTCTCCCATTTGTTCTAATCCTCGCGTCAAAGAGAAATAAGAAATGCAACAGAGTTATTTTACAGAAACAGCGAGGCATTGTGCTGTAACCTTTGGAATGATATGATGAACAATAAACGCAATAAGAAAAAAGGATAACAAACGACAAAACCAAACCAAAATACACTAAATGCAGCACCTAAATGCAAATCAAATAAACAAAACAGAAAACACAACAGAATTCTACTGGAAAGGGAAGCGTGTCAGCAAAGATGATTGGAGAGATTTGCTGCTATCTGTTTATCGTCCCTTTAATTGAAAAAAGAGGGAGTCAAGAATGTTAAGATCTATTTTCTTTATGGCTTCTTTAAAGATGGCTAGAAGGTCCAACCAGTTACTGGTGATCTTTGTTGATCAAGTACCTATTGTACCTTTTTCTGATAGAAGTTAATGTTGTCTTGTTTTCTGTTTTATGGTTGTGCTTTTCTTTTTTACCTTGTGATTTCCTTGTGATTGAGTTTTCCTATTTGTCATTGCGACTTGCATATAAGGGCCAACTGTAACCAGAAGATTCTTATTATAAAATATTTTGTTTTATTTGTATATTATTATAATGTGTAAAGCACTGCTTATCACACAATGATTGTTTCACAATAGCAAAACACAGCCGGCATTTTTCATCCATGCATACGGCCTTGAAGCCATCCATCATCACCACTGGAGTTTAGACCCTTGCAAAGATCACACTAGTTATAAGTACAACAGAGGCTCAGAGGCTCAAAAATGGTTGTTTGAAAAATTGAATTTGGATCCATCTTGGAGTCGTTGGGACATTTCACTCAAAGCCACCAACCGACAAAAGCTCCTAGAAGCACCCATATTATTAGCAACCATGATGTGAAGCTCCTTTCATCTTCTCATGAGGCTAAAATTGAATTGTTTAAATTCTAAAAATAATTATCTTGGATTGTAACATGTTTAATTCTGTCGTTTCCCTCTTTAGTAAGTCCTGGGTTTAAACAAATCCAGTACAAAGTGATTGATTGCAGGTCTATTGCTATCGTCTACATCGGAGACACTTTGACTGATTTCGTTCCTCCAGCAGAACAAATTCCATTTTCCTCTAATCTTTAGGAAACACATGGATGTGAGCACCTTGGTGCAGAGCATAACAATGATCGCTAAAAGCATTGCCTTGATAAAAAAAAAGGACTAAATTAAGCCTAACTTAGGAAGAAAGGACCTCAATTAGACTTCACTGTAGCCACTGATGATTGATATGATAGCAAGCCTATTCAAACTGCAAATTTTACACATGATTGAGGCTCTATTAGATGTAATGAAATGGCCTTCCTGAATATTGCACTTGACTGACTGTGTGACCAGCAGCACAATAGCTGCTATTATAGTATTGGGCCCACAACTCATTTTTCATTGTACCAGGTTCACAGTGTTATTATTGCAGAACTTTGAGTGAACCCACAGCTTTGGTTTCTTGCTGTTGCGGATGTGACTGTTCTCTCCACCGGGAGCAATTTTGGCAGAGTGTTAATTGACCACCACAATCACTCAGCGGATTTATGGAAAGTCCGAGGGGACACAGGAGACTTCCACGGGAGGCCGTCCGGGGAAGCTGAGCTGGTCTCAGAGCTGTGGCTGGGGAATTTCTGGCCTTTGTAACAACAGTACAGGTTCATAAACACAGCCTCCCTGCACTGACTTCAGAGGAAATGTAGATTTATAGAAAGGCTATATTTAAATGGGCCATAAATGAAAAATAACAATGAGGCAGGAACATCATGGACAGCAACAACACGATATGAGAAATCTATAAAAATAAATACTGAAGAACACTCAGCTGTTATCTATACTGGCATGACCCAGATGTTTATCCTGCACAGAGGGGTGGGGCTGTGATACAGGCCGGGGTGGGGGTGGGCTTTGGGGTCCATCTGGCTGACTTTAATCAGCTTTAAACAACCAATCTACAACAATGAAGCCATACAAAGCGACACGAAGGTTTTGAAGACTTCATCCATTTTTCAAAAACAATCTGATGTACAAATGTGATAAAATGAATATTGGTTCGTAGCGACAACATTATAATAATGTTTATTGTTTATTCTCCCGTGAGAAGTGGCAGCATTCTGAAGCATTGTTCTAAATGAATGTGCACCGGGACACTCTTAATACGATTTAATCCCTTTCCGTCAGGCAGTCAGGCTTGGCCTCGTGCCAATCCATCCAGTGTGTCAGTTAGATGCAAACACAGAAAGTGAGGCTTGAATTAAGTCTACTGTTGAACTGAACGCTCCTGGAATAACAATCACCGGGGGCTTTTCTACTTTAAGGTAAGACATAATTATATATTTTTTAAATTCAGCTTTAATATGGAAAAATGTTACCTTCTCTGTTTGATGAGCACACACACACACACACACACAAAAGTGATAGATCACTCCTATCCTTTAACATGCTGCAGCTAATGATAATCGCTTTGGATAGAATTTTCTGATGATTATTTGATAAGCTCCGTCATGTCCTGTGATAAAAGATGTAGCTTCGTCTTTGCGCATGTCTTCCAGACCTGATGATTTACAAGGGCTCTATGTCTGTGTTTTGCTGCGTGAAGCTTGCAAAGGGCATGGAGTCGGAATGCCATTCTTGTTTACTCTGATGTACCGCACTGATGGGTTTGTGCTACGTTGCAAAATCAACTTGAGCTGTGAAGCAGCTCCCAGCCAGCAAGCCTTTATGATCCATTAACCACCAGGCACGATCTTGCCAAGGGCCCCCCTGTGCCAGTTGGCAGAAAATGTCCGGCCGGTATTGTACACTGTAAAGCTTGGCTGTAAATGCACAATGAAATCTGAAAAGTGCTCTCCTGCATTAATGTCATGCAGTAACACACTGTACAATATGGGAGGAATATGTGGCAATTGTATGAACGCCAGAATGGCATTATTATTTCTGTAAATTGTTCTGTTCATAGCAGGGCATCGTGCATCAGACAGTATTTTGCAGGTTGCTTTAAAGTGGAAAGTTCTGCAAGTTTTACAGTGTAACCAGCCCTTGCCAGTGATAGCTTTACTGAAGTCTGCAAATATCCATCCCGCCTTTTCTCCACTTGATTACATACATGTTGTTTTCCCATTATCGGGGCTCCTCATGGTCGTGTTCTGTGGCAGCGGTTGATGAAATTAAGGTGAATGCACAGTGTACAATATGTTAGACTTGATGGCTGCAGACAGCTCGGGAAGAGAGACAAGTCTGCGGAGTGGTTTGAGTTTGGGTGGAGACAGCAGCATTTACTGTAGAACTGCAGACAAATATGCATGGACCCACCCTAGGCGAGTGATCAACTCCTCTGTCATCAGTGTCTTTATCACCCGGACAGAGATTGATATCCAAGGATCAGATTTCCCGGGATTCCTCTAGCTAGCAGGAGAAAGTCCCGTTTCTCAAACATTTGGAAAACTGGAAGCGCCGTTCGACAGTTTTATTGTGCTACTCATGAAAGCTGGCAGTGCTTTGCAATGCCTCCACACAATTAAGCTTCTCTGAGCTGCCTTTTCTTCATGACAATCAGTGCATGGCTTATTTCTGATAGTACTTAATGAAATTCTGCCGAGTTTTTTTGGTGATTATTATTTTTAAATATATTGAAATCCTGTTTGCCAAAACAGAGAATAAATACATTCAAGGAGTTGGTGAATGACTGTTTAAAGCAAACAGAGAACAGACAAGTGAATTTTCTTTGCATTGTCATCTATATTTTTTCGTCTTGCATCTTATCTTGTTTCCTGTCAGTTATTATTCCCAAATACTGCTTCTTTTCCAAAGTAAATGTGCTACGTACACACCCAAGGTTTCCAAGCTGCATGCATTTTATGATTCTGCAGCCAGATGAATGGTGGGGAATTCCTAGTGTATTTCCAAGATCGTTTTCAGATTTAATACACCGGTGAGTCTGCATGAACGCTGCTGCATGTATCTAGACACAGGGAGATAAATCAGGACTATCAGACATTTCCTCCTCTTTTAGGATAATGCCCTTTCAGTCAATCTGATATATATCAGGATCAGAGCAGGAGCAGAGGACAAGCAGAGGTTGAGGACAGGGTCACTTGCAGTGGGCATGAGCGGCAGGACGAGAGCAACAACAATAGTTCAAAGCATCTTGGTTTGTATTTGATCCATTGTCCCTGCTGTTCTTTAGAGTCCGACACCAAACAGGCATCGTCTTACCCAGGCTGACAGGGTTTGTGTAGCTGAGATGTTCTGTCAGATTAGGTCAGGTGAAGCCCGCGGTTGGAGGAGTGGGAGGAATGGTATTTCATCAATGTTTTCAGCATTTTCTCTTCCAAAGTTGAGACTTTTGTGAGATTGATTTTGGATTTCATCTGCAACATATGTTCAAAGAACAATCTTGGCTTTATAGATTGTGTAAAACAAGTGCATTATGTCCACAAGCTTTTATGTGAGCCAGACAAGCAAATAGTTATTCCCCCCGCCCCCCTTTCATCTTAAATGTGTTGCAAAGCCCCCAAAGGATTATCACAATGGCCCATTTTATTCCTCACCCAATTGTGCTGCTGTGTAATTACCATCATCCTCTAGGTCTCTCTCTCAGGGGCAAAATTGATGGGTGGACTATTTTGAGAAATATCTAAGTAAAATCCAAAGAAGGAAACATCTCAGAGGCAACCCACAATGAAGGAGAATGTGGAGGACACTAATTAAGCAATGTCATGATTTATCACCAGTAACAAAACATTTGCAGCTTCGACCCCAAAGGCTTGGCATCCAGGAAAATTTATTGTTTTGTCAAAGAGCTGTTTAACTTTGTCCCCTCAAGTGTGAGGGTAAAGGAGGTCAAGAAATCTAAGATTATATGACTTGTATTTATAGTTATTTAGGTGGAAATTACGATATATAATAGCCATGTTTACGTTTTTGTTATTTTTGCATTCAGAACTTTTATTCTAAGGATGTGAAAATGCAGTTTAAGAAATTAGCCAGTGTTTTTATTTATTTATTATATTTACTTCAAGAAGACAGATTTGTTATTTTCTTTCCCTCCAACTATGATCTTGTTACTTATCGTAAAGCATTCGTCGAGCATCACACACATTTAACCTGAATAGACTTTCTAGAAATCCTCTCTGCATCCATATATGCAGAAGCCTAACTTCAGACCAAAGGCTTTTGGCAGGATCACAAATTCACAGCACAGAGATGTTATCAGGCCTTAGGGAGGATGTTTGGGGAGTGGGAGTGGAAGAGCTGTGGGCCTTCAGTGTGTTAATGCAGCTAACAGCCAGGAAGGGAGAGTGTTGACTCTGCAGATTTAAGCCAGCTACTGATGGCTACGGGGCTAAATACTGACCCCATAGACTAATAAAGAAAATCACCTCAGGCACGAGCCACAGGGTCAGAGGTAACGGCACGGCTGGGAAAAACAAAGGGCATGGCTATCTATCACTACTCTGCCTAATTGAAATGACAGTTGAAGACCATTGAGGGTGACTGTGTTTATTTACGTCTTTGTTACGCTGTGAGCAACCACAAAGATATGCCTGGCCCGGCCAGGGATGACATTGCTCCTGTATGCTGTCTGGCTCCAGGATCTCTGCTCGAATACAATGAGCACTTCCTGTCTGCCATCGGATTCCCCTGCATTCCACGCAGGCCTGGGATGGGACGAGGGGACTGCTGTGGACAGGGTTTTGTGAAAAGGGTATGAGTCCAAACCAGACAATATGGACCTATTCCATCCTCTTGACCCCAAATGCTGACCCCCCAGTCTGAGCTGATGTGCATCAGGGAGCTGAAACGGATTGCTGAAGCTGTGATGACACCATGTCTCAAAGTTGCTGAGACCAACTTTTTCCATCAGGGCTATGCAGCTCATCGTGTTAGAATTAAAATGTAGTTAGAATAAAGATTAATTTGACTACAACTTGCACGATATTCATGATTCATGATATATACAATAGGAGAACAAATATAGTTAATATATTTGCATAAATAGCAATATTAATGTATATTTAAACATAATTCATTGCTATCTTTTTTTTAAATATTTTTTTCCCCTTTCTAATTTTAAATGATAAAAGACATAATATATAACATACACATAAAAAACCCTGATGTTGCTTTTTGAAGAAAAGGCTGAAGACAGTTTTCCAGCTCTTCTGTTTCAGTGGGGTCAAGGTGAGAGAGCAACCTTCAGCAACCTGAGTACTAAAACAGGCTACTGCTGTCTGGCGTGACTAGACATGCACCATGAATGGCCTCCTGAGAGGATTGTCACGGGAGGAAGAGAACGAAGATACTCCTCTCTCACAGCCCAGCGGCACAAAGTACATAACATCCGCTGGAGAAAAGAGAAGCACATCATTGACCTCACTACAAAGAGGTGATGTAGAATGTAGATGATCAGTTTTTCATGTCATAAAGGCTCTACTTTCAATTAGAGACACTGGTTGCATGCTTTATCTCATGGTAAAATGAGCGGATGAGCAGTAAAAAAAAATACACTGCAGTGCATTTGATGGGGTTGTGTTATGATTTTTTGTTAAAGGCATTCTAGGTACTGATAATTATTATACCAGTATGCAATGAAGGCTATCAATGGAGGCCTTTGTGCCATCCTGCGTCACCATGCCAGACTTTTATAAACAGATTTCAATGAATGATGGAGGGAAGGAGGAGAAGGAAATGGTGTCTATGTGCTCCTTTTCTTTCCTTTTGCTCCAGTTTCCAGTATTAAATGGGATTCTTTCAGCCTAAGATTCACCGTACGTTCATAATCTGGCCAACACACACACACACACGCACATTCAGCATAATGTAGAATATTATAAACTAAACCTTCTATCTTAAAAACTGTCGCATAAGTTGGGAGAGTGAAGTGGATAAACAGGTTCAACCTTCTGTGACACACATTTACTTTTCCATCTGGGACGTCTTTCATAAAAAAGTTGTTAAATTTATAATTGGCCTGAATCATTATCATGTTGAACAATAAACATGCAGAAGCCGTTTCTGAAACTGTTTTATGCAACTGTCATCCATAAATCAAACAAATTAGCTTTAATTGATGTCACCGGCTTTCTTTTCTTTTTATAGACTAAGCGCAAATGAGGGTTTATTCTGGGAAAGACATGGGACAAAAGAATGAATTAGACAACTATATGACCGGGTAAAGGGGACTGAAGCTCGGCGACATTATTTCAGACTAATTGTTGATCACAAAGCCAGGTGTGCAGGGAATGACGTGAGGACAGAAACGTGCCCAATATTTTCATCACACCTTTACGTGCTCTTTCCTGTTGCATTTGTCTTGAAGCTCTTGCCAAGGTGTACATGTGCCACAATTTTACTCACGTCCAGTTAAGACAGAGATTAGATCATTTCCACATCAAAATATTACTATATTACTTCTTATAAATCGGTTTTCCGATGTCTGACTTTAAGCCTTTTTCATAAAAGAGGCCGCTGCATTTATTTTTCTTATATGAGAAAAAAAACTAGTGACAAAAATAACTTTCCCATGTTTGACTTTTCACTTAATCTGTAAAGAGACCAACATAACACAAAATACAATTTATTATTTAAAGTCTAGCTTTTATTTACAGCATCACTGGGTCGCTCTAGAAAAGGTCAACGTAAAGCCGTCTTGATGAGGGCTAATGCCAAAGAGCAGGACACTGAAATTCATTTAACCCTTTCCTGAGACATTTGTGGTATTTTAAAACCACTCAACACCAAACCATGTCGAGAGTCATGAGCGATGAGCCGCAATACTATACTGCACTGGTGAATGAGTAAATGCCAGTGCCTGTTTATTCCTCACAGTTTTAGCCTCAGGCTCACGAGACATGCTAAAGACAGTAGGGCTAACGCTAATCACAGCATATCAGGTCCTCTGTAATCCATTGTAAGATACTTCAGTATAATTTAGACAACTAACTAGACCCACATAATTCTTCATTTTCTATTATTTCACTATATATATTACGATTTCTCCTTCCTGTATTTCATTTTGGGGTATTGCAATGAAATGCAATTCAATTCACCTCAAAAATAATCACTGGCCTTAAATAGATGATGGAAAAACTACATTTACATTTAACAGCATGATGTTCTCAAATCTGCTAGTAGACAAACTCAGACAAACCCTGAGACATTTTTTCTCAGACCCTTTTCCCATGAACAGAGTAAAGAAATTTGTCATCTCATGACTCAAATATAATCACGAGCTCCTGTACTTAATAGCTGGGTTAGCTGATATTTTAATTCTTTAATTTATGATTCATAGTATGTCAGAGAATAATGTCTCCTGAACTCTTGGTCAGCCACGTCAGTACTTTGCCATGAAATGTTCTGCATTTAAAGGCGTTGAAGGACATTAAACATATTTCCTATTCACAAATAAATCATGCCCTCCATCCTGATTCTAACCGACACCACGAGGTCAGCAAAGTAAATCCTTTCTGTAATGGCTGTCAGATGGCATTTCCATGAAATATTCTGGTGCTTTGGATCTCGCTCATATTTATAATGCCATTGACCCTTTGGCAAGCTTCAACTCCTGGTGCTAACACTTCAATGAAAACTTCATGAGGTCACGGTAAGTTTGTCCCAAAGAAAAGATTTCCACGAAGAGTGCTGATTGTGCTGAGGCCCGTGACTATTGTCGCCATCTGCTCGCCGTTCCCCTCTTCAAAGAAGATAATTGAATCTGAAATCACTTTTCTCTCTCGGTTTAGGAGTGAGGGTCGTGTCTGTCATTGAAGTCTCCACCACAATCCTCTGAGCCCTTGTTTGTGTTCTTTACAGAGCTCGTCCCTCTGGCTTTCTCTTGCAACATCTGCCCCTAAACCCTCCAGATCAATATGGACTATCTAATCACCTGCCACACTTAATTAAAACCCAATCACCGCATTCATGAAAGGCATAAAAGGGCAAAAGGGGGTAATGTGAAGGAGACTTCAATTGTGCGCTTTGCAGAGACGTTGCACAATGGAGGTTGGTAAAAAAAAAGAAAAAGAGCCCATGTGCTGGTTTGGTGAAAATAGGTCAGTGTTGGCAGCTGTGGGTAAAGTGCCACAGGCCTGGTCTGTGGTCCAGCATGCTCACCAAGTTTAAAACCCTTTGTGTCATCCTATCGGCACTAATTTGCCTTTTCACCAAGTGTTATATTGAATTTGCAGTGATTTCTATGAGGGCACAGGCATCATTAGGAAACCTCAAAGGGACTAGAGAATGGACAAGCCAATAGTTGGCCTAGACATATCCCTGATAGCAGCTTTAACATCCCCTGCCTGATGAGGCTCAGATGCTTCGGACATCAGTGACCCTAGTCAGGAAGGGAGGGGGGAATAATTCAAGACAAAGAAAACCCAGAGCAAAAAACAATACCACAGACTGGATTCCAAAGCTGCATGCAAATCAGAGTCCAGGATGCATTGCTCAGTGATGCATCGTGACAGGCCTTAGTGGCCCTGAGATTAAAGATCATTTGATTTCGTTTAGTTTCCTTGAAGTTATCTCAACAGTACGAGTTGTTCAGGCCTTCTAGCTGTGGCCATGATGTCATTAATTGTTCGAAAGAACATTTGGAGAACGGGTGGCCATGGAGAGCCAGGAGGAGGTCAGGGCTTCTCTTATTTCCTTTCTATCTCCTTTATCTTCATTTCATCTTATTCTGTCTCCTCCTCACACACAAACTGCCTCACATGGTCTCCCCCCCAGAACATAAAACAAGCGTGGACGTGGTGTAAGAGTTCCTCACGTCATACTACAGATCTTATTATTCAGATTCCAGCAGGTCACTCAAGCTCGTCTAAGAATAAACGATTTCGTTGAGCTTTCCTGCCACGCCAGGCGTGGGAACAGCTCTGATTCTCATAAGAAAAGGGTCTGTAAATTATTTCCCTCCTGTTTCAAAGTCCAAACAACAAAAAGGTTGGTGTTTATGTGCGGCGTTTCCGTGTTGTTGTGTGTGAGTATGTCGGTCCGGGCGGGATTCCACTGAACATGTGCAATTGTAAACGATATTTGGGTGTCACAGCTGTCAGCTTGCACGCGACGGTCTGAAGGACAATGTGAGAGGATGTCGTTCATCGGAACCACGGTGGGGTGGGTCCTGCTGCATTATGGTTCTCTGGATCAAAGCATCTTTTCTTTCCTTTCCTCCACACGCCGTCCTTCCAGACTCCCCCCCCACAACCTAACCCCCCCCCCCCGGCAATGTCTGCTTTGCTGTCGCTAATCATTGGTGGTCTCCTGACTGCCACTAGTAATTGATTAGGGAGCATAAGACCGGTGGGTGAGGGGGCACGGAGGGGAAAGTTCAACCGGGAATTTCTCAAGGTCACTGCCCTTTCCTTTTCCCCACCCTCCAAACTCCTTTTCTCATGCTATTAGGTATCAGCCACAAGGGAAACTGCAAATATTTGCCACAACCGGTCCAACTTCTGAGAGGCTTGGTGGTGGTGGTGAGCACAAACAGGAAGATCTGTGTATAAGCAAAATTGATGCATCTGTTTAAGAAAATCTCAGTGGTGAAAAGGCTCAGTTGGCGACGTGTTGATTTATCTGTTGAATCAGGAACTCAACATCCTCGGTTGAATGTGATTACTTTTGCAGCCCCCCCCCCCCCCGGCCGACACTGCCACCACATTGTTTGGCCGTCACTCAACATCCTTCACGATATACGAAGGGTTCTACATGTTATTCTGCAGAAGTAACTCCCTCCAAACGAGGTGAAATTCCTGCCTCTGGAAAGTGACTCATCCTGCTGTCTTGTTTAGCAAATGCAATTCCAGTGAATGTGTAGTGTGTAGTGTGTAGTGTAGAGAAAGCCTCTGCGTTGTACTGTTGTGTGTGGCTGTGCCTGTGCAAATTCTCTGTGGGGCCAGGGTCACTGCAGACCCAGAGTCCCAATGCCTATGGAAACACGACTGTCACAGGAAATGTTCAACATGCTCGACTGTGCTGCAACAGAGCAAGGAGTGAGGGGGTTTCAGAGAAAGCCCTCCCAGACCCGATGACTGCTGTTGATGTTGGCTACAAAGCCGAGGGGAGGGGGGGGCAGTGAGAGATGTGAAAACACACTCGGAGCATGTTCAGATGCTCACAAGCCTACATGAAGGCCGACTCAACGCATGCACTGAAGTTTGTTGATGCTACTTCATGTATGCATGTCAAACAAAGCCAAGATGCGAACTTGAAGATGAATAATTAGCGCAGTGTAAAACTTGCATTGTCACTCAGAGTGGCGACTAATGGGTTCCCATGTCTGCTCCATCTCATCTCCCTTAGATGGCCCCAGGCTACGTCTGCTGTGAGGCATTCATCTTTGTCGGCTCTGCCAATTACACTGTCCCTCAACATTTATCATAAGGAACTCATTTAGCAGAAAACAGCCAGTAAGATCACAGATTTAAGTCTAATTTCGGCGATTGGCGCATTAATCCCGCATTGATGTTTTACTTCCCCATTGTGCTTATGTATATTCAAACAGCATGTAAAACGGACAATGTCCAAACTTGATGTTCTTGCAAATATCAGATCAAGATACCACGAAAGCTGGCCTCACTAGGCCGTGAATGAAAAGCACTTGTGTGGTTTAACTTTATACAGACATGCGAATTCCAGAGGAGGCCTTCAAAAGAAGTCCTCGGCTCTGGTTCATGTCCCGTGTGGAAATCTTCTCTCTACTGCCCCCATTTGTTGGACATTCGTTATGTCACAGACCCCTACTATAAAATTCAATTTTGCACATTTGCACCATGGGAGCTTCCTCTTCCTCAGATCTGAAATCAAATAGTGCAAATAGTTTCAGACTTGCCCCAAACTGGCATATGACGCAAATTGACATGTATCTTGCACTTGTATCTGATTAATGTGTAGAAATGCAAGCCAACAAATTGTTGAATGATAATTAAGAATACATATTTTATCCGAGGTCAACATTTATTCGGGAAATATCAATATTGTTAAAACGCCAAATAAACCACCCTTTGTGTTTGATTTGAGTTTAAATATAAAGTGGAGATTTCCAAGTATTTAGAGATACTATATTATTTGTTTTATGGCAGAACAAAAAAAAAATACTGGAACACTTTAAATTCATAGCAGAAGGTAAAGTGTTGGCTTCAGTGGAAACATGATGGGGTAGAAAGGGAAGAAACTAAGATTACTAATTTAAAATAAAAACATACTGGCTTCATTTTACTTTAAAAACAGACTGACAGGTGAGACAGGAATACTGATGCTGGTGTAATTATTCCCATCGCTCTACTGTCACATCATCAGTGTGAGAAAGGAAAACAGAGATATATATCATCCTCTACTACGGGGCGTCAATGTGGGTGGTGTCGAAAATGGTTTTCACCCAATGCTGGATGATTTATCATGTCAGAGAGAACAAGACTGGACTTGTGGAATTAAGCAATTGTCATTTGATGCTGTAGGGGATAAATGAGCAAGGCATCAGCCCATATTCTCACCCATTAAACGCTATTGGGTCCCTACAGATAGTAGTGAATACCATCATCACACGCACACAACCATGCAAAGACGTGTGCATAAATTAAACTAACATTAGATCATTATGAAGATGTGTTCATAATAACTCTTTTGTTATTATTTACATTAATCAAGATTTTTTTTTTGCAGAGTATTCCTCATTATTATTATTCCTTTGAAATCCACACTTAGAGTGATGCTGCTTTACATATCAAAGACCTGCATAGACTTCAAGTGTTCACCTGACTTGGTCTGTTGTTTCCTCTTGCGCCCTCAGCTGCAGATGCTGTGGTGTCTATCGCAGAGCAGTATTAGGTCTGAGACGGGTCGAGGGTTCAGCTGATCAGACACGTTTGGTGCGTTTAGCAGTATAGGACAGGCAGCCTCTGCTATGGCTGGGAAGACGCGGCCTCACAGGCGCTCATGGAGAAAGAGCAATCATCCTATTTCATGTGGAATGTTGTGCTGTTCATGTTTGCAAGGTGAGAAGGGTGATCTCCTGCAGGAGCAGGAAACTAATATTTGTGGGGGACCGCAACATCCTCACTTGGATCAACAGGGGCCCGGTGAGAATGAGGCTATACAGATTACAGTGGAAGATCTGGGTGCAGATAATACCAGTTTCAGCCTGTTTGACGAGGACTCCCCGCCACCACGGAGCAGCTCTGTCAGCTCAGTGTCTGCCCACCCAAGGGCTCTGAGAAAGACACCGCTGAAGCCTCTGCCTTCACTGCCCATGCAGCGTCAAGCCAAACTAGCAATCATCAGCGCCATGATTGACAGTGAAGATGAGGAAGACAACCCGTTGCTGATTGGCACTGACGGCACGGCAGCTTCTGGAAGCCACCTGACCCAACCCGTCATCAACCTGATCCCGCCCAGCGCCTCTGACATCACTGAAGATAATCAATTCTTTGAAATCAATTCAGAGGAAAATGTGGCACATACCTCTGGCAGTGATGGAAACTTTGCTGCTGGCGAGGAGAAGACGAAGAGGGTGGAGATGGGGGAGCTAGGAGAGGACCTTCAAGAAGCAGAAAATGATGTCAGTTTAGACGGGGCAGCTGAGCTTCCAGAGGGCTTTCGTGATCAGTTTGGAGAGGAACAAGAGGCCAAGGCAACCAAACAGCAGGATGAGCGTCCTCCTCTGCATGAGTACGCTCAGGAAAGTGAGTCCAACAGCAAGACAATCCAATCGTCTTAATAGAAGTAACAGTCTCATGTTTGGGGATGTACAGTTGTCTGCTTTCTTATTGGAAAAATGGATTCGAATAATAATGTGTAGCTTTTTAGCTAAATACCTTGCTAACATTAGAGATAAATATCAATGACACAATTCTGCAATCTGACAATTCTGGAGGTTTATAGCAAAACACAGACAAATATCAAGCAAATACATAAAGAAAAAAAGTTTCACATTCAAAGTCTTGATATTGTGCATGCTACTGGCATCAATCCTGGAGCACTTGACTGAAACAAGAAATTACTTAACTGTTAATACCCACGATTCATCGGATCTTACGGATCGCTTGTTTCCTCTTGCCACAGCAGGCAAACTGAACACTGGAATAAAACTCATGTCCCTTATTGAGCACGACTTAGGTGAGCGCTTTTTATTTTTATTTTGGAAGTGTAGTTAAATCATATTATAGCAATGATTGATTCCATCCAGCAGAGCTCCCGAGTCACCTCTTCATTTTGATCTCAGTTCCCCCATTCAGATGAAATTGGAGTCACCGTGTGGCATGGCTACAGTACCTTGAACAACTCCTTTGGGAGTTGCAGTAGTTCGCCTTTGTCGGATTTTTCTTTTTAGCCATTGTCCCAGTATTCCCAGTGAGCGGTTGAGCAGGCGGTTCCCAGGTTTTGGGTTCCTGTGACTCAGCATGCTCTCCTCCTTCAGTTGTCTCTCAAAGAGCTTACTTTCTTTTCAGCCTGAAGAGGACAATGATACTGGAACCGATATTCATCGCTTTTGACTATCTGTTACATAAATGTGCTGAAAAGTTCTGTAGGGCTTTGTTTTGTGGTTAACCTGGATGTGTGTGTCTGTGTATTAATGCTTGTCAAACTTTGTCACCACTGAATCCAGTTTGTCTAGTATGTGTGTGTGTGTGTGCATGATGGCATGCAAAGCATTGGTCTTTGCTAAAATTAATTAATTGTTTATCTAACCTGAATTAATGACTGTTTACACAACAGTGTGTTTTGCATAAAACCTTGTGTTGTACCTGTTGTTCACATGACATCAGTGTATTGGGGGTGGGGGGTGGGGGGGACTGCCTCCGGCTAGGAGGTTATGTTTTTGCCAGCGTTGGTTTGTCTGTTAGCAACATAACTCAAAAAGTAAAAAGTTATGGAGGGAATGAGCAGCTTGGTGGAGGTCTGCACTCTCTGAGTGCTTTCCTAGTTTGGAAAAGTTACACTGCCAACTACTGGTCTGGCACGCATATTACAACGTGCACAAGGGTCCTTTTCAAAAAGATATCCCGTGACAGTGGAAATGCAGGGGAAGAACTTCCTCGAATAATGTCCATCTCTCATTGCTGGTAATTTTCCCTTTTAAGGCTGTGTCCCTAACCCTGGCCAAAAATCTTCTGTCCTTTATTTTCACTGCGGTTTTCCTTGATGACGCAGGATGGACATGGTTGCCATCAGGTGGCTGCACTGTGGCTCATTAGCATGTCCAGACAGCCCTGCGGCTTGTACCTTCACGCATAACAAGAAGTCACACAGTGAGGCTGGAAGGGATTTCCTCCAAATTTAGTGTCTGACATCTGATGGAGGGTGCTCAAACATATTTTCCACATTTAACCAAGACTAATCTCTTTTCTCATTTGGCTGATCTAATCAAGGCAGTTGTGTTTTTCATTTGTCTAGCCATTAGCCAGACATTATGATCCTCTATGGAGTGACTCACAGGCCAACCAGGTGATGAAGAAAGTGCCAGCTTGCTGCCCCCCCGATTGCACTCGTCTGTCTGCAGGACCCAGACAAGATTCCACTGCTGACTCACATAAACCAATTACAGCCTTATCTGTTTCTGACTCCATATAAACTCCTGTTCATGTCAAAACAGTCTCTCACTATCAGGCCGTTCAAATTAAAAACATGTGTTTGAGAAATTAAGCATTTTTTTTGTTTAGTTGGACTAACTATTTAAAAAAACTTCTGTTTGCCTTTTTGTAAGGTACAACATCAGAACTGCAATGATCATTATCACATCACAGCGCTGTGCTATGCTGTGCTGCCTGAGAAAGCCTGAGCCCAGATTGGACGCCATGTTCTCTGCCTCATCCGTCTCGCTTGTTATGATAGAAAAAAAAAAAAGATATGTTTGTTGACCAAGTGACATTTGGAAAATGTAAGAATATGAGTTTCTGTGGGAAAGAATTTGAGTTGTCAGAGAAGTATGTCATCAAACAGATGGACATTTAACAGTTTGATAGATTACCCCTTCAAGCTGCAGTTACTATCAGCACCAGCTAATGCACTGCAAAATAGACCTGGTGACCTATGTGCCAGAAAAAGATGGAGAAAGGATGAAACCATAAAAATAAAAGCGTGGAAAACAATTAATTCAACCAAAATATGACTAACTTGAGTCATCTATTGGATTCTTGCTTCTTTCAATATGCAGATGACCTGACTGACACGGATGTGAAC
Source organism: Brachionichthys hirsutus (assembly GCF_040956055.1). Lineage (NCBI taxonomy): Eukaryota > Metazoa > Chordata > Actinopteri > Lophiiformes > Brachionichthyidae > Brachionichthys > Brachionichthys hirsutus. The sequence continues at coordinate 5,296,398 of NC_090903.1, forward strand.
TGCCTTGATGAGCTGAAAGCTGCCCTTTGTCCACTTCTACACGCCATCAACATGGATGCATTTACTCACAGACGGGTATGACAACCATGCAATGATTTGTTTTTTTCTTCTACTAAAACCTTTCTCACGATGTCTTCATTATTCATGTCACATGTCCATCGATCTCTGGCCAACAAATCCCCCCACACAATGTCTTCTACTGAGTCACGGTCATTCTGTGAACAAACAAGCTTCGGTTGGTGCCGCTGAACTCTCCCTCCTGTAACAAGATTAAACTGGGATGCATTTACACTTTAATAACTAACTCAACGCTGTATTATGTGGCAGAGGCTGTTAAACTGTTCTCACCGTGTAGAGGACACACTGGCCAGGAAATCCACATTCCACACTTTAACACAGACCTCAGACCACCAGGAAGAGTTGGGGTCACCCAAACTACGCCGCACAACCTTTGGTGTGTCTAGCATTGCTGCATTATGGACAAACAACACTGTTCGGCATGATGCTACTTCTTCAGCTCATATATAATTGAAAAACCACCTTACTGATCTGTGTTTTTGTTGTACAGCATCATACATGCCTCAGTCCAAGGATCAGAATGGAAACTTTCCTGGGAAGGTACAGTAAACCATAAAACAGGGCCTTCAGGGTGGCATCAGCTCACAGCTCAGAGCTGCTGCAATTACAGAATATGCTCTGTTTATATTTCCGAGCTCTCTTGATCTGTCAAAGCAATGACTCTGCAAATAGTCCCAGAATTTTAGTCTTGTGTCCAGGATTTGCTAAGCAAGATTGCTCGTATCCTGAGCGATTTATGGGTTAGGCTGAAACACAAAATGGAAAGATTGCAAGTTGCTCACATCCTGCAATTCTTGTCTCCATGCATTATTAACCATTTTACTTTGCTTTGGTAACCCATTGATTACACATGATTTATGCTATACTTGTATTTTAAGGAGCCAGGCTGCACACCTGACCTCCACACTGGGGCCTCGGTTTAGACCAAATGGATGAAATTATGGATCAGATGGGATTTGGGGAAATGATGACCCAGTGAGTTTCTTTTTGCCAAAGTCTTTTTTTCCTTATAATAGTGAATATCCTAATATAAAGCCAATGTCTTACCTCACTGCTTCTAATCTTTCCTTTGTCTTTATTGGCAGCAAGTTTTATCCGCACCATAATGAAAGAATCTGAGGCAACAATTACAAATTAAAACTTTTGCGTACAGTGAAGCAGACATATTTACTTGCTGTAATATGTTGAAACATAGCCCCACTTGGAATTAATCTTTTTTGTAGACACTCATGAAGTCTTCTGAGCTTAACCAGGTTTTCTTGCATTGTCTTTGCTTCCCACAAAATGTCTCAGCTTTTCCCCAACCACTGATCTTTTTATCCATTTATAAAATTAATATGTAAATTAATATATTTTGAAAACAATGGTTTGAACAGGGGGCAGCAGGGTGTTGCAGGGGATAGCGCTGTTGCCTCATCGCAAGAAGGTTCTGAATTCGATTCCTTTCTGTGCAGTTTGCACGTTCTCCCCATGTCTGCATGGGGCTCTCTGGGATGGATGCATGGATGGATGATGGATGGATGGACATATGGCTTGACAGATTGATGGATAGATAAATGGATGGAAGATGGATAAATAGATGATAGATAGGTAAATGAATGGATAAATGGATGGATGGATGGACAGATGGATAGATAATGGATAAATGAATGGATGGTTGGACGCATGGACGGACAGGTGGATGGATAAATGGATGGATGGAAGATGGATAAATATATGATAGATAGATAAATGAATGGATAAATGGATGGATGGTTGGACGCATGGACGGACAGGTGGATGGATAAATGGATGGATGGATGGACAGATGGATGGACGGATGATGTATAAATGGATGGATGGATGGCGCATGGAGGGATAGATGGATGGGTGGATGGATAAATGGATGGATGGATAGATAAATGGATGGATGAATGGATGGCACATCAATGGATATGTGGCTGGGTGGATAAATGGTTGGATGGATAGATAGATAGATAAATGGATGGATGGATAGATAGATAAATTGATGGATGGATGGTTTGAACAGTGTGTGGGTTAATGACATAGGACTTTATGCACTGGGTGTTTGATCTTCTGCTCCTCAGGACACTAACAGAGAAGAAGCCAGACCTCTGGAGAAGCTGAACACAGATGAAGTCTGCCGATGGTTTAAAGACCTAGGGCTGAAGAAATGTGTCCCTTTCATCAGAGGTAATTCTTCCTCAGAGGTAGGAAGAGAAACAGAAAAGAGAAAAGCTCGAGCAACATCTTCAGAGCGGAGCAGATCAAAACAGTTTGAGCAGAATACTTTAAGAGAGAAAGGAAATCGGGAAATAATGTTACATTGAACTAATCCTGCATAAATTATATTTAAGATGTGATGTTTACATTGTTCTCGTAATCATTTATATTCCTTACTGTCTGTGTTTGGATCAAACCGGAAGCATTAGAATTATCATTTGATACTATGCTCTCTTAACTGTAAATAACACAATAAATAAGAAATGAATAAAACCATTAAGACAAATTGTTATGAAAAACAGCCAAAGTTTAAGATATTAGTCATATATTAGTCATATATTACATTTTCATAGTTTGGCTTTAAAATTCACCTGAAATAGACAGAATTTCCTTTATGCAAAGTCTTTGAATTTAGAAAATCAACATTTGCCTGTGTCGTCTGTCAGGCCTTTTTTTTAAAATGCTTATGTATTCCTTGATTGTAGACCATTGACCCAGATTTCATTGTATGATTTCGCCTCTCAGGAGCCAAACTGTGTGGAGCAGACATAGCTTCGGTGGACTGGAACACTCTGGAAATCCTCCGCATCACCACGATAGAAGATAGGGAGCAGCTACTGTCTGCCATCTATGATGAACTGCACCCCCCCACCACCGTCACCCAGAGACTCGACTCTCTGCTTGGTAGATGTTTTTTTTTACTACATAAAGATAAGGAACTACCTGGATCGGTTTATACATGAGGTGTTACAGGACTATGTTTACGGTCTTCTTCCTACAGAATCTTTAGGCCCCGATAAAGTTGAGACAATCACTGCGGAATTAGCATCAATGAGCAAGTCGGAGTCCTCTCCTCACGGGAACCTTCTGAGCATGAATTGGCGCTCCCTCAAACTCAGGTGCAGCCTCGCAAACATTCATTGAAGAAACGCTAAAGACTTCATTATAATCGGAACTTTTTCCATTGTAGAAACAACGGCCGAAACTATATGGAGCAGAGGAATTCTCAGCTGATAGAAATCACTGTTAATGGTAAATCAGTCAGTTGATGTGAGGCTGAATAGATTGACAATAACTAAAGACACCGATTCTTGTTTCCTGTGTTTCAGCATCAGAGCAGATAGTCCATCTCAGAACTCCAAAGGAAACAACAACAGGAAAAATCATTGATTCTTGCATTAAAATGTTGGGTGTGACCGAAGATAAAAGTCTCTTCTTACTGAAAGAAACACAAGGTAATGCAACACATGATGCGTCTTCACTCGCCAAACAATGTCTTTAATCGTGCCCGGTTTCATTTAAGGTTCAACAGAGGATATCGCACCAGATCAGCAGATTGGGAGTCTACTAACATCAGCATCACAGAACAGGCAGTTGGAGCTGCACTTGTGCAAAAGGGTAACACTAATTAAAAAAAACAAAACAATCCCTCATAGTGACCACCCAGGCTTTAACAACATATTGCCCACACACTTTTGCATCATAGGAGAAGTTAGCAGGAACAGTTTTACAAAACAATCCAGAAATCATCAGCTCTGATGAAAACAGAAACAATGATGTCCAAGTGAACCAGAGAGCTAAGGAGGAGAGGATCAGGGAGTTGAACCAACAGGTGGACTCCTTGCAAAATGTTATCCTGCAGGTCAATATCTACCTTCATCTCCATGCATGATACATGTTACCAATTACTTTTACTGTATATTTATTATGATAACTGTGAATGTATTTAATTACATTTTGTTTTACACCAAAGGTCCAGGAGCTCCACCACGACCTGGTAGCGTTCTGCTCAGAGTTAAAGAACATAGATGGAGATGAAGTGAACATGAACAGTCTAGACTCTGCCGAGCTAACGCAGAAGCTGGAGTTGGTTACCAGCCGACGGATCAACAAGAGGCGGAGCCTGCTGGCCCTCAGAGACAACATTTACAACTCTGCTGCTCAAACAAATGAGTAGGTAGACTCTATCTGTTCATGAGTAGCTGCTCAACAATGCCTGAACTTTTCTTCAGCCGTCCAAAGACACAAAATACCATTAGATTAGAGACGTCACTGTTAATACATATATCCCAGAATATAAAAATGAAATGATGTATTATACTACCTGTAGGTTTCTGCAGGAGCTTAAATACAAGGGATATATTTATGTACTAAAGCAAAAAATAAAAAAACCTTAAACCTAAAGCACATCATAAACCTAAAGCACATTTACTCCACAGAAAAGAAGATCTACAGTTCTATTTATTTCTAGTGATAGTCAGATAAAACCTTCATATTTCTTAAGCCTTGCATGCATGTGTACATCCTTGACCTCTTCTGTAATGTGGTATTCAGGCCGCCGGACATTCGTCTCTTGGAGAAGATTAAGCTGAACTGCCTGGTGTTTAAGGAAGAGATTTCCATGGTACATCTCAACCGACAGTTGGCTCATCTCCAAAATGCTTTGCAAGACAGTCATGCTAAGGTACTAGTCATCTCATAAATACAGCTCGAGTAAAAGGTCCTAGGGTTCAACCACAGGGCTTTAACTGGCTGTGTGTGAAACACACCACAGGATGCGGAAAAGCTGCTGGAATGTGTCAGAGAATGTTCTGTCTTTTAAAAAGGGACAGTATGAAAGTGCACAAACAGAATGCGTGGTATTGGAACTAAAATCAAACCTGATTTCACCAGTGCATAATGTTGCTATTCCTGTTAAAGGTCCAGTGAATCGTTCAGTGTATGTTCCACGGAGAGTCTGGCATGTTGCACCATAATATTTCTACAGTGGTTCAGAATGACCAAACTTAACACTGTTGCAATACAAAGCCAAAGTGCAGGAGCCGCAGCTTTCTGTATGTCTCAAAATAAATTCTTAAATTAAGTGAAAACCTCTCCTACATTTTTTTTAATCTGGTTGCTTCTAAATAACACTGGACCTTTCACCCTGTCACAACAGCGCGTGCCACGTGCACCAGTGACGTGTAGTGAACGGAGGCAGGTGAGGCCTTAAAAAAAAGAAATGAAATAGTTATTTCCCATTTAACGTCAACAGTTTTAGATCATCTTTCAATTCAAGTTGCTGAATTTTCACATTTGTCGTTCAAATGTTGAGAAGAGGCAGCAGCCAGCTGAGCCTCACCATGTGCTGATCAATCACTGGGCTCACTGCGCTAACATGCTATACAGTGCTGTCTCTCTGCATGTCACTATTTACTTTGTTTATGCAATTGTTCAACAGCAGAATCACTACACTGTAGGAAAGGTGCGATACCGGCCTCCTTTCCATGGCATGACCCCATTATGTCCATCATCTTTGATCATCTCCTCACTGTTCGCAGGAGTGACAGCACAATACTCCATTCAGTCGACACTGTTTCGTTAAGTTTTGCAGTTAACTCCACCGTGAGAGTGGCTATACAAGGCTGAGCGAAGTCTTTCGGATGAAAATGCGCTTTTTTCTTGCAACACAATGTTTAACACTGACATCCGAGAGCCTGTGACCATACCAACAATGGAATGTGTGTGACAAAAGCCACTGGGAGAGTGCAATGGAGAAATGGGCCAGTATGTGTAAAACTATCTCCATTTATTCCCAGAGGAGTCCACTTCTTTTTTTTAATGTGACTCTTTTATCTCACTGGAGAAGCCTTAACGAGGTGCCATGAAAGGACACACGCAGCTCCAGCTTTGAAAGGTGCCCCGTGTTACGTTGCCGGCCCGGGGCCACGCTTTTTTAGGTGCCGAGTTTGTGGGAAAAGCAGCGGCGCTAATGTTTATCATATGACCTAATCAGAGTTAACACACGGGTCAGAGCTGAGGAACAGCCTGGGAAACCGACGGAACTGCTGCTCTAATAGGGAGCAGACTGCTCTATGTTTGGTCTTGTAGGTTGTGCAGACAATAAGGAAACATTTCATCATCTGCAGCCTAATCTCCAGGATCTACTGCAACTGGAGAGTACCAATAAAGAAGCAGAAAGAGAGAGAGAGAGGCAGAAAGAGAAACAGAGGGAGAAAATGTAGGGTGGAGGGTAATAACAGTGGAAATCATTTTAAATAAGCAACTCAGATACTTCAGTCTGACTTACAGAGGGGAAATTGGAAGAATAACTGATCTGCCCACTCTTAAGTCTCATTTGTCTGTTGAGGATCCTCACAAACAAATTACCCTCATGTTATGTCAACGCTATTATTGTGTTCATTCAAGTTTTTGTTGTTATTGCAAAAGAATTATGGCATTTTTAATCTCTCATATTGCAGTGTTTTAATAATCTAATTATCTGCAATTGTTCTTTGATCATGACAGATGAGACATGGCATTTGATCAGCTCTTTAGGATAAACAAGTAGAATATGAAGAGAAAATTCTTTGAGTTGTGGGTGTGTGCCCAACATTGAGGTGAACTAAGAAGGAGAAAGGTGCGTGTTGGAGGCTTTTTCTCCAGGGGCTTTGGCTGCGTTCCCATTAATATATCCTGTCTCACCCACTTGTCTACGGAGAGAGAAGCCTTAGCTTTGACCTGTGACCCCGGCAAGACGGCATCTATTGCTGCTAGGAATGCACATGCCGGGGGGGGAGCATCGGAATCTAGTTGTCAGACTCATAAGTTTTTTTCTAATCCGTGTAAGCTGCTTGTGGTGTGATGTTTTCCAGAGTTTATCATTGCATCTTAATAACCACTGACACAACTTTGGATTTATCATCTGGGGACTTCCAAAGAGCAGTATCTTTAATCTTTAAAGCTGTGTTTCATTTTGTGTCAAACAAACAAATAAAAACTGTTCGCATTGATGTTGCATTGGCACATAAATACACAACGTTTTAAGTATTATCTGACCTTGTAATCGCTTTGGAGAGCAGTCACACCATCCTGTTGTCACGCCTTTCACGCATCCTCGAGCTTAAGTGTCTGCTGTCTGACACCGTTAGTTTTAGTTACCAACTGTTTGCTTCAGCTGATCACTTCCACCGTAGCCACCGGCGCAGCGACAGATCATTTTTTGCGCCCTTCAACTCCATATTACCACTCAGTCTTTTAACAGATCTGCAAACATTATCATCCATCGGCCGCCACCACCACCAAACTCTGGACTTCAATGGAGAGCGCTAACGGCTTTCTGATAGACTAGTTACCACATGTCATTTGTTATAATAAAACTCATTTTAGCTTAGCAAAAAAAACTGGATGCACCAAGCCTGGGAAAACAAGTTTTTTATTATTACAATATGGTTAACAAGTTCGCAGTAATAACAAGACTACAGAAAGTCAGCACATCCAGCTAAGAGTAGTTTAGATCATAACCCCTGTAACACCACACTGTTTATGCAACTATCAGAATAAACAACCAAGCTTTTAGATTGAGTGGCAAGTTTCTATTCTTTATGTTAAATGAAGCTAACTATATTTCAGATAGATGCCAGAAAGGTATTTTATCTAACGCTCCCCAAATACTCTACTCTTACTTTACTCACCATAGTCTGTGACATCTTATCCTGCCATATAGGACACGCTTGGTTCAACCACACAAAAGCGTAACATTGGATGATAAAAATTATAGTTTTTTTTATAATACACTATATATTTTGAATGAAATGTATAACAATTTACCACAACTACTTTCTTGTTTATTGATGTGCGCCTTTTAAAATGTACATATGTACATATGCCTTCTTGCTCTTTCTGCAGGAGAAAGCACAGAAGAGTTTTACTAACGGCAGCCTGAGTCAGCTGGTGTCCCCGCAGTCTCCTGCAACGCTGCTGGTTGTGCAGGAAAAGCACGACTCTGATGGCCAGTGTGGTTTTACGTGTCCCGACAGAGAAGGCAGAGGACTAGAGGTGGTGAAGGTGGATAGGTCTTTGTGTGGGTGACAGGTAATACACAGAACAATTTGAAACTAGAAAAGCACTCAGGGAGCACAGACCTCCGCCAAGCAGCTCATTCCCCTCCTAATTAGATTTACACCGTCCACACGGTGATCTGGATCATCACCAAAAGGTTCTAAATGGTTCTTGGTATCTTTATTCACCAACCATGAAAAGTAAAAGAGAATCAAAGTTGATGTGTATATTTGTTTTAACTGATTTTGAAATCGGGCGGTGGCGCAGTGGTAAGCACTGTTGCCTCACGGCGAGTTGGTCGCAGGTTCGTCTCCGACTTGTGGTCATTCTGTGAGGAGTTTGCATGTTCTCCCTGTGTTCTCCCTGTGTCTGCGTAAACACCACCAAAAACAAGCAGCTTAGGCTGATTGGCGACGCTAGATTGCCCGTGAGTGTGGGTGTGAGTGTGTGTGTGGCTGTCTTGTCCAGGGTGTACCCGGCCTCTCGCCGATTGGCTCCAGCTTGGCCCGCGACCCAATAACGGAATAAGCGGTTGGAGAATGAATGATTGATTCTTAAATCCATAAATGGAGTTTTAAAATTTTAGATGTAATATTTAGTGGCTTTTAGTGTCTTGTTAGTGTGCGCAGTCCCTTCGACCTGCCATGGGATCCTATTAACCCCAAGCCAAGTAAACACTGTAAAGCTATACTTGGATGCAGTAAAGTGAAATGGAGCAGATAAGAGACGATGCTCTTACTGTTTGATGAAGAAAACAAGCTGAGATATGCAGTATCCTGTGAGATAGCCACAGATGCGGTGGAGTTGTCAGACAACCCTGGCAAAGAGAGCTGAACATGGGCACGATGGTTGAGAGTCCAAACCACAGAAGCTCGGGAGTCTTTGAGCCTCGCTGTGTGTGTTCACTCACTCAGCTCCAGTGCCAATGCTCTTCACACTGCGAATGTCAGTGAACCAAGGACTGTCAATGCTTTGCCTGTGGCTATGAATAGAATTAAGATAATTGCCTTTAATATGTCATGCTCTGTGATTTGTTATGATTTTGTATTCTTTTCTAATAGCATTATAATCATAATTTTAGATGTTTTGACTTTACTTGATATTTGGAATGAGTTGAGAGAACAATTCTCCATCAGATATTTAATTGTTAATTACAGCATGTTTTGCCTGCAATTTAAGAACATTCACCTTCACCTTCAGCATTTCCAGATTATACTCCACTCCATTGTCAATGTGGTCTCTTTGACATGCTGTACTTCTACCTGCAAATGCTCTGGTAGACTTCTCGAGGTGAACGGCGTACCGGGGGTCAGTTCTCCGCTAGCCGAGCTGACTGAGATCCTGCTGCAGGGCCCCAGCGCTCACATTGCTGTCCTTTGCCAGCCGCCGTCCACCCACTCCCCCAAGAAGCATCCTCCGCTCTCGCAGCACACAGTCAGCCCACATCCCATTCCAACAATAATCCCGGCGAGAGATGTGGTCGCCATGGAAACCCCTTGTCAGAGGAAGGTGATAGCCATCTGATTATAATTAAAAGCAGACAAAGACACTGAAACAGAGGTGATGGGGTGTTCTGTGTGAAAACGTAAAAGGTGTTGCCACCACTTATTGTGTTGTTTTCATGTTATGATATTGATATGCATGATCATATGGCTATGTTTTTGTTTTGTTTGTTTTGTTTGTTTGTCCAGTATGCACATAATTTTGTCTCTTAGTGAATAGGATTGTTTGAATGCATGGGTGGACAAATGTCTGTGACAGTCATGTTAGACAGATGAACGAAGATGAATTTGTGTGTTTTTTTCTTTCTTTGTTAAGCACACAAACACACACACAGAGCCACATAGAGCGCGGCTCCAGCAGAGTAATTCCTGTGGGGACTGGATTCAGCTTCTTAAAGGACAGATGGACCTGACTTCATAAAACTTGTAACGAGAGACATGTTTGGACGCTTTGCATCCGATTTGTGAACGTTCTCATTCCAGATTAGAACCTAAGACAAACGACAACAGCCTTCAGAGTGGGAGATTTTGCAAAACTAAATACATAAAAGACTCATGTCTCCCTTTGTGTGTTGTAATGTAATCCATTCTATTGAGTAATGAATCCTCACACCAGGAAATGCTTCATTTCTCAGCTTTGTTCTCGCTAGTTAAGTGGCAGTGGATCATGTAATTCTGACAGAAAAGCAGAAAGACTAACAGACCATTGTGGTCCAAAGAGCCTGAGAGGAGGAGCGATGCGGCCAGTATTACTTGCCACTTGATGAGAAAGTTCAAAGATCAGTCACCAATGCATTTGACACTTTATGGCCTTCCATTCAGATGAAAAATAACTCCATATTCTCCCAGTGCTGAGCAAAACGGTGTAGGGAGGGAAGAGAACAATACAGCGAGCTGGAGATTCCAGAGACAGTCACATACATTAAAAATGATAAAGTCAACCCGCACTATAATACGTTCAATTACTGACTGGGGCAAAATGTAATGTGGACACATGATACACACACAGTGTTAACATGTCGGGCTCCAGGGGGAGAACCAGAGAAGAAGAGGCAGAAAACATGCCAACAATCATGATGGCCATTGTCAAAATAACTATTGAACCAGGACTGAGGTCAATCAGATTTTGGTCTGTTGTTCCATTCAGCACAGAGACCTCAATAAAGCGGCGCTCAGTAAAGCGAAGCCACAGAGAGACAGAAGTGGAGAGGAGAGAATGTGTCATGACTGCCTTTCTGGAAATAAATTAACACTGGAGAAAATGAGACAAAATCCTATAAACACTGCTGCTGGCAACAGTAGAAAGACACGGCGGGATTTTCAGTAACCAAAACACACACACACACACACACACACACACACGCACACAAACTCTCAGGCTTCAACACTCAAACTATAATCCGCTTGCAAGATGTCAATCCAAATTACAGAAGTAATCTAGCTGGTTGTGCAGCAGAGACACCACGAAACCTTCAATACCGTTCAAGTGATGCTGTCAGGAGGATGAACCTCAGCGCCCATCACATCTGCAGTGGGTTTATGCTGCACAGTGGCCTCCTTCCTATACAGCTACAGCACCCCAACATGACCCAGGCTGTACCTGACACATAGTGGCACAGAGCAACCCATGCTGCATCTGGTTTGCCTTAGCAGCCTCAGCAAGTCTACAGTCAGCACACAGCGATAAGCTCGGAGGCCAACTCTGGTGTGACTGGATTGCTCTCTCGGGCTCGGCGAGCCCCAGCTCCTCGCTCCTCAACCCCCTCACTCCCTTTACTCCCTTCCACCTCCTTCAACTCTCTAACCACCCCGTGACATTTAAGGGGGCCTGGCATTCGTTTGAAGTGGAGAGGGGGCATTAGCTCTGGTTTCCTGCGCAAATCCTGCACAAGCCAATAAAATGCCTACAGGTCTTAAGCAAGCCCAGAAGAATTCCTGTCCACTAAACATTAAGTAAACAGGCTTGGCGACCATCCTAACATTACATTGTACAGCATAAATGGCTGCTGCTTAATGGACAAACAATGTTTTCCTCTCTACACGATTATCCTATTGTTTACCTGGGACTTTCTGCTAAATGAAACTAAATTAAATGTAATAAGGTCGTTCCTGTGAGTTTAATTGGAAAGTAATCCTGACTAAATACACATTCTCACATTGGTTATTACAGTACTAAACATATTCCCCTGTATTTCATCCAGCAGCATCACTCCGCGCCAGTGAAAGCCAGGAAAAGGAGTTCAATCCAAGCTACTAATTTCATTTTGCCAAGGTGGAAACGTAACTTCCATCTTTTTTCTTCTGGTAAATGACACTTTAAACTTTAATTGTCTTCACAAAGCACTCGAGAAGGTCCCTGGATATATTTTTGTGTTGACCCACTCCTGGTCAGCATTGTGTTATATGATCTTTGTCCCTGGGAGAGTTTCATTGCCAGTCCGGACACAGTGGGGGCGTACTGCCATCTACTGGCCAATATGATAAACGTTGCACCTTTGTCTTGACCTCGGGCATAAGTCAGAGTGAGTTGTTGAACATGAAGTTATTGTGAATAGATTATGTTCCACTCTGCATGTATACTCACATTTTGAAAAAAAAATGCACGCTGCATGCATTGATAAAGTAACACTTTGTAGATTTATTGGATTAATGTGGGAAACACATGATTTCTACAAGAACTTAAAATATCCTGTTAGAATTAACTGATAAATATGAGTAAATTATATCTCTTTGTTTTTCTAAGGATAGCACAGACCTCCACCAAGCAGCTCATTCCCTTTGTAATTAGATTTACACCGCCCACATGGTGATCTGGGTCATCACCAAAAGGTTATATACATTGTTCTTGGTATCTTTATACACCAACCATGAAAAGTAAAAGTGAATCAGAGTTTATGTGTATTTTTCACAGATTTTTGGATACATAAATGGGGTTTTCAACTTTAAAATGTAATATTTTTCCCTGACCTCATTCTGGATAAGACCCAGAAGACATTTTGCATGCATATTGAACCCCTTTATGACTCTGATTCTTGATGAGTGAATTGCATGCTTATTTTACAAGATATGATTGTTTGGAAAAAGCCTCCATTCTCGGTAAATGGGAAAATCCAGATTTTATTCTTCTTCAGATTTATCCTCATCAATATCCATCCAGGAGTTTGTCCGTAATCCTGCTAATAGACAAACAAACAGCATCAAAAACATAACCTATGGGGTGGAGATAAATTAATAGGTACCGGTATTATATATATATTTAATATGTATATATATATATATATAAAGCAGTGTTATTTAGCAATAGTAGTCTTTAAAATATTATTAAATGAAAATATCAAATATATTCATTATAGATTGTACTAGCACCAGACAGTATGACTAACTAGCAGACAATATTTTCTTTCATTGTATGTAATATTTTAGCTGTACATCTAGTTTCTTAAGAGATTATTATAGTTTTTTTAATCAAACGAAAATATTTCCCAGAACAATGTGATGCACATAGTTTCTTTTATCCAGCAGATTTTGTTTTATGACGCACCATCAGAATAAGAATGAAATAGGGAGAACATGCAGGATTGATGACTGCATTTTGAGGTTAAGTTTGATTTTACCATCTCAAATTAATGTGCATAGGCTGAATATAACATGAACCTACTTTTCAAATGCTGCTGAGAGACGTTTTAACGCTCTCCATACTGCTCAATTAAGGGGCTAATGAAAAGACCATTAGCGGGCTTAAGTCTAAGGTGTGTTATGGATGAGATAAATATGCTGGTCAAATGGCTTTCAGCCTTCAGCAGGCGGCTATTGAGAAAGGTCAGCATACGGAATGAGTCATTTTGCAGTCCATTCTCTCTGAAATATAGACAACTTAATGACCTGTCTCTCTGTCCAAAGATAGGTTTAATTAAAGAATGATGAAAATGGTGATTGGAAAACTCCTTGCGGAACACAATCAGCAAAGAGTGGATTGGATGTGTTTGAAATGAGTAGCAGGAGCATAGTGCAGACTACAAAGGGAGGGAATGTCATAAGAAAGAGGATGAAACTGAATGAAAAAATTAGGTGGCTAAGCCTTCAAATGGGTTTTAAGCCGTTGATGATCCCTGGTTTTCTCTGTTGTTTGAAGCTGGTTTGGGGTTAGTAATATAATATAAAGACAAATCTTCCCACAGTCTGAACAAGCCGTTGATTTACGAATCTCAGGGCAGCATCTGACACTGACAACTGATGAGAGACTCTTCATGGAAAAAAATCTATACAAAAGAAAAAGCTTCTTAATAATGATGTGGTCTCGTTGGATAAATGCGGTAATTGGATGCTATGCAACAAGAGAATTACACAAGTGTCTGACCTCTGACACATACACAAACATTGTCATTTGCTTTGCAATATGGGAATCAGTTGGTGCAGAAAACATCTCTAGATAATCCTTCTCACCGCAACCTCTAGCCTCCCTCCAGCCAAACCACTCTAGATGGCAGTAGAGGTCTCAGTATCGCCCTCCGTCACAGAGAAGATGAAACTCTTCTCCGTCTTCCAGAAAGCCCAAGCGCTCGCAGGGGAGGATGTTTTACAAGCTTCCACCTTTGAGAGACTGCCAGGCAAATCCCTGGCTGCATCTGCTTCTCGGTGATTTGGAAAGTAGGCCAAGGCACCGCGAAAAACTATTTTTCAAGGTTTCAAACACACAATAGAGATTAAATGTATCAGGTGGCAGGAAACACGAGGTCAACAGGAGAATGAAGGACATGCTGTAAAATAGGAATCGAGACAGTATCACCAACGGCTAAATGCAAAAAGACCGTCTTTCACTGGTAGCAGGAGGTTTATGGATGGCATGAAAATCTTAGTGAAAAGCATTATTTACGCCTTTGACATGTAGGATATATTCATTAATCCGACTCTGGCTGATTCGGGAGTGATATCACAGCGCTGCTATCCCACAGCGCACATCGTGACATTCTTGTACTCAGATAATATTATGCACGGTCTGGCTGACACATAAACCCACAGTAATATGTAGAAGCAGATGTCTGATGGCGTGCGTTTATGCTGCAGCGACACACCACAAACTGAGATGCAAAAACACACAAATAAAAGGGTTTATGGGGAGCAGGCCAGAGGAGATGGAAGGAGCACACCGGGGGGAGTGATGAGAGGAAATGATGCGCATGATGAGTGCTGAATGGTTGGCCAGTGGGACAGACCCTGTCTGTCTGACTGCTAAAAGGGTGGAAGAAGAGCAAGGGATGAGTGCAGGGAAGACAAGAAAGAGAGACAGAGCATGAAGGAGCAGGAGTAAATGGCATTCATTGTCAAAATGCTTCATCTTCGGCTTTGTGCCGTGCAGTCTGAGCATCTCCACCATGAAGCCCTGGATGACCAGTGGATTACTAACACGGAGGGTGCGGAGGTAGAAAAGCAAGGCAGCAGCCGGTTTTATTCAGCTCTTATTGCATACATTTTGCGTTGCGATTCAGATTCCTCCTTTGCTTCAGTATTTTCTGCAGCCCAGAAATGTCTCGGGCCGTATCAAGCGTTGCTTGCTCTTCTTGTCTTCCAGCTTTTCATCTGCAGAGTGGGCCCCTCAGACAGAAACAATGATGACCCAGTTCTAAGTTTGTCTCTCTCTTACAGCCAGTTCTCTTTCCGTCGTAATCATAGTCCCTGAGAGAGAGAGAGCGCGCGAGAGAGAGAGAGAAGACAAGGAGCAATAAAAAGACAGACCCAGGCAGGAAGAAAATCTGCATGAGAGAGAGGAAAGAGCGTTAATCTCAGAGGAGGAGGGAGAGAAGAGATGATCAAATATAAAGGAGGGATGGAGAGATCTGTTCACAGATAGGGATAGAAAGGGAGTAAAAGACAGAGAAGGTTAAACCGTAGCAACTCTCATTTGTTCCCCGTGGAGAGCACTTCCAAAAGGGGGATTGATTCCATGACAGGTAGGAGAAGGGGAACAGAGGTCTGATGCAGCTCACTCCTTCATCTGCTCAGACGTCTCTGGGGATCCAGGGAATCGGGTCATTCTGTTCCTCGTCAGGTATGACGATACGTTTCCTTGCAGTGTTTAGGAGCCCTCTTGTGCTTATGTAATATGATATAAGAGTATACATTTCCACCAGCAAACACGACTATCAAACAAGTACATCCAGCGCCACAGTCAGATTTTCTGATGAGCTGCGAAACTAAATATGTTGGAATAAAATAAAAGGGCGAGACACAACCCAGTAAATGATTAGGGCTCGTCTTTGAAGGATTTTGAGTCAGATGATTTGACAGTTTTATATCTGATCAGGCGGCTACATACTGTAATTTAATAGGTTTTTACTCATTTCACTGCCATTTACCGGCTTTATTCCAAATAGCCCTGTGAGGCGTGGAACAGTGTGGGCTGAGGTGGGAACGCGGAGTTCCAATAGTCTTTTTAATATGCTGTCATAAGTAAATTCATTTGTACACGCACTACCAAGTCACAATCCGTATTACAATGAATTGGAGTGGAAATACATTTGTAAAGAACAAAACTGTGTGTGGAAAAATTCAGTGAAGCCTTCAAGCACGTTCAGGCAGACAACTCAAGCCGTGCTGCCAAAAAACCAGACTCAACGCAAGAAGCCGTATTCCTCCATCATCATCAAACCCTATCGCTGGAATAATCAATAGTTATACTGTCTACTGCAACATCTTTCCATCTCGTCTATGCATATTGCAATGTGCCCCTTCATTCCCACTGCTATCCCAGCATCCAACTGAAGAGCCCAGACACCAAACCCCACATTTCTGTATAAACTGCACATTTCATAAAAGTAGCCTGACTGAACCTGAACATGTGGGATGATGCGGGTTGAACTTTTAGACTACAATACCCCAAAACGTGTTCCGGCACGAAACACACTGTAGAAATGACAGCTTCCAGTTTCCATAATACACACACAAAAAAAATATTTCTCATCTAATCTTAGTTCTTATCTCACATTTAAATCAGGTCTAGTCTCAGGATAGAACAGGATTTGGGCTTAACAGGATGAAAGTAGCATGAATGTCACTGAAAGGTCCTCGCCAAGCAAAGATCACTCTGTGTGTATGGAAAAAAAAAACCCACTGGCATTCTATGACAGCGGCTTTATGCTGATGTCAGTCAGGTCTACTGCTGGTGATGCAGATGGACAGCAGAGTAAACACTGCACAAATTGTGCATCCAGCATGGGAACGTCTCCCTCTCCCAGACACCCTTGACACCGAGTCTGGTGCCAGCTGGGGAGTGTTGGACAGATCTGGCCTTGACTTCTCTCCATATTCTGTCCCATTATCCGGTGAAAGACTGATATGAGATGATAAACAATGCGAGTAACTCAATATGAGAATGCAAGATGTCCGTCTCTGCTCTACAATAGACAGGATGCTAAATCCCATGCATCTGGGGGGGGTTGAAGTTAATGGTCAAAAGTGCCAAAGCTGGGGCGGCTCAGAGTTGTGATTATGCTGGCAATAAGCTGGCAGAGGGAGGAAGGGCATCCTCGTGTGCCAGGGCCTGTCTATTAGAGTAGAGGGACCACATCCCAGTGACTCATAAGCTGCCTGCTTTATGCTAAGACATGTATCCTCGAGGGAGGTTGTCTTGGAGTTGAAAGTCAGGCAAGGACAAAATATTTTCATGCCCAAAAATAAGCTATCTGCCTTGGTACTGTTGTTTGTGTTTCCATTCAAATTAATCCATCGTTATTTTAAAAGTGATGCAGTTAAATTTGATTACAGTGCTTGGTTTGAATGTTTTTAACACAGTCATAAACAGACATGTAAACAAACAACAGACATGTTTTTCGTCTGTTTGTCTGCACGTTTCGATTTCTACCATGTAATGTATGCCTCTGACATGGAGAGGAATTATTCCCTCAGCTCCCCCCCCGCTCTCAACCATTGCACAAGGTGACCTTGCATGCAATGGAATTTACAATTGAATGACACGTTTGCTCTCCCTATGGAGCTGCCAGGCTGCTAGTGCTGTGACATGCTGGCCAAACCGGTCTGTTGCACAAACGGGTTGGAGAGGGGATTGTCGTTGCTCTCGTATGCCGTTCATCTGTTTTGGCAACAATGATCCTTCCTTTCTACAAGAAGATTTCAAACAGTGATGGATGAAGATTATATATATATGCAAATTCAGCACTTCAACAGCAAGAAATTATCCCCGATGACGCCGGGCCTTCTGATGACCTGAACACCACCTATAGTCCAAGGGTAAGCTGCAACCACGAAGCCCGAACTGGATCTCCGACACTTCTCTTGTGGTCTAGATCAATGACACTATTGGCTGCACCCTCTCATCTTATTCCACTGTTTCACCAAGCAGAGGCTGATGATGTGAAATATTGATTTGCACGTCCACTCATATCACCACGCCTCAGCTTTGCTGTCAATTTCTTTCTTTTTTTTTTAGAAGGAGTCATTTAAATGTCCCTTTGATGCCGGGCTTGAGACAGTGACCAGGGCAGAGAAGCAGAAGGAGGGAGGAGGAGGTCCGTCAGTGTAGAAAAAAAAACAGTAAAGACTCAAAAACAACACAAGCAAAAACAAGCATAATGCTATTTAGAGATTCTCATAATCTACAACTGACTAAATTTGCATCCCAACAGTACAGTAGCTTCACACAAACACTGCCTTCAGCCTACAAACCTGCAGTTATTCATTCAGGGAATAAGTGATCGGCATCAAATGAGTTTGCACTATACTTCCTGAGTAGTCACGTCAGCATGGGGCTCCTCTCCTTCATATGAACAGCCAACGGCCTTGCCTGAACTTATGGACATGGACTAATGTGCATGAAAGGGCGTAAACAAGATGGCCTTTGCAGAGAAACATGAGGTAAAAGGTTGTTAAATAGGGAGGTCATAGTCCATGAGACATAACAGAGTGACCTTTTTATTTTCACTATTAAAATCAGAAGTTGGGCTAAATATGCTTCCAACAGCACAGGTTCTTGCGTTTGCGATTCTTAACGCAGCAGAACAGCCGCTGCAGAATCAGGCCGAGTGTTGATGTGTTTGTTTTCAGAGGCTGCTTCAGTCAGACGGCAAAAGTTCATGATAAATCCATAAAAACCAGTGGCCTTTATTTTCACTGGCATGGTCCTTGACATTAGCTGGCTGAAGACGAAATCTGAGACGACCGAGGGTGGAGAAGGGTAGAGACAGGCAGAGAAAAAAGAAGATGGACTGACTTGGTCTAGGAACAGAATGAAGGAGAAAGGGCACATCACTGTCAGTGAGATAAATAGTCCCAAAACCACAGCGTGTCAGAGTCCCAGCGCTCGAAAAATACACCACGACATGAAAGTCAGGGCGTTCTCTCTGCTCTCCTGAGGTGCACAGAGACAAGCGAGTCACAATACCGAATGGATGAGACCAGTTTTAACCCGTCTGCACTTGGACAGACAGAGCAAAACGGCTTCATGGGATAGGCTTCTTTTGAGCAGAGCGGAAAGGAGGGGGTAAGGGAGTGACTAAGGTATGACCGGCTTTCATTACCGTCTCTGGAATCTCAAGTCGTAATCGTTATAATGTCAACAGATCATCCTGCATCCCACTTAGCAGGGCCTTCGTCATCTTCATTTATTCATTTGCATATAGGTCACGCATTCAAACAGAGCATACATATTTAATGCCAGTGTCTACAAGCAACCCTCTGAAAATATCTGCCATATATAAGACAAACGACGCAAACAAACACATCAGCGCAAGGTGCCTGTTTGAAAAGGCCGACATATTTAGAAATACCCTTGCTAATACATCCGTGAAGGATTACGAATACATCGCGCTTTAATTGTGATATTCAAGGTAAAGAGAGGAGAGGAACCTTCAGCCTGTGGTTGATTAACTCGCACGGCAAAATGCAGACACATCCTGCAAACCGATAGCCCAGTTATCACTAGTGACAAAAAGACACGGGCGCATATCTAAGAATCAGAATCGCACACAGAAGTGTTTCTCAGTTGAGCTGCATTTTTTATAGGCGCGAGGAAACCCAGGAGCTGTAACCGGCCTTTTACCTCCCACACCATCACTTCCACTCTTTTATCTATTGCCGGAGAGAAACAGCAAAGGCTGCCTCTGTCTTTAGCAGCACAGTCCGTCAATGTTATTCATGGTCTAATGTTTGGGCTGATCATTTGCTTCTTCATGTATTAATTGTCTCAGATCAGCAGTTTGTCAAAAGGCACAAAAAAATGACAGCGCTCTCCCTTTATAGTTAAAACCCGTTATTTATTGTTCCACAGATTGTTGCTTCCATTTGAAGGAGACTTGAACTTGAATCTTGAATCAGGCCTGTTTACTTCAGCCACATTATTCCTATGTTTAACTGGAGAAAAATAATGATTGAAAAGCTATATTTGTATAATATATCTACCGTATTTTCCGGATTATAAGTCGCGGTTTTTTTCATAGTTTGGTCGGGGGTGCGACTTATAAATCGGAGCGACTTATATATGCTTTTTTTTACAAAATCTGTGAGCGCAGAGACAGTAGCCTACACATTTCTATAACAGGTGTTACAGGGAACTCTGTGACCCGTCAGAATCTGTCGCGGTTTCTGGAGGTTCAGAGTTATCTGTCACACCTGTTATCTAAAAACACAAATTAGAAGGGCTGATTGAAAATGTCGCCGAAAAGAAAGTCATATTCCGCGGCTTACAAGCTTCAGATAGTGAAATATGGAGCCGAAAACGGCAATCGAGCAGCAGAAAGAAAGTTTGGAGTGAGCGAAAAACTTGTAAGGGACTGGCGAAAAGCGGAGGTTACGCTTACTGAAATGAAGAAAACAAAGAAAGCTAATCGCGGGCGACAAGCTAGGTGGCCGCAGTTGGAGGAACGAGTTCACGCATGGGTGCTTGAACAACGTGCTGCTGGGAGAGGTTTGTCAACGGTGCAGTTGCGTCTCCACGCCCAGGTGGTTGCCAGGGCGGTGAATATAAACGGCTTTGCGGGAGGACCTTCTTGGTGTTACCGCTTCATGCAACGCAAACGCCTCTCTATCAGAGCAAGGACGACACTGTCCCAAAAACTGCCAGCGGACTTCCAAGCCAAGGTTGACAGTTTCCGCGCGTTCATTGAGAAGCATGTAAGTGATCACAACGTGACACCGGATCATATTATCAACATGGACGAGGTCCCCCTCACTTTTGACATCCCCATGGGCCGAAGTGTTGCAGAGAAAGGGCAAAAAAGTGTGAATATCGTTACAACTGGTCATGAGAGATCACACTTCACAGTGGTGCTGGCATGTTGTGGAGACGGATCAAAACTGCCACCGATGGTCATTTTCAAACGAAAAACCATGCCAAAAATCCAATCCTCCTCAGTTGAAGTCGCCGTGAACGAGAAAGGGTGGATTGATCAAGAAATGATGAACTTGTGGCTTACAAAGTGCTACAATAAGCGACCGGATGGCTTCTTTAGAGCACGCAAAGCTCTGCTTGTGATGGATAGCATGAGAGCGCACATCACACCACAGTTAAAAAATAAATTAAAAGTTCTCAACTCCATACCTGCCATCATCCCTGGAGGCTTAACCAAAATACTCCAGCCACTTGATATCTCCGTGAATAGGAGCTTTAAGTCAGTTTTGCGTAACCTGTGGGAGCAGTGGATGACGGATGGAGAGCACAGCTTCACGGCAACCGGGAGAATGCGCCATGCAACTTTCCTGGAAGTCATTGAATGGATCGACAAAGCATGGGCTTCAGTGACAACCGCAACCATCCTGTCGGGATTCAGAAAGGCTGGAATAATTGGAACTGCAACTGACGACGAGTCTGATGTAAGCGACGTAGAAGAGGAAGCGGCGTCTTGTCTACCTGCCGAGTTGGGGGAGTTGTTCAAAAGTGACACCGAGGATGAAGATTTCCTTGGATTTCGTGATTCGGAATAAAACCTGATATTTTGGTAAACGTGTTAGCATGTTCTTTGTGCTATATGTTGTTTGGTGTTGGATTTTATCAAATAAATTTTCCCCAAAAATGAAACTTATCCTCCAGTGCGACCTATATATGGTTTTTTCTTCTTAATTATGCATTTTTTGGCTGGTGCGACCTACAATCCGGAGCGACGTATAATCCAAAAAATACGGTATATAGTTAGATTATTTACTTCTGCCTCTATCAGTGAAGGCATAGCCGCTTCTTTTCTGAGAACCGCTGTAAAAGGAAATACTCTAAATAACAAAATAAAAACAATGTGAGCTGTTAGTCATGCTTGGTAGGAAAAGGAGAGACAAGTTCCTGAGCTGCGTGGAGCCATAGAGTTATGTCTAGAATGCAATACGTTTGCAAAAAACCAATAAATATTTTCACTGTCAGGCAACCGGATTGGGAAAAACCATTTAATTTCACACAATGTCAAAGATATAACATTACCAACTGAACACAATTTAAACACGGGCATGTTTAGACATTAGAGATATTTTTCTCACGATACTTTTTGTCCACCAATTCTTAACTCGGCTCTTAAAATTCTGTAAGTAGAGAGATATAATAACAAAACATCACAATTATTGCTGAGGCCTTGATCTACAGCTTCTACATCTGTCAGACTATTTTCCACAACTGCTTATCCTTTGCAGAGTTGCATAAGGCTGCAGCCTACGAGCTGACACTGGGTAATACGTAGGGCTCATCCTGGACCTGGACAGTTCGCCAGTCCATCATCACAGGGTTCTCATCAATAACATCTAATTTGGACTGGAATTAACCTCTGACAGTACTGCAAAATCAGCAATTCATACAGATTGTCTGACAATGTGCAGCATTTAGATCCACAAGAATTTAAATGATGGATTTGACCAGTTGCTCCATCTCACCTCAGTCCAACCGCCTGGTCAAACACACAGTATGTGAAACAGGACATGAGACATTTTCATTACTTTACATTTTAAAGCATCACCGAAGCTTAATGTCACTGATGCTGTAAAAGTATAAAGTATCTGTACAGTCGTTACAGTATTGCTATCATAAATCACATGCAGGCTGAGCTTTCAAACCAGGCAAAAGCAAGCAATTACAAGTCAAGTTATGCAAAAAGACAACAGTTCTCACAGTTAATGGCATGAGCCCATCAGGCGGCAAATGCTTTCATGCTGCTTTGACTGACTGCATGCACAGCATTAATGAAAAGCTGGTTTGTTGTGTATAGAATGAAAAATAACTGAGTTAATACATACTTGTTAATACATTCATTTGTTTATATTAATTTGATAAAATGCCAATATTAACATATTAGTGCCACTGGAATGATATCATGCAAAGCAGCATTAAAGGGGTTGCTGAAAAGATGCAGATAAAGATCGGCTGATACCTTGAAAGAGAAAGTGTCCATGTTTAACACAGATGAGCCTAGTGGTGACTGTAGAAGAGAGGCGGCTGCATCATGTTCTGAACACAATGCAGACAGCTATTAAGTATATTGCATTAAGTAGCAGCATCTGCTGGTATAATTTGTGCCTCTGCAGGTCTGGCAGGGAGCAGCGTGTACCAGAGAACCAGGAACAGCACAGAGAGTTCTGGTCGAGCTGCTATTTAGTCGGGAACAACAACCTCTCTGTTCCAGACGAAGAGATTTAGTTTATTGTTGAATAGCGCTGTTGAGCTTTTTTGTTGTCACCTTACAAAAAATAATGATATGCAGTCGTGATATTTATTTAGTTTGCTTTGATGCCTCACCCCAGCAGTATGGTGGATGCCCATTTGCACCGTAGCATCCCAGCTGTTATAAAAGCTGAACCAGATTCAGCCAGCTGGGTTCAGAGGTACAAAATAAATGTCATTATATTATGTGTTGGTGGGAGCAGCTGGAAAAGGGTACATGGCGATCGCAGCACAACACGGATGCACTGTTAGGTCAGAGCTCTGATTAGCTGTGCTCTCAGTGTGAAAGAACAATAGAGCATCATCGTGTGTTCCCCTGCAGAAGCTTCATTTGTCCTTTGCCACTAATTGCTTGGAACTTGCACAGAACAAAAGAGGAAAAGTGCTTACTCACATTTACTGTAAAGGGCACTGTGTTATTTTTATCCTAACATTGATAGAACTTGTAATTTTTTAAAATACGAATATGATCGTTACATAGTGAATGATTCATGTCATTATGCCCTTCACTGATTTGGGAAAGAGGATTAGGACCACATTTAGAATTGTGACTAATGTCTGAATTCCGAGGATGGAGTCAGAATTCTCAGAATTGTTGCTTCCATCTCAGTATGGCAAACACATTTCTCACATGGTCTTATTCCTGTGTCATCTGCGCCAGACATCGATTGTGAGTATTCCCTGCTTGTGCGGTGATTCCACCTGTGGGCTTGAGCTCTATCTTAACACACCTGGCTGTGACATCGCCGTAGGGTCGTCAGTATTAATCACATTGTCAATCTCGCACAGATAAATCCTAATTACACGGCTCATTCTATGACAAAACCGGGAAAGACAATGATGAATTTCATCCGGTCAAATTGTGTGAAGTGGGAGCCTGCGTATCACCGTGTGTGACTGTGTGTGTTTTCATCTTAGTGAGTGCTGCGGTAAAACAGCAGAGTTGACAAACGCACCGTTGGCAATTGGTGGTACATCAGGGACAGCTGGATGTTGTCAGGCAGCCATAACGCTGATGGAAATGGGCTGATTGCGGCTCACTTGCCCCTCCCTCTTATAAATCAGCTTCATTGCACTCAGGGGTGGAATAAGGCAGCGATGGGCTGCACCACACCTTCAGAACAGGACACGAAAACATGCAGCAGCCAGTCGGTGCAAACTCTCCTGGCAGATAGACGCACACTATGTCAAACTGGTTTTTAATCCTGCATCATTATAACAGCAGTAAAATACATTAAATTAACCTTTTAGTGTTTTTTGGCACACAAGTAGGCAAGAGTTCTATAAATAGCCAAAGCGACTAAAGCTGTTCAAATGATTTCATCTCGTAATGTGAATGACACATTTTAAAGATGCTCTCTCTACAGGAAAAAAATAATTTTTGGGTTAAAAGAAATGAAGGGATTTAATTCATAATACGAAACATTCCTATAATTCATGTAATGTGGCAAATGTTCTAATAATATATGCATGTGCTTTCGTTTCTCTGGGTAGGCGCGCTACCAGACATTCGCACCACCCACATTGGTCCAACCACTGGCAGGCAAATCTGAAATTAGCCAGCGAAACTGTAGCTTTCAGCTCCAAATGCATCATCATTCCAATTAGTCGGTTTGGCTCCTCTTCCAAAAGAAAAATCAGATGTGAAAGGTATAAATAGACTGTTCGGATCCAGAATCGCATTACATTTGATTGACATATCAGCACTTTTGAGAAAATGAAAGCTGCTGCTTGCTATTTGTCGTACCTAAATTCTTGTTTTTGTTTGTCAGGAGTATAAAACAGCGAGTTCATGAGCGACAGAGCAGCCTCAAATACCTCACAGAGCTGCATTCATGAACAAATTGATCCGAACATTTTGACATTTCATGGTAGGTCAAGAAGGCAGTGAAAATGTGGTCATCCTGCCCTCTGTTAGCGCAGCCCAAAGCAGAATTTATCCATTAGCCTTATAAATAGAAACTAGCCTAATCATGACCATAGAGACTGTAATCCAGAAAAAGCGTGATCTCATACATCACAAGATGTTAGTCGCTCACGTGTAAAGAACAACATCCTGCCAATAAGGACCAAAGGAAGGCAAAAAACAATGTTAGCCATTAGTCTGAAGGACTTATACTTTGTTGTCCATCTGGTCATCCAGCCTCTGGGAATGTTTAAGTGTTTCTAATCCTCATTCCTATCCTCCAACAACTACTTTGGTCACAGTAATTCCACCTTTTAGTCCATTTTACACTTGCATCTGACAGAATCCATAAAACTCATTCAAATGTTGTGTCTTATTTGTGAGTCTCTTCTCATCCACCCTGCAGATTTTTGCAAAATTGCTACATATAGCCTGGTTTTCAACGGCACACACATGGGTTTTTGTGGGGGGGGGGGGATTGGCACAAGCAGCCATTATTACCTCTGCAAAAGAGGTTTTGTTTGCACCTGTGTTTGTTTGTTAGCAGGATTATGCAAAATCCACATACAAAAGAAAATAGAGCCGAGCTCAGACATCCAACCTGAGCGATCACAGGTGGGCAGCTCTGAATGCAGGTGCAACAAACACAAAATGCTTTGAGGACACAGACAATACATACGTTACTGCCCGTCTAACTGTGATGCAAATTACTTGCTGTTAAGACACATGCCTTTTTTTTAATGCCAAAAACATAATTTCTGTTAACAGATGTTTTCTGTTATAACCGGATTGTTCAGCGTGTACCTCCTCGGCGGCGGTATGTGCTCCTCAGAACGCTGTTCTGGTTTTGTCTCTGTGAGGAGCAACAAACCAAAGGCTGTTTCAAAGATAACGCTGTGTGGGTGGCTGGATGGACAAAAAAAAAAAACAATCAGTGAAACTTTATAATCTTCTACCACAATCTCAACATGTTTAGACCTTTAGTTGCTCAAAGTCAGTGACTAAAATACACAGAGAAATGCATTTTATGACAAAGAGAAACAACCAATATTTCTTTTTAAAATATCAAGATAGATAATTTTCTACTAATTTCATCCATACTTTAAATGAAAAAATAATTTAAAAGTGCCACCGGATTATCCCGATTATTGTCAGTTTGTTAGTGCTGCTGATGACAAAGTGGGAAAAGGTCACATTTCCCCCCCCCCCCTGCGGGGCTCCATGCAGCTTTGGGCCAATCATAAGAAATTACCAGTGAGAAGGTTAAACCATCCAGTCATATCCCAACAGTAGGTAATTAGTGCAAATTAATAAAGCGATGTGGTTTTGACAGACACTCGATGCAAACTGCTGTGAGAAATGTAAATTTCCTTGCAGCATCAGAGCATCGAGCGAGGGAAGGCGAAGAGAGGTCTGGGGGAGAAGAGGATTAAGACCGAGCTTTGAAAGGCTTTATCCTTGTGCTACACCGAACCATGTCTTAATGCTTTTCTTACTTTTATGCAGGCACCGTTTTCACTCAGTTCCGAAAAACCCCTCTGTATTTCCTCACTGACCTTCATCTGCAGAACAGGAACACGGAAAGCAACCCCACATGCAATTTCATGCATGCAACAATGCTGCAGCCTGGCCAGATCCACACTGGAACAACCTGCAGCATCTGCACCATTCAGCAACCAAAGTCGCCACTCGGATAACATATAGATATTCCCTTTATTTTACCATGTTTTCTCTATGCTTACTTGTTACCGGTCTCAATCCATGTCTGCCTTAATACCATGGATTACAATTCTGAAGGTTAGCGCATAATTGCTGTTATTGCATTTTCATTCCTGTCCTACTTATGAAGACAATAATGAGGCATCCCCTCTCCTCCTCCTCCAGCCTTCATTACAAACTATCTCTACCTCTTTTCCATCTCTCTCTCTCGCTTCATCCCTTCCACTGGCTTTCTTTGTTTTCGCCATGTCGGCATTTCCACCCCTCTGAGACTCCTGTGGCGCAGCTTGAGCACATAAGAACTCTGTTCATATATTTATCAAAATCGCCTCTGCTGGTAATGTAGTATTTAGACATCTATGAGCTGGAAAATGCAGAGCTTCTGTCTGAGCAATAGGCCACGATGAGTAATTAACACCGTCAAAAACATTCCACTCAGTTGTGACATTTTTTTTATGTGTCTGTAATTTTTGTGACAAAGAAGAAACAAACAGTTTTGTTACGTATTTATTTGAGTGACCAGAGGCAAAGGGTGCAGTGAATAACTGAGAAAGAATATGGAATAGATGAGAAAACTGAAATGAAAAATAAAAAGTGGAGAACTGAAAATTGTGAGCAGACATTACCTGTAATCTTTGACTGGAGGACTCCCACTCGAGGCAGCTGATCTCAATCCAACGTGCAATTGCACATTCACATACAAAAGAGACTTAAACGGACACTTCAAAAACTGATGCTGCACCTGGATATGTGTCTCTGGAAAATCATTCCATGGAGCTTGTACCACATTTGAATAAGCGTTATTGAAAGTTGAATATTTTAAATCAGCTCTCAGTCTGGGTGTTAAAAGAATAGGACAGGTCTCTGAACCCACAACGGCGCCCCGTCTCATTAGCATCTCTACATGTATAGGGATGGTTGGTAGAGCAGGTTCGAATCCCGGCTCTGACTATATCCGCGTGTCGAAGTGTCCCGAGGCAAGACCCTGAAGCCCAAATTGCTCCCAGTGGGCCCGGCAGTGCTTTGCAGGGCAGCAGTCACCCACTGGACTGTGACTGAGTGTGTAAATGGGTGAATGTAAGGCTTAATGTAAAGCGCTTTGGGCACCATGAAAGTGTAAAAAGCGCTACATATAAGTGCAGTCCATTTACCATTCAACATTTATCTCAGAACACAAAATGATCCTGATGTTAAAGCTGACCGTACGGCAACATTTCCTCTGCAACGCTGTTACCACCTCAGTGATCTATGCAAAAAGAGCTGTGCACAGACTGGGTTATTATTGCAGGACTGTTGGTTATGCTATTTCGTACATTACAAGTCAGTGGTTTTAATGTACAACAAGGGCTCATAAAGTAGTACTTCATTGCCCTCGTAAATTAAGGAAGCGTTTGCTTCCAGTCAGACGACAGAGTAGGTCCACTGCAAACGGCGTTTGAAATTCATGAGTCAGTGTTGAACTGGGTGCTGGGTAAAACAGAAAGAGGGCAAGACTAAAGAACACAATTTGTAAAAAGCAGAGTTGTGTTTTATCAGGGGCGATTCTAGGGTCAGAACGTTGGGGGGCTCAGCCCCCAGAGGTAGGATCGGTCTTGACTGCTAAAAACAACGTTAGAGAATTGTGCCAACAACATCCTGGAACATAAAACATTGCTCATTTTATCATCAAACACACACGCTCACACTCACACCTACCAACAATTCTTGCTGTGAGGCAACAGCACCAATCATTGTACCACCCTGCCACCCTGCATGAGGTAATATTGACAATTAAGATGTTTGGATGAGCTCTTCCTTTAAGCTCCTCTAATTCAGACCCTTCCAGGTTTCCCAGTTACCCAATAAAATGTTGTAATGATTTGCTATATTTGTTCAGTTAATAATTTAAATCAAAAGTGCTCCACTTGTTCAGTGATTTTGGCTGTATCTGTGAATATTCTTTATAATACATAATTTGTCCAAAGAAAGCGAGTGGCCAGGATGGCAGTGAGAAGAAAAAAGGCATGATGAAGATGGAGATGAAGCATGAAATTATAGATCAACGTGACCGTGGCGTCTGTAAGTGATTTGGCACGGCAGTACGAGCGGAGCACATCGACGATGTGTACAATCCTCAAACAGAAGGACGGTATCAGGAACACAAAGCATTCCAAAGGCAGAACTGTTATGTCTAAGTTTATGTAAGTGTACGTGTAAAGGTACAATTATGTGTCTACGTACACATTGCACACCGCCGTTAGCCACTATCGTCTGTCTCGAAGGTAAAACTCATAATAAAACCACATTTTATTTTACAGTAACACTGTATATCATTTATTATATAATTCTGTGCATGTGTGTGTATCTATATAACAGTTTCCCCATTGTGATTAGCGTTGATTTGAATGTTTTTAGATGTCCGGAATGGATACAAGATTTTATTTTATATTATTATTATTTTATACGTTATTTTATATGGCAAATATGTATTTTATTTTATTGATTAATTGAGTTATGAGCTCTGTCCAGGAAGGAATTATACTCGTATGTCAAGGTATTACTGCACAAGCAATCCAAGGTCACACTTGGTGAATACCCCCATGACTGATGGTCAACAGATTACCCTTCATCATGAAAGGGGGTGTGGGCACCAAATTATACAAAAACAAAAGACACCAAATATTACAGGGTAAAATATGTAATACTTCTAAAAAGGGTAGCAGCCATTTAATCACACTACAAATTCTGGCCATCAAGTTGGGATTATCAAGTGTTTCTCCATGCTGTCACTAGTATCTACTCTCTAAATACTCATGCACAGCAAAGCTGATGAATAAATAAATATATTAGCTGCTGCATGTGTGCGGGAAGTATGGCACCTTAGATGTGCAACGTGATCCAGAGAGACTCATGGCCCCAACAGCTCTCTTAGAGTCTGAAGTACTGCTGTCCTCTTCTAAGCAATAAAATTAGACCATGCATTGTCTGACTGAGACACACTGAATGTGAAAAGACTCTCATCTCAGCTATTGTGTTGTTGTTGTCTCCAGCCAATTAAAATGTGTTCACGTAGGTTTTTGTAATTAAGTGCGTTATTCCAGCTTCTTTCAAACTTCTCATTCAAACGCTGACGAGCTGATTCTACAAGTGATGCTTACTTATCTTGACATGATTAAAATGATGCTATGGCATCAATGGACAAGCAGAAAATACAAATGGAGGAGCAGTGCACTGCTCACGAGCACACATCAACTTTCACTCATGCAAAAACACACACAAACCCTCACACTGTGCATGACTGCCAGCACTCTCCCAGAGCAACAGGAGTTCTAAGCCTCGTCTCTGGGTGGATGCCATCACTTCCACCCCTTCCACCTGCCAGGTGCCCGTGCCTGCTCCAATAGTGGACGAGATGCTGGATTCTGTCCCTGCCTCCATCACAGTTCACTTCTCAGCTTCCTCTTTCCTATGCTGTGCTCAGCCAAGCTTCTCAGCCAGTCTCACCAGGAGAGACCGATATCTGCACCCCAAATCAGAATGGCAAGCAGAAAGCTCCACAATATTCAGCGGGTTTTTGCAAAGA
Organism: Brachionichthys hirsutus; assembly: GCF_040956055.1. Classification (NCBI taxonomy): domain Eukaryota; kingdom Metazoa; phylum Chordata; class Actinopteri; order Lophiiformes; family Brachionichthyidae; genus Brachionichthys; species Brachionichthys hirsutus. The sequence continues at coordinate 5,326,850 of NC_090903.1, forward strand.
ATGGACTCAGCTCTGTTCTGCAAAGCTCCATCATGATTACATCTCTTTTTACTAGCAAACCATTTTACACTGAAAAACTCATTTTGAGCTTTTGTTTTTGTTTGATGTCATAAAATGATGCACATTTCTGAGCATATTTCTTTTCCTTCTGATAAGAAAAGGTAGTATTGCAAGCATTGCTCGCATAGATTATTTGTGATTATGTCAATTACATCATGTCTAAATGTTTTTCACGTGCAAGCAACAGCGGAGATAGGGAAAAGAGCGTGAGGTGTATATCCACTATTTCCTTTCTAGTATCCTTTGGGGATAAAGGTGTTCCAGTGAGCAGTGCCATTGAGAAGCATCAGCAAAAACACACTTGGACTTCAGCTAGGTTTAAACATTTTTGCTAACACACACTCTGTGTACTTTGCGTGGATATTTTTTTTGCAAGTATTTAAACTATCTACTAACTGTCATGATAAAAAATAAATACAATTATCAACAATGGTATCGTGCTATTGTCCGTCTTCAACTGGTTTAGAGAAGTGTTTCCTGCATGCCAGCCTGTGATTGGGTTTATTTCTTTATAATTTTGTCATCAACAGACTTTGCCGATTTCTACGGCAATTGCTGTTCTACTACAGGCGTCCAAATGGCTTCCTCTCCTGTGAACTGTGCGATTATGTGATGACAAAGTGTGAGACCCAAGTGATGCGACACCGTGACAACACTGTCATTATTTCCTCCTCTCCTCACTACTACTACCTCTGAATGTGTGAATAACAAGATGACATTTTCTGCTGATTAATTGAGAAAATGCAATTGACGAAAGCAGGAAGCCATTCCGGGTGATATATATAATGACATCCTAATTATCATATAAGGTGATGAAATGCCAGATAAATCACAGAAGTGTTGGTGGCGCATTGGTTGTGCTTTATCAAAAACTAAAATCAAATCAAGGTTGTTCCTTAAGCATTACAGCTTATAGTTTAGTAGTTAGTGATAATCATTTTACATTTCTTGCCAAGTCAAAAATATTTTCAACCCTATTAGGACCTTTGCTTTACTAATGCGTACTATATTTCTACCCTGATGTTGCTATTGAATGTGGTTACCAAGGCAACATCTCGAGTGGCCAACAATTTCAGAGTATGGTGCCCTGTACTGGTGGCTCCATTTCTCTGTTTCATCAATGTACACTGTATGAGGGCGCTCCAGGGTCTAATGCTCCTCAGAGCCGGAATCACCAAGACGAATTAATTAATGTTCATGGGAAAATCAATATTGTGGCAGCGGTTCAAGGAAGACATTATCAGTTACATTTATTTCAATCATGCAGCATTACCTTCCCTTCCTCGATTTGATTTTCACTCTGGCAAATCATAATAAATAATATATAATAATAGTAACTGCAGATGACATTATTACACAGTAGGAGTATTACCGAGGTGCCATCAGAGAAATTAAACACCATATTATTATTATTATTACAGAACTATTACAGCAGTTCAAACCAACCACCACCAAAGAGCTAAATCATATTCCCATGTCTTTAAATAGGCTTCGCCCCAAATAGACAAGGCAAACTGTGAGCATAATACCTTGTTCAGTGTACTGCTTTTATAGCAGCATGCACTTTCCTGCAGAGATGACAAGGAAAACCTAAGAGCAAGCTCATTTTCTTGCATTGGATTGACTCGTCTGCATCCTATATTTATGTTTCTTCACAATAATCTCATATACTTCAAAAGTAAAAACTGGGCAAATTTTAAAATCTAAATATTTGATATACTATAGTAGCACATTATCATATGATACATTATTAAGTTCCATCAGTATAAGAATGGTTTGTTTATATCCCTCATTTTCACATGCGTATTTAGTCCATGAAACAAACATGATCACATTCTTGCAGAAAAAGATGGAATGCAAATTCAGCTCTTTGTGCACATATATGAATAACATTAATAATGAATTGCGACTGTCAGAGATTCCAATGAATTAAGCAAATTCTGCCCTTAAAAAGAGCATGGGAATTTGCATTGCCCTTTTGAATGATAACATGGAGTCTGTAGTTGTGCAAAACTAAATGCTACAGCAAACAGGGATAGCAAAACTGTAGATGAATTGATACTTTTTACGGAGCATGGCTGTCTCTTTAATTGAGACGTTGACCATTGCATATTCAAGTATGTGCTGCATTTGGCTGCGTCAGCCAATCATCGATGTGGTACACTGCCATTGGCTGACATACAGAGATGTACTATGCTGTATGTGTGAGTGTGTGTGTGTGCGTATGTATGTGGGTGGTGGGGGAGAGCTCTCTATCTCCTCTGCGCTCTCCCATTCAACCTCTGTAGTCAGCAGAACGAGTGGCTGAGCAGTGCAACACAGCATCCATGGCTTCAGCATCCTGCAGATGACTCCGCTCCATGGAGGAGTGGGAGGGAGAGAGTGCAGGAGGAATAAAGCTGTATCCACAGATGGGGAGAGACTGAAGGAGGAAGAGGAGCACTGGAGTAAGGGTGCAAAACGGGAGGGATCGAGCCACTGTCGCTGCCTGGCCAAGGACCACTGCAGCTGCACTAAATCTGGAGCTGTCAGGACAACAATCAGCAAGGTGGCGGGTGAGAGAGAGGAAAAGAAGAAGCAATAGAGAATGATGTGAAGAGTGGATTTCATCACTCTGGACAAGTAGCAATGGGAATTCCAAGAGCCGCTCCATCGGCAGATGAACTTCACGCAGCAAAAGTGCCTTTTCGAAACACGGTCTGAGCATCCTTCTGTGGAAGAGTGAAGCAAAGAGGAGCGTTATCCTGTCAGGTCCTGGGAGGTGCAACACAGCTGCTGCCCCCCATCGGAACTCCCTCACACCTGCCCTGTCCTGGTGAATGTCTTCTCTGCATGCCCTCCCACTGCTCGGCAGTTGAACACACTCATGGTTGATGCCAAAGGAAGGAACATGAAATGTCTGACTTTCTTCTTAATGCTTCCCGAGTCAGTCAAAGGCAAGTCAAGTAAGAGCTCCAAGAAAGGAAATGCCAGTGGCAGCTCCAAGCTGCCCCCAGTCTGTTATGAGATAATCACTCTGAGGAGCAAGAAGAAGAAGAAGATGGCAGCGGACATTTTTCCAACCAAAAAAACGGCATCCACCACTACAGTGCAACAGTACCAGCAGAACCTCAACAACAACAACATCATACAGAACTGCAACTGGCAGGGACTCTACTCCACTATAAGAGAGAGGTATGTGCAACCACAAACAGTTTTCATCAGCATTATATTTAAGAAAACTAAATTTTCATTTTAATAACAAAGAGAAATAAAAAATTATCCACTGAATATTGTTAAACCCCCCTTTATGTCTAAAAATGGAAGTGTGTGTGTGTGTGTGTGTGTGTCCTTCCTTCAATCTGCTGGGGGTATCTGTATTTACACTCTCTCCTGATCCTGCAGACTTTGCCTCTCTGACATAACAGAGGGCAGACAGGCACCGGGTGCTTTTGATATGCCTAACAGGCGGAGGTTTCTCTGTGCTAAAAGTACAATATTTACCTTGGACTATCAGTAAAAGACTCCAGCTGGCCAGAGAAAATGTGTACTTTTCGACCAGGCTTTGTTGTCTCTCCAGAACACCATGGGGCTGTTTACCCATCCCAGTGACATGTTCCACTACTCAATAATATATGAACGCAGCTTTAATGTTGGTCCCATTCTTTCACAGTGGGGATTTTCCATTCAGCTCATTGTCTAGTTTTTCTGTATGTAGATGTGAAAAATGATTGCGATGAAAATCAGTTTTAAAACAAAACAAAAAAGGCATTGCCTGAAGCAGCTGTGACACTTCATAAGAGCAGCTGTGACACTTTATAAGAGCTCTTCTTTTGTGAAGCAGAGATGATGAATGCACAAACATTCAAGCATTTCTGCTTGGAATTCTTCATTTGATAATTAACTGATTATTTTACTCATGTAAAAAAACACACAGCAGTAAATGTTTCTGTCCATCATGTTAAAAACGTTGTTCAGGTTAACCTCTGTTTATGAAAGGTTTTATTACAATGACAGAAATAAAAAATAGCTGCATCTTATTACAGCAAAAGCTTTCATTTGTGGTATAATTAAATTGTTAAAAGGCAAAAACATGTTGCAGACATAACTTTTATTTCGTGACCATATGGAACAGTTGGTGTGGTGGTTGGCCTTGTCCTGTCTGGGTTTGAATAGTAATACCAAGTTGGGGCTTCTTCTTATAATTTGGAACAACGCAAATCAATTGGTTTCACCTTCAGGAAATATATTTCAATAGTAAAAAAAAAATGACACAAATATTTTGTATGACTGATGTGTTTGTTTCAGCCTGTCTTCTTCTCATTCCAAACTGTATTAACAAAATAATTTTCTCATTCTGTTTATTTCCCCTTTTAGAAACTCAGTAATGTTTAACAATGAGCTGATGGCAGACGTTCACTTTGTGGTGGGTCAGCCCGGACGGACTCAGCGGCTGCCAGGCCACAGAGTAAGAATCTCATTAACCCGTAAAATCAAAGAGGCAGGGAGAAAATGAGCAAACCCTTTATCAGGCTCGGTGCTCATATTGTATCAGCATACAAAACAATCTTCCTCATTGCCAGTAATGAAACTTAAGTCCTTTGTGCTGCATTCTCACTTCCGCCCCATGCATCTTTTCGAGACAGTCCTCAATTATTTATGCAAATGAGGCTGAGGGATGGAAGCCTGGCAGACTGAAGGAGAAAGGGGTATCCTCTTCAGCAGCTGTGAAAGAGACTGGATTGCTTTTTGTTTCTGCACGAGCTCAGCTTTTTAAAGATAGCTGTGCAATTACTTTGAACTTTTAATCAAACACATCCAACATCACGCAATTACAATAATAAGGCAGAGAAAACGGGGCGTTCCAGTCTGCACCCCCACACACCAGAAAGCTATGCAGCTATTCTTTTTTTTTTATTATTATTCAGATTTCTATCTTTGGAGTGTTGAATGACAGATGAATGAATCTATTATAATATTTGCATTTATTACCAATAATTCATCCTGTTTATGCCAGCTGTAACTTTTCACTGAATCCAACCTCAGACCTCGTTTATTTGTCAAATACATGATTTAGGTTCACAGTGGCCTTCGAATAATTGTCTCCTCTAAAATGTCATTATGTCAAATATGTGATATAACGATACGACTGTAACATTCACATTAAACATTTTAATTTACAAGTATCTCCTTCACATACTGTGTGCGTCATCTCTTCTGTTCTTTGTGCGGCACGCAGATGTGTTATCTAAGATTCATGGCCGGAGTGCATTTATAGAGAGCAGTTACAGGAGGATATCGAGGATGACTTGACTGCACTTAATGCAGAGACATTATGCCGATGGGATATGAAGAGGTTCAGGGCAGCAATCTGTATTGTGTCCATTTGGCTGGAATTCAGATATCCATTACGCTTCAACTTGCAAAGATCTACCCTGACAAAATGGAGGATGCAGCTAGCGGCTAAAATCAGTCATTTATATTTGAACACCTATAAAAAAGAAGGGGTCAAGAGGTGAGGCCAATCTTTTTCTAATATGCTCTATTTATATACCAGCCTTTTTAATCCATGTGAAAAAGGACAACTATCTTCCAACTGAGCCAAAGATAGGAGGGTGAATGAAATCTGCTTTAAAGAAATGCATGTATTTTGGTTGCCGTTGAGAAAATATATACCATGCACACACACACACACACACACACGCAAACGTATGCAAACAAATCAAAAACATGAAAGTACTTGTACGACAGTGCTCATTACTGAAATTATCAACAGCATTGTGTTGCGTCTGATTTCATCACAAGTTCAGATAAGTAATTAATTTTTGTGAATTGAACTTATGCTGCACTCAGCTGAGTTATTTGCATTTTTTTTAGAGGCAGTCTTCTGCCTCCTTGTCCTCGAGGGAAATAGCAACTGGCTTAGAATTGTTCATTATCGGAGAAGCACAGCAGGTTCAGTCACTGTGATTAGAGACGAGGCCGTTCACTGTTTACATGGTATTTTCTTACGCAAAGAATAAGAGCTTCATGTGAAGCAATTAAGTTTAATGCGATTTCTTTACTAAAAAACACGTACATTTTATATCAAATTACTTAACACCTGTATTCCATGTGGTTTCCAGAGAAATCCCTGTCCAACATGCTTGCTTGCACGTTTTCATTCCTCTGTTTATTCTGTCACTTTGTCTTCTCTTCTTCCAACAGTACGTCTTGGCCGTGGGCAGCTCAGTGTTCCACGCTATGTTTTATGGTGAACTGGCTGAGAACGAGGACGAGATCCACATTCCAGATGTGGAATCGGCAGCATTTCTCGCAATGCTTAAGTAAGATTTTTTGGCAGAGTATTTCCATCTCCTGGCTCTGCTCTTCAATGCCCCTCAAAAAGTAATAATAACGCTGTCTTTTTCTTTTTTTTTAAATGGTAGAGTGATAAATCCCTGCCACCTGCTTACCACTTACCCTTCCAGACAGATGTAATGAAGCGTTTCTTCCTGTATCTCAAGGATAGAATCTATATTTATCTATTATTATTTCATCCCCCTCTCTATTTTCCACGCTGAATGACTTCATATTCGTTCTCCCGCCCCCTGACTGCTCCTCCATGTTTCTCAGGTACTGTTTTCTGTGTCCTTGCAAGTGGACTGGTGTGTAGGAGGAATAATGTTTTTTTTCTCTCCTTATCTGATTGGTTTGCAGTAATCTCTGCATTTATAATACATTTTTATTGTTATGTGCAATGCTGATATTGTGCATTAAACTATACCAGCAGTCGCTAATAGTCATTGTGTCACTTCTGTGATGGCTGAGCTGTTGTTTAGTAATCTGACAAAGTCCCATTTTTGTTTAACAGGTACATTTACTGTGACGAGATTGACCTGAGCGCTGACACAGTACTCGCCACTCTTTATGCTGCCAAGAAATACATTGTCCCTCACCTGGCACGTGCCTGTGTCAACTTCCTGGAGACCAGCCTGAGTGCCAAGAATGCCTGCGTGTTGCTCTCCCAGAGCTGCCTGTTCGAGGAGCCGGAGCTGACGCAGCGCTGCTGGGAGGTGATTGATGCCCAGGCTGAGCTGGCGCTACGCTCGGAGGGCTTCTGCGACATCGACTCTCAGACCCTAGAGAGTATCCTACAGCGAGAAACACTCAATGCTAAAGAGATAGTGGTGTTTGAAGCAGCGCTCACTTGGGCTGAAGCTGAGTGCCAAAGACAGGAGCTCACCTTGTCGACTGATAACAAGCGGAAGGTTTTGGGCAAGGCCATGTACCTGATACGCATCCCCGCAATGGCTCTAGATGATTTTGCCAATGGAGCAGCCCAGTCAGGCGTGTTGACACTTACTGAGACCAATGATATCTTCCTGTGGTACACAGCAGCCAAGAAACCCGAGTTGGAATTTGTTAGCCAGCCCAGGAAGGGACTGACACCACAGCGCTGCCACAGATTCCAGTCTTGCGCCTACCGAAGCAACCAATGGCGTTACCGGGGCCGCTGCGACAGCATACAGTTTGCTGTGGATAAAAGAGTTTTCATTGCCGGGTTTGGATTTTACGGATCTAGCTGTGGCTCAGCAGAGTACAGCGCCAAGATTGAGTTGAAGCGACAAGGAGTACTGCTGGGACAAAACCTCAGCAAATACTTCTCCGATGGTTCCAGCAACACCTTCCCAGTGTGGTTCGAGTATCCAGTCCAGATCGAGCCTGACACCTTCTACACTGCCAGTGTGGTTCTGGACGGGAATGAGCTGAGCTACTTTGGACAGGAAGGGATGACAGAGGTGCAATGTGGGAAAGTGACATTTCAGTTCCAGTGCTCATCAGACAGCACTAATGGCACAGGGGTGCAGGGGGGGCAAATTCCTGAGCTCATCTTCTATGCTTGACAACCTCGGCCCACACGCTCACTAATAGAAAGTTAGCACTTTGTGAATAGTGTCACTATATGTTAATTATTTTTTGTCACTTGCATTAAAAAAATAATAATCTCACACCAGTGAAAAAGTCTTGTCCGGTTTTAACTGTCGTAACTTCAGTTGGTCCATGTATTTTTAAAGATGTAGAATAGCCAAAACATAAAGATGAAAAGAAGTCCTAAATAAGAAAAAACAAAAACATTCTTGCACTAGATGTACATGTATATATGAATATATGTAAATTCTCAAATATATATATATATATGAATTCCACAATTATGTGGCCCAATGCTGCCCACAAAGATATCCTATATGATGTATTATTTCTATGCTTGCATAGAATGCACATACACACATAAATAGCAGCAATACTTCATGCTCTATATTCTACAATAAGTATTTCATGTCATGACACACTGAACCTAGTAGCGGGGCACCTACTATTCAGTACGTAACCCTACAGTATCTCTCTGTAGCGTGATGCACTCATCTCAGCCCCTTCAATGAGGCGCCCTCTCCATCCTTGTGTTTACAGTGGAATCGGGCTTTTAGTTACCGCCATTCATCAGAAGGTGATATGGGTTAAAGGTTTATTTCTCGCTCTCGTCTTTCTAAATCAGTCTGCATTGCAGTACCTACAGCATTGGCAGAAGTGTTGCATTTGATCCAACATGTACCGCCAATGGTTCTGGCACCTGGGATTCATTTTACAGGAGAACGATCAATGATCGGTTCATCGTTTACAGGAGAACGATCAATGATCGGTTCATCGTTTACAAGAAAACGATCAATGATCGGTTCAGTGTTAGAAGCTGTTTATCTTGTGGACTTTTGCTTCTTTTTCTTACAAATGCTGATCTGCTTAGCGCTCCCCCACAATGCGATCATGCAGTATCTGTACGCGCTGAAGCATACTGTATATGCCACAGACTTGCACTGATGTTAGTTTGTAATTTGATTAGTTGTTTTTGGTATTTTTGTTTTTAATGAGGCCGACGCTCTTGATTTTCTGTGCTACTAAATATTTATTTCTGGTGTAGGATGAACATCTGCAGGCTTGTCTGCTGATGGCAATGGATTGACATATTGGTGTTCATGTCCTGTGAGACCAATGAATGTGTATGATTGTTGCAAATAAACTAAACCACTGGTACATATTGGCTGTTGATCTCCGCTTTGTCTGAATTTAACAGATGTCGACAGACAATGCCATCTATTGATGGATGATCCCTCTGTCCACACCACTGCATCCCAGTTTACTATGCAACATTATAATATTGTATTGCATTTGACACCACGTGGGTGTCTTTCAGAAAGCAGCAACAGAATCACTTTTTATTGGGCAACAGCATCAACATCAAGGCATCGCCACTCATGTTTTGAATTTTAAATGGAAAAACAAAAAACCACTCATCTTAATGTTTAGACCCTGCTCGACACTGAGCATGAAGCTTTGAATGAACTGATGTGATCTGGAACTATTCTGCTTCACCATGATTTTTCATGCTGCTAATGTTGTAAGAGCATTCATTGCATTGGAGGGGACGAGGGAGAGGAATGTACCAGGCCTTAGAAGGATACCTGCTTTCAACAGATGCAGACACTAATTTTGCTAAAAATAAAAATAAATAACTGATATAACTTTGCTGTAGTGGCTCAGTATAGATAGTATGAAAGCGTGAAATAGAATAACACAGCTCAGTGTTCTGTAACAAGCATCTGCTTCACCTCGGAAGATGTTAAACATCCAAAACCCTTCAAGGTATAAATCAATCAATGCCTCATTATGTGATTAAGCAACACTTGCTGTAATGAAATCAGTATTTTCTTATTTTAAATGTGACAAATATTGTGAGCTTCAAGAATGAAGACCTGCTGAGATGGGATTATAATTAGCCTCTCAATAATAGGAATGATTAGGACTGCTCATTCACACACATTCATTATGTCTTTTACCACTGATATCCTTATACATATTTCAGAGTGTTTGCAGTCTTACATCTGTTAATCAGGGATGACATGTATCATTCATCATTAATTATAAATATGACTTTGATTTCTACACATAACTCAATTTTTGGATTAAACTATGGTTATTTGGTGTAAGGAAGAAGGGAAACTGCTGGTTCGGGAGGATTTAATTACTGGCCAATATGAATTAAGGATGAAATGATTCAGTCTGACATGAGGGAGGACTGTGGATTGTCACTTATCAACACTACTAATGCTATGAGACAGGCGAGGCTCATAACAGACTAGAACCCAGAACAGACTTAAATGTCTCTTCAATGCACCATAAAGGTAAAGGAGATATGAGCTGCTTTATCACAGATCAGTATGCTCACTGCAGGCGATTACAAATCCACTCCCAAATGTCCGGATAATTTCCAGCTCAGCAAACTCTCAATGAATTAATAATGGCCAAAGAGCGCAGGGAAACACAACCGTAGGCTGAAAGAATTTATCAAAGGAAATAATTTAAAAACATGTTCTTTAATTCAACAAATCTCAAAGGAAACCTGAAAGCCCTTTCCTTTCCCTTTAAACTATGCGTTTTCTATCAAGGTACATGCATCGATACAACTGTGTTCAAAGTGCAGGTCATGTTGAAGAGAAGTATTCTCAGATCCTCAAAAAATACCCACTAAGGCCTTAGTAAGACAAAAATCCAGTGTTGTGCTGCGACACAACTGGAAGGATCCTTCGGTCTGCAAACCCGGTTTCCAGCTTCTGACCTGAGAGCAACTCTGGTAATCAGACCAGCTGTTGATTGCATCTGCGGCTTACACCTCTAATGGCTAATCCCAATAGCTACTCTCAAAAGGACAGGAGGCCTGATGTATTTGCTTCAACACCTGATTTGGTCTGAATGAAGCCGGGGCATTATGAAAGCATCTGGCAAGGGCTGCAGAAGGTGACAATGAATTGCTGTGATCCTGATAGATGCAAGAGCATGTGAGCCCCCCCTCCCCCCTCCACACACACACACACACACACACACACACAGAGCGATGTTTAATTCACTGACCTCCAGCTTGCCACATCCAGAAAAGAAGGAACTGGACAGGAGGGGAGAGAAGACTGATGACTAATATTCAGGTAAATCAGCCATCTCTTTGCTAATTATCACAAATGGAGAGACTAAGTGACAATTAATCTCATGGGACAATGTCAAAAGGTCACACAGTTCACCTGGAAGTAGCAGGTGAAGGAAAGAAAAAGACTGATGACAACCACCTTCGTTCCCTTGTCACATCCATTCCCAACGCCGCACTAAAGACCTACACAAAGCAAGGGATATTATTCTCAGAGCTGTTGCCTCCAGTCACATGTATTTGGAATACATTGCGATTGTGCCATTGTATGGCCCTCATATATCTATGTATTTATCCATTGGTACCAGGCAGAGTAAATTGTTTCAACAGGCAGGGCTTTGAAAGGCCAGCTTTTATGTTAGATTAGCCTGTTTGTAGCGATGTTGCTCAGCTCCAGATGGATCAATATGGCTGAGATTTCTGGAGGTAAGCGCCCTGCGTATCGTGTGATTTATGATGCTCCGGATGGACAATGGGAGCTGCGGCAGCCTATTCACACCCACCAATAATACAGAAAACATCCCGACAAAGCATCGGACAGCCACCGGAAGTGAATTATATCCCCTTCCAATTGGTACAAAGGTAAATATTCTGTTTACATAATTGTGTGTTTGTCCTACGAAATGTGATATAAATACTCCACTCGGGCAAAAATTACTTCTTTCACTTGCTCTGAAAACCAGGCGTGTTAGGGATGCATTATGCTAATCAAGACTTTTACTCCCAGTACTACGGTCTCCCATACTTGTCACCCACAGCCATTACTGCAAAATGCGATCAAAACCTTGAATGCTGGCAGCTTCCCGCTGAGAGAGGTGATGAGGGCATGCTACTTTTCCTGTGTACTCCGGAGCCTCTATTCATACTGAAGCATGTCCTCCAAGGCAGCTCCACGGCTTTGATAGTATGAAGTGAAAGGGCCCTTCTCTCCCCAGGGTCTGATATAATGAGAGCGAGCCTACTGCATATGATCTGCAGCTCCCTCAAATAAGCTACTTGAAACTGCTCGAGCCTGAAACAGTACAACAAGCCGCGCTGATTCATTTGTACACATGGTTCGGTTCTCCTCCCTGAAACGACCAGACTACTGTGTGTGATGGAGAGCGACCCAGAATGGAGCAAGAGTACAGAGAAGCATGGTTCACCAGCATCGTGAACATCCATTGAGACCACGAACAGAAGAAATCTGCCTTGCCACTTTCATTTTATTTCCTCGAAGCAGAAAGAAAAATGTTAAGTGGAAGATTTTTAAAAGATTGCATTCATGATTTGCATTTGTGCATGCATGAATAGAATTAGAATTAATTATTTAACTGTGCCCTTTCTCTCAAAGTCTGAAAATTAAGACAATCAGTTGATAAAATGTATTCTTTAGTTTTTTTCCCAGAAGCTAGACTGGTAGTCAGCAAAATTTACCAGTGCTATTGAAATTAATTTCCTAATTGTGAATAAATATTTCTACAAGAGAATGTATTTTCTGCATGGAAATCTTCTCTCTATTACACTATTTCTCACAATGCCTTACTGCAGAAAATGTTTAATGACATACATTTCTCTGAAATCCATCTTGGGTCAACCAGCCAGCTTTTCTGGCCTAATTTAAAAAGTGGAACACTACCCCCTGCTGCTGTTATGTCCTGTTTACCAAAGGGAAAGTCAACCACTACATATAAAGGTCCACACAATTGGGATCACTTGAAATGACAATATGTAGATGTAAGTTAGTGTTATGCTATTCTTCATACATTTACAGCACACCTGCAGCCCCACCCCTCTGTGTTAAATCGACATAGAAACATCTTCGCCGTCTCACACCGCAAGCCTAATTGCCAAGCTCATGATGAATCTGATGCTGGTGAAGGAAATAATCTTTTTCTTCATCTTAACATTAGTTGAGATGAGAAGTTTCAGCAGTTTCCTTCAGCTGTCAGGTAGAAAGCAGCTTCATAATGGCTCTTGAGAACGGGAACATTGTTCCCGATGTTGAATCAGACAAAGACAAATGGCAGGTTGGAATGTACAGCCAGATGGTTGCACTTTAATATAAGAAAACTATCTTGTTTAATTGTCAGGTGAGGGATAGAATTCAATGTTCTGTACTGTTATAGAATTTCACAGATACATAGGAGCGGCATTAGTGTTAATCTGACCGGACTGAAAGTCTTTCAGCCTGTGCTTTTTTTAAAGTGGAGCTGCAGTCTGCTCCCTCACTGCCCTCAATAATGGCCTCAATTTAAGATTTGCCATGCCTTATCTTCCTCTTATTTGGGCTTTTCTTTGAGATATCGAAGCCTTTTTCCCTCTCTGAGCTGCTGGAAATAATCACAAGACATTCCATGAATAAAAGTGCTGTATTTCGATGGACGTTTTCCTCCACTGACTTTGTCTGTGTGTTTTCGTATTGTGAATGCATTATACATGCGTGGTGTAGGTGACAGCTGTGATAAATGCAGTCACTTCTACTGTAGCTTCAAGAAATAATGACATTATGTGATAAGGATAGATAATGGGAGCAGCAGACCTTCCGACGCTCTCATCCCAAACACATTGCTGTGAGTAATATGTGTTTAAACTGGCAGGCAATCATTCATGTAAACAGGTGTTGAATTATTATTTTGGAAGTATGGGGAATAAGCACCTGTTTGTTTTTTTTTGGTGAACACTGCACATAACTGTCAATGTGCGGGCAGGATCAGTAGAATTTCTGCAGAACCTGTGATGCTGTCATTTATGTCTTACCTGTGAATGTAGATGCTATTAGGCGGAAAAAAGGTCGAAAACAATAAAGAGCATAATCAAGTTTGTAAACCAGATCAGTTTGAGAGATTTACATTTTTGCTGACCGATTTAGAGCAATAAACAGAAAACAAATCAAGAGGAATCCTTGTGGTGCAGCAGACCATCATTCTTGAGCAACAACAGAGAGCGAAATGTCAACAGTAAGATGTATTGACAGCCAACTACCAGGGCATATCAGATAAATTCTTCATCTATAAATGATTATATTGTCACCCGAGGCAGTAGCATGAAAGCAAGCAACGCAGAAAGAGAATATTTGAATGCAGTCACTGTTAAAGCGCATCCGTTTGCAATACTTGCAGAATTAGTAATTGTGAGTAAAATCTGAAACAATGGAAGGAAATTAAATATGCTAAAATGTGCATAGTCAGGATATGTGCATTGATACTGAAATGTGCAATTACTTACTAATTACTATCCTCTATCAAATACTACCACACCCTACCACCAACAGCATTTCTGTGTCCATCCCTTTACGACATAAAAGAGGCACATGGAATACAAAAAGGAAAAGTAAGTCAGCGCAACGTGATTGGATCGGAGGGGATTTTCCCCCAGTGTGCAGTACTGCACCTCGAGCATCACTTATGCCATGGGGAGGAGGAGGGGCAGCCTGGATTTCCTCTTCTCAGTGATGAAATTCTTTTCATCACATCTCTTTTGCATAACAAAGGTGCATAAAATGCATTAGACAAAGCATAACCGTGAGCCGCCACGGGAACGCCGTCTTTCCGATGCAGTCCTCTATTTCCAGGAAGAGATGCAAACTCTTCTGCAACATCCACGGTCATGTTGGAGATTAAAAATAGCCCCTTCCACACCGCCACCAAGCATGCTCAAGTCACTATCTTAATGGGATTAGGATGCTCATGTAATTTCAAAGTATACCATCCAATGATTGCTATATGTGATGCATCATTTAATTTGATATATCGACATGAAGCAATGGCTTGCCTCGTTCAAGCTCGCAGCGCTTAGTGAAGCGAAAGAAAGCAGTAGGCTCATAATATTTCATCATAGGGAAATTATGCTGATAAAAAGGGATAGATGAAAAGAAAGGCCCTGAGGTTCATGCCAGGTGTCAGGATAATCTAACTGAGCCCTTAAAGACAAAGAGGCGGCCTGAGGGAAGCTGTCATCAGCACTGGCTGCAGGAACAGACAGGAGACATCAGGTCAGACTGTACCTGGAACAAAGCTGTGGATAAAGGCGCTCAAAGGAACTGCACATGCTGCTCTCCAGATGAATTCAAATGAGAAATACAACCATTACAAGAATAGCAAGTAAGATGTGCATTAGCTCAAACACTGTCATGGCTTCCAAGCAAAGACAAAAGGCCGCTCGTTTCCATGATTAGCATTAGGAATGTGGGAGGTAGAGCAAACTATACGTGCAGAATTCACCCAGCTCTTGCTGGAGGAGGCATTTCAGTTGAACTCTGCCACACTGGGTTCATCGACAGCTGATATAGTTGGTGTCATGACTTTCACCACCACACTGATGCCTGATGGCACATCTTACGTACATTGTTGGCAAGCAAAACCAGTTTCAATGTTTCTGGGCGGATGCCTTGCTGAGTTGGATTCATGCCAGGAATCAAACCGATGAAAATAAGGGTTGAAATACTGAAGAGAAGCTAGATTGAAGAAACGACAGTAACAAACAACCTCGTAAACAAGATCAATTTAAAACATACTGCACCATAATGATAACATTTGTTTGACATTATTCATTATTCAGATTCACTAACTGACGTACTCATTTAACAACGACCCAGACTTACAACAGGCTTTCCAAAAATGTTAAGTACCGGTATGTGTTGAGCGACAAGGAATCGCTGTTACGATGAGAGGAAGGCACTGGATGCGGTGTTGTGAGTACGTACGTATGTACTGTATAAATGGCCTATATGTATGCAAATATAAAAACATTTGACCACACAAAATGTCGGCCAAGTTGTCGGTCAACCGGGGTTTTGTTCAAAGACAAAATTGTTTAGTGACAGTCTTTGGAAGGTAACTGTCGTTAAGTGAGGACCAGCTGTATACAGCTGCTGGTTTCAGGTTGGCTTGCAGTTTATGAAACCGATATATGGTCAGGCAGAGCTCCAAGCCAATTATCTTATAGTCATGATGGGTCCTTGCAATATTAACTGAAAAGGCAAGATGCTATTCTACAAGAATTTACATGTACTACTGAAAATGTTTTAGAGATATTTGGCTTTTGGGTAAAATTTTATGGAAAACAAAAAGTTCACACTACAGTGATATTGCATCATGAAAGTAGGTCATTCATAGAGAGCCAAGCAATGCAGAGTTCCTCATCTCAAACGAGGTATTGAATCCAAAGCTACCAGCGCTTGATACACCACAGTAAAAACTCAATGTTTCAAATACTGGTCATCCGCCCTTGAGCATCAATTACAGCTCAACAACGACGTCTCATGCTGTTCACAAGTCGACTTATCGTCTGCTGAGGCGTGGCATCTCACTCTTCTTGTAGGACGACCCTCAGGTCATTGAGGTTCTCCAGTACAGAGTTACGACTTTGATCTCTTTGCAGCTTTTATTTTCAGCTTTAGACTTGAGTCAAAGTTCTCCCTCTCAAATCCATATTCTCAACCTCTTGAATCCTCGTTCTAATGTTTTAATCCGGCATGGTAATGTTCTGTAAAGTGAAGGTTTTCTTTGTACTCCCAGCAGCTAAATACGCCTGGATGGGTGAAGGTTGACTGATCTTGAGAAAGCATGCGCAGGAATGAACGTGGACTCCGGCAGACCCCTTTGATAAATTATGCCTAAGCAGCTGCTCTCCGAGTCACTCAGACATTCAATACAGCTCTTCACAACCTCAAGAAGATTTGGAGGATTAGAGGTTGTAAGCCTTAAAAGCTCGATATATTGATCTGCTCTTCACTGAGAGCTGCATTCAATTTCCTCACAGTTAGATGCACCTGAAGGTTAATATGGTGCTTCGTTAATCTGCTGCCTTTTGTGTTGTCTAAAACTGTCTCGCTCCTTGTGTCCCTGTTCTGTACTCCACTACACACTGTGGACACCGACTTTACAACTGTTGATTCAGCTGCTTCCAGAGGGAACAGATTCATTCTTATTGCATATACCTGCCATGTATTTAATGCTAAAAGGGCATAATGTAGTTGCTGCTCTTCCCCTGCTCTGGAGAGACTCAGAACGCTGAATTGGCATCGCAAGAAAAGCGGTGAGCAAGTGAAATGGGAGGACAGGATGGATGTGTGTGTGCGTGTGTGTGTGTGTGTGTGTGATGCTTTGACCATTTGGCTATGTGAAGACAGGCAGCTATAGTAGCAGTTAGCAGCGAGGAAAAAAATCAACTACAAACATCTTCAAACTGGGGAATCCGCCATGTAACCCTTGACTGCACGGAACTGTTTTTGCAAAGTAATTTTGTTAAACCCTAGAAGCTGACATCAGTGTGTTTTATGCCATACCCATTTCTCTCGTACAGGCCGACCTAAAATCACACACATTGGCACCATTATGTCCACGTTGGTTGTTCCAATGTTTTTAGTAAATAGTAGGGACATTATATTAATGCCGCAGTACAGAGCTTTTCTATCGCTGCTAGTTAAGTGCTTCTAAACAGCGCTCCTCGACTGGTTAAATTGGTTTGTTCCTCTGCATGACCTTGTCACCACACTCACTCCTCCATGACCACAGATTCATTTTCAATAGTCCAGCGCATTACACACAGTGACGGTTTTGTTCCGATCCACACTCGCTCATTTATATTCTGAGGATGTTGCAGGACTTGTGATTTAGTGAGAATGAAATTTCTCTTGTGGTATGTGGAGGATATTTCTCTGGTATAGCATACATTTGGCTCCAAGTAGAAATTACAACATTATATTGTTGAAATGAAGCCCCCCCATAATGTTGTACATTTTTATTCATAAGAAGCTACAGCATGCCTCTCATTGGTTTGTGTATGAATACAGAGCAGTGGAGGCATTTTTTTTATTTTGGGCCCAATTCCCAGCAATAAATCTGTGACACCTGAGAATTATGGGGGTCAACAGAAGCGTAATGCAGCAGTGTATCCGTGGATATGTTGGGCACATAACTTCAATTAGGACCAACTTGTTCACTTAGAGCACAACAGCTACAGCCAGCCCGGTGAATTCATAATGTCTAATCTCTGCTGAAAGTGATCTGCAGAGCAAGGAAAGAGCTGGTAGCGACCAACTAGGAAGGAGATTAGCTCCAGAGGTTTTTTGCCAAAGTCTGCTATTTTAGGGGAAGAATAACGGCAACTGAAAAAGGAAACAATGAAGTCGGAAGTAAAAGTAGCTGAATCTAAAATGTAGGGAAAAAAGTGGTTCAATCGAGACCTTTTCATGTGAAAATGTAAGATAATGATTGTATTTCCTGCCACAAGTGATCTTCTCTATGCAGTGCTTCTTTCTCTGGAGAAATTACCACTAGGCCAAGGGCACCTCACTTTTCCATCATAAAGCCTGTTTCATCAAAGCTGATATTTTAAGCAGTCGGAACAAAAAGAGTGGAATAATTGGCTGCTTTAAAAATTGACTCTCTGTTCAGACAAAGTGGAAGGCTTTCACATGGCAGCTGTGCAGACCCGGCAGTCATTCCAGAGCTTCCTGCTCACAATGTGAGCTGAGAAATAATTAAGAAATCAACACTGTTTTTTAAAAAGATTTACAGTTTTTTGCTGTGTACTCTCAAAATGCTCTTTCTGCGGTTAACCACTGTGAACTGCTAACCCCTTGGAGAAGTGACAGTACCTCTTAGTCGAGCTAGTATTCATAGCGTTTGTCCCCCAGAACAACATTAACCTCCAATCTAATCAGCGCGAATAGGCGACATGAAATCCGAGCCACTGCTTCACTCCCGCCCCCCTGCCGGGTTAAAGTCATTTTCACCTTCACCACCCTCCACCCTTGCAAACTGCCGCCTCCATTACAGCTGATTCTGCAGAACTGAGAAGCATGATTGAGCGCAGGGGTGGTTTTACACGCCGGTGTGTGGCTACGCCTGGATCTGGCAATAATCCATAATGTGCATGTTGCAATGACTGTCCAACGTGAATGTCTCTAATCAGTCAATATTTTAATAAGATTGATAATACTCCTTTGCCATTTAAAAGTCCAGTGTCCTCTGTGATGACTGATAATCCATACGTAGCCAATGACTCATACAGCAAAAGGTGAGTCCTGCATGAATGTGGCATCCATACGCTCCCCCACGGCTACTGATTCAGAACATATCCTGCTTCAGTTGACATCACGCTGCCACTTTTTGCAGAGCACAGTGTTTGTTAGGAGTCCCCCGTGGGGAAATATGTAGCGTGGCATATGCTTGTCCATATGCATCAAGCCAGTAGTAAGAACGCCGCTAAGGATAAATCACTATGCTGTGCATACAGCAGCAACGTCAATGCAGTAATCCTCACTTTTTTACATTATCCTGTAAAATGTAAACCTTTTATTCCAACTTGCACTGATGTCAGAATCCTTCCATTTTCTCTCCTCCTCACACGGCATCCGCACCCCCCCCCCCATAATTGGAGAAATCTTCAGAAAGATGCAGATGAAGCGGGGTGAGATGGAAAGGAGTGAAATGGAAAAGGAAAATGGACAACATTTTTAATTATCCTCCCTTTTTCTTCCATTCCTTCCTCCCCGTTCCGACAGGGCTGGAGTCGTACAGTGTAGACTCCATCTGCCTCTCATGTTAGCCTCGGCGTAATTAGGCACAGAGTACAAGGCTGAACTGGGATTGATGATCGCTCTCAGGTCTATTTGAGGAGGGGGGTTCAGAGCAAAGCTGAGGCTTTGATGGGAGGGTTAGTAGAACCTTTGACACAGATGTAATAATGAAACGCCTTCTCGCTCGACATGTGCAGCTGCCTAAGCCTGGACAAACAGATGCAAAATAAATGCCCACACTGTACTTGAAGAATGCAATATAGTCTTAAAGATTTTAAGCACTAAAGCACTAAATATTCTAAAAGTGAGGGGGTAAAAAAAAAAGGCAGCTACATAAAGCATAAAAACATAACATCACTGCTTTGCACTGAAACAAACCAATTACACTGAGGTGGCATTCATTTCCTTTAAGGTGGGGGGGAAGAAGGATGAGAGAGGCTGTTTGCTTTTTAATATATGTATACTCATATATATTACAGTGTCAGAGCCCCGGGTGGTACACAGCAGAGCTGACAACATGGCGATGCAGTTGTCTACATATTTCAAAGCATTGCACAGAAATGGTTGTTGTTTGCATTAAACAGAGTAGAGTGTGAATACATCACATTGCTTGCATGATAACAGAGTCTCTGATTATGTTCTGTTGTTTAGGTTCTCACTTCAGTGTTATACCAACTGTGTTGATGTGTTTGAGAGTCGATGTTCATTTCACAAGGTAAACTCTCCATTGCATATATAGACAACTAGCCGATGCACATTGATGGATGCACCCACTCAGTGACACAGGAAAGATGCAATGTCACTTTTATGTGTGATTTAATATAGTGAAGCTCAACAGTAGGAATAGATTATGATTTTAATCATTTGACGCATTCAGTGTTCAGCACAGATGTCTCACATAATAAACAACATGTGACGTCTGGCTGGGAAATATGAAATATATTTACATATAAACTCATTTTTCAGTGTGATATTGTGTTTTTGTTTAAAAATTAAAATGCATTGCATTCTGTTTCATGCTACCAAAATACCCAACATGTCAATGTCTTAAGTTTCAAATTGTTACAGAGATACTTATATTTTTCAGGAAGTGTCATTTTTAATGAACGTTGAGCTGCGTAAATTGTAAAGCCAATTCCCACTGCATGGAATGAGTTCATTTGAGCTTTGCTCCTGTGGTTGAGCCGCCTACCACAGCTAAAGGAGACTCAGCGTCACACCTCTCACAGGGTGCCGGACTGCTCTTATCGCCCACCGAGGCCGTAGAGGGCTAATAGGATTGTGGCTAACAGAGAAAGTGCCATGCTCACCAATCAGGGGAGGGCTGAGGCAGGAGTGCAAAGAGCCTCAGTGGCTGCCCAGCATCATGAAAGCAGAGACTAGCAGGCAGGAAGGATGTGTCGCCTCACTCCTTTAAATAACCCTTTAAATTGCAGGCTTTGGAGGGTCAGTGGGACACCGGTCTTCCAGGGTGTGTCTGGAGGACCGGATATAACCTGTAATCCTGCAGCCCGGAAAATGAACAGCACAGCAGTTACAGCAAAATGTATTTTCTGCAAAATGGTAGCTGGGTTATTTATGAGCTTAGAGAGAGTGAAAGGACGGAGAGAGTGAGAGAGGTCGAGGCAAGGTGTGGCTAATGTTATAGTTTGTAGCTGGTGTTAGAGGCGTAGACTCCATCTTGGGCTGGCTGGGTCCCAGCAGCAGCACAGCATCCACTTTGTACTCAGAGGAAGAAGATGAAAGCAGCACTGAGTCAAATAGGGAAGAGAGAGACGCGAAGGGGCTTTACTTAACAGACGGTCAGACAGCTTGCGTTTTGGATGCTGGCTGGATGTGACTATTACCTTGCGACAAGAAGTCTTGCAGTTTAAGCAGCAGTCAAAGATTAAATACTTCCTTTAAGTGTTGCACTGATTCTTCGTCATGATTTGAAATCAGTAATAGGGGCATCACAATCCAACTAGTTTTTTCCCCCATCCACCCTCCTGGAGTACGTTCTGTGCTGTAGGCCAAACCATTCCACCTGATAGCAGTTAAGGTGAGTAGGCATGTATTTTAGTTACAGCAGGGAAGGGCAATAAAAAGAACTGCAGGTGGTGAAAGACCAAGATTGCATTGCCTGTTGTTTTGAGAGAATAAAAGTGGCCTGAGGTAGGCAGAAGCTGAGTGAAGGCTATCGTTGATATTTAGGGTTATTATTAACAGACAGGCACAATGTCCAAGGGGAGCTTCACATTTCTATAAGATTGGTGAGATACAAGCCATCCCCTCCAGGACTGATTACTTTATCTGGATGGACCATCAAACACATAAAACACATATGAGCATGGTGAGAAATAGAGCCTACGCTAACATTAAAGAATCAATCCATTAAATGTCAGTGCATGCTGATAAGCATGTTGAGGTTGAAATGACTGGAAACGATGGCAAGCTTGCAAAGACAAACTTGCCATGCCATCATAAGTAGTCCAATTATCTGCCATATTTAGTTGTTTAATTGATTTTGACTGATAATGCCGTTCACAGCAATAGTTCAAGAATCTAGGGATAACTACGCATTGCTATCCACTGCTATGAAGAACGCTATATTTTTCCTTTTGATTGGAATCTACTCTGTTGCAACTAAAAATTGCAATTAAAAGAAAGAAACGAATTGCGAAAGCAATTAAATTTATAATACGTGCTACATTGATATGATGGAGTTTCATTTTTCATAACTGGGAATGGCTTTTGCGTCTTCTATGAAAACACAACTGTGCATCAAACTGGAATCAACCTCAAATTGTGTGAAATTATAGAGACGCTCATGGCTAACTGAGATTTCTGCCAATGTTATGGGTCACCAACATGTGCTGCTTTCGGTTTTTCTGCATTTGCTGTATTTTTTTATTTTTTTCTTGACGTCATGATGAGATAAAAGGATGAATGCAGACGCTGACAGGACCAGACATGGTCTTCTGTTCTGGCAAATCTTCAGTGGCCATCGGGTCTCCTGATCTGGCTGACAGTGTGCCTGACACAGCGAGGGTCAACAGCACTCATGAAAAAGAAAATGTTTTTTTTCTATGTCTCAATGAGTTACAAATCATTACACAAGATATGAGGGGAAATATATTTTATGAAACTTTGGGGTTTTGATTATAGTAGAGGAGATAATAATTATTTTATACTTATCCAGATGCAGTCTGAGATCTTTGTCTATACAAACACAAAACAGGAAATCTGCTGTACTGAAAACAGGCAAAGACAAATCTGCACTGCTTCCAGTGAAAGACGCATATTCATGAAATTACAAGTAAACAAACAAAACTAAATTGTGTTAGTATGTCTGCATGCATATATTTGAATGATAAAAACGCACGTAATGTGTAAGTTACTATCAGATGCTGTATGTAAAAATAATATATTTGTGCTGATGTATTTAGGTTTCACTTTTATGAGATTTCCATTTGCCAGTGTCAGTTTGTATATCTCGCCCTCTTTGTTGATTACTAGACAACCTGAAGGGTCTTCAAGCGATTCAGCTTTCATTTTGTCGTGGTCCCATTTTCTCTGTTTTTATACATGGTTAAAAAAAATAAAAATTAACATTTCATGTCTGACAACTGTCGTACAAAAGACTGCTATATCTTCCTCTTTATCTAAGGTTTCTATTATCCAATGTCTGGATGATACGAGGTCACAGCGTGACTTTGATCGACTTTGAACAGTGGTATTTCTGATTATGCTGCTTTTCTTGATGTTTAGCATCTTATTTGCATTCCCCCCCCCCCTCCTCTACTTGTCTCTGGTTGGTACGCGTTCCTCCTCTCTTGTGTGTGATAAGTTGACGTACTCTACTTTGCCACGGGTGAGTTTATGCTTCAGGACACACAATCCTGTTAGGAATTGGCACGGCTATGTCCATTTGATGCCAGTGAGAATATTACAGTCTGTTGCCTGATATAATGAGCAGTATGCATATTGCAGCCCTTAATGAGGCTTATTTAGACATCTACCAGGTGTAGTATGTATTAGATCAATGCTGCGCGGTAAAGCAGCCATGTCTGTTTACCTTGTTAGACAGTTTTGAGTGTATCTGTGCATGAATGCGTGTGTGACTGTTCTTGTTTGAACCTCCACAGCAAGACGTGGATGCTATCGTGTCTAAGTGACGGGCTTCACTAATGCGTGCCAACAGTCTGATCAGGATTCAGCAGGTGTTCTGCGTAGGGGAGACCGACGTCTGCTTCGGACCATCCATCAGAGCTAAACGGCAGATGGTCTTCTCTGCGGCCAGGCAGGAAGTACACCAACACAATCGCTGGAGAGATGCAGGGTGCACTCTACCTGCTGATAATCCACTTACGCACAGACAAAGCTGCTTTAATCTACCGGCATGCACGCACGCGCACGTGCAAACACACACCATACGCCAAGCTCCTCGCCAGACGATCATTATTGATCCCCTGCAAATAGGTGTACGGGTTGAGCATCGGCAAACCATGTTATACTGGATCCTTAAATTACTGATTTATGGCAGGAAGATCTCAGAAATATAAATACTTGCAGTAATCAGATTAATGCAAATTCACCACGAGCATCTCGTTAAAGTAATGCAGAGACAGCGTGATGAACATATAATATACCGGCAAGCAGTTTCAGTAAACAAGAAGTGGAATAAGGTTTGTGACACATTGTGAATTAAAACCTGATTTAATCATCCATATGTTTGGCAAACAACAACAAAACACTAAAGATCATTCAGGTTAGATACATTTTCCATAGTTTTCAACAATCATCAAATGCTTGGTTAAGTATGAGCAACCTTCTAGTGCTGT
This sequence comes from Brachionichthys hirsutus, assembly GCF_040956055.1. Lineage (NCBI taxonomy): Eukaryota > Metazoa > Chordata > Actinopteri > Lophiiformes > Brachionichthyidae > Brachionichthys > Brachionichthys hirsutus. Next base: position 5,351,229 of record NC_090903.1, read on the forward strand.
TGTTAAATGAATAAAGCTTGTGTCTTCAGCGGGACAGGCACATATGATGAATAAAATATCATTACTGGGCATAATTTAAATAATCTTAGCTAATTATTTAAAGCCACAAATATTTCTTATGTCTTTCACGTGACTGAAAATGTCGAAACATTTAAAATATGTAAAATATGATACTATGATATTTAAATTTGGACTAAGTGTTTTAATTTGATCTTTAAAAGCTAAAATAAGTATTTTTTTTTGTTTTGATATTCAATAAAGAAGTTTCTTTTAATTCTTTGGAAGAGCTTTTCAAGATGACACTCATTCCAAGATGTAAGACTATTACATGAGTTTTACAGAATCACGTTTGGGTCCAAGAACCTTTTTAAAAAGCCAGACATGGAAACTGACTTCTATTATCCCATAAATGAGTTGTTAGATAAGAAGATGAAGCACCGTAAATGGGATCTTTTTCCCTGTTGTTTGTTTCCACTGACGAGGACGGGGTGTCAAACAACACAGACTTATTGAGGCTAAGCAGGAGGATGTTGCACTTTTTGTTTTGGCGTCAGACACATACGGTAAGTCTGCCATGCTGAAACTCTGCCCAGATCAATATCCCAGGGCACAAAGCTGTTACTGCTTATGAACTTGAATAATGAGTTGTCATACTCTCTGAAGGCGTGAGTACTGAAGCGCTGCAGGGAGGAGGCGTCAGATCAGAATAAGAGGGCGAGGAGGAATGAACAATAGGAGTCATGGTACAGTTCCACAACGGGGCAGAGGTGGGGAGGGAGCTCTGAAAGAGGCCAGGTGCAGCATCACATCCTTCCTGTCAGATGGCTTAAAAGGAGAAAACAGGAAGAGCGTTTAGCTCCAAAGGACGCACGTGGAATGCTGACCACGGTTTGGAAGAAACGACTATTCAAAGGGCTTCTCTTCCATGCGCCCTGCTGGCTCGGGGAGGTATGTGCCAAGTAGAAATTGTTGCCAACGTCTTCTGAGGTGCTTGTAATACTGACAACGAAATTCAGGTCTGGAGGATGAGAGCTGACCTTGATCATAACAACTGTTAGACTTTGCTGACAAAAAGAGGGGGGGGGGGGGGAGAACACTGCAAATAAGCACAAAAGACCACCAGGGGTACTTTCTGTTTCTGTAAGGGAGAATAGTACAATAAAAAAGTTAGAAAAGATCTTTGACATTCTAATCATGCAACTCTCTGTTATATTGATCTCTAAGCAAAAGGCATTTTTTATTTTTTTGGCCTGCTGCTTTATTTGTACAACATTTCTTAAAATCAATACAAATTACATTTCCAGCATGTCAGCATACGCTATAAATGTTTTTTGACGTCACTCGCTAGATGAGAAATTGCAAGCGCTGTACGCCTGCCACTACGTTCTGCCAAGTTTTACATCCAGCTCAGGCTTCCAATGCCAGAACCTATTTTTGCGCATTTGTACCCCTAAGGGACAAAACAACATTTGTGTTTCTAGTGCATTATATAATACTTAAATTGAATAGTTGTATAAGTTATTGTAGGAAAAACATGAAAAGCATTGCCTGACAATGACACAGCCAACAGATTGTGATAGGTGAAAGACAGGATGATGAGAAGAGAGGATGTAAGGTACCAGAATAATACAACAGGCGTGGATAAAAAGCTTTTCACAGCTGTACAGCTGAGACGTGTCCTCATTCAGCTCTTTGACTTCCTTCTGTTTGGTGGAAGAGTGTCTCTATTTATATGGTTGTACAGAATACTCACTCCAAACCTGTTTGCCCTCATGCATCAACACTTGGTGATATACATGACAAATCAAGAATTACTTAATTGGAAAAAGAAATAGTCACATAAATTAGAAAAGCAACGGCTGACACAGTAAACCTGACTTCGGCGGCCTTTGAATTCTCAAGTAAAAACAACTAAATGTAGCAAACATGGTCTCCACTTTGCAAAGACCATGATGCAAACTAAATGGTACAGTTTCATGTTAATTTCTAAAGGTGGAAATGCTCTTTCACTGAGGCTCACTAATCACAAGGCGTAATATCACAGTTGTTATGGCGATGCTACCGAGTGATGCGCCACTCATTCTGTAGTTTCAGAATGCTGGTTTGCTATTTAAAATCATTTTCTTTTTCAGTGTAAATAAACAGGGAAAGATCTCCATTATGGCAATATATTGCAACCATGTTATGTGTAAAAAAAAAAAGACTTATGACTGGCCTTAAATGCTCCCCAGTCTCTTTGCCTCGGTGATTACCATGGAAACTTGTTAGACTGGTTAAGTGGGAGTCTTAAATGTTTTCTTGAAAATGCTTCCTGCTTCTCCCAAGGGCAGCAGGTGTCAAAGAGCCATGCTGCAGCCTCTTGATGACAGGAGGACCACTCTAAGGTGCAATCATCCAGGCAATTTAAATGTACAAACACTTACAAAATAATTCTGTGCTATACAAGAACTCACACAAGCCTGAGATCAGCTTAAAAAGGAAAGTCAAACTTTTTGGCACTGACCTGTTTTATTTGAAGTCTTAGGATGGAAACTGTTTTTTTGTGTGGAGTGACAACTGAGAATATTAGCTTTTCGCTCATCAATGCGCTTTAAATGTCAGATATTTCTTTTCAGAGAAATATCTTTGTGAAGCAAAGGAAAGTCCCTGCTGAGAATTATTTGTGTTTGCCCATCATTGATTAGGTGGTCTTTTCAGATCTGGAAAGATAAGAACCTCACAATGCTCTGAGTGTCCTTTTACTTGTCACAAGTGTCTAAAGCACTGTCTTTCAGTCTGTGCTGACACTTCAATGCATATCAATCAATTATTCACGCTGTCACAAGCTCAGAGCAGATGGGTTGAAAAGCAAGGACATTCCTTAAGACATACGCCCTCTTGTTAGTTCCGAGAAAACAATTTAAGAACAAAATAGAGTGAAAATCCGTGTACGTGCGCTGTTCTATTGATCAGTTTGGGCACCCAAACCAGTTCACCAACAGGGACCGACAAGCCAGAGGACATGTTCTCCTTTTAGTTGCTGAAGGACACCTGACTCTGACCTCAGTGCATCTCATTAGTCGACTGTTTTGGCCACTAATGGGCTGTTTGTGACACCTCTGGCCAACCTTGTCTGTCTGTCAAGGATAATGTCCTCACATTGCTTCAAACAGTCACCGCTCTAAAACCGCTCAGTTGGGATGGAATAACTGTAGACGGCTAAATCTCAGAGCAGGCTGTACTGAATAATGACCACACTGGCTCAACGTATCCTGATCCTCGCTCTTAGCAGCCGCCCTCTAGACCTATAAGAGCCCTTTGTCCAGGAAAGCAGAACATGGTCTGGAAGTAATGCATAAAAGAGCATTTGTGGTGATTGAGGACAAAGATATTCCTTGCTGGGTCCTCTGCAGGTGGTGCAAATGACTCGGTAAATTAACCGTTTGTCTGGTGCATGCCTCGACAACGTGCATTAAGTATTAAGGACTTGAGAGTCAGTGATGCATGAGGTTGGCCCTACTAAAAAGGTAAGAAACTGTACTGCTTCACTCGGCTCTTGATTAAACAAGCAGCAAATCATAACAGGCTGCTAATTTGTTTTAGCAGCAATTGAGGCATCCACAGATGCTCTTTCTGGCTTTCTAGTAAATAAATGGCGAGGCAAATGCTGTCTGACACAGGAGCATGCCACCCAAAGTGAGATTAATCAATGCTTCTGGGGGGGGGGGGGGTGATATGCTTTGTTTTCGCTAAGTCAAAGTCTATTCACCAACAAAACCCAAACCAACAATAGGCCTCACACACATAAACACACGCCACCACTAATCATCAACTGCTCCTTCAGGACCTCTCTAACAAAAGGTTTAGGAGCAACAGCAGTACGAGTACGAGTGCATAACGACAATATCAAGCCTGATACAACATTGCATCTGAACATAAACTGGAAATGTTATTTTAGTTTCTCCTTATCTACACAATAAAACTCCCTAACCCTCCTGTACAGTAAAATCTGTATGATATTTATTCTGTATACTGACATGCAGTAAACTGCAATGCAAAATGGGAACAATAAGTGATCCCCTGTTAACAGCAGTGCAGCACGTGATGACAAACGTTATTTTGAAGATAAGGACCAATAAAGACATTGATAAGGATACCTCCATAGAGTAATAGTGGTAATAGTAACATATAAGTTTGACCTCTCCATAAGGGGGTGAACGGGTTGCTCTGTTTACTGTACCTCACATTTTTTATTGGGTTATAGTCTGTCCAAAGAATTTTGTAAAATGTCACATATACAAGTAGGGGTCTAAAAGATTACTATCACATAATTAGTTTATTATTTTGTCTTAATTATACATTTTTAGACGCATTTATTTCTTGGATTTCTGCTATTATTCATGCAAAACCTTTTTAGTTCTCCCTCAGATTCCAAATGGATGGAAATAACATTTTCCTTATAAAAATGTAAATGTCTTATTTTATTTATTTATTGTTAGTGTATAGTTTTAGTATTGGTTGTATTTTTCAGTCATGGTTTTGTTGTTTAGTGGGAGTTGACCCACTAATGGAAGGGTTGGTGGTTGGATCCCCGGCCCCTACATCCTAAATATTAAATTGCGTTGTGTGACATATTATCTGTCCTGATCAGCAGGCGGTATCGTGCAATGCATGACAATCTCGGTGATCGTAGAAAACATTGGACCTAAGATGAAAAGAGGCCGGCATAATGGCAGAATAGAGATTGTATGAAATACATTAATACATATAAGGAGAGACAGATTTTAGTCAGGAGGCTCAGCAGAGGATCAAAGTGAACAGCAACTTGCCTGAATCTGATCAGAGAACAGAATGGTCGAGCATAACTCTCCCTGCAGCCTGATAGGATAGCAAATAGTTCAAGGCAGATGACACATGGTGCATACATACAATGTATAGTACATACAATTTCAGAAAGGTGCCTTAACCAGGCAGCTGGGATTTTGTGCAGTAAATTACACAGTATATATACAAAGAGTCCCTGTCGGCCTGTTAAAGAGCCTCTTTTGAAAACACCCCTCCTCCCCTTGAAGGCGGATGATCCAGCACAATGTAACACAAAGCTATGTCATATCTGTCTGCTTAATAAGGCACTTGGCTATGTATTATTTCATTGTCACCCACACAAAGCTTGCATAATTCCACAGTGTAGCGCCAGATCATTAAATGTATTGTTTGCCTTCCAGTAGTTTTAAAGGGCAGCATTCAGCGTCGACTGCTCTGTGACAGGCTCTCTGGAGGGGTCAAATCATGTAGTCTTATTATAGAGGAGACAAATCAAGTGTACCAAAGCCCTCCCCTCCAGCCCTACTTTCTCAAGGTTATTTTCAAAGATAGCTCAAGTCTTACGGTATGCAGGACTTGAAGTAAACCCTGTCACTAGAGACAAGATAGAACCCTCTGCAGTAGAAATGAGAGGGCTGCAGGGGGCAGAGAAATACAGGGATCTAGGCCACCCAGTAATCCCCCGGGAGGCCTGGAGGACCATGGTGTTTGCCCTGGTGGAATAAGGTTCTTGTTGTGTTGTTGCAAAGATGCTGCTAATATGTGCGTCAGCATTTAAAGGCTTTCTGCATCCTTGCGAAGCCATTGAGAGAGTGGCGCTGTGCCAATGTGGACAAAACATACTTATAATAATATCGTAATTACCACTGTCCACAGCAAAGTATGATCATGGGCCCCACAGGGACCGGTTTGTTCATTTAGCCAGGGATGTTATAGTCATCCAGTGCTGCATTATGTAGTGTTTAAAACTGTGTTCTTCTGCTTGTGGGATGAGTGCCACTTTCACAGCATGCTGAATCCACAGAGATGAATCTGGTACCATAATCACTTGATGAGGAGGCTCTTATGTACTCAGATAAGATGTTTTCAGACATATTTCTTCAATAAAGCCATCCCATTCTTTTTCATTTGTTTTACGCTGTGTACAAGATAGCATGCAGAGCCCTGCAGCATTTTTTTCAATGTTCGTTTTAGTGAGAACTCAGACATGAGCAATATTAACACCTAATCTCTTTTTAGATTTCCTGGTTTCAACCTGCTCACTTTTACCGTGTCAAAAGAGCAGCAGTCGAACAAGTTTGTGATCATGTGTTGCACCCATGCTTCTTGCCAATTCCATTCTGCTTGTTCATGAAGAATCAATGGAAGTGCAGACTACATTATTACTGTAACAATGACCAAATTCTCGCATAGCACAGACATGGGCGCTCGAATCGGAATATGCCCACACACTGCTTTTCAATGCAGTGGCTGCGTTGGCTGTGAAGTAATTTCTTCATTGAACTGTAGGTAGATATAAACATTTAGCAAACAGAAAACATATATTTGGTTCCTCCAAATTCATAGATTTGCTCATAGTATCTTCAAACTAGGCCACTTTTGCATTCAAGAATGAATGGCTTGAAACAAAAGGTGACAGATGGTTGTTATATAATGCCTTGCATCCTGAAATAAACATTCTATAAATATTTATTCTTACTAATTATATGCAATTCGGTTGGAAAGCAGTGCTGCGTATCTGAGGCCGTAAGATAAGAGGCTAACAATATGTAATTATCTAAACTAATAATAATCCAGTCTCAGTAATTGTACAGTGTAGAAGTGATTTAATGATCACTGTAAATACATGAGGGCACTTTTCACACTTGTTCTCTCTCAAATATTCCCACCCACATTTTCAATGCTTTCTGCACCCATTTTAATATTGATTTATTTTATTTCATAGCATGGCATAATGAACTACATTCGGTGAAGACCTGTCACTGTGCATTACTATCTGACCACACCGAATGAAAGCTATGCTTTTTTTTTTTACAGGCGCTTTTAAATCCATCAGCTTGATGACTGCACGGCTGGAAAACAGGCACAGTTTGCAAATGGACTGCATTCTTTCATCTCTGCTTGCTTATCTCATGTGATCAAGATCTAATATGTATTCATACATGCATATACAAGGAGCTATTTTGAGAAGTAGACAGAGATAAAGGAAAACACCAGGGGGTAAGATGCATAGTGATGTCCTGATGGAACAGCCCTCATTTGAACACATAGTATTGCACTGCTGCTGTAGTGTTTTTTTTTAAATTATCACCTATTTTTATTTAAAGGCATGAGCGTCTTTTGCTTGGAACAGGAGCTTATTTTTCAGAGGTACGTTTAAGAGTAGGTGCTTTACCTTAAATATATGAACACACCAAAACAGATGGTTCAATAATGTTTGACTGTGTGTATGTGTGTTGAGGGGGGAATCTTCAAATAATCTTTTACATAACTAATGTATAAATAACAAAAGCAAACTATTCAGCACCGACATTGCAGCAGGACGGCTGATACAACTTCCCTGATGCTGAGTTAGGAAATCCAGGCTTGATGAGGCCAACAACACAACATCTCTGGCAAAAAAGCAAAGATGACATCCTTTGGTCTCCAAACCGGACCCCCTCATGTGACAGCAAGGGACATGAGACATGAGAAATTCTGTCCATACAGATTATGAACAGAACCGGTAATAAAGGGCAGCCCTGCCGGAGTCCGACATGCACCTGGAACAGGTTTGACACATACATCTATTTGAATGACTCTGAATCTGCACCGTTACATATCCCCTTAGATTATACATTTTAATCTACCCGATTTAAATTATGGTCTAAATGTATAAAATGAAAGAAGTTAAAAACTGATCCAAATCCTGTATCTTTATCTGCATCAAAATGTAATCGATTCCTCCCTTGTGATGAGAATGTACAAATGGATGTGTTGTGTCTCTGTAAACTTTAGTAATGTTCATGTTTAGTGTTTCATGTTTTATATCATGCTGAGTGCTTTGTTGTCATGAGCACCTTATGTTTAGTTAAAATCATTAATGTTAAGTCTTAACATGCACTTCCTGTTTTATTTTGTACTCCCTCTCATGTCATACCCTAACTTCCTCCCATTGATTTTCGCACCAGTGTGATTCTTTACCCTACCCCTGAAGCTTCACCTGTTCTCCCCTACCTCCAATCTTCAACAGCTTTGTTTCCTGCATCAGCAGAATCTGGGAAGACAGCGCCACCATATGAATGAGAGGAGCTAATGCAGCTGGGGAGGGCCTGGTTCTCTCCAGAAGAGAGATGATGCCATCTGGAAGAGGGGTGCTGCTTCCACTGCCGATAGCTGGGCCATCAATTTACCTCTTGTCAAGGAAGGATCAAGCTCACCAGCCTTGAAGAAGAACTTATTGCCAAATAACCCAAACAATCCTTGCACTGAACTTTGTGGCTGGAGTGGATTCATGGCAGACAGAATCAGATTGTGACTCTGACACCTAATGGGTGTCCACATAAACATTTGTTTGTCCCCGTGTCATTACACTCCAAGTTAACTCAAGATTAATCCACTGGTCTCACACATCAACGCTCACGTGCCATCCAGGTGTAAAGGGTACCATGTTCGTGATCAAGTTGCGGTTCTGGAGGCCATCCATTGAAAAGGCAGGCCACGAGTATGTGGTGGCTCGTCCAGTATGTGCCCGGAATAAGACCCAGAATCAGGTCGCATGGAGTGACCACCTCAATCACGAGGCACTGTCACTGGACGTGGGCCAGTACTAGAGGACTGTAGCAGCAGATTAGAGCTGCCGCTTTCATCTTTACTGCCGACCAGAGGGTGTGGCCTGCCACCAAGGACTTGCCCCTTTCCATTCCAGGAAGTTTTGAGTTCACGTCAGATTATGTCTGGAATCGTTACAATCATAAGCAAAACAGACGATGATATAGATCATCCTATAGTACCGGTACATGTATATGATGGCATGTCATGCTGTCTTGATCTTGAATACTTCCAAGTCTTCTTCATCTTCTTGTTATCATTATAAAGTCGATAGACTGTCAAAACTAACTGGACCAACTGAGTTCTATAGACTGGAAGAAGTGACAGGAATGGAATGGCAGCTTGGCGGATTAGATTGGTGCCTGGGGTACACTGATGCTGGTCTTTTCAGGAGCAACAAAGAGTAAAAAAGAAATAAAAATCATCATCCAGGCCAGTAATTGGGTGCCGTTGGCGTACCCCTCCTATCCTGCTTGACACATCTGTAGTGTTCATTAGAGTCGGGCAACTCGGTGCCACACTGTGATATCAGATCTGCACTCTCAGGCTGTTCCCATTTGGAGTTCCACTTAGTAAATCAATGCTCCTTGCTCAACGCTGGGGAAAATGTAAGTTAAATCAACTAGAAATGCAACGCCAATGTATTAAGACTGGAGTGAGGAATTTTCACACCTTCCTGAATGCATTTATTCTGATCGGACAGTACAGTGGCGTAGTGGTGGCACAGAGTTTGCATGTTCTCCCCGTGTTCTCTATGGGTTCTCCGCCTCCCTCCCACCACCAAATATATGCAATTAACTTGAAATCCAGGTAGCAGTGTTGAGAAGAAGAAGGTAGGAGATTAGACACATTCAAAGCAAAAGAGAATGTATAACATTGGTATACAGATGGATATGTCAGAAAAGAGGGAAGAACTTGTTTGTGGAAGAAGCTCAAATACCAGATTATCAAAGACATGGCTAAAACAAGCCCAATGAAAGAGGCTCGTAATCAACTTCACCCTCAAAACCCTCCCTGAAGTCAGATAAACGAAGGAGAAGGGAAGATGTAAACACCAACAACGGCTCGTGACAGGACAAATTCAAATTTAAAGTGATCTCACAGTAGAGAGATTTGACTTGGAGATGGTTTAATAGATTAAATCACAGAATTATATGCATGCTAACCTTTCAATGAATTCCTGATTTCAGACCATATTAATTATACGGCGGCTGTCGATGCGTGTGCAGTAATTGGAGGAGAAAGGAATGCGTGCTCTTTATTATCTTCATTACGGAAGTTAGACGACTGGACAAATGCATCCATTAATGAATTACAGTGTGCATTTCTCACACTACATTTCACATTGCCTTTCTGGTGAAGCAGCATCATCTGTATTTTCACAGACACGCCACTAATTTGCTTCTGAAGGGAAAGAGAGCTTACATTTGTGTGTTAAGCATGCTCATTGTGGCCGTCTTATTCTGAGTCATCATCATTCCATTGAGCGCTGTTTGAAGTTAGATTGCGCACTGCACAATACTCGTGTGCACCTTCCGTTCTCAAGCTGCTCAGAATACATTTTGCTATCAAGTTATATGTTAAAACTTTTAGATATCTCATGGTCCATATGCCGGACTAAATGCTGGACATAATAGACATAAATTTTTATGAGCGGCAAAAAATAGCTGTGACTATAAAATTTTTATCACATGGCTATAGAGCCGCTAATGAGCCATGCATGGATGGTGTGTCACCATTTTAAATCATTTTTTTAAACATTGTATGTGGTTCATGATTCAGTGATTGCGTGTACCACAAAACATCACTAACTCAGAATGTCATAATTTAATTTTGCTTTTTGAATGCTTTCTGCAATTAAATTAAATTTATTGATTTGGGCAAATTATATATAAACATGTAAAAAAAAAGAAAGGAAAAAGAGTTGGGATAGGGCGAAGAAAAGACTTGTGGAAAGCTAAATCATTTCTCCGGTGAAGATGCTCATTGCTGGTAGGTAATAGAATCAATATGAGAGTATGGAAGGAGCATGTTTAAAAAGGCTCAGTCACTCACAAGCAAATATGGAGAGAGCCGCACTTCTTTGTGAACAACTGTGTGAACAAATAGTTCGACAGTTTAAGAAACATTTATCTCAAGGTGGAACTGCAAGAATCTTAAGAATGCCACATTTCGAGCCCATAATATCATCAAAAGATTCAGAGAATCTGGAGATATCTCTTTGTGTAAGGATGAAAACCAACATTGAATTCCAGTGTCCTTCAAAGCCCCAAGGAAACGCTGCATTAAAAACTGACATGATTCTATGAAGCATTTTCCTGCATCGGCACGGGAACAGTTTGGCAAATCTTTGTCAGCAAACCCAATTCATCTCTGCATCTGTAGGGTCAATAAGGGCTCTACGCTGTGAAGGACACACCATAGCAATGTGCAGGAACACCGCAGACTAAAATAAGATCATGAAGCCACATTCTGCAGCCTAACAGTGTGGCTGCAGAGGAAAAAAAGGTACGAGACTGACCTCCTGCAGTCCAAACCTGACCCCCCATTGAAAATGTATCTGTTTGAATTGGAAATTCTACTGTTTCAGAAGTTTTACAAATTAAATTAGTTTGCTTAATTCAAATCAAATTATTAAAGCACATACCAATCAAATAAGGAAAGAACATAACTAAGCGTAAATATGCCATAACGAAATTGATTCTAAAGTAATGACAGCTTTACATTGTTCTTTTATTCACTCACATACAATCATAAGTTGTCTTTTAAGGTCCAAAAACTAATTTCAGACCATTTTGTCCTTTTTGTGTCTCTAAAAGTACAGCAAGTCACAAAAAAAGCATTATATGCTTGTTAATACCGTTTTCATTTCAATGAATTCAGACAGCTGTAAAATAAGAAGAATCTGTGTGGTTTCAAATTTAACCATATATGCTATTTCCATGAGGACACATATCGGTGAATTTATACCACATCAGTAGGTTGTTGGAGCCTGATCTCATTCTGTAGCTTTTTCCCCATCTCCAGTGTATGTGGAAAGGTTGAAGACATTAAATACCATCCCTGAACTTACGTCAGAGACCGGCCCCATCACTGCTATGCCAGGGCCCAGGCAGCCCTATTCAGGGACCTCTCACTTGTTCCCTTGCGTTTCTGATTGCCAAAGGGAGATTAATTGACCTCAAGACCTGAGAGGAGTTTCTATTACTCGCCTTGACCACTGCCTCGTTGCTCTGTAGGTCTCCAATCAGAATTTATGCCAAGCCCCCCTTTCCCCAGCAACCACTCTAGGAGGCCATCATTCTCTGAAATATCTGCTTGTGACAGATGCTGGAGGGTTGGCCCGCAGAGAAATGATGAGAGGGTCAGTGCGATGGAGAGAATGAAGACATGGCACACTAAGTGAGCGGGTCAGGCGAGCAGTGTAAAGAGCCTCTAGAGCAGTCCTCTGGACAGTCCTTGTGCAAAACAGGACTGGGTGGCGACACTGTTCAATGAAATAGTAAAACATAAGATAAGATGTGGGGTTTTTTTTATCACTTTCATCGGCAATTATTAATGTTACTTTGGTTAGTTACATTTATTTTTTGTACAGAGACTTTAAACATGGGGGGGGCTGTGCTTCACTTACAGCCATACTTAAATTCTTAATTAACAAGCCCTCTGGAAGAAATATATCGCTATGTGATTCTGTTTATAGCTCCAACTGATCTGGCTAGCAATAAAGGAGAAGAAAGAGAGGGAGCGGCATCTGGATGTAAGGAGGAAAACTCAGCAGCCAGTTGTATTAACTCCTCTAAATATTATGTCTATATCCTGATGAAGAGGCAGCAAAATGCTATTACCTACACTGCTAACATGAAGAGGAAAGAAAGAGGGATGTCAGATCATTGTTTTTTCTCTTTCACCCATTTATTGTATATCCTGAGGTCAGGACTGTTAAGTGTAGCACACACACACACATCTGTCTGTCTGCATGTGGCATAGAAATTTAACTTAATGCCAAGAACAAGTTTGCGTCTCAAAGGTTATGCACTTAAAATTCATTCATCTCTACCCTGTGAGAGATCCTGTATGTTAAGATCGAGATGACCTCAGTCCTTAACCGTCAGAGTTAGCTAAATCGAGCTGGACCAGAAAAACATCTCGCTCTGGCTAACTCGTCAAAGTGGAAAATAGAGAAGCCATTTTTTTTTACATCTCTGCTGTGGCCTTTAGTCATGCATGGCCTCTCGCTGTGCCTCTCTGGCCTACCCTGGAACAACTGTGACATCGCAGAGGTAGCGTGTGGATTTACCGCTGCCTTTGAAGTGTCAGCAGCCGTACACCCCCGTCCCATATTGGAATGTGATGCAATGACGATCGGTGAGGGTGAAGAAGTGCCGGGGGCGAAGTGAAATCTGCTCTACGCTACATGGCAAGTGCTTGCTTCCAGGTTCTAGATTCACCCCTATAAATTTAAGACGTGTTGCGTTTGCGTATTCTTGGGAGGATGTGGGTTTGTGCAGACGTGTGTGAGTTTGTGCTACAACTAGTGTAGGTTCACACATCTGTGGGAATTGGAAAAAAAACCTGCAAACTGTTAATTTGACCTTCTGAAAATGGATATAAACACATACAAAAGTCTTCACCCCAGTCAGAATACGCAGCTCCATGAGCTGGTGGCGAGCTACAGGGTCAGTTCCCAGCAAGCACAGCGCCAAGCAATAAATTTACTCACGGTCCGATCTTCTCTGTACCGCAGAGCTCTGGAAATCCAGAAGTAAGCAGCCAGTATCCTGGGAGAAGGTAGGCCTTATTGCCAGTGGAGTGGAGTGGAGTGAGAGTGAGGGGGACGATGATTTTGCAGTCTGATCAGACTTTACGGAGGCGAGGGTTTAGACTAGAGGCTTTAACATACATCCAATACACGTAATCCAAGAGCCCCAGGGTTGGACTCAGAGCCAGCAGGATTCTTAGCAGAGCTGCCATTTAGACAAGGACTCGGAAAATATCCATTATCATAACTCACTTAGCTGGTTATTCATATTCCGGGGTGCATCACTCAGTCATCTTACTCTGCACTATCAAACAGATGCTCATGTTTATGTTTTAGCTTAGTTATAAAGCAGTCTTGGAGGTCTGCTTGAAACTCAGCCCATTATTTGGTCTGTCGTGATTCATCAAACAACATCAGCAGTTTTAATGCGAGCATGAGCATATCCAACATCTCTATATCCCCAGTGTACAACTCCGCATGGCATCCGACTCATCTAATCAACGTAAGGCGGAGAGGATTACAATAATTCTTTATTTCATTAAAAAAGATGAGAACATTGTGCTTATTTTGTACATTCTGTGTTCTCTATCCGCCCTTTCCCTTCGTTTACACCTCCCTAAGGGAGGCTGAGGAAATCACTAATCAGCAGAGCGCTAGTGTGTTGTTCAAAGAAAAAGGTAAAAGGCTTTTTGCAGAATACTGCAGATATCTAACATAGGAACAATAAGAGTTTTTTTTATTTTGGATTAAACACAATAACATTTCAGTTTTTTTCTGCTTATGGATAAAATATAATCGTAGTTGAATTTATCTCCAGCTGAGATAGGTTCCAGTGGACCCATGACCCATCAAGGCAGATGTAGATGAGACTATTGTGATCATCTCGTCTACGAGAAGATGGATGGATGATTGATGGATGGAAACAAGTCAGAATTAAGACGTTTGCGCTGCTTGAAATCACTCACAAAATGTTTTTATAAGTATAGACATCTGTTCTAAGTAGTGAAACAGAATGCAGATTTGAATCCCTCTCTGAATCCAAAAGTGATTCAGGACCAATGTTTTGCTAATTATTGAACAAGTAATGCTCTTTGCTCCTCAAGAACTCTCATTTTCCACAATCTGTCGTATTTTCAGCTCCAGCCTGACTGCCTTCAGACAACCTTATTCACTCAATTGGCATCCTACCATGTTTCTGTAAGAGATTGCCTCGTGTGCTTCCATCTTAAAATGCTTTAGGGAGTTCATGATGTCCCCCTCTATGAGGAACCTCACTTGGACATGGGGAGCTGCTGTGTGCTGGCATGCAGAGCAGATAGAGTGGAGCTGCGCTCCTCTAAAGTATGATTTTCTGCTGGTTTTAAGGGGTTAATTATATCTAGGTCACTGCTTTTGATGAGATCTACAGATGTGTACCAACCAAAACAAGTGCCTCCAGAAGCAGAAGCATCCAGATCAGCTAAGCCACTGGATGGATGCCTGGAAAGTGGGTCATCTAAAGCCTTAAACACAGTCTTTCTTAAATTCCAAGTAATGCTTTTAATCTTCAACATCTTACATTTGCATGTGCATTTGAGTTAAAAGCTGGAGAATATGTTGAGCTGTGTAAGCAAAGATTCTCAGATTCTACTCTGAGCATAACTGTAGATTATGTTGAAACTGCTGGTGCAGAGGTTGCCTCTTCACCCAATCAGCCACATAGTCCTTTCATCTGATTTTGAGAGATCTTAAAGTGATGAGCTTGTCTCTTCACTCAGAGAACAGCAGTCACAAAATAACCTAGAGTTGTCTACTGTTTTGAGACTCTGTCCACCTGTGTTGCAAGTCGAATAACTCTGGGACAGACTAATGGAAATGTGGCGGCCTCTCCAGCCACCACTAAACACATCCATAAACCAGCGTGAGCGACACTGGAGTTAGGGTTAGGATGAAGGGTCGTTCCCAAGGACATACACAACAGCAGAGAATGGCTGGGATCGAAGCGGCTTTAAACCACCAACCCTCTGGCCATTGTACGACCCACCCTACTTCATAAGACATTGTCCCCAGCTTTCTGTAGTGTCTACAGCGCTACACAAATGTCTATCTGTGCCCACCGCCACACACACACATACACACGTAAGAGTAGATCTCTGAGACACAAAGGCTAATTATGCGACATTTCCAAACAGAATGTTGACCATATGGAAATCAGGCAGCTATTACTTTTAAGTACAAGCACTTGGACACATTTTCAGATAGTAGACAAATAAGCCAAAGCTGTCTGTGCAGGGAAAACTGCAAACACTAAAGTGAGCCAAAAGCAGGATTGAAATTTTCTTCTCAATGTATAGCTTGACCTGAGAAGGCCAAGGAACACATTTTCTGTTTACTTGAAAGCCCTTAATTTGCATGAATACAAGAGGCAAGTTAATTTGGAATACAGACAACGATTTTATAGCTTTTACGCACAGTTAGAACCAAAGAAAATGAACTATAAGCAGGATCCATCCATTAGAGGTACAGCTGCACGCTCACTCATCTATCATGGAAACATCTCCGTATTTAACTGTACAATGACAGTGTTCCCAAATACCAATCACCACCTTCAACATCTGGAATATTATTATGCAGATACTGCCCTGAACTCCATTCTGCAATTTTCAAAAGCACCCTGGAGTGTCGCATTATTGGGCTGCCGTTTTGATTTATTCACGCCAATGCTGTAGATCATCTAAATGATGCATTTCATTTCATGTTTGTTTTGGAATGATGCATGTTAGCACTCTTTAATTGTGATGTTCAGCCCCTCCCCAGTGTCCCCTCCTGACATTTAGTGGGGATCCCGATGAAAAAGAGAATTTGCACATCAAACGCTGGCATACCTCCCTCCTGGGAAATATATTTTTCCCATTAAACATAGTTATTTCTTTCTTTGTTGTTTGTTTACCTATTATTTTCTCACATTGCAATTATTTGATTATGCTTAAATGAATGTGTCAGTAATGTCTAAACCACAAAAGGTAGGTGACTTGAGGAGGGCTTTAAAGCTGCACTTTTAAAAATGATGCTGACAAATGATCTAAAAAAAAAAATACAAATGCAATTAACAGCTCAAAATTCACAAGTGCAGATTACATTTAGGATGCTCAAGTTTCACAAAACAGAACTAGGCTTCTCGGCACATGGTTGTGTACTGTCAGATTAAAAAACACACCAACAAAACATGTCCAATCACATGTGCCGTCTCTTTTCCCATCACTCCCCGCCTTCATAAATAATTAAAGATTTAATCTGTGATATTTTCAAAGGTCGGGCACAACAAAAAGACAGAAATGTCAGTCCTCCCCCTGCCGGAGCACATTTGGTTATCACTCCACACAGGGTTTATGTTTTTCACTGAAAGCTCCATCAAGTGGGCCAACAGATATGAGGTTGTATGTGGATGGAGGGTGGATGGGTGTGAGGAAGAGGAGGCATGGGGGGCCATCATAACTAAACCATACTGAAGCCAGCATTGTCAAAAGGAGATATTGTGATTGTTTGATTCTTTTGTCTGGCACTGTGCAGGAGTGATTTCTAGGGGGCAGATCGTGATGACCCTGAGACCTGAGCTACTGTCATCCAAGAAGACACCCCCACTTATTCCAGAGCAAAGGCCAGGCACACTTTCATACCTAAACGTCTGCTTCATGCATTAAATAGTGTGGTCCTTGATGGATTCCTTCTTCCGATGCATTATCAATGAGACCCATTCTCTGCATCACAGCCCCAACCCAGAAAAAAAGGGCTCCATCATCTATTCGCTCCAACCTGAGAACCGATGGAAATTTAAAGAGATGCTTCAAGGTGAATAAAAGCAGTGAAAGCTTTATTATGCTATGCAAGTTGAAAATTATTAGAAACCAGATTTGGTGCATATTGTCATTTGCATAATGAATCAATATATCTGATTGAAGTGACCTCCAAAAAGTATTCTCTTTTAGTCGTTCTCTTTTACTTAGATATGTATTATTGCTACTGCTGGATTCAATAGCCCCGTGATGAACTGGCGGCTTGTCCAGGGTCTACCCCGCCTCTCGGACGTAGACTGCTGAGGTAGGCTCCAGCACGACCCGGGACCCGGTTACGGAGACAGCGGTAAGAAAAATGAATGAATGAATCTGTAGGCGCCTTGGGGGAGACTTGTTGAAATCATAAATGGCATCAACGATGTTGGACTGACTCTTTTCTTGTTCTCTCCTTATAGCTCAGAGCTAAAGGTTTTATCTCGTCATGCCACCCCAGAGTTAAATGATTTCATGGGAGTAAAAGTTCCCCAACATTTTGAACGTTTTGTACTGAAGGTAGCCCTAGTCTCTTTTTCTCTCACAAAAACAGAGTCATGCTGACAAACTTCCCTTCCCTTTGTGCTCTCCCCTCCTTAAAGCTTGGAAAGGAGGAGGTTGTCAGACAGATACGAGAAGCTGAGTGTGTTTATCTTGGGGGGGGGGGGGCAGAGTAAAACGCCTTGATTTGGTTTGATGGTGTTTCTACCTTTATAGTCAAACATGACATCAGTATGTCAGTGGAGATTTTGGGACGTAAAGTGTTTTTATTATCAGGCAGATAATTAATGTCTGTAGACGTATTCCACTTCTCCTCTTCCCTTTGAAGTGTCCCGCTCCTTCTCTTCACATTTTCTATCTCATTCATTCTCACTTTTCACTCAAATCCATTGACATTTCCTTTGTTGTCGTTACCTTTTCTTTTTCTTTTTTTACTGCTTCCTGCTGTTGTCTTCTCTGGGTCTTGTGTCAAGGGGATTTGGGATTGGAGCATATGGTGTTAAGTCAGATATAAAGAGGGACAGAAAGGGAGTCAGGCGATGACTTTTATGGGCCAGACTCTAGAGTTGTTGTTGCTATGACACCTCACCAGCAGGAAATCCTGTTGTTCCTCTTCCCTTTGAAGTGTCCCGCTCCGTCTCTATTCTCTTTGCATCCTCTTTTGTCCACTGAACTTCTTGTTATTTCTAACAATACAGTGTTATTGCATGATATCCAGTTGCATTAAATGTGGTGATATGCTTCACAAAAGGCAGGGCTGGATGTAAAGAGACTGAATTTGAGGTGAAAATGCTGGCAATTTCAAAGCATACCATCTTCGCTCTGACACAACATCCCGTTTGAATACACTGATGTGTAATGGGGTGTCTGTTTGTTCCACCTCTGACATCTGGACTCAAATATACACGACTACAAGCATAGTACATGAATTTCAACAGTGTAGAGCCTCAAACTGGATACTGCATAGGAGTAGCGTAAATTACAGTTGCAGTATTTGACCACCAACATAAAACATTTCAAAAGACAATACAATTTTTGCAGATGTTGGACGTCATCATATGGGCCTTGATGCTACTGGGTCACACCGTTCGCTCCCAGAATGGTGCTGCTACATTTAAAATCACAAGTTGTTACAGAGGTATTGACGAGAAGGGACCGTTGCACGTTCTGAAGTGACAGTGCAGAGATGTGCTTGTGTGACTGTGAACGCATGACCCCTATCTGACCTTTTTTCTGAAGGTCCAGGAAGTGTTTATTTGACAGTGGTTGCATCTGCTGTCCTTTGTTGAAGCTCCACTCCACCTTTGAGTTAGTGTGCTTCCGTCAGGCAGTGAACCCGGCTTGGCAGGCCCAAAAACAGCAAGTCTTTCCATTAAGCATTCATGAACTGCAATGCAGTGGCACCATAGCAGAAAGGTCGCTCAGGCACGGTCGGTTTAGTCGAGCAGAGCTCCACGAATCAGCACATGGACCTATGATGAATGAATACCCTCCCCACAAGCCTGCACCTTGGTGGCCCACTCATTTCATACTGTAATTGAAAAAGAATATTCCATTGTTGCACAGTGTCACTGCTAAATATGCCATCAAAGCAAATGATGACACTCCCGAATAAAAGCCACGGTGTCTTTGAGCAATGAGGCCAGAGCTTCTACTACTCACAAAGGAACTGATTTCTTTCTTATGTAGAAAAGCAATGTAATCCACCCATCTTGATAACTGTTTTTTTGAGTTGCATTTGTTTTCAGTGGTAAATAAACATATTTACAAATGTAAATGTTTCAGTGTCTCTACTTTACTACTATAACTCTACTTTATTCATGATACAGGAAGTTCTCTGTTTTCTTAGTTTAGAATGAGGTCAACAAAATATTCTGAGGAGCTGTGTCATTGTATTAGACATGCATTGTAACTTTCAATTTCATTGAATTTAATTTGGTGCTTTGAGGACCCCAGCAGGGCTTATAAGGCTAAAGCATCTCTGATGTTATGAGTCCAGCAAATGATCTTGGATGATGGCTTGAGGCATTTAACAACCAGCAACAGATGACTCTTGCAGTGTAAAATGAGTGGTCTTCATGAGACCTCTGAACTGTAGCGCTAACCTAATAGTTTTTTGCTGTGCTCACACAACTTTGCCTAAAAGACATTGTGATAACTAATTATGAGCACAAACTGATGGATACGAAGCAGATGGGAACAGGATTGCACCAGAATCAGCACTTTGACTTTGCATCTGCCATATTTTAGGTTTAAGGATAGATCTCTTGCAGTGGTGCTGTAAAAAGGACGAGTTAAATGCTTGCTCGCTTTGCACAGTATCGTGGTCATTTTATCCTTGGTGGTTGTTGGTTCTTTAATGCACACAGACGTAGCTAACTGAGTTCAGTGGCGGGCTGTCACAGAGTTGGGAGTGGCTGCTCAGCTAAAGCCAGCCATTAAAAAAAATGACATTACACCTCAATTAACACCGAGGAGGTCTCTGGGGCCAAGTTTTATTGTCAGCAAATAAAAAATATCTCACTACCACACCATTTGGATGAAAATGATCTACATGCTATACATCAGATGGGATTGGAAATATGCGCTCTTGGCATGACATGAGGTCGTTACAGTATGGAACAGCGCCTCTATACCCCTGTCACACTTGGTTAATTATGAAATGCTGCATCTGGCTCAGAGGGCAGTGAGCTGATAAGTCCGCCCCATGGAAGGGCTGGTGTCCCCATCACAAGACAAGGACAGTCCCGAGGAGTGCGTGCTGTGCAGTTCAGAACTAATTACCCACCTGCTGCATAACTGCTGCTCAGGGGTGTCACTTCATGCAGGCGCCAGTCACGTAATTGGTGTTGTTTTCCCATTCGGAGGGTTATAAAAATTACATCTTAACAGGTTTCAACAGCCACTCAAATTATGCCATATAACAATTGCTTAAAATCATTATGATCAAGAGCAGGAATTACAGATAAGAAATATGGCAAACCGCTTAAACATCCACAGAAAAGAGACTGAGAATTTTGGGCAGAATATGAATCTAATTATATGGTACATTCATCTTAACTATGGCTTTTGAAGCTGCTGGAAAGCAATCTTTAAGTTGTCTCGGAAAAGTAAAATCCTCATCGCCGAGTATGGGCTAATAGTGCGACTCCAATTATCAAGCGAAGCAGCTACTTTACAAAACAGAGCAGTAAATATACACGGAAGTAAGAAGACATTTACCATTTTATTAAGTGCTTTGTCATCACTGTCATTACCTGTGCTTCACGGCAGAGAAGCAGCTGAACAATGTAACAAGATGTTTCAAGTTCTTTTTCTCTGATGGACAAGAATGTTTCTGAAAGAATGATAGAAGTCAAGGTCAGACGTGTACTCGATTATGAGCATAATGGAAATCGGTTGCAGGATGGGCATACTGTTGGGCATGTTGTAGAAGTGAGAGAAAATCAGGACAAGGCTTATACTCACTGGGCTGTTCTGGTGTGCAAACCAAATGTAATGTGATGTATTAAGCGTGCATAAGGATTTGTGTGGCACAGTGTGTGCATGAGTTTCATTACAAAAAAAATATGTTCATAGCGGAAATGTATCCTTCATTCTGCTGCCCTGACTCTTGTGATTAATCTTTCAGCTCCATGCTTCAGCTGGCTTTTGCCTCCAAACATATTAGTGAAGATGATGATGATGAGTGACAGGGACTTTTACATCTCGTCCAATTAGCGAGCCACCCCTGCTGCCCCTCAACAGTCGCTATCGGAGAAGCTTTGACACGTGCCCATCAGTCACCCACCTCTCCTTTCCCCTTCGCCTCCAGATATACAGGCCTGCTGCCACGAGTGTCTCGGCACCCCGCATCATCCTCAGTGTCAGTGTTTTTGCTCCCATTTTTACTGTGCACTGATGCTCATCACAACAAAATGGAGAGGGTTTAAAACTCAGCTCATGCCAGAGTCCAAATATCAGCTTTCATTACTGGGAGTGGGCTTCATTCAGTAGGTTGAATGAGATTTTAATAGGTGCTCATTTAAAAAAAAAAAAAGAAGGTATTTATTTGGTCTCGTTTCCTGTGATCCCAAATATATAACTGTAATAGACAGAATAAAACCTTCACTTAACAGGCGTGGAGATTTATCAATCGACGATACTGGTTATCAGCAGCTTCACTCACAACAATCAGCAGTCATGGTGGCATTAACCTGAGCAGACACATTGCAGGAATGGAGTATAAGGTGCGATCATAGAAGAGGGCCTCGCTCTTTAAAGGGAGGTTGTAACATTTTAGGGCAAAATCAAGGTGGGACTTTTTGAAAAATGGACCCCAGTGATGTCGGTTTACCCCCGACCTCAATCGTCTCATCTACGGGGCTGCTGGAGCCGATCCTAGCCGGCTGCGGGCGAGAGGCGGGTTACACCCCGGATGAGACGCCAGCTCACCGCAGGGCCACACAAAAGACAAACAAACAGAAATGCTCACACCTGCGGACAATTTAGTATGACCAATTCACCAAAATTCCATGTTTTTGCTGGAAGCCGGTGAGAACCCACACAGACACGGGGAGAACGAACCTGGAACCTTCTTGCTGTGAGACGACAATGCTCCGCACCAGGCCTCTGTACCGCCTGTGTTCTACACAGCCCTGTTAAAATTTAAAGCCGCACCGAAAATATTTTACTACTTCGATCTGGCAGACTTATGCATTGTGGACAAGATCCATGGATGAGCATCTAGATGCCTGGAAGAAATACTGCCTGTAGCTGAAAGCTGCCCGGATCTCAACCTGCTACCTTAATTCAGCTGATAACACATTCATTCATGTGCAATGCTCCTCTCCGCATTTCAAAAGTTGCAATAATTACTTGGTTGATAGCTCGCACCCCCAGTTGGTATTAGCCCTTGCATTTACACCCAGTCAGAGGCACGGGCGTCAGACTCTCACCATGTGTTGCCTCACGCAAGTCGGGAGAAACCCTGCTGTGCAGTGATGCGCAGTCCAAGCTCTGCATGGCTCATAAGGCTTATTTAACATTCCTCTCCAGCTGAAGCTGGAAAAATAACAAGTATTGAATGGGATGTTTAAATACTGCAACTGTGATATCCTTATTTAAAAGGACTGGGAGCATGTTGTAAATGGGAACAGCAGTGTGGCATAATGTGTATTGATGCTCTCATAACCGTGCTCGACGAAGCTATCTGTCTCTTTTCATTCCTCTTTCATTCCCAATGCTAATGTGACCAATTGTACTACAGAGCAGCTCGAAGCTGGTTCCGCTTCTCTTGTGGACTGACACATTGACAAGCATGGCTATACAGCTCGAGTTGTGCTTTTATCTAATTTTTGCATATTGTGCACATTGTCAGTTTATTTCATGTTTTAATCTTCTTTCGAACCAACATTACGGCGTGTCAGACAATGAAAAACTGTCTTCCAACTGGCTCCACTGGAAAATACTCAATGTCATCAAAAAATACTTCTCTTTTTAACATTGGTTCCTTTCAGATAGCAAATAATCCGGATGCAATGTTTTTTTTTAAAAAAAAGACAATTTCATCATAAAGGAAACCCAAAGTCTCAAATATCCTTGGAACAAAACCATGAATACATGCTCCTACAATCCTAAAACAATGACTTTCTATCGAAACCAGCTTAAACACTTGTATTTTGAGAGAACTGGTAACAAAGGAAAACTCCCACACTCTCATTGATCATGGACATCATTGATTCTCTCAGCCCTCTATTCTACTTTGTTTCCATTTCTTATTTTCTACAACGTTGCTCATGAATTAATCTGTCTGAAACTGTGTTTTGTTGCAGTGCTAACCATGCCTTCCTTGCAAAAGAACCATTGATCTAACTAAATGTATTATATGTACAGTACCAGCACACACACGGCGTATTCTGAAGTGCAATGCTGCTGTCCACATGCGCTCATTAATTCCTTCTCTTGACAGCCAGGCTCCTTTAAACGGCTTCCTTTTACAGGAATAAAATGACTGTCTGTTCCATCTTATCAGTAGCTGTCTGTGGGACAACATTTTCTCCTCCCTGTCCTGAACACGGAAAACTCCCATCTATCCTCGTGTTTACCCATTGTGACAACGGCTCCCAGAGTGCGGGCAGAGACAATCCTTTAAAATTTGTTCATGCGTCAATTGCCCTGGAGCGGAACTCCGTTCTGGGAAAGCCTTTCCCTGGCTTGTCCAGCTACCTGTGATTGACGGACTGACATCAAGGCGGTGATAGTGAGTATCGGCGAGCTCAGTCGGGACAATCCTGGTAGGGAGCAAGTGGTAATTACATCGGAGGGGAGTCTCACTGGGAGTCTGGAGCCCTGCAGAGATTTGATGTCACGTGAGCAATAGATTCTGGGTGCCTGCAACCAATGGCCTCTCTCTTCAGCTGTCAGAGCACAAAAGGATGAACAGATTGTGGCAAATACAACTTCAGAGGAAATTATTTACAGGTATAGCTGCATACTTAAGACTCGAGACTTGGACTTCATTTTCTAACTTTCGTATGATGAGCTATTCAACATTAACACTTTCAAATTCTTAAATAATAAAATTATTTAATCAACAATTCTCAACAGAAAGTAAATACACCAGAGTTAGCTGAAAGGCTCATTTCCATCGGAAGTCCCTTCGCCAGTTGTATAGGCACTTAAGCAATGCATTAATTTACTTTCAACACTATGCAAATAAACCCATCTACCTATACCACATATCATATAACCTCTCATGTTATGAACAATCCGATTCAGGATCTGTATCTCAAAGTGATGTTTGTAGAGCAAGGAGGGGCGGACAGCTGAGACAAATATAAATTCAGGTCAGACCCTGAGAAGATATTTCTCCCAGCCCTGCAGTGACTCATTCACAATATCTACGGGACCTAATTAGACAACTCAGACAATAAATGGCCGACCTGACCCACAGAGGAAGATTTACAACAGGGTTTACACAGCGTCTGGTGGAGTCTGTTGCTGCAGCCATTTCAACATCTCCCTCCCTCAGCTTTGCTTTCCACCATCTTCTCATTTCACTCTACAGCTTCCACACATTCATTCCCTTCTTTTCACTCGCTCTATAAATATTTGTCTCCGAGTCTCCTTTTCCCCCTGCTTGTGCTCGCTTTTCAAGAGAGAGCATAGAGTCTTCCATCCCCTGTGGATGTGAACACCCACTCAAGGTTGGGAGCACTGCAGCTGCAGGAGGCAACAGACCAGCGTTTCTGCTGTCACACAGGGTGAAATAATGACGCTTGATTCCCACAGTATAAATACCCATTGCTGTTGATGCAAATTTACTTATCTAAAGAAAAATAAATTGAGTGTTACGAAAGTTCTTAAATAAAATTAATGTTCAGCTCATCCAAAAGTAATAAAGCAAAACACAATTCGAGTTTTAAATCCTATTTAGAAGAGTGAAAAACAGTTGTGCATTCGTTTTCCAAGTAGAAACAACAGTGAAGACCTAAAGCTTTTTGTGTTTTCTCATTTCTCTTGGATGGATGGACTGTTCTTTATAGAGCTAAACATCATGTCAGCCAACACAGACGTTACTACTAATAATAATAATAATAATAAATGTGCTACTATGCATATTTCTGCAAAAAGACTTAAATACTAAATGTAAATGTTAGATAAGACAAAACTAAATATTCATTTTTTAACATTTTTCCTTGATGATGTCTGATGCGACTATTAAAATTAGGTCAGCCAAGCCTGACGAAAAAATTAAATGATTTAATGGCACCCCGGGGGAAGTTTAAATATAGCTCTGCGTTACAACTGGCCTCGTACAGAAGCACGGCAGTTCATGCGTAAACACTTAGATCCTGGATGGGTCTCACTCCAAGCACAAGTGTCACAGTGAGGAAATACTACATGTCAGTGAAGACCTGTCCATCTGCTTATCCGCATCAGTCGACATGGGGCTGTGTGGCTGCAGGCGGATGTGTTCACCCTGATCCACCACTAGGTGGGGGAACTATCCTCATTCAGCAAGAGATGGGGTACACCCCAGACAAGACACCAGCTCCTCAAGGGGCCACACAAAAGACAAACACACACTTACAGACAATTTGGTAAACCAATTCACCCAATTTGCATGTTTTTGGAGGTGGGAAGAATCCAGAGAACCCATGCAGACATGAGTAGAACAAACAAACTCCACACAGAAAAGAATGAAACCCAGAACCTTCTTGCTGTGAGGCGACAGCGCTACCCACTGTGCTAAAGCCTCAAAACCTATTACCGGAGTGTTGGCAACCTTTTTCATGACGTGGGTCAACGCTTACTTCTTTAATAAAATCATCTGTAAATGATCTGTTTTTACAGTTTTTTGCAGTATTTAAACATGTTTACTTAACTACTAAATTCTTAGTTGACCATTATACGTAATAGTACACATCTATAAATCAGTGTTGTGTAGGGCACACACAAAACTTATCGCAGTCGATGGAAAAGCCTCCATGTATTTGTCAGCAAATGGTTTTCCTTGTTTCACTATAAGAAAACTGAGCTAAACATGCCACCCTCCGGAGAACAGCAGTAACCTACGGTGTCCTTCGTAGGACAAACAAAACCCCTGTATTACACTAATACGTTGACAGACGAGTATAATTTGTTCCTGGACTGAGCTCGTAACTCAAATCACTCGTAGGCCTATGTCAAATAAATTATTCCCACATAAAATAACTGAAAACAATTTAATCCATTCTGGCCGTCTAAAAACACTCAAATCAACGGAATCTTTTTTAAAATTGCTATATAGACACACACACAAATTATCTTATAAATGATACAGTATTACATAAAATGTGGTTTTATTAGGAGTTTTACATTCAAGACAGACGATAGCGGCTAACAGCGGTGTGCAATATGTACGTAGACACTTTATTCCCTAATTGTACCTTAAACGTAGACTTACATAAATATAATAGTTCTGCCTTTGGAAGGCTTTGTGCTGGCGTGCCAAATCACTTATGCGGACACCACGGTCATGTTGATCGATAATTTAATGCTTCATCTCCATCGTCATCATGCCTTTTTTGCTCTCACTGCCATCCTTACCACTCACTTTCATTGGACCCATCACTTATAAAGAATATTCACAAATAAAAAAAATAATTGAACGAGTAAGCGCACTTGGAGCACTCGGCCATCTAGCGACAGCATCTAAAAGCCTGCTCGCGTCTCAAATTTATGCCCGCATCACAAAGCAAAATATTGCTTGCTGGCTGGCTAAATGAGCACTCTAGTGTTTTATTTAGTAAGCGCATATACCTTTGTTTACAATTCAAGAAAAATCCAAAGAAGAAATTATTTGCAAGTCACATGAAGGGAAAAATAAATAATTAGTTAAGCTAGCAAATTGTAAGTCAGTTTGGATTGTTATTGGACATGTATTTAAGCAAAGCCTATTATTATACATGGCATTCCCATGAAAGCAGTACAGAGGAGATATCCCAGCAGGGGCTAAGGCAAACATATTACCTACATGATGATAAATCTTTTTAAGAAATTAAAACATCAATCAATATCAAAAAGCAAGCAACTTGAAAACATGAAACATGTTTGCTGGAGCAAAAAATTACAAATTTCCCTGAGGATGTGAGATGAACTTTTGGATCATTCTTCAAGGCTGATCATCTTTTGTTAAACTATCAGCTCAAGTATTCCTAAAAAGGTCAGGGCCAGAAACTACAAATGATTTAATAAAATAAAATAAATTTAATAAATATATGAATATTCAAAATGAATAGTGCAATCCATGCTGGCACTGCTAATGAAGCTTGATAGATGTGGGTTATATTTAGCCCCGTGGTAGAAAGAAATCCAGTAATGAAGGCAGGGAGGCACCATCCACTCCATTTGATGCTCTTAACTAAGAGGAGCTGAGAGCTGCGGATACTTTTAATTTACTAACTGCAGTAGTAGTAGTAGTAGTCCAGAATCACCGTGTCCCGTCTGCTTTGCTTAATCTGCAGCACCATGATCTCCCAGCTCTCCACCATCAGCCCATGTGATTGGCTCTCATGCAAATGTCAGCTTGTGTTTCCCACGCCCCGCCTGGCAGGTTTCTTGTAGCTATTACACAACATCAACCTTCCTCAGTCAGTGAAAAGTGAAGACAGCTACAGCAACGCTAATGATGCTTGTCATTCCAGTGTTTTCAGTCAAAACATCAAACTGCTCTCAAACAAGGCCTGATTCTACCACATTTTCCATTCAAATGAAGACATGCACCAAAAAGTATGAATTATGACTACGGCCTGCTGGGAAAGGTGGAAATGACATCTGTCAAATGGTGAACGGTTGTGAAAGATAGATTTTCATGTGTTAAACGATACATGTGGAGGAAAGAGATCAGACTGGCTCTAAACTATCCCCTCACTGTCTGATCCCACACCGCCATAAAGTGATAAGAGAATGTCGAGCCGATATTCATCCAGACACTTCCTGATCTTGTATCATAATGTTAGATGCACTTTCATTCCAAACACCAAGTCTCCCTTTCTCTTAACTCACTCATTCCTTGTGCTGTTGCTTCTACCCACATACAAGCTGTCCAAAACACTAACAGGTCAATGTCAATATAAATACAGCATAATAAAATCCTCATTAAAACGTATGGTTGCAATCTTCCCGTGCGCTGCAAGACCGACACGTTGGCACTGGCCTTTGCTAACAAACAATCTCTTGGTCTTTGAATGGAAAAGAAAATGCAAACGATGCAAAGCAGCACCAGATTGTCAACATCCTGTGAACAGAAGCAGGCTTACAAGGCTGTTGTGATTTGACCTATGTCAGCAACAGTGTGACACATCAGTAAATTACCAACTAGAAAGCTCTGCTGACTTACCGTAGCACCGGCTGCTGCTCTAAAAGATCTCTGTCCTCTTCAGCGGATGTGGAAAGCGGAGAGTGTATCATTCAATTGAACTGGACTGTCACAAATTACTGCAAGCTGTAAACCGAAATCTAATCAAACAAGCTGCATGCAATCAACGGAATCATCATACTACCCTCTGCACAGTTGGAGCAGTACAGAACTGAGCCCTCAGACCTGCGACTGCATGACATTCATTCATTATATCGTTCAAATGTCAGCCATCGTATGTCCAATGAAGTCTTTATTCAAGGAATTTAAGCCATAATCAATGTAGACATCCCGTAATAATGCTGTGAGCGTCAGGCCAGGAGCGCCGCTCGCTGCTCATGCATTTATGTGTAGCACTGTGACTGTATAAAGACAAAGCCATCGGGAAATAACCCGAGCACGTTTTCTACACTAACAAACCAGCAGTTATTAGTTAGCTGCTAAACAAACAACAACGTGAACCCGTATTCAGGTGAAATACAAGTACACATGTACATGTGTTTGTTGTATGCTCTAAATGCATCTTCATCTGCAGGTTTTGCAGGAAACGTGGCCCCCCGTCAGGTAAGGTATAGTCAGAATCAGAAATATTTGTACAGTAAGTATTGATCTCTTGGGTAAAATTAGGTCATGCTACAATTATACTTTCTTTCTGAAGCGTAAATGAAAAAAAAAAAAATTTCATCGCTGGACATTTTCAAAATATGTGCTGCATACTACAATAAAAAATATCAGTGTAACAATATTTAAACAAATATTTTAAATAAATAATGACTTACTTGTAGCGTGTTTTTGTCACACTATACTAAATTGTCACCCGGTTGACGGTCCTGTTTAGAAGTTAAACAATAAATCGAATAAATATAAGATCACATTAGCGCAACATTGACTGTTGACAAAAAAAAACAAATAACAAATAACAAGATTTATTTGTCAAGAGCACGATTTTTATTGAAAGTATAAAACAGTGAGTTCTAGTAAAATAACGTTCGTCAAGTTTTACTGTAATCAAACGGATAAAAATAAAACCATCGAACGACAGTGTGACGTGATGGGGAGTTTTTCCTCAACTTTCTAAAGTTTCATTTTTGAAAAGAAGAAAACAGAAAGGGGGAACAGAAAGTCGCCGCTTTGACAAGATGAAGTGAAGTGTGATGTTCAAACTGTAGGAGGCTGAGCCAAAGACGCAGAATGAGGAAGTCACCTTGGTAAAGCTCGCCGCCGTCAGGTGACAGCCAAACGCGGACGGTCGTTGCGCGCTGGAACATGGCGAGAACCGCGGCCAACGGCCAACTGAAAATAAACGCGACTCTGAATGGACTCAGAACCGAAGATGTCGCGAATAAATCCTCTCCCAACAACAGAGAGGTATGTTTCTCAGAGGCTGGACGAGGCTACAGCAATAATATTTGTTCACCAATGATTTGAATGAACCTGCCTTCACGTTCCTGACTCGGGTAATTCACCGCTTTATTAGAAGTGAATTAGTTACTTGGGGAAATGTGTTAGAACAGGGGCGCACACCTGTGTGACGTAAGGAAACTGTCGCTGTTTACCTGTTGTAAGCAATAAACATGCAAGGGGGGGAATAAAGAGCTCCAGAGTAAGAAGCTACAAAGAAAAGTTGCCTGTTTTGGTGTGTAGTTCCTCTTTGAGGAACGTGTTACAGAACCAGATGAACTCAGCGGCCCCGCCCCGAAACGCTTCCTTCATTCTGAAGCAGGTATTCAGTCGCTGCGTAAATGCGCGTCTCCAGATGAGCAGGCGGCGCTCGGCCAAGTGCGGAAATGCTTCGAAGTATTTAAAGTAGGTGACAGTTCATCAGGTGACATCATGTGTGACGTGGAGAAAACTGGCAAGAGACAGAAATATTTCTGAGAATCTTTCTAAATAGCTAATATAGTACACATAATAATAATAATAATATTTAGACATGACAAAAGACGTTTTAAAGGTGCCCTGGGGTCACTTTTGTTGTGTTTTGCTGCTTCAATTTATATTTAAACGTTAATATTAAAACATTTTAAATATATGCAACTTTATAGAATTTAGAAAAATGCTCATCAAGTACGAAGGTATCACTTGTGATGTTTCTGTTTTTTAAGTAAAGAATTTTACAATTATTCACGTGCGAAACAACAAAACGCATCGCGTAATTTTCCTTTTTTGCCTTTGGGTTAATCGGTGTTTTAACTGAAATCCTTTTGTTTGAATTCGAGCCGCACTAAATCCCGCATTTGTCTTTTGTCTTGTCTGTAATGTAAGACCGTTTGTTTTGGCCTCTTACAGACACACCGCCCTCGGCCTGATGGCGGCGGCTCCAGGCAGCCCAGGCAGGAGTCCTTTGAACAGGCACCGATGTACGTGGCTGTATTAACATACCTGGGTTTTGGCATTGTCACCCTGTTTGGCTACTTTAGAGATTTCCTCAGAGCCGTGGGCTTGGAGAAGTGTCACCTTGCCCAGGAAAGACAGGAACAGAAGGTAGGTAAAATATGCAGTCAGCACAAACGTAGGCTTAATTCATGCACGGATACACTGTCGACACGCATGCATCCAGACCATTACAACACAGGAGCACGCTTGCCTAAGGTGTCCCTTCATTCCGTTCCCTCCTAATTATTTCAATTTTTGCTCTTAAGCACTCTCTCTTCATGCTCCTCTGCGCCGTAACGTTGCCATGGGTGAGAAAGAACACCACAGAGAGCATTTGCTGAAGACCTAATTAAATCTCTTAGGAGTCACATTTCTTTGTTATTGTGCGTTAGATTTTAGGCGAGGCTGCCGCTGACAGTGGAGCTGTCATGGTTTGATGTCATGAATCCGAAACTCACAATTAAGATTATGTTGTAGTGAAATTTTATTTTCTGTTGCTTGAATTAAAAAAACAAAAAAAAGCTATGATGATATTGTGTTGTTATCGTCGTAGGGCAAGCGTGTCTACAGGCAGACACGATAAATGGTCTCTATGAGGAATACCCACGCAGGTTGCTCCGCCTCCGTAAAGGGAAGAGGAGGCTGTCTGCGTGCTCTGTGGCGATGACGGTTTCATCAGAGGGGTGTAATGAAGAGAAAGATCCAAATAATCTATGTATAGCTTTGTCAAGGGACGCCTGCGTGGTGCGTGCGGGCCGTAGCATCAAAGAAATCATCATCTATACTGTAGGTAACGCATGGAGCCTCTTGGACATCAGTTCTAACCAACACAACAATAGTTCCATGATGTTCACCACATGGATTGTCGATTTCTAGAACGTGTCTCACTTTTCATGTGTGATCAGAATTTAGGAAGTTGCTTTCACGGCTCTGTATTGCTCCACATCTCTGTGACATCCTGATGCTTATTTTTCTGTCCGGTTACTTAAAGTGATTCTTTGTTCTGGTTTCAGGCATTTGTTCCCCTTTATCAAGATTTTGAGAACTTTTACACTCGAAACCTGTACATGAGGGTACGAGACAACTGGAACCGACCCGTATGCAGCCTGCCTGGACCTGTCTTTGACCTGATGGAGAGGCTGTCTGATGACTACAACTGGACATTCAGGTGCTGCAATCCAGTCATGTATAAAAACATATGGCAGTGGGCCCATAGCCACATGCAGCTTTGGAACCTTTACATGCTTTATAGGTTCAAACAGAGCAGTAAGCACTTTTTTTCCTCTGGAGTTAGAAACTGTATAGAACACATTTGAGTGGCCAGATGAGGCTGCATAAAGAAAAGCACATGGGTTTGTGTAATCAGTTCAGCGAGGGCAGTCCGCTCACCCTTTTGATATACACATTAGATATTTCTGTCTCAGAATAAACATGCATTAACTGTACATCTATAGGAATTAATAGGAATCTGAGCAGAGCCATGGGGGAGGTAGGAGGCACAGCTTACAAAGAGGTTTAATGTGCCCATTTTTTTTCAGTACTTTAAAAATTAAGAAAATAGGAATAACAAATACTGCATATTTGTACAGTCAAATGCTTTTTGTTACCTTAAACAGATTGTTATTCCATGGTATATTATGTGAGGACATGCTATGTGCATCTCTGTAAACATTTGTTGTCTGTGGTCCAGACCAGAAACCCTTCATTACGTTTTCACAGTCTCTACATTTCTCCCAAGAATAATGCAAAATGCTTTGTTTTGCTTTTCTATGGCAGCAAACGTCGTCACAAATAGGTAGGGCTTGTTTCCAGAGCGTGTCTTCTTGATTCCTTCATTACTCATTACATTTTCATGTAGTTTTCATTATCACATTTATATTTAGTTCTAACTGACTGCTAGACTCAAAGAGCTTGTATTCATGCAAATCCATATTTTGTGTAGATAAGGGGGGGAGGGGGGGTCCTGTCATCTCCTGATGGCTCTTGTTCCAATAATTACTTGTCAAGAACAGAACTCCACTGATGATAAACAAGCTCATGATTAACAATTACTTTCATGTGGCCGTTGATTAATGTCTACCTCACCGAGGAGGTTGTGTTTTGATTTGTTTGTTTGTACACAATAACTAATGCATTTTGGGATTGCTTAAGATTTATTGCTACACTGATTACTTTTACTGTTAGACAAACAGTGAAACGATACTGTATCCGTAACTGATATTTGTAGCTGAGATAAAAAGCGATATGCTAAATTGTACTTTGTCTGCCCTTCGTGGCTTACTACGTGTTATGACAGATGCATCGTACATGCGGTCTTCCTTTGCGTTCTGTTTCTACTGAGAGTGAAGCAGACGTGTAGTGTGAGGTGTGCACCCTACTGAGTGCTGCTCTAGTTATAATAGCTAATAGCATAATGATTCATTCTCTGAATGCTTGCAGGTTAACGGGAAGGACGATACACAGTGTCATCAACATGGGCTCGTACAACTACCTTGGATTTGCAGAGAACAACGCTGATTTCCTGAAAACTGTGGTGGACAAAACGCTGCAGTACGGGGTTGGGGTTTGCAGCACAAGGCAGGAACTAGGTGAGTTTTGGGGTCAGTGTGTGCAGCTAAAAAAAATGTGACACAAATATATTCACTCTTAAAGCATTACTGGTGTCTCTTTTACTTGTTCTTAAAAACATTTCGTACGTGTGCACTGATTTGAACGGGTTTTTTTTGCATAACCTGATTCTGCTGAACAGGTTTATTATTATAAACCTGAAGTAAAAGATTCCTCGTCCCCTTTCATCGTTTGCCATCATTTATCGTCTTTTTCATGAATTATACTGCCTTCATGTTTTATTATCGTTTAGGGGCTGCAGTGTCATATGAATTATTCAGCCTTTCCTGAATTATGTACCATTTGGGCATATGCTGAGATCATTACATACTGGCCCACACTGTGGAGTGAGATGATATTACAGTGGGATGTAACATTATGAAACACCCTGGACATTGGGCAGAAAGCAAAAGGAATATATGTGATGGAAACATCAGAGTGGCAAGGATCAGATAAATTTAAAATCTTTTTTTTTTTAATCTTCTGATCTTCAACTCATCTTCTGATGCTGTTTAAGTGGTTGCATGTGTAAAACTGCTAGTTCTGGCATATCAATGATGCCGCAATGAAATCTGACAGTTTTCCTTGAGATGTGTGTTTATTGGTCAAAACCATAAACGTGGGTCTTATTGAAGAGACGTGTTTGGTAGTAGTTTCTATTCTAACCGTCTGTTGCCATCACGTGACGCCTCTGTGTTGCACTAAAGCAGACTAAGAAAGCGAGCTGCCATAAAACCTCACAGCAGGTCGAGTCTCTGCGCGGTGTTGCATGATGTTAAAGCGATCCCTGACTGCTTTGACAAATCGGTCTGAAAACACAAGAACATACCTCTACTACGTAAATACCTAGACAAAAATATATAATTATTTTTTATAAGATATAAAATCCACTTTGTTTGCATCATTCGTTATTCATTTATAGGATTTATATGTTGATTTATCTTTTTAAATGTGACTGTTAATCCCTGAATTTGCAATTGGAGCGGCTTAAGGAATAACAAGCGCATTTCCGATGGGCATCAAATGTTGAAGAGCTCGGTATCGGTGTAGTAGCACATTGTCAGTCACATTGAAAGCACATTTTCAAAATACATTTTTGTGCTTGAATTTATCAGTAGTCTAATTATTAAAAAAAAAGCCCACATTCAGTTAAATTGAGATTAGAAGTTGCCAAGACTGATGAACCATTATTTCACATGAGATACAAGTGTGAAATGTAGTCTCCATTTTTATTGATGCGAATGCCGATCCAAAGGCCACTGACTGCACGCCCTATGAATAAACAGCCATGTCAAACATTCATGGATTTGTCTTAATGGATAGCTGACTGTTCCTTCTTCTCTTTCAATCATTAACATAGAGTAAATCAAATTGTGTCATTAAATTAACTGGAGATTGTAACTGCAGCTATCAAAGCCACGGGAGTTGGTGTTTTGCCATAATGTGTGTGGACTAATGTAACATAATAAAGCTGCTGCTGCACCTGTCTGTTGACAGTCCAGTCAAAGCTGATGGTAGAAACGATCAACTCCTGCAGGCTGGGCTTTCCTTGTCTTGTTGTCAAGGCTTTGAAGAAAGACCTGAGTGATGGGTTTGCAGTGAAAGAGAGGAGTTTAGTTTGCATCTTTTTAGTGACTTTGCAGTACCTTTAATACTCTGCAACCATTGCAATGCTTATGGACCTTTTTTTCCTGACTCAGCTTTAGCAGGAAGGTGAAGGCGGTAATTCAGAGGACAGGTGACTGAGTTTAATGAGCTATGTGACACTTTAGGTATCAGTTAGCCAACTCGGGTGATTGAAACGAGCGAGATTTGAAAAGGATAATGTCTCTCTCTCTTACTTGGAGAGTATTGGCATCTAGATCAGGCCAGCATTAATCCAAATAGAGTATTTTTATGAAACCATTGCTAAATGCAATATGCTATTTGAAGACGGTGCTTGAATAAAGTACGTAAGCAACTACACCCGTTGGTGACTCCCTGCACTTATTTCGACGCCGAGGGCTGCAACAGCCAATATATTCTGATCAAAAAATTCTGAACATGCCAGCAGGAGCTTTGAGGCTAATGGTTGAGGAAATGTAGGAATCGATCTGCCTCGGCCTGATGAACAGCGACGTATGGGAGTCACAGAAAGACTGAGCTCCCTGACATTTATCAAGTCAATACATGTTTTCCTTTCCTTCCATTCAGTCATTCAATTTTTAAAAACGATTGCCTGAAGTACAATATTTGTAAACCAGGCATCCATTTGATTAATATTAATAAAGTTTTTTAAAATGCTGATTAAATATGCTAAGGAAATGTTGATTCTTTGATACGCTAGCCCATTTTACAGTCTCTAAAATATGGAAAATATGGAAAGGGTTGATATAGTGACTTGTTAAAGCAGCAGTCTTCAGCAGAAATTAGTGTTTGTTTTTGCATTGTGTTTGTGGAGTAGCTTTAACTCTGCAGTGTAATAAATGCTGTCTTTTTTTTAAATCAGATTCTTTCTTTACCGCTGTAACTACTGCAGTGCATTTGCAGTGTGGAGTGTGATTAATGCAGTAACATATGCCAGAACCAGCAGGAACAAAATACTGTGAACCTTTCTCTGCCTGTAGCTCACATTCTAGCGGTAATTCCTTCTGGATCACGGCAGCACTGAGAGAGACCCCCAATCCCAAAATCCCACTTTTATTGCACAAAGTAGAAAACACCATGTCAGGTGAAAGATTACAATCTGATCAATTTTCTAAGTGAATTCTGGCCTCCACCTCTCACACTGATTTATAACGACTGCTCCAGGATGATGTGCTGCAGAAACACTTCAGACCGAGGAAGGGGGTCAGGTTAGCCATATCACAAATAGAACCACATCTTGACTCTGGGACATTAGCAGCGCGGATACTGCGTGTGTTCCATCAAAATGTGTGATGTACAAGTACAAGATTAACCAGCTGGATCAGTGATCTTGTCTCGTGATCGCTGTCTTGCAGGTAACCTGAGCATTCATGAAGACCTGGAGCTACTTGTGGCTGAATTCCTGGGAGTTGAGTCTTCCATGACTTACGGGATGGGTTTTGCCACCAACTCAATGAACATTCCAGCACTGGTTGGCAAGGTTTGTGTTTTTTTACATGCTAAATACCACTCAGTACAGGAAATCCTGTTGGATAGGTGTATCATGAAGGGCAAAAAAGAGGAATGAACTGGACTTGTTCAAGTTTGAACAAGATGTTGAAGATGTTTCACCTCCCATCCAAGAGGCTTCTTCAGTTCTGAGAGACTGGGAGAGAGTTTAGATACTTATACTCTTGTTGCAGCAGAAAACAAAGAAAGGACCGAAACCACCAAGGCAAACAGACTCCCCATGAGTATTAGCATTTCCGTTATGAATGCTAATGCTCCCCGGCAGTCATAAGAAACCATCTATCAGCAACATACAATGCAGTATTGACATCTGTCCCTAAAATGCACAACCCCCCAACCACACCTGGATGCATCGCAGCATAACCGAGCGTTACCAGTCTCTCTGAACTGAAGAAGCCTCTTGGATGGGAGGTGAAACATCTTCAATCATACTTAGAACAGGTCCAGTGGATTCTTCTTTTTTGCTCTTCTTGATTTACCATGACCTGGATGACTGAGAACCTACACAGACATACATGGGTGTCATTTTCACAGCGCAACAGAAATTCATCCAAGCAGCCCTGGCCTTTGTTGCATATGGCCTAAATTAATGAGTAACGGTCAACTAAACTGACCATCTCCAATAAATTAAAATCATAATTAAACATTACAGCAGTTGGGAGGAGAAGGCCCTGGGCATAGATTCCTATCAGATGATTAGACAAGGACAGGCGGGTTTTGTTAAGAGCGCTGCTCTAGGGTA
The DNA here is from genome assembly GCF_040956055.1 of Brachionichthys hirsutus. Classification (NCBI taxonomy): domain Eukaryota; kingdom Metazoa; phylum Chordata; class Actinopteri; order Lophiiformes; family Brachionichthyidae; genus Brachionichthys; species Brachionichthys hirsutus. The sequence continues at coordinate 5,388,650 of NC_090903.1, forward strand.
TGATTACCCACACCGTGTCCTGTCTGCTCCCACAGACAGACACAGAGCAACCCACACCATGAATATATGTGATGGGGCTGGACAGGAGAAAGGGGAGGCTCGCTGCTCAAATGAGGACGGGGCCGTTTATGCAGGCCAGGAGGTGCAGGAGCCCCTTAGGCTTCGTCTCTCAGAGTAACCCTGCAGGGCCTGGAGGTCAACCCACTCGGCCTGCTCTATCCTGCAGGGACAGGCTGCACCAGGACGGGCCTCGTTCTGCAGGCAGAGCTACATTGGAGTGACAGCTGCTGGTAGTCCAGGGACCAAACTGAGGGTATCTGTCACTGGGAAGGTGTCAACGTACCCTCTCTGCAAGGGTTCATTCTAGCTAGCACAGTCCAATACGCTAATGCGGCATGGATGGAGGCGGGACAAGACGAGCTGTTCCGTTTGTCTTCCAAGGACACATTCCAAGGAATTATGCTATAATACAAACAATACAGATATTTTTATAGAAAATAAATACATATAGGTGGGTACCACACACTGCAGTGATTTTAATGTATCAGGTTTCACTGATGATGATTTACTGATGTAAGGCTGTTGAAGTATTTGTTATCCTGGTGTAGACCTCTACATCCAAAACACCATCGTATTGTCTCTGCAACTTTGACCAATCGTGTATAGTCTTGAAAATGGGCCGTAATCTCTTCTGTCATTGGCTGTAATGATGATGATGATATCATTTACTAAGTGAAGGAAGATGTGTTGCGCTAGGATGAAGGACATTTAGATGAAATCCGTTCTCCCCCGCTGATCTCCAGGGTTGTTTGATCCTGAGCGATGAGCTCAATCACACATCTCTCATCCTGGGAGCAAGACTGTCAGGAGCAACCATCCGGGTGTTCAAGCACAACAGTAAGTCTAGCGGCTCGTATGGCAGTCATAACTGCCCTACAGCAACACGCAGCCTTGTTCTCATTTGGAAGCAATGAGGTCTTGTGCTGTTTCAGTTTTCCACTTTTTCTGCTTAAAGTTTGTTGTTCCTGTCAATCAAACATCATTGATTGTTCTGTGGTGTGTTTGCTTTGCCACCACTGCTATACTATTAAATGATTACTTATATGAGATGTTTATAAAAAATATTTTGCATATTTGAATTTAGGTGATTTTTATCTCAATTTACTCCCATTCACTGATAATGCTGGACGTGTTTCATCCACATCAGCACAAATTGTTTTTCCAGTCGTACGGGCATATGCGTCCCTGAACACACATTTCCTCATTCTTTTAATCATCAAGCACTGTTGCTGCTTTGATTAACATGTTCATTTCTGCATGGCACAGGATTTGCCTTTGAAAAAACCTCCTTAACATTCTATGTTTAGAGCGGCAAATAAAAAAGCTTTAACGGTTTACAGTCACAAACTGTGTTTTATCCATCAGCAGCAGAGTGGCCATTTATTAGCATGAAAATGTCATCTGAGTTAAACTGTCTGTTCTCTATTATGTTGGCAAATTACAAACTGCCAATACATGACAAGGGGGGGTAGATGCAACCCTCACTTTGTGACTGGACAACCAGAGTCGGTTTAGGGCCCCAAGCGGATCCCAGACGTCTGTCTAAAGGCAAAGAGCCCCCCCCAGGCACTTGAGTGGCTCCCAGCACTATATATATTCTTTTATCAGTACGGGACCAATCATCACTAAGAAGGTCATTCGGTCATTTTCACCCTCACCTGGGAACCAGAGGGTGACCAGTTCAGTGTGGAGTGTGGTCTGGTAGCTGGAGTCCTGAGCACTGCCGATGTGCCCTTGAGTTCAGGCACTCACCCCCCTCCCCGCCGCCCACGCTCCCAGGGCGCGGCTTCATGACCGTTGTTGCATTTGTTGCATGTCTACAGGCCCTTTGTGTACCTTTGTTTGAGGTGATCTTTTAACAGAGACGGAACGGAACTGGTTTGTCCAGTCTGGCATTGTCAGATTGAAATGCTTCTCATAGTTCTAGCTTTTCTCTCCTTTCAGATAATGCATTTATTCATGCATCCAAAGCGTGAGAGGATAAAGCACTCTGAATATTCACAAATGCAGGTACAAGTTGATTGTAGAGCCAAAGAGGACCTTCCTCCTCCTCCTCCTCACCAATATTTCATACCAGGCCTCGGTTTATTTTAAATCACTGCTTCATATCTGCGCACACACAGCAGGGTGCGCAGCACCTTCACTGGCTCCTTCCGTATGGCCACCGCTAACTTCACATGTGCTCTGCTCTGAGTGAATTTATCAGGAGAGCACCTGATGCCTCCAAGTAAACCTGTTTTTGTGTGACATTATTTACATCTAAGAGAAATCAGTTGAACGGCAGTGGTACATCGAGTCCCCTTCTCATCCATCGCACCTATCCAATACTGCCATCTGCTGGTGATCACCGGATGGTCACTGCTACTAAACGTTGCCCGCTGAGTAGTAAAGTGGGGAAATGATTTTAATTAAAGCCAAGATTGTAGTCACTGTTTTAAATTAACCAGTCATGCAGCGTGAGCTGTGGAGGAGTTTTACACATCCATATTTAGCTTGGTCAGTAATGAGTCCAGGTGTTTGTTGTTTTTCTCAGGTGTTTCTTGACGATAAAGTAGTGCTTTGTGTTCTCTGGGAACGGCTCCGCCCTCTTGAGATTATTACTCTATTTTGTGGAGTTGGTTATTTTAAGATTTCATTTTACGTCCTGGATTAGTTCTTACTGAATTTGTTGATGTGCTGATGCAGCCTCAGATCCTCAGCCAGGAGCTGTTGGCCCAGCTCTGGGCAAAAGATGACCGGGCACATGCTGTTAAAGCCCCCCCACCTGCTCTGGAACCCTCCCCTGCCAGAGGATCTGAGGTTCACAGAATCAGCGTCATCTTGTTATTAATTTCTCTAATTATTGAAGTAATAAATATTCTGAAGAATATATTTGTATTGCCTGCTGTGCTTATTGCTGTATTTTTTGTTTTTGTTTCTTGGCTCCTTCCTTTCATTGATCTGCTTTTAATTGTGTACATTTCTTGGAAACTGCTATATAAATAAAATGTAACATCATAATTATGACTTACTATTGGAATCTTTATGCACATCTATTTCTTTCTACTTTGCTCTTCTTGTTTTCTTTCCTTAATAAGGTTTTAATTCAGATTAAGTTGCAGAGTTGTTTTCTGTCAGACATGCAGAGCCTTGAGAAGATGCTCAGAGAGGCGATTAGCTCGGGGCAGCCTCGGACATACAGGCCATGGAAGAAAATCCTCATCATGGTTGAAGGCATCTACAGGTCAGCTGCCATTGTACATCACACGCAAACACTCATTAGGAAAGTGTAGACACATTTATCTCAGGTTGTATGAGTCCCTGCATGAGCATCCAGGAGGACAGACTCCAGAATCCTTCCTTTGTAACCCAACGAGAGCTTCCAGCCTGTGTTTAGTGTGTGTGTGTGTGTGTGTGTGTCTCCCAGCAGTGAGCTATTCGAGTCTCAGTGACCCTCTCCATCTGCTCATTAGCTCCAAATCAAGGCCAAATGGAGCCACAGAGATTGACTTGGCTACACACCCAGCTCCAACTGTTTATCATGGCTATTTTCATTCCTCTTTTCTCCCTCTGTCTGCCAGCCTTACCCTACTTCTCGGTCCATTTGAATTAAACCATACCATTTTGATTTCAGTTAGCTGTTTTATGGCAGGTCTGTCGACAAACAAAGAGGATGGCCTTGAGTTCCTTATCGATGTTGGTAAATTTAAAAGACAGCTTGAATACACTTTAGTGGGCTGCTTTTATTACCACCCCTGCAACATAAAGAGTCAGTAAAAAGCACTGAGACGTCCATCGTTGTCCTTCTGAAACGCTGCCTTATGTTACTGCAGACATAGTCAGCCTCAGCAAAGATAGCAGGTCCTGGATCGCTCTATTTTCCAGCCGTACACTCACTCATGCTGTCCGTTTGCAGCCTTAAAAGGCTTGTGTGTGTGTGTGTGTGCGTGTGTGTGTGTGTGGGGGGGGGGGGGGGGTCAGAGAAAGAGGCCGGCAAAAAGATTCTTGGAAGACTGAGGTGTGGACGTTATGTAATATGCATTTACAGATGCACATATGCTCTCAGTGGATAAAGTGGGGTTTGGGTCAGAGCCCTTTCCTTTTGATCACTGTAAGAGTTTTATAATTGGTTTAATGTGTGTCCTTACTGTGAGTGTATTCTTTGTGTGATTCTCTGTTATTAGCATGGAGGGCTCCGTGGTGCGACTTCCTGAGATCATCGCGTTGAAGAAGAAGTACAAAGCGTATCTATACCTGGATGAGGCACACAGCATCGGCGCAGTGGGGCCGACGGGGAGGGGCGTCACCGAGCTCTTTGGTCTGGACCCAGCTGATGTGGACGTGATGATGGGCACCTTCACCAAGAGTTTTGGGGCAGCTGGAGGATATATCGCAGGGAAAAAGGTTCCTATGGATTTTACATATTATTCCTATATACCCGTGTGTGTTTCCCGAGAGATTCCTACCACCCTTTTTTAATTTTATTTTCACAGATAGGCTTAGTCACTCATCGCTTTCTGCCTTAAGTAGATAGTGGCTGAATTGACATTTGATCGGGGCAATTCAGAGTTGATTATTTAATTTAATTAAAAATACAAAAATGACTGAATATGTGATGAAATGGAGCGATAGAACCTGAAATGGTTGAGGGCAGTGTCGCTGCGATTCAAGCAAGGCATGACAAATTTGTACAGACAAAACTAAGTATAAAACAATGAAGTGAAGTGCTGATCGTGATGGACGCACCATATTTGTTTCACTGGTTAAATGCAATACATATTAACCTTTTGACTCCTTTCTAGCGAGGAGCTCAAATACTGTCTCCATGTTTTTTCACACAACTTTCTACACAGTGATTAGAGCTGGAGAGACTAATGCTACATTGCAATGCAGCAGGGATTGTGATTAACTTCAGTAGTACCTGAGTATTTTTACACCTGTTGGCAAATGAACAGTCACAGAGTAGAAGTGGAACAATGACAGTGGGATATTCATAATAAGAGGTACAGACAAGAGGCATAAATTTTTATATATATATATATATATATATATAAAGAAAGAGTTATAGCTGCTGGTTTTTTATCTGAGAAGGACATTACTGATGAAGTTCTAAGATGGCCAATTACTTTATTGGACACCCCAGAATAATGTAAAACAGTAACCTTTCCTGTCATAGCACGGCAGCTAAAAGAAAAGGCAGTATGTTCTTTTTTTTAACTATATTTTTAAACTAAAACAGCGGCGTTGTTACGCTTATTAGAAACACTCCCTTTTTTGAATCCTAGCCTGATCTCATCATCGCTGTTCCCATTTCCCTGCGTGGCAGTCCTAGTATAAAGGACTGAACTTGTAAAAACTGCGTTTGACCTGTAGATTCTCCATCAGGTAGAAACTAGTTTGTCGCTATGTAAAGTTGAGCTTTGTGAACCAAAACGGCTTTGCCTTAAATTTCAAAATGTATTTACTGAAACTATTCCAATAGCCCTGGCTATGTAAAAGAAAATAAATGCATTGACCTTATGATGACGGTCTATGCAACAACAATAAGTCATGTGGACCCAAAGCAGGTTGCAACAGAGCCTACAAATTATTTCAAATTCTATTTTCAGTTCTTGCAGATGTATGAGTCAATCATACACTCCATGAAACCCTCGACTCATGTGCCCAACAAATGTTCAGCGGGCTGTGACTCTGGCCCTTTGTAATTCATTTTTACTTCATTAAAAAGTACACTTTACTACATAACCACACCGCTTTTGGAGGAGTTGATTAGAAAGCAACAGAGGAAACGTCCATGCTGCTTGAATTAGGTATCGGTAGAAGGATCCTTCCTGCTGCTGCCTCATGTTGGCTCAGCCCTGCACAGCCATAATAAGAAGTTAACGCTGGCAGAGGTCCAGCCTCTTCTTGTGGCAGGCTTCGGAACTGCGCTCCAGATTTAACAAGACGACCTTTTAACAAGCATGATGATGTTTGATGTATGAACACTCTGCCTTGTTTGACAGCTGTTTGCAGTAAACTCCTAAAAGAAACAGGCAAGGAAAGCGAGCGAGAAAGCCTTCAGATTTGGTGTATTTGTTGTTGTGGTGAAATCCCCCCCAAATCCTTCATTAAGTGGATTAGGGTCGACCGACAAGAGACTTCGCAGATGTGTTCTGGAAAACATTCATGTTGTAGCCATTTTATGAGAGCACCAAAAATAAATTCTCTGACAAATACACCCCAAGCCTCCTGATTCACTTGAACCCTGTGCTCAAGACCTTGACAGAAATTAGCGTAAATGCACGTCTTTTTGACGCCAGTCCAGCTCTGAGTATCAGCGACTCAGAATTGTGGCCACCTTGTGGTTGAGGGAACATTTGAAACTGTCAGTCTGCACCACAGATGCGAGATGGATTTCAGACACGTTCTCTTAACTGGTTTATCTTGGTTGCGCTAAAATCCCGCAGAGCCCTAAAATGGTGAAAATCCTCCACCTTAAATAAAAACAGATGCCATTTTCTTATCCAGCATTTTAGCATTTCCCCTAAAAATCCCTTTCTCTCATGTGTGTGAGGAAGCCGCAGCCGCCGCCCAATGAGCACAGATGGCTGCGAGTGGGGATGGCGGCCAGACGGAATCTCCAGCTCCGTGTCATCACCCTGCACCCGCTGGCCACCGCATAGCCACCACGCAGCAGCCCATCACCACTCACACATCCATGGTCTGGAGACCCATGATTGGATCAGTTTCCTCTAATCCTGCTGTTCTCCGCCAAACACGAGCCAAATTGAACTCCTGCTGACATGGGCCCGACAGTCCGCATTCTCCCACAAATTACCCCTGTGGTGCTCTCAGCAGAGGGCAAAAAAACAGTTCCAGACCTGCTTGACAGTCAATGCCCGGGTGATAACTTATCCGATGTTATCATTTTCTCTCATATTGACGGGTTGTGGGTTCGATCCAGTGGCGCTAAAGTGCAGGATCACATCTGTGCTGCATAGTGTATCTGAAAATGGATGCTGAACGTAGCACGCTGCTGCATCTCCATTGATTGTTTGTCGTCACCTACATCACAGGAGCTGGTGGACTACTTGCGGATCCACTCTCACAGCGCGGTGTACTCCTCAGCAATGTCCCCTCCCGTCACCGAGCAGATCATACGTGCAATGAAGTGCATCATGGGAAAAGACGGGAGTACAGAGGGTGAGTGCCTGGACACTTTTCAGTGAACGCGGTCTTATTATCGGAACACATCTGCATCTTAACGGACAAACATTATGTCTAGCTCATAAAAATCTTAGCAGCTTTTCTATAATTTCTATGGAAACAATAGCAAACCGAACCAAGAGGGCAAGACCAATGTTAGCATTAGTTAGGAGTAAGTTCAGACCTGCAGGGAAAGACAAACAGCTGCTCGGTCTCAAAATGTGGTAGCAATTAAAGGGGTCTGCAGTGGTGGAGCGAGGCAGGAGGACGTGCAGTCCAGAGCACACGTGACCTTAGCGTGGAGGAAATCATTTTCATATGTGTGTTGTGAGGAATGCTGTACCTCTGAAAGGTTTCTGCTCTAATGGCATCTGACACAAGGGCAGGGAAGTAGTCATTACAAAACCAGTTGCAAAACTGCCGGAGCAATTCTTCTTGAGTTATTGGAGTTGTAGCTCTGCTAGTAGTGGAGATAGGAGGGCTAGTTAGTATCAAGTCAGGACATGCCGTGATGGCGGTAGCAATGGTGCATGAAGTAAAAGGCTCACACCAAAAGGAAAATATAAAATTCCTACTGTGTGGCACACGAGAACACACACATCTCTGCTGTAGATAGTTCTAGCAGGTTAATCAAGGTCTTCGAGCCTGGCGTTTGATTGTTACGGTGAATTCCAGTTTCATGCAGAGATGAGTGAGTTTCCCATCTGGATCTGAAACAGACATGCTTTGCATCTGACGTAGATCAGAGAAACAGCTTTTGTGGAACAGTCAGTCTTGAACTGCATAGAAATGAGGCAACACTGCAGACAGGCAAACAGATCAGCTCTAGCATCCGTCACAACGCTGTAAAAGCCCACAGTGACAACTAATGTCACTTTCACCCCCCTTTCTCTCAGTCTTCTGTTCCTCTCATCTTACTCACTCATGCTGAATTTCTCAAACTGTTTGCAGCTCTGATGTAGAAAAAAAGAAGTAGTAACGTCTACACATTCCCATTTACCCACATGATTTCAGGGTTTGGCAGCAGGTTTTTTTGACTTCCAAGTCCTCTGTCATAGCAGAGAGGAACAATTTACAAAATGGGTCCTGTACGTTTTGGCAGATGTCCGAATGTTTTCCCCCTTCTCTCTCTCTCTCTCTCTGCTGAGATAAGAGGATTTAAAGTGCTCTCTTCTATCCCCATGAAAGATCTGCCAATCTGTTCCCAGGTAATCAGAGGGAAACAGAGCTGTTTTCCAAGTCCAGCCCATGCCAAACTGCTGCAGCTGCAGCGCACCAGGCTCCCCAGTGATTCCCATTAGAAAACGGGGGGGACAGTTAGCGGGGTGGGCTTCTCTAAGCCCTTTGATTTTTTTTTTTTTATATAAGAAATAGACGTGATATCCATCAGATTCAATTTGCAAGCCCTTCTCTTCATGGAAGCCAACACTGAACCACCTGCTTCTCCATCTGAGTTGTTAAAGCTCCCATAAGGGGACTAGAATGGCCCAGATGGAGATGCAGGACTTGATGTGTGATGACACTGCAAAGAACTCTGCATTAGCTACTGCTGGCAGGTGCTGTTCCTCGCTGTAGGGGACAGAGGAACAATGGGCAGCAACTCTGATGAGTTGGTTCTTTACTCATGTCTCACATCTGATGGTGTTTTTGTTTTACTTGCAGGCATTAGACGAGTCCATCAGCTGGCAGAGAACACCAGATACTTCAGGGCAAGACTTAAAGAGATGGGCTTCATCATCTATGGCAACGATGACTCACCTGTGGTTCCAATCCTGCTCTACATGCCTGGCAAAGTCGTGTATGTACACACCTTGGATGGATGGATGGGCTTTATTTATCCCATATTAGGAAATTCCTGCATATGAATGAATACTAATGAAATCAGTGCAATAACCATGTGCAGCCAATTAGATCAGATACAATAAAAGGCTACGGTCAGCTCACAGGGTGCGAACTCTGCGTGAAATGGACAGCTAGACTGTGTGTGGGCAGAATGGGAATCCATCACTCGTCACCCAGTAGGCAACACGAGGATTGTTTTTGTCTTGTTGCTTGTTTATATATATGTGTATATATATATATATATATATATACATATATATATATGATGTCCAGAAAATGTTAACAGGTATTTGAATAAGCTGAAGGGAACAAGACTTCCTTGAGCAACACAAAATAGACAAAACTTGTAAAAGATCAATTTCTACAGTCATCTATGACAAACTTGATTGTTGTCTCTGGTTTTTGTTGTTGATCAGGGCTTTTGCTCGAGAGATGCTGCGAAGAAAAATTGGTGTAGTGGTTGTTGGCTTTCCAGCAACGCCGATAACAGAAGCCCGAGCTCGCTTCTGTCTGTCTGCAGGACACACAAGGGACATGCTGAACCAGGTACGCATTGCATTCAGGGGAGGCAGGTGAGGCCGTGCCTCACTGGCTATCAAATTAAATACTTATATTTATTCAGTGATTTGTACTGAAAGGTTATTTTCCATTTAACTCCAACAGTTTTAGATTATTTTTCACTTAAATTCACTGAATTTTCACATTTATCGGTAAAATTCTGGGAAGAGACGTGCGGTGAGGCAGCAGCCAGCTGAGTCTCATGGACTGGTCAATGACTCGGCTAACTGTGCTAACATGCTATACAGCGCTGTCTCTCTGTATGTCACTATTTACTATAGCCATATGAACTAAATTACTAGAGTTTATCTGATGTATGTAATAGTTGTTTTTTTGTCAACAACTGTATATGTGTAACGTGTTTATTGTGCTCAGCGATCATAAAACAGCTGGAAAAGAGGAGGGCGGTGAGGGACGCAATTTTCGTGCCTCATGGTAGGGGGCGCCCATGATCCCAGGGATTCTATTTGTGCCTTGTCTGCTGCAAAGTTACAGCTAGCTCCAATCTACAGCTAGCAAGTCAAATGCAGCGTTGCATCAAAATTTGTTCCTCAATATCTCGTTTGATTATTGACTGATGTTAATGGATTTTGACACAGTCGTGTAGGGTGGGGAGCTCTATCTTATCGGCAAATTTCATCTGGATCGGATAAGGCCAGGAAAAATATTACATTTTACATTGAAAACTCCATTTATAGATTCAAAAATCTGTTAAAAATACACATAAACTACGATTCACTTTTACTTTTGGTGGTTAGTGTATAAAGATGCCAAGAACGATTTAGAACATTTTGATGATGATCCAGATCACCATGTGGACGGTGTAACTCTAATTTGGAGGGGGTTGAGGTCTGTGCTCTCTGAGTGCTTTTCTAGTTAAATGTGGTTTTTTTTTCTGTGTACTTCAGTTTGTATTTGTAAAGAATGCTCATATGAAATGTTTAACATAACACGTTAACTGCTGCCAATCAAATGGTGAATAAGAAACTCTGTAGGTTCATACATTTGTAAATCTGATTATGATGAAGCCCGACTCACCAGCCATCAACCTCACCTCACCACACCTCACTGGCACACTTACACACCAACACGCATTCATCGCCAGCGTGTCCTCCGATGCTTCAGCTTTTCCCCACGAGTCACACACATTCTGAACCTGTTTCTTGGTCCTCAGGTGCTGCACCACCTGAACGAGGTGGGAGACGCTCTCTGTCTGAAGTTCTCACGACAGAAATATTCCTCTCGACCAGACCTTTTCAACGAGACAGAGTTTGAGCTGGGAAGCTGATACGACTCCCGACATCTTCCTTTTAGTGTCAAGGCTGAGTTTAATGAACAGCCAAAGAAGACCAACTGTTTGGCAGCTGGTACCTTTTATGTTTTTTACAGCACATTTATCTGTTCTTACTCTAACTTTTGAAATATTGAATACATTTGTTTGTAAATAATTAGATGATTTCACAACATTCTTTTGAATTAGTGTGAAACTTGAGTGCTGTGTAAAGTATCAGCGTTTTATTCTGAACAAATTTAAAGCACAAACAAACAACAAAAAAACCTTTTTTTTATTCATTTATGAATCTACTGATTAATCACACAGATTTTTCAATGAAAAGTTTATAAATGTATTTTTTCATGTTTTTTTTTTGTCGACATTCCATTTGGAAGCAAAATGATTCAACCTCAATTATATATGGAGTTTATTTTCTAAATGCGGCTTTTACTGAATACTACTGATTAATTTGCTCTTTTATGTGTTCCCCTTTGGTTTGCTGAATTTGATGAGTCTTCAGCTTTTTATTTTATTAAGATTTTTTTCCCCCTTACAACAAATGTTGCCTATAAACACTTCCTGTGTGTGTTTAGGAGTGGAAAGATTCTCCAAATGGCTGACTTCCCTTCATCCCAAGCGTTTCCCTTTCTGAACTGTCACATCTTGACACGTGGTTATTTACACTGCTTATGACTGAACTGACTGAGCTAAATATTACTCTGAGTTGTTCAGTGTGCTCCAAAGGGAACTTTTAATTAGATTTAATGATATGAGATGTTTTGAGTGCAACATCCCTTTAATCTCCAAACTGAAATGATAACCTTCCTATAGGTATTACATCATGGTGCAGTGTCTTTGATATTCAGTTAAATAAAAAAAAAATGAAATGTGTTTTGGCTTGTTTTGTGGTGAGACTGCTCATAGCCACCAAGTCACAACAGCGCAATTGTTGATGCATTAAAGACTCGATGGTCTCTTTCACACACAGGCTGCGTAAGAGCCGTGACGGTAAACATGCAGAGTATGCAGCACCTGAGCCAACAGAAATCTAACCTAGCAATTAGAGCTGAACTCTAAATTCTAGAGGTATGGGGTAATCATTTGATTAACACAAGAGGGATTATAAATGGATGATGAATGTGTTTTCACAATGTGCCAGAGTGGGTCCCGTCCACACTTGTTTGGCCTCTGCACTTGGCGTGTTTGTATGTTTTCCCTCCCCATAAACAGCATAATGATAACATGTGACTAAATGGAATTGAAATATAAAATGCAATCTATGGAGAAGGCATAGAGAAGGCTATATTTACCACAAACACAGATGTGAGAGACAAAGGGCTGAGAACGGTTTCGGAATGTATGGATATGTTATGCATCTGGACAACTTCTATATGAAAACGTACAGAAAGGAAGATGTCTGTCAGCCTGAAATGTTGTTTTCTTTATCAGCTCAAACTTTATGATTAATGTCACCAAAGCCAAGTGTGTATTGTGTTGTTATTTACGGTCGCTGCAGCAACAGCTCGAACAATACGCATCATCAAATTGCAGGCAGAGATAATACAAAAACACACTTTGTCCTTTATTGTGAACACATTGAACCAAAAATGTGCACGCATCCTGATGTGTTCAACATTTGTTTTGTTTTCATGCATTGTCCAAACTGCACTGTGAAGAGTCACGGTGAAATCTGCTCTGAAATAAGGATGGTTCTCATAATCAGAGGGTAACATGAGAAAACATTTATGTGTTTGATTGATGACGACACTGAAATTCATTGCTTCGATAAAGTTGACAGTGATGTCACTCCTGATCTGAAGAAAATACAAGAGTCCACAAGATACAGAAATTGTTTGCACAAGTTTAAATAAAATTTGACTTTCTGAGCCTTAAGGGCCACCACATTTTATTTTTTAATGGAATAATCATGGCTTCAATAACTAGAAGCTATAAAATCAGTTAAAGTCATTCTCAAATCTGCAATGTAATGATTCAATGTCCCGTGAAGATCTGGAGGAGAATGAAAAAGGTGGTGTAAAATGTATCTGGGTTTGATGTATTCATCGGGATGTCAGTCATTCATGTGCGTTCACTTTCACTTCTACTCTAAATGTGAATATTGTTAAATGCATGGTGGGTTTATAGCAGAAGACAGATGTGTTTCTGTAGGGTTTTACCAAACCCTCTTCCGGTTCTTGTTCTCCATAGTGGGTGCGTAATCAATGAGGAGAATGTGGGTTAAGATTAAGACATTTATATAATTAACAGATCAGTACAATTAGTTCAGATATCAGCGCTGAGATTCCAACACAGCTCTCGTGCCCGCGCTTCATTGGAATGAAGACGCTTCCTGCTTCGTCCTCACGTCATTCTCTCCCCTGAAGGCGGGACTTTGCCCCAGCCAATCTAAGCCCATGTTTATCTGTGTTGTGTGATGTCACTGTTGTGATGCGTTCAATTGAAATCAGTCATTACAATAACAAACTAAACGTGGTGCGTCCCTGTTGTTCTGTCGGCATGTAAACACGTTGCGGAGTCCCATCTAATATGGAAATTCCCTACAGTGTAAAAGAGACCAATAGCTTGAAGTCATTCTCAAACATAACTCGTCGCAGGCCGAGCTCCCTTCTGATCATGCAGAGAGGCAAAGTCCGAAAGCGAGTGAGATTTAACAAACAGTTTTGAACAGCTGCTATGGAACTCATATTTGAAAGTATGAAATGAAATTTAGCTTGAGGGTGACCATCATGTTGATGGCTTGTTTCAACTATTCCTCTGGTGGAGATCATATACTGTAAATGCAATTTGATTGTCTGTAGACAATTAAGTTAAAGTGAATCCCTCTTTCATATGAAATAATTTGATTATTATGATGATGATGATTCTTCTGGGATGTTATCTGCCATCTAAATCCGTTTGGACTATTTACTGAATGAAGTATAACATGCTGACTGCCAGGGATGGTGGTGAGCACAAGTGTTTCCAAGCTTTCCTTTAGTCACTCCGAGCTGCCTCTTGCTTCAGCAGAAATGAACTGCTGGCATTCAAAACATCTGTGCAACTAGAATACTGGTGGCAAGGCCCCAGAGACCTGCCGGCCGGCCTGCCTGCACCAGCCTCTTTTGAACTGCAGATCCAAATACACTGCACTTAAATGAAAGGCATGTGGCTGCTATTCTGAAGGGGGATCCTCTGCTACGCCTTTGATGTCCGCCACTGTGTCCAATACAGGCAGTCATTTCTCATCTCTGCTTTTCATTTAAATGGAGATTTTTCTATTGTGGATATGTTTTTTTTTTTTTTATGAAACAGCCAAAGAAAATATTTACAAGATTTGGACAGATCCGCTCTGAAGCTAGTGAGACTGTAACTGGAGACGGAAATGACGCTGGATTTGTTACACAGACTGAGATGAAGGAGGGCACTGTGGCGTGTTTGAGTACAGACGGATGCCATGAGGAATTATTGCTGTGTTTCTGCTTGATTCAAACATTCAATTCGCCCCAATAGGTATATGTGATATAGAGCTTTATTTGGGATATTTATATATTGATTACTACACAACAACAAGCTGTTGTAATTCTCGTAATTAAATAAATACCTACAGTTTTGTACATTCCCTTTGGCTTGTCTTTTCTGTTGATTCACATATTTAGAAATGATGCTGAATAAATCAGGTAAACTAAAAACAGACAAACAGCGCGCGTGTCGAATTGATTTTTAATGTAAATCTCCCGGTTCATTACATGCGTAACGCGCCCTTTTCTCTCTTTTTTTTGCCACAACAAAAGTGTTCGCTCTGGTTATGATTGGAATTGACACAAATAAGCTAATTAGATCGCGTTAATTATATCAACATCAATATTATTCCACTTGTACCCACGTCAAAGGTGACAGAAGACATCCCCGCTGTGGTGCGTAATTTGACAGCGGCCGGCACTTTGAAGCGCGCCATTTGTCTTTCCGAGGTGAAGCGTTAGGGCACCTCCCGCAGATTCAAACATCTGAGACAAGCCCCCCTGCTGTGACGCGTCAACAAAGGGGGCCACACTATACCCGAAAAGGGTAGTTTTCTCTGCACTGCACTATTTCAGAGCCATAATAATTAAACAATAAAGTATATCAGTGGTTTAATGCCCGTACAAATACAGACATTGTATAAACATCTACTATAATGTCCCCCTTTGAAAGAGGTTTACGAATCTTTAATGTTTTAAATCAATATGTTTGATTATGTGTGTAAAAAGAACTCATTTATCTGAAATACGACTGAAAATTCAGATATATTAGTGTTAACAGGATAAATCGCACAAAATTCCACCGACATTGTTTGGTGTCAGATCCGGCCGGATATATGGGGAGGACGGGCTGGGGGGATGAAAGAGTTAACCAGGGGGAGGGCGCGCCGCCTGCACATGGGCGGATGGCAGACTATAAAGCCACCTCAAGAGCGCACAACAAGAGCAGCGTGTGTCGCGGAGAGACACGAACTTTGATTTATTCAGCAGGTCGAGGTAGAGACGCGCCGCGTCTTCTTCTGAGGGGGCGTCCGTGCGGCCCGCGGCGAAATGGATGAATGCTGTTTTTGAAAAAGAAAAAAGAACTTTTACCTGGAGAGAGAAATACTTTTAACTGGCAACAAAAGGACATTCTCGTCGAATTTACACGTCGGTGCGCGCAGAATGAGGATAAAAAGCAGAGGTGCGTAAAGCGGCTGCAGTGGAAGTGAAGTAAACTGAAGTGTGGAGCGGACAATGTGGCGGGCGCACCGCGGAGCGACTTTCCCGAGCTTGGAGAATTGACGAGGGCGCAAAGAGCGGAAAGTTTTGATGCGGCGCGCTGGATCAAGTCCAGTTCCATTGGACAGAATCAGCGCATAAAAACAAAATCATAAGAGCAACTATTAAACGAGAGCAGCCCTTAATTAACGGCAGCCTACTGTTTGCAAAGGAAACCTACTGGATTTAAATTAATTCGCTCAAATTAATTGGCTGCACCCTCCACCGGTCCTTTTCCCTTCTTTTTTTTTTTTGCAATACTGGTTCCCGAAGTGGCTCCGAAGTGGTGTTGCGCCTCCTCGTCCCCGGCGGATCCGGAGATTGGAGTCTCTGCACCGGGAGGCGGCGGAGTCGGAGCTCCGGCCACAACGCAGGCTCCTAAGAGCGGCCGCGTCAAAAGGATGGTGCGCCTGGCGGCGGAGCTGCTGCTGCTCGTGGGACTTCTCCTCCTCACCTTGCACATCACGGTGCTGCGGAGCAGCCCGCTGCCTCAGGGAAATGTCACTCTGAGCTCGGACCGGGACGCGGCGCTGAGAGAGGTGAGTGGGGGGGGGTCTATAAGGGGTCTCATCTGGTCGCAGATGGGTTTGATAAACTTGCTCATGACACAATGGCTCAGGTAAAACGATGCCTCCTTTCCCTGGGAACCCTGGAGTTTGTTGACATACACACGGATGTGGAATCCCCTCGGCTGTCTCCCCCAGGGAATGTAGGAGCGCCAGCAGGAGGAAGGGGGTCCGAATCCCTCGGCTGTCTCCCCCAGAGAATGTAGGAGCACCAGCTGGAGGAAGGGGGTCCGAATCCCTCGGCTGTCTCCCCCAGAGAATGTAGGAGCACCAGCGGGAGGAAGGGGGTCCGAGAGACACCACCAGGCGCACCTCCCTATTATTGGGGGTTAAATGCTTGCTCAGGGCGCTTCTCTGTCATCATGGGCTCATCACTGTCATCCAAGCATTCAGATGAGGCAGAGGTCATAGTTGCACCCCTGATGGACCCCTAGCCCCCCCTCCCCTCCACCCAAACACAACACACAAAAAGAAAAAAAACTTCAAATACAGTACTTTGATGCACTGTGCTATTAATGCTCAGTGATAATCAAGACAGACACTAATTAGATTAAAGATATCGATGGATTTAAGCTCCAGAGGTCTTGATGGCGTCTGATATAAATGCAGCCTTACCTGACCTGTGACCCCGTCGAGCCTGTGGTCCATTTCACAGCAGGCTTCAGCTAAGTTTCACGAGGGAGACATTTGTCAACATGATACCACTTAAGACAGGTTTAACAATTTAACTGCTCGTTTTAATGTCGGCATAAAGCACACAGACTCCAGTACGGACTGAAATCCTAACTCGGGGGGGGGGGGGGGGGGGGGGTTAAGGGATCAACAGACAGTGTCAAACATCCTTCAGCTGCTTTTTGATGTATATTTAGCATGCTGTGGAAATACTTAAAAGTTCCACTGATAAAGGGGTATTTGTGTCTATACCAGTGTCCCTCCAGAAATTCTTCATTATGACCTGGAGGAGATGATTTGGAAGAAAGTTTTTTTATATTTCACTTTTGTCATTGTTGTCTGGCCTGTGTATTGGAGCAAACTTGTGTATAGTTTGATATTTGGGCATTTAAAGCTGAGGAAGTATTCAAAGAATTTATGAAATATTTGTCACACGGCCAAATGTTGGATAGGTTGAGCTGGGATGGGGACCAGAGGGGAGTTTCTCCTGAGGAATTGAGGTAAAAATACTCAACACATGCCTCCCATTCCAGCCTCAACATCTCTTTTGTCACTTGTCCAAGGGTTTGGCGTGTGATGAAAGAGATTGTCAGTCATAGCCCATGTTAAGAATAGCATAAAATGTTTTATTTTTTCCTCCTCATGAATAATCAACTTCAAGCAGGACAAGGCGGCGGCGGCCAAGGTGTCACTATTAAAATGCCATTGATAGAAACACAAATGAGGATGCAGCATCATGCATAGTGGAAAAAAACGCATCTCTTTGGCCCAAAGTAAATTATCATCACTGACCCATCCAATCCAATGTGGCAGTGTAAAAGGTAACGTGATTATATATTAAAGAGTATTGTCCATCTGACAATGTGTGCTGTAATTAATCCGGCTGATTTATATAGTGACTTTCTATTTTCAAGAAGTCACTTTTGAGCTCTTAATTCCCTCAAAGCCTCCATTCTTTGTTACATCCTATATAAGTAAATATAGACCCCACTATGTGGCGTGTGACAGGAAGGATGGCTGGGACGTCTACCTACATAAGTGATGTGCAGAAAAGCATCTGGCACAATGCGCACTGCCTTAATTTCCTGGCAGCCTCCCCGAGGGAAGGACCCCTCACTTGCTCCCAATTGAAAACGGAGTCATGCCCCTTTAAGCAGCCCTCACAAAATAAATAAAAAAAAGAAAGGGGGAAGCTGGAAAAGAAGAGGAGATTCTGTGAAGAGAGATGGGGGGGGGGGGTGGCTTGTGTGTGCAAGTGTTCATTCATGGCTTTTCAGAAGGGGGGCGGGGGGGCGACATCCTGTGAGGCCCCAGATGAATTGAAGAACGGTGTGTCACTTTTGATCTCTTTTGAGGAAGATGTGAGATGAGCGTTTGGGACTGTAAGCTGCCTCACCATCAAAAGGAGCACTGCTGTTTTCACATTCAGGTGATTTACTCTTATGCAGCGTCACACTGAAGTGCTCCGAAGTGATATGAGAAACCATCATGCTATTCTCATTAGGTTGGGTAGAACATTTGGAGGACTGAGATACGCGTTTAAGTACGCGTTGACGTATTTTACACAACTGATGCACAGCTGCCATTCCTTTCCTGTGACTAATTGTTTCCATTATTTTCAACAGCACCAAATCTCATATAATTCTAACTGCTGTAATGCTGAGACAGAAATATAAAATGTAAACTTCCTTGTTTGCCTAGCACACTGCAATGTTCCCATTAAGATTTAGTGAAATCCCAGTGCATTTGGGGAAAAAGCATCTTAAATGTTCCTGTTTCTGTGCAAGTTATTAACTGATTTCTGTTGGTCTGTCTCACAATTTCTTTTTTACAATAAGCTTAAGGCTTTAACAAACATCGGATATTTTGGACTTGTATCAGCATCGATGTTTGCTGGTACCAATAGATTGTAAACTGAATATCAACACACATCAACACAATAGTGTTGTCCGTTTTGTCAAGGCTTATAAAATCTATTACATTAAATATTGACTTTTGGACAAGTTCAACTTCATTTACACTTTTAACAGATTATTAGCAGTTTGTTAGACAAGAGTTAGATATTTAAAATAAATTATTGTTAAAATGGTAACTTAAAAATACAATCAGTTACATTTAACATTCACATAAAGCAGTTAGTAGGACATGGAGATGATGCATGCCGGAACAATCGCATCACTGTCAAGATAAGAAAACCGTTGAAAAGAAAATATGATTTCATTTCTGTAGGAAATAACATTAGCATGACGTTTTGTCATGAAAGTGAATCTTTAATCTTCTGAATCCATGGAGTCTGCATCTTTCTGTCTATTTGTGGTGTTTTTATTTTTATTTTTGCAGACTTCATCAATGCCTCAAAAGTCCAAGACTCATTTGCAAATGATAAAGGTAAACCTTTCAGCAGATAGTGCCTTTAACAAATCTTTTCATAGTCACAACAAAGATTTGTGTAGAAGCAAAACGTTTTCACAGCAGAGGTACAGCATGATGTGATACAAATAAAGATTCAAATGGGATTAGTGTGGATAGTGGAAAGTTAATCTGCCTGCAAAAAACTCCTACCGATTTGTGTTTTCTGGAACATACGAGGTGCCAACTGCAACTACCAATCACGGAGAACACATACCCGTAAGTAGAGAAAGTATGAGAAAGTAACATCCACAACTCAATAAAGCGACGTCTTTCCCTTGAATCAGTTATCGGAGCGCGTCTGTGTCCCGTAGTTTGGCAGAACTCTTTCTGGCATAGGGTTTAAATGATTGCTTGTATCAGCCGAATCATAAAACATCATTGTTTGGCCTGCAGAGCATCTTGTGTGGCCTGCAGAGAGAGACACTTGGGTAATCCATAACAATGCAATTCACTGGGAAGAGATCAAGCACCCTGGTTTACTGTAAGTTGCCGTATTTTGCTTGTATCCTCATTGTGACTGAAGCCGTGTGTGTTGCCTTCTCTCTCAGTGGAGCTCAGTTACATCCACCGAGTGACTTCTAAAGGCTGAAACTTGAGAGAAAGGGTTATCGCATGGGGCTCTCAAAGCCCAAGTCATTGTGATAAATCCAAAGCAAGTCCTGTGATGTTAACATAAGACGTTGATGGCTGATGCCCATGCTATAGTGTTAAAATGGCCCTTTTCTGTACTGATCCCGCCACCATTGCTGACTGGTTATAGAAAAGACATTTGCGACTGAGACAATTTGATCAGAATCTAATTCTTCATCTGTGTTTCTGCAAATTGTAGGATTTTGAAAATAAATGATCTAAAATAAAACCCACTTTTTTTTTCCTTTCTCTTTTTGGTGTCCAAAGGCAAAATTAAGATCTTCTGATTCTCTTTCCTCAAAATGATGTGCAATTACATAACTTTGTTTCTTTTTCTTTGAAACGCATCCGTGAATTCTTGTCTCCAGAAGTGAATTAAGAAGAGGAATACTAAGATTTACAAGTGAATTTAAATGTCATGTACATTTATCATCCTCCCTCCCTTGCTGTGTAGATCCATTTACAGCAAATGCACTGTCCAAGAGCGCACCTTGGCTGGACACAAACAGCTCTACTGGGGGGGTTTTATGCTCACCACAATGTGGCTGAGCTGACACGTTGTCTGTGACTGGCCACCGCAACTGCACGGCACTGCTGCCATATTCTCAGGCATCAGCCTGGCCACAAAAACAGTAGGGAGGATGAAATGGGACATGAAAAAAGGAAACATGATTGATGGATTTCTTTGATCTTATTTTCTGCCACCCCCCATAATGGATGATGGCCGACTGCTTATAGCTGTCTGTCCAATTGGGGAATAATTGTTTTGTCTTTGCATACCTGACAAGAGATGCATTCCTTAACTGTCCTTTTGGGACAAATTTCTACCCACTGCTTTCAGAAAACCAAATGTTTCATTTCTGTCTTCAGGGAGGCAGATGCAATTATTTTTGCAATGTTTGCTTAGGCTTCTCTGTTATAGCCCCGGAGCAGGAAAACCTTACATCGCTCATTTCTCCCAGCCAAACACCAGCGCATGCTAAAATTGTCCATATTATATTACTATGGTAAAGCAACAGCATAGTCTGTAAGTTAAAAATGGAAGAAAATATATAGTGTAGCCATGACGCTGGCTCTAAATGCAGGCTCTCCAGACAGATTACAGTATATTTTAGTGGAAGCAGACAAACACGTAGATGTTTGTCCACTGGTTCAGCCGCTCCTGCTTTCAGGGCTCCAAGTAGTCAAGTAGTCTGTCCATAGGATTAATGACAGAGGTCATGGCCACATGAACCTCTGTCAACAAGAGAGATCAATCGAATGTTGCTTAGTGTCCAGCCACTGGACATGTAAAGTGACACACAGGGCCCGTAGCCTAAAGATTTACTGAAGGAAACAATACAAATACATGTTTAATCTGATATTATGAATTCATAGAATAGAACTGATTCCAATTTTCTCTCCTTAGCAGAACAAAATAAATGCAAAAAGAAGCTCCTCCACTGAACTGGCTCCCAGAGACCGGAGGCCTGGTCAAGAACACAGGCTAAGCCACCGGCCTGCCAGCCTCCCTCGGTCGCAAGGCAGCAGCGTGCACAGGGACGGCCCCGGGGCTTTCCTCCTCGATCTGCACAACTTCCCCGACCTCTCCAAAGCAGACATCAATGGACAAAATCCCAACATACAGGTGATCGTGTGTGTCTGTGCACCTGCTCGTGAGCTTTGATGCTTTCATGTAAGAGTTGGCTACTCAAGCACAGAGGACAGGAAGAGCAAACAGGAAGAAGGAGAATAGTTTGGTGCACATCACTACCCCCCCCCCCCCCCCCCCATCCCCTTTCATACTACCCGGCTCATAGCGAAGCTTAAGATCAATATTGAGGTCCCATGTCCTTCATAGTTGCAGACACTAACCAGCAATGCTACTAACATGTGTGCAGGAAGACAGACAGCAGCTTATGCAAATATGTGGTGAGCTCTTGCCCATAAGTCCCTCAGTGGTGCAGATGGCTGAGTAACCACCACCATATTTAAATGATTCCCCCGTCTAATCCAGCAAGGGGGTCTTTCCATTTCTGACAGCATCACTGCTAAAGCCGAGCACGAACAAAGTGTATCACTTCTCTAGATGTGGGAACAGAGCGGAGCGACCAATTGAACAAGGGCGTGAGGCTGTGGGAGAAGGCGAGGGGCAGGAGGGGGGTGTCTTTGATCCTGGGATTCATCTGGCTTTCATGGTCTGGAGGAGGCAGAGTAGCCCTTTGAACTTCGTGTTTAGGTGGAGAGAGCCCAAGAGATGGGAGGGTGACTGTGGGGCAAGAGTGATGGTCCCCTCCCCCCTCATCTGGGAGGCATATGTGTTAGGATAAAAAGGGGGAAGGGGTTATATCATATGTAGGGATATCGCAACGTGTCACCTTATGGCAAATGATGGTCCCATTCTGCTCAAAAAATGCTACACGTGTCTTCTGTGACCATCGAGCGCCTTTAATCCGTGGACTTTGATTCTTTAATTCAGGTGACCATCGAAGTGGTGGATGGACGAGAGGGCCATGAGCCAGAAAAAGGCCTCCGCAAGGAAAGCAAGCCCAGCTGGGCTTCTCCCAACTGGAGGAACTGGTGGCCTCAGTCATCATCATCATCATCATCATCCTCTTCCACCACTCACCAAACTGAGGAGTACGATCTGAGGAGCAACAGCGAGGATAGCAACTTCCTCCGGCCACCGGCAGAATGGGAGCGGAGGGGAGGCGCTGGGGGAGGAAGCAAAGCTCAAAGCGAATACGGTGGGAATGACAGGAGGGTGATGGTGTGCGATGCACTGTGCAGCGTATTGAGGTGGGCTCACAGGCTCTTAGCCAACGCTTTCACAGAAGGACATCTTCTAATGTGGAATCTGTAATTTGCAGATTTGGGCAATTTAACCTGTCACCATAATAAGTGCAGTCAGCCTAAGCATGGCTTTGGGAGCCTCTGATTGAAGCCTTTAACACTCTTTTTTTTTTTTTTTACGAGAAGGCTTCCTCCCGTGGCGCAGAGCTCGCTATGTGACACCGTTTAAACGCCTCTGTACATCAAAGTTGAGCAGCAGGAGATGGGGCCAGAAGCACCGTTTCACTGCCCCATCATTCTCACAACACTCTCCAAAAGCAAAACCCACAGATAAATCTGCCTGGAAAAGAACTTACACTCAAAGTCACACAGCATGCGTCCAGCCCGTGTTGTAGCATGCCCAAACCAACATGGTTGAACAGGAATGCATGCGCTGTGGTTAATGTCCTTTTATCCACTCGCACTGCACAGGAGTTAAAAAGTAAGCCCCCTCCCCCCCAGAGCATAGCCCATTTTTATGTTTCTGGCTTGTTGCTGTGGTCAGCTCTCATCCGTATTTCATGCACCGCTGATAGACAAGGAAATGTTTTATTACCTTTCCTTCGCTGGAATTAGACGTTCATGCATGTGGACAGGCCACAAGGGTCATCTTCACAGACGGTTATTGGATTATACCGGTCTCGTCAGTGGGCTAATGGCAGGTTATTGCAACGGGTTCTGAGCTGCGACACGGCAATGGGCTAGATGCCTATCTGGCCTCTGTATTCAGACAAAATGCTTATAATGAGGGGCAGATGGTAGCAGAGTGGCATATCGAAGGCTTGGGCTCTGGCCAGGAATACTTCCATCCCAACATGCCCACGTTAATTCCCATTGATGGAGTACTGCTTTCAAGATGTTTGTGTGTGTGTTTGTGTGTGGTAGCGACGGTAGCGGTGGGGCGAGGCAGTTGCACAGCCTGGTGTAACTGTTTCCATGCATACCCATTACGTCTTCTCAACATTAATAGGAGTTAGAGAGGATTTCTTGCTATTTCACTTTCTATTTTCAAAACCATTAATCACAGACAGTGCATCTGATTGTTGTCTCTAGAGCCACTTTGTGAGCGAATGCCTCTATTTTCCCCGTAGCTTTAATTGGAATTTGCAAAAGTTCTTCCCTGCAGGAGACCTGAGCACCTCTGTCTTTATCGCTCTTTCACCTAGACTACATGGATGGAGAAGGCGACTGGAGTAACTGGTCGGTGTGCAGTGTCACCTGTGGAAATGGAAATCAGAAGAGAACCAGGTCATGCGGTTATGCTTGCACGGCCACAGAGTCCAGAACGTGTGATATGCCCAACTGCCCAGGTAAAGAGCAAAGGACTGTGTTCCAATTAAGATAGCATTAATGGGCAGGTTGTAACTGTTGCGGGTTGGTTTCATCGTTCTCTGCAGGTATTGAAGACGCCTTCAAGACAGCGGCTACTGAAGTGAGCCTGTTAGCAGGAACAGATGAGTTCAATGCCACAGAGCTCTTTGGTGTCGGTAAGATTTTCCTGTCTCTTCTGAAGCAGCATGGGAAAAGCACGCTTCACCTTCTGCTGTTGGAGAGAGGTGGGGAGATGTAACACTATCTGCGCTTTCCTCCCTGGCAGACACAGACAGCTGTGAGCGATGGATGAACTGCAAGAGTGACTTCTTGAAGAAGTACATGACTAAGGTGGCCAACGACCTTCCCAGCTGCCCTTGCTCCTACCCAACCGAGGTGGCATACAGCACGGCAGACGTACATGACGCTCTCACGCGCAGAGATTTCCGTTGGAAAGACGCCAGCGGGCCCAAAGAGAAGCTGGAAATCTATAAGCCCACGGCTCGTTACTGCATCCGGTCCATGCTGACGCTGGAGTCCACCACGCTGGCAGCGCAGCACTGCTGCTACGACGACCACATGAAGCTGATCACTCGTGGAAAAGGTGCCGGCACGCCCAATCTCATCAGCACGGAGTTTTCAGCCGACCTGCACTATAAGGTGGACATCCTACCCTGGATCATCTGCAAAGGGGACTGGAGTCGCTATAACCAGGCCAGGCCACCAAACAACGGACGGAAGTGCTCTGATAACCCTCAGGACGAGGACTACTACAAACAGTTCGAAGAAGCAAGGGAATTCTAGCCCACTGCATAGTGAAAGGGGGAAAAAAACCAAACACTGCTTAAGTATTCAGCTAAACCTCAAAAATGTTGCCAAAACCATTTAAAAATTCTCTTTTAAGTCAAGTAGAACATGAACATTTAGGCTCTGAGGAATAAGACTTACTGCTTATTTGAACCAAGAGGAATAAAATCCAACAGATGAGCTTTTCTGGACTTTTCTTGACTTCAGTAAACCCAGGTACAAAATAAAATATTGTTTGGTTTTCTAATTATCATTTTATCGCTCTCTTTCTCTCACTCAATAAAAATGAGTGTCACTAATCACAACTCAGATTTGTTCACTAAAGGGAGAACTGAGTTTATATTCTCAAAAGGGAAAATTCTTATAATAGGAATCCTGTTAAGATTGTGTACATATTCATCTCCGGCATAGATTCATGTGTTGTCAACCTTGAGTTTGGAAGGGGGTGGTGGCGGTGGTGGTGGTGGTATGGGGGTGGGGTTATTGAACAGGGTTATCAACTTTTCTCCCATTATGCCATCCTCATGTCAGTTTATTTAGCATGCACAATGTCATCTTATTCAGTTAATTTGCAACATGTCCTTTGTGTCCGAGGCAGAAAGTCACTGTAAAAAGCCTGCATTATTTTTGTAAAGTATTTATTAAGTTGTAGCTGCGTCTGAGTCGGTTGTCTATGACTGTGGTTTCTGATTCACACTTGGATGAATGCTAATTTGAGATTTGTCTGGAGCGCAAACCTGTAACCGATGTGCTTCTCCGTCTCAAGTTAGGATTAAACCATAATAGAAAAAGTATGTGTGAATTCAATTGTAAGGAAAGTTTTTTTTATATACTGGTATATGAAATTAAAAAAGAATTTTTAACGCCTATAAATGTCTTATTAGAAATAAAATCATTGCATCTCTCACAAGACACAAGTCTGTTACAACGGTGGAAATGAAGAAAACATCAATCAAGGTCTCATCAGTCGCTTTAAGATTCTTTTCCTCCTGTCAAAAGAAAGAGAAAACTCTCGACAATTAAACTCCCAACAGCAGTTACCGTACAAGACTTCCATTCGTTCCATCCACCTTGGCTCTCAGGCCAGGCTTTCTGATGGGATTGTGATATTTCTTCAGAGGAGGCGGGGAGGGTAAGGTTCCATTGAATGTGACTCAGATTCTTTCTCGTTGGCATGCATCCTCACATTCCTGAGTAATTTATCAGTGTACTCATTTCTACACACATACACACACACACTCAAAGCTACCCATCCATAGCGAGGACCTCTGACCATCCCCTCTCCTCGCTGAGTGCTGCAGTCATTGTCACACAGAGAACGCCATTCATGGCGCTCTCATTCCTGCAGTCTCGTGCACGGCACAGCTGACCGGGCGCAGGCCTCCTCTCTGTCTAATGTAGCAGGCCCCAGCACGTTCCACATCCTTGAGGCACGACTCGCAACCCCCTAGTATCTTCGCTGTTAAAACAAAATTCCACTGCACATCTTACAACCCATTTATTTCAATCACACTCTATTACCAACAACCCGCCCCCAAATATTTGCTGTATATCAAAGCGCTACATTATTTGGAGCTGTAGCCATAGTTCCTCCATAATGTGTAAAGCCCCCCCCCCCCTCATTTATCCCCGTCCTTAGTGAAAACACCGTTTGAGGTTAAAATTACAGTAACTGGCATAGATTGTTATCTCGGCAGACCGTCTGCTGATCCGGCCAAGATCAAAGTGAGGTGTTGCTCTGTATTTTGAGAGGCCAGCTGCGATTGATGACATGCCTCCACCCACTCCACCGTAGTATCTCTTCCCCAGACAGGCTCACGTGCCTCAAAGCAGGCAGTTACTCTTACGTCCTCATCTCTCATTCCATCTGCCCACCCCTGCAAACAGGAGCACAACACGATACCTGAGCTGAGGCGCAGGTAGGACTGCAGGTTCAGAGTTAAGGCAGACATACTGTAGTACAGGGAAAGCATGTGTTGGCTGCGGGGCGTCAGTAAGGCCTCGCTTATGTGTTACTATTTCCAGGACTCTGCTCTGGTATGTTTCAGAGGATGCAAAGCACCATATTAGTGGTATATTGTCAAGGATCCGAAAGGGTTCATTAAGCATCACCAAGATATGATTGTTGGTTATTTAGCCTCTATTTTTGTTATGAGAAGAAAATTACGTGCAACATGCTTGCACTGTTTTCGACTGAGACCGACAGGACCAAACTGTGGGAATAAGAAACCGACCAGTTAAAAAGGTGAGCGCAGCCAAAACCTGGATGAGTGAACTAAATGAAGATAAATCTCACTTTCCTGAGGAAATATGTCACATTAAACCAAGTCCAAGTGATATTTTGTCCATGTGGATGGAATTTTAGTTGTTAAACAAAAGCTGTGCATGCTGGCAATCAGGCATCTTTTTGTTTTGTGGTACAGTCCAGATGTGGCAGAGCCATTTTTAGCCTCTCTCCCTCGCGTTCTTTCACCGACTCCCTTGTGCTGCTACTTTATGGGTGGTGTAGCACAATGCAGGAAGTGTCTGGGCCGCAATACCGCAAGGCCCTAACGGCACAACAAACCTAATTAAAAGGTTTTTCTTTGGTCTACTAATCTGCAATAGCTGATCTGGATAAGGACGTTGCTCATAACAGCTCTGCCCCTCCAGATCCAACGCAATGTCACACTGGGGCGGCGCCACTAGCACTTTCTCTGCTATGGGACTGAATCTTTGGCGTTTCGGCACTGCAGTTTAGGAGGGAAGCTGAACAAACAGGTCATGACACTGCATTATGAGATTAGTGCCTTACTTCAACTGCTGCAGGGACCTGCATCACACAATCTAGTGCAGAAACATGGCAACGTACAGGTTTAAACAGTCTAATTAATTTGGCCGTATTATATCATCATGCAATGTTAGAGGCATAAAGTGGTTTAAGTGGCAATCTGCCTCTGGCTTAGGTCTTCTGCACCAGCTTAGATGAAAGCTAAAATAACACGGAGCAGCTCATAGATTCACAAACAAAAAGCTGTTTGACAAATGCAGACAGCACAGGGAAATTCTACTTTGCTCTGTTATAAAAGCCTTATTGTATTCAGTCACACTCTTCATTCACGGGCGGCAGTGGCTCAGTTGGTCCGGCCCTGGGCTGGGAAGCGGAGAGGTCCACTGCTTCCCTGGTTCGAGTCCCAGCTCTGGAGTGTGTGGTGACTGAAGAGGGGCCAGTCTGCCTCCAGAGCACTGCCAAGGTGCCCTTGAGCAAGGCGCCGTCCGTGCTAACGGTGCCTTCACCTTACTCCGCAGATGATGGTTAATAAAATAATTTCATTGGACTAATCTCATGACTAGGGCATCTCCGTGCTTTATATGCTCTGCTAACAATGTATGCTTGTAGAGACAATGGAGCAATTTTTGAGGTGCAATTGGTTTCATTATGTGAAAACCCCAAAAAAACCAAAAGAAGGCTTGATGAAAATGATCCAAGGTATCCAGAGAGGCCAGAGTGAATAAGTCATGATGTCCAGCACATAAAGGTAAGCACCGTCTGGCTCAGTCTGACAAAGGCAACCCCATTTCTGTGGGTGCGATACTGGAACAGAGTGGCAATGAGTGTCGAGGGGGTTGGTGGCCCTAAGGTGGTGAGGGGGGGGGGGGTTCACTGTGAGCACGGAAGCTGCATAGCCGTGATTCACAGTGACAGCACTGCCTGGCATGCGAGGACAGCAGGCCAGGCAGGCAAAGCTGTTGCCTTTGATCTTTATTTGCTCCACCGTCTGTTTTGCATTTAAGAGCCTTGCTGAGCGCAAGGCATTGGATACACCTTGAATGGCTCAGGGTCTCAGTCCTCATTTTAAAGACCCAGGATCGTCTTTCAAAGCTAAAGCGATCCAAGACAGACAGGGATGATGTTTGATGGGGAAGGGTCTGCGTTGAGTTGGGGCGAAGGTCTTCCAGCAACACAGATTATCTCTGATGGAAAGTAAGTGCTCCATAAAAAACACATGATCAAGCTAATGAATAATGGTGTGTGTGGAAAAGGGGCAAGGCAGCATACATTTCATTAAATGGACCCTCAAGATCAAACCAGGATCAGGAGGCTGCCAAACAAAAACAAACAGGCACAGCACCTCTTCAAGCTCCCCCTGACCTGTCAGATGCATTTTACACACTAAGCTAACGCGAGAGGCCGACCTGCTGGAGACCATCTAAATGTGGTCCTTTATATGCTGGCAGGGAGCCACCTTCCTCCCAGTAGCGAATATATTGTTCTCGACATCTCTACTGCCTATTCCCGTCAGACGCTATAGTGGCCACAATCCACAGCCAGCAGCTGGAGATGCACCCGAGTGGAATTCAATTATTGGACAATGCAATCTAAAATAGGAGCTTTGTAATGCAGATTTACGACAAATCAAGTTGAAGAAACAATTATTGAGAAATACTGGAAGACTAAGATAAAGTGGTTATATAATAAAAACTAAGTTTTTGTTTTCAAGAAGAAAAAAAGTGGCTCAGGAAAAAAAAGTATGTGTATCTGTGGAAGGCAAAATTGATTTCCCACTTCATTTACCACCGAGCAAACTCCCAGCCATACCTTTCTGGGGGGGGTGACGCTATAAACGACACGCTGTCCGCTGAGCTTGAACTGCTCTGAAAGCAGATTTATTTGGACACTTAGAGTGAAACATTTCATGACAAGCCCAAAAAAGTAATGACAAAAGCAAAAAATAACAACATAGATTTTATTTACTCTTTTAAGCACTGTGGAGAGCTGTGCACATATTACCATTTCAATAGCTTATACCATTTTATATTAGATGCATTTCAAGTAAAGAGGAAACAAGCTCTACGGTTTGTGGAGACAGTCATTTCTAACATTAACTGAGTTAAGTAGGAAAAACCAGAAATCCCAACAGACGTATCAATTTAGTCTTACTCCTTTCAAGTACAGTTCTCAAAAGCACCATTTCCAGGGTATTTGAGGCATATAAATGAGTTCTTAGCAGTCCTTTTATTTCAGCAAGAAAATATGTGTCTGTCAAGCACTATAGAAATATAAACTGTATTAGCATCAGTCTGGAAGTGCATAGCTTTCTGCCTCATGATTAACTGTCAAAAAAAAAAAAGTAGTTTACTGGAACAGATTTGTACATGCAAACTCTATGCATTCACATTTTAAAACAATCAAAGCAAGCATTCAATGGGTTAATTTATTATATGGTCATAAATGAGTTAAGCTGGACACTATGCTATGTTATACAGGATGAAAGAGAATTACAGTAGAGCTGTACTGAATGAAGCTGCTCTATATTTGTTAATGTATATAGCGTGTATACCATTCAGTTCTCATAGCAATAAATGACATGTATAGCAATTCTCTTGACAGGCATCTCAAGAGGTGCAATTGCCTATGTTTACAACTTAAAAGAATTCAGCAACAAATGAAGGTCTTGCATTTGAAATCCCTAAATGTTTGAAAACCTTCACTTTTGTTCAGCGACACAAACCATCGTGAACATCTACCCTGTTTACCTATATCATGGCTTATTTACAAAAAGGAAGGGTGCCACCTTAGGTTGGAAAAAGGTACAAAAGCAAAAGGCAATGGTGTATGAAGTCAAATCCAGGTGACACTGGAGGACTGTGGGGTAGAGAACATGCTAGACTAGAGGCAGACCGTGGCAAAGGGAAGTTCTCTAAGTGCACTAAGTAGAAGTTAACACCTCTTCCTCCTTTTCCTGGGCACCTGTTAAAACAGCTACAGTTTATTACTTCTGGCATCACAAAGCTAGTGTGTATAGTGTATGTGTGTGTGTGTGTGTGTGTGTGTGTCATTGGGTTGGACGGTTTGTGTTAGAGTATTGCTGAAGCAGAAGGGGGACAAACGCAGCTCATTCCACTACGCTCATCAGTCGACACACACCTCCCTCAATGGCCAAACACTGTCCAGGACGAGTCCCGGGTGGTAATCTGGATATGTGAGTCTGCAGGCAACAAAAGAAGAGACACTTACACAGTAATAAGCCATAGTCATCAACATGCCCCCCCCCCCCCCCACACATGATGCTTGTTTCGAATGTGCATAAAAAATATATGAATGAAGTGAAACGATGGGTACAAGGAAGATGCAAGTGTCAGAACAAAATATGTTATGCAATGTGTCTGCAATATGTAATGCAATGCTTCAATGAGACAATAAAAAGGACCGTGAAGGTTAGACGTTATGGAGATAAGGTCAGAGAAGCCAGACTGATGGTTTGGACATGTCCAGAGGAGAGATACAGCTAACAGATACAGCTTTTTAGCAATATTTTCAAAACAGTCCTCTACAGTCCATTAAACGTCATTCTTCTATCTTTCAGCTCTTGAAAAAAACTTGTTTGAAGTGTGTGAGGTAAACACTTACACTATGTGGCACTGGAGGCCAACCATTAATTATGTGTTCTTTTGTAGTAAATGAAGTGATAATATACCTTTCACATAAATCAAATGCTAATGTCAGAGAGGTGTTACTTCCTCTTGCCATCAGGTGATGCTATCTCTATAATTAGATATTGCCAAGTAGATATTGCCAACTGTATTGAAAACAATTGTTCAGCTGCCACTTAAATTCAGCTAGAGTACACTACAGTACATATTAAAGCTCTCCACACTATTTAATTTGTCCATTTGAATGGTGTTCCGCAAGCCATACATTGGCGGACAGAATCTATTCCAAAATTCCCCTCCACATCATTGCAGGGGATACTAAAATAATTTACAGAAAGACCTACACAACCAGACAGGCTTACATGGGGTGAAGGAAAGGCTAACATTGTGTTTGATCTCCTGAGGTTTCACCATATGTCTGGGTTTCACTCTATAAGAACAGCAAATGTTAAAAGATAAATGATTCCGATAACAGAACACAAAACATGTACACGTATTGTAGCAGTGATGGACAGTTTAATCAGTGAAGTTTAGTCACAGTGTGCAGCCGAATAACAACGTCTTGCATTATAGACTGCATGAAAACGGAGTCATATTGAACCATTTTACTAGACCCTGCATTTCTTGCTTGAAGGGTCTTCACTGTGCCAATTTAACGTTAGTGGTCTCTCTGAAATGTTGTGTTTTATACTGCAGTTCTTATGTTGACTTAACATCTTTTCCCCTCCTAAAGTTTGCAAAATAAAATATATATATATTATTACATATACTAACATATACTATTACTATACATATATGTGTATGTCATTAGATTCAATGAAAGACTATATAAGAAACCAATTTCACAACCTTAGTGGATAGCCGAGGTTGAAATGCATTTTCTGAACCCATGACACACACCCACTGGCAATCTACAAGATAATGTCTGTTGCTCGGCGTTTCTATTGTGGGACGTTTTGCAGTTCTAAAACAAAACAACTTACCATGGATGGACATTTAATTACAAAAGGTATAGTGGGACCAGGTGCACTTATGACCAAACTCATGTTCAAATATGGTGCAAGGCAATCTTTGTGGTCCCACAGAAAGAGTATGCAAGTCCCCTCTCTGCGGTTTGGGATTAACTAGGAGACAGTATCGGGAATCACTGTAGCTGACAATACTTGCGTCCCAGGGGAGATGAGGGTATTCAAACCACACCACCAAAATTATGTTTCATTTAAGTGCTTCTTCTTGAGATTGGTTTTAGTGGGATTCACAGCGGTCATGGCTCGGCTCTCAAAGTATGACTGCTGCATAATGACCACATGAAGTCCAAAGACATCATGTGAGCATTTATGGATGGATGAACGGAACAGTCTAGTGTTTTGTGCTCGAGCAGAGGTATAGACGAGGAGGAAAGTGGCAAACACAGCAGTGGTACTTCAACTGAGGGATCAAAGGTGACTGACTCTCCCTGTGCCAATAGCAGCTGTCATCCTTCTTCCTCACTGGCTCCAGCCTCAGGGCAAGAGTCCATCCACTTATTTACTGGGCCACTGAATAGGCCCGACATCACTCCTCCAGTTACAGGAGCCTTCATGTCTACTGGACATCTTTTTGTGCAGGCTTGGCCCCTGGCACCCTAAGGGCATCTGTCGCTCCAATGGGACAACAACCAGAGAAGGCCATGCACACATGGCAACACTCTCAGGGGCTATTATGGCTTCAGGACCGCTCTCTGGGTTTGTCTTCTCCCCTTGATCTTCTAGAGATGAGGTTAAATAGAGGCCTGTTCAAACTGTTTTGAGTGAAGGTCCATAGCTGAGTCTTAATCAACTAATTGTGACATGTTAAATGTCTTCCTTTTGAAGTTTGCATTTCAGAGGGAAAGAGTTTTACAGCTGAGAATACTCAACCGAGCCCAATTAGCGGCTATCTGTATGATTTCTTATATTTTGCAGGAAAACCGTGCCTGACAATGACAGCAATGACCCCTGACCCAACATACATACATATTGTATGTTAAGCCCTTAATTTCTGACTCAATCTGATGGGTCAAACAGGAAGATTCAAAGATTCCTTCAAGCAAACAACTGAGCAATTATACCACCACAGTGCTTGGAGAGTAGCCTTTCAAAAACTTAACAGCTGCAACTGAAGTCCAGCCTACAGGGACACAGTAAATGAGGATGAGTAGGGCTCCAGGCTAAGAAGTAACACGAAGATAGATGTGTCAGTGCTGAACTATTAATTCATATTTACAGTTAGTTTTGCTGTTAAATCTTAATCTCAACTGCAAGAAACCTTTTTGAAGATTTAGCTCACTTTTTTAAACAACATGACAAAGTACAGTACTCTAATATTTAGATTGTGTTAATTAGTGTTAATGTTAAGGCGGGGGGGCAGTTCAGTTATTCCAAAAGTAAGTTTTAGTGACCTTATCAGGCTAGTGGGCCCCTCATGTCCATCTCAACCTCTCTATCATGATGTGTCACATATTATAATTGTATTTTAGCTCCATTTAAGTATCCCAACTTTGTTCATTTTGAGTACATTTTTACAGATGCAGCATAACCTATGAAAAGTCCAGTGAAGATTAAAGAGGAGGAAATAAATTTAAAGTCAAATAACAGCTGGGACAAATACAAAAATGGAAATACAGTAAACACAAACCTACAATGAGCATGTCAGCTTGATACCCGCCGACTGAAGGGACTATGACGGAACTACAACAGAGTCACAGCACCATGTGACAAACAGATTTCTATAGTATCTTGGAGGAAAAACAACATTCCTTGGTGGTATGAAATTCATTTAGAAGTTGGAGAAGCCATAAATTAACACCACAGTGTGAGGCAAAGGATAGATTTAGCTCTGAATATGCCGCTGTTCCTGTGTTGTGGTATTCACGCGTTTCTTCTTCAAAACGTACTCCAGGTATGATGGATAATAAAATCAAAATATATTTTGTAACATGCAAAGAGGAAAACGACCAGTAGGTCTGAATTGCATGCCATTTAATTTTCCTTGGCCATAAACTATATGAGCAGCAGCGCTTTTAAGTGATAATGATGTCCATGAGGAGGGAACTGAGCCACGGCAGTGGTGCTGCAGATCATGCACTTCTCTTTCATCTGTCCAATCACGAGAAACAATAGTCTGTTTCAGAAGTGCCGATGCTGGCCTGTCCATGCAGCTCTGTAGAACATGGCATGATGCTCTGATGTCCCATCCAGTGCAAACACAGGTGAGGGTTCAAATAAATCCAGATGCTCTACCTCTGGATCGCAGCTACTTTATAGCCATTTTACACACTAATGTCAAAAGAACTATGACACAGATTCAACTTTCTCCAGCAATAATATCTGATTGAAAAGTAAAAAAAAAAGAAACCCAAGGAGGAGCTGCCAGCTGGCCTGACATCTAAGACATTTTGCACTGAGCTATAGCATGCTTTAGAGTTCTCCTGGGTTCATGAAAAAGTCATTTGTTAGAAAAAGTACATACAAATCAGAGAAGCTAAACATTGTGAGAGAGAAGCAGAAATGCCATCGTACAAATCGGGTCTGAACTCTGTCCTAAATACATCTATTACTGTGCATCCCTTTCATGCTCTTATCACAGAGACGCTACAACGCCCATTCGGATGCTACGAGGAATGGGAGGAATGCCTGTACAATAACTGCAGGGGTTGTGGATGGCTCTGGCTCTTAAGACAACTCAGTGGGCTGGAACGTTTCATGTGCTTAAATCAGGGTGAAATTTATAAATGGGAGCACAGATCTTGACAAGTTTTCTTCACCCAGTATTTGAGACCAGGGTAAAGGAAGAGTCTGTGATAAACTGCCTTTTCCTGCTGCAGCTCAAACACCAGCATTAACCGCCATCTGCAGTGTTAGCTTTGCTACGGTGCATAACAGCAAAATACATGTTCTTTTAAGGATAACAATATCTTCCACTGGTTTGTCTCTGCCGAGTCCATTTCACATGATCATTCTTTTGCACTTCACCAATGAGGTTGAAGTTCCCTATAATTCTGATGCCTGCTATCTGGGCTGGGAATATGCATGAGCCACATTCACCTTAATGCACAGACCGTGTTGTAGAATGGGTTTAGAGCCACAGACATTATAAGTAGAACCTTGTCTGGCTTTTAGAAGATCACCAGATGGGAGATTAAACTAATTGTTTCTGTTACATTAACTATGAGCACAGACGGGAAGCAATGGGTCAAACCTTGATTTGTTCCTGTCTGAGAGCAGTAAATGTGAGGGGGATCTCAAGTTTGATGCTCAGCTTTCCTGTGCACACACACAAAGCTTGCGATTTTGACACTAAAGTTTACATTCCAAGATGGAATATTAAAGGATAAAACGCTTTCTATCTGCCTCCTGTTTTTTTAGTACCGGTGCTTGCTTTTTTTAGTACCGGTATTCTCAGATATGTTTATTTGGCCACACTGATTGATGGGACTGCTTCAAAGAAACCAGTCATGTAGTCCAGTGACCTGACTGAGCAGAAAAAGAGCCCTCATCCACAGCAAACGAGTGTCTCATCCTAATCCAAAGTATAGGACAACGATTAATTTAATTTCCATCTCTGGAAGTCAATATCAATTAGCACACAGTTAAAATCAATGAAAAAAACATGGAAAAATTATTTTGGGTGTTGCCATCCTGCTAAAGGAGTTACTAAAAAATACAACTTGCAGAGGAAGTGACTACCCCTTTCCATCATTGTTAAACAACAGAAAAGAGCAATGAAGATTAAAGTTCACTGTGTTTTGCTCACTTCACATTGGCACATGTGTGAAAGGGCAGTTTTCATGTCCACATTCCACCACAAAGCCTAATATACAGAGTGCATCTGACAAATATGCAGATTGATACTGATATCCCCAGTGCTGCATGACTCTCAGTAAACTTCATGGTACTCTGGGATAGGGATGGGGGCTCGGAGGGCAAACACTTTGAAATCTGAGCCAAGCTTGAACAACAGTGCCCTCTCCTTATACAGAGTGACACAGATACGCTGGCCAAACAAATCAGTCTTAGCTGGGACCCAGTTAAGAGCTAGGAGACTACAGGATTGAGCTCTGCTGCTGCGAAGGCCTCACTGTTTGAGTTAAACAATTTATGTACTTAGAAGATTTACTTCTGGATAAGGGTCACCGAGCCAAGCTGAAACATTTATGATATAGTCAGCTGCTATCCACCAAATGATGTCTACTTAAATGATTTAAAGAATACATGCTTGTTTCTAAAATCTCTCTCTCTCTCTCTATTAGAAGCCCAGAATCACAAAGGTTCTTCCCAGTTTATTTATGAAAGAACAAGAAGCAATACTGTACATTCTTCATTCAAATATTAAATCCGCAGTGCATCACAGTTTGACACTTAAAGGACAGATGAGCAGAAGAATATGTCCCCAATCCTAATACAAAAAATTGAGAATAATTATATTTTGTTGCATTGGCAGATGCAGAGTTTAGGAATCTGCTTACACTATTTATCAGTATACACTTATGATTCAAAGGAAGCCATTTTTGCTTGTCAAGCTCATTTGGAAGCTCACCTTTGCTTTGCTGTCTTGGGCAGACATGTAGCCAACACACATGCTCTCTGTGGTGTGACTCCATAGGAACTCCACTGTGAAAATACAGCACACAGCTAATTTAAGATGCACCCATATACAGCACATGGGGCATATTGAATAGAACAGTAGCATTTGATCAGGCAATTTCAAAGGCTTGACATGATAAATCATGAACAGCTTTCCACCTACCAGAGGAACATGCATTCAGGCCACTCAGACACTAAACTGCAGTACAATGAATGATGAAAATATATGACCTGCAGTTGTGACATAACTGCAGAGTAAGGCATGCCTTATGAGAGAGTAAACCACAAGGTGCACTGCTTATTCTTCTCAACAAATACAACGCCCTTTGAAAGCCATGTTCTACCTGTGGTCTACCTGTGGTCGACAGATAAAGTCAAGCAGGTACTACATGTCTGAGTGAGAACATCTCGGTATTCAATTGGATATTATACGTCAGGACTCTTCTACCATTATAATTAATTTGAAATCAAGATATTCCATCCACTGGGGAAATATTTGCTCTGCTTTGTAGATTTGATACAAATCATCAGTCGAAATGGCATTATTGAAATCAAGCCTGAAGTCATATGGATCTAAAACTCAGATCAAGTTAATTTCCATGATGTAAGCTTTGCAAAAGGCCAATTCTCAGCGGGTAGAAAAAGATCCACTTGTGCAATCAGCCGAGCTGAGCAGCATTCAGAGAGCCTCCACTTGAAGAAGATTAGCCGATGATTCGATGGTTGGAGGTCTGTGCTTGAATATGAGATGAAGGGAAACCGGAGCCTGACGGCGCAAGTTGAAACACTGACCACCCGCTAGGAGAAGGACTATCTAGATATTTAAGTCTTAAAATTCAATCTCACTGTACAGTATGTTGCACACCGTAACGTGACCTAAGGTGTTCACGGCAAGTGCCACAACACTTCATCAACTTCTTACCCAGCAAACCCTGAAGATTTTGAGATGGTGGCGCTTCCAGACATCTGCAGCAGCGCAAGACAATTACTCCGCCCAAAACACGATCTTCATTGGCCAGAAAGGGTGAACCTGGACACACAGAGACAACACAATACTTAAGGTGACTCAATGAGGCCCTCAATTAATAGTTTATTGTATGGCTTTATTTCTCAAACACGGACAGCTTTAAGAAAAGAGACTAAAAAAATGGTCTTATTAGATATCTGTCTTCTCCGATTAAAAAAAAGGTGTGTGCTGCTTTGTTTCTCGTCATCTCATCATTTTAATCTATACATGCCACTATAATGGCATAAAGAAAGCATGTTCTTCTATTGTAACCTTCTATTGTTTTTTTTTTATAGTTTTTTACATAGTTATTTTTATACTGTTATATTTCTATTAATGCACCATGCGCATTATGTCTATCTCGTATTTCTGATTTTGTTGAGTGGAGCAATGTTGCTGATGGAATTTCCCTCTGGGATTAATAAAGGATTCTGATTAATACAATAATCTAAAGAAAAATAACTCAAAAAGCTCTGAGTTGGGAAAACAACAGAAAAGTGGGGTAGAACAACCTTTCCTTCTCACTTGTTGACTAAAATTAAGAATAACCAAACGTGAATGAGGTCCTGTGTATGAAAAATACTTGGATGGCTGATTAATGTGGGGCAATAAAGGAACAAAGGCTTTGTTAGGAAAAGAACAAACGATAAACAGCTTCAGCATGTCTTCAATTGTCTCATAGCAATAAGAAAAAGAACACAATAGTGCGTTTGCTGAAATGTCTGTCGTGTCTGCATACCATTATTTCATTGCTGATTTTCATGGAGGTTTTGGTTCCATGTTATAATGTTTTCTCCACTCAAACACACATATATATATATATATATATATATATTTTTTTTTTGCTGCTGTAGCTTAGATGATCATTCATACCAAATACCTGGATGTATGCTTGTGTACGTGCATATGTGTTATCAATGCTCTTCTTAGGGCAGGAATTATGGCTCTACGTGCATCTTGGAAGGAAACAACTACAGAATTAAATCCAAATTGGCTTCGTCTAGCCAGTGCAAACGTCTTATTACAGATGTCCATCACAAAGCCAAACTGGGACAGACTTCTAAAGGAGGCCAAAACAAGGCAGAAAGTACCACATGTTCCCCTGCTCCTCGTTCTCTGTCCTAGTGGTCATTCACAGGCGCATTAAACACACTTAATTCATTCTAAAATTGTCCACTCCTGAGAATACAGCCAAAAACATCTTACATAAACTTCAACAAAACATTCATGCCAAAATTGTTTGTGGCTGTAGTTATGATGTCTGGAAGGCCTGTTTAAACGGTGAAAACAGTCCATAAATCTGGCTGCTCTCGTTCTACTTTTTCCAAATAGTTCCAGTATTTTAACTCGCTCTTGATTTGCAACATTGGTTTGAAGAATTATTTTTCCTTATTTCAGCCAACAATGTGTTTTTTTGCAAACACATTGTTGGCTGAAACTAATGTCAATGGAAAAGAGCTGGAATGAATTTGAAGGACTTACTGATGAACTTGTTTTGCATAGCCTCCAGCAAAGCATTGTGGGCATCTTCAGACTGCATAGCAGCAGAGCACTCCCGTGCCAGCATGGTGCGAATCAGATGCTCTCCACAGCCTGGCAAAAGGTGCAGACACATATGAAGCTGTGTTAACAACAAGTGTGAACTCATTTCAATGAGAATTAAACAAGAACCAGTGAGTTCATAAGAGAGTGGTGGTGTAGTTCCTTTAAATCACTCATGACAGACTTCAAGGCACAATAATAAAAGCTGATATTTTTTTTACACCGCGGTATATGGCATTGATCACAGCTTGCCTTTGTATTTTTCACAGTTTAAGACAAACTGAATAAGTAATCTTTTCTTTTGTATTTCAAAATAAAAAAATATTGATATATTTTACATAGCAAAACTAGATTGGATTTTTCATCTAAAACAAAAGCTTTAGTGCTGCTTGACGTGACTTGAGCAACTTTGAGAATTAACATTTCAGGTTAAAATAAGAGGCAGAAGAGTACAGCTGCTTTCTAAAGGGCACACTGACAATAATTTCTAAAGTAGGGTTTGTATTTCTCTTTCAGCTTCCCATGCCCAGATTCCCAGCTGGTCTGGGAATTCGTAACAGCAACCACCCAGTATTAATTTCACTTCTGTTCTAGCTGCCTGTCTGTAAATGCAGAATGTGAATGCATACTTGCAACAAGTATCACCGTTATACATTCATGCACCAATTTCACATTAATAGATTTGAAATTTTCAGGCTACCATTATGTGCATTTTTAGAAAGATAAATGTCCCATTTAAGCATAAACTGACAAACATCAAACATGCTTTTTATTGAAAAGCAGTGGAATAAAAAGTAGAAAGTATTTTTAAGAGACCACTGACAGCTCTTTCATTGTATGTGTGACTTCATGCTAAACACAAAACTAGCAGTTTTATCCTTGACACAATTGTCTTATTCTTCACAGAAACAAAACTGCAGTTGATAAATTTGGTATAAACAATGTGTGCAAAAGTTTCATTCATGCTAATGCTCTGTATTCAGTCTAATAAAAAAAAGTCCAGCAGGGTGCGCTCCAGCTGGATCCAAATCAATTAGCACCTGAGTGTTGACTGATGATCTTCATTTACGTGGCATTCAGTATATGGGAAATTCCAGGGATAGAAGCTCATTTAGCAAACAAGGAACCATAAAAACATGGGCAGCCTGTACCAATCTCTCACCTTACCCTCAATCACTTCCATGTAGAAGTATTACAGGTGTGATTTAGTTGCTTTCTAGAAATAACAAATAGAGTATGACCTACTCAGTACTTAAAGACCAATGATAAATCCTATACTGATGCGGTTAGCTGCATGCTAACAACAGGAGCTTCCTGAAGTGTAAAGTCTGTCCTTATGGAGGAACAAAAACAAAAATCTAAAACACATCTGGCAAAAAGCTCATATGAAACCCATAAAGTTTTGGGAATATAATCTTGTTGTTTCTGTAAACACATAAAATATCAGGTAACTACAAAACAACCGAATGCAGGTCAGTAACTCTGGAGACCAGATGTCTGCAGCAATTGGCAGTTCTGTTTAACAAGAGCAGAGCACAGGATTGGGACAGGTAGTGTGCCTTTTGTAATGTAGTTACCATAAACTACTTAGTCACAGAGGACCAGAATACCATAGTGGGAGAAACTGCAGAAAGGAGACCAGAGCAGCAACTCAACATTTGAGAAGTGAAAAGAGGGCATGATGTGGAATGTGACGGCCAACAGCAGCAGCAATAGGAAACAGCAGTTTGTGAGCTGTTCCCTCGCTGCCCACAGCAAAAACCTAGGCCAGGGAAACGCAAATAAAATAATAAACAATGAGCCACGTGAGATGCAGATTATACAACACACAATCAGGGGGGGTGTTTGATAGAGAGGCAGATGGGTGAAGTGGTGGGAAGGTGAAGGGAAGGGTGAAGATCATGCTGCCTGTGAGAGCCTGAAAATGACTGTTCTTTTGATAGGAATGCCTTTTATGTTAAGAAATTCAAACCAGGTGTTGTACTGGAACACACATTATGTGCTCCATACCCAAAAGGAAAGCTTTTCTCTTCTACATGACATCAAAAGCAAAGTCACAATACACCACAGCGGGATGAGAGCACAAACATTTAGATTCCAGCTACCGGGCTAAGTGATGAACAGCAGGCTGCTGCCACGTGTGTGAAGTAACAAAGATCAGCACCACAGATCAGCTGAAATGTCTCAGATTACTTATCGCCTTAAATCAACAGCCACATACCTTCATTACCAAGCAGGCCTTTTCTGAGATCCTAAACGCACAACTCCCTCTGTATTTCACAGTTTGAGTAATACAAATGAGATTATCCACAAAACAAATTGGTGAGTTTTAATGAAATATGCCAGATAATGTTTTAATTACCAGATGAGACATGTACTTTGGGCCTTCTAGATAGCAGATGCTATATTAGGTCATACAGGCCTGTGGTTATGATTATATAGCACAGAGTTCTAGGAATTACAGACATTAAACAGGGTCTGCCTGTTTTTGTTATGCTTCCCAAAGATTTCACACTGAACTGCAGCAGCATATATTCACACAAGCTTAATGGGGGAGGGGGGGGGGGGCAAAATGCTGCCTATTTCAACCGTCCAAGTGCGTTCATCTGCACTGATATGCATTTGACTACAGATACACATCAAACGGTTTTAATGTTCCACAGAAACTCTGTCACAGATGTCTACACATCTTAAAACAACCTCTCCTGCTCATATTGAGGACTATTCCGCTCACAACAGGTAATACTGCTCTCAGCTAAAATAGGCACGCACCCATTTTTGGGAAAGGTGAAGCTTGCAAACTCAGAATGCTCACAGTTTAACTAGCATAAGGAAATAAGACCATGGAAGTCAAATCATACAATTTAACAGAACGGAAAATGATATACAGTACAATTCAAACATTACATAACAGATGTGCTTTTCCTGGAAACAAAAACCTCTGTTCTTAGTTTTAATTAATTACATGTAATTAATATTAGTTTTAAAATTAATTACATGTAATTAATTATTCCTACTGGTAGTAAACTCAAATATACTAGAAGAAATGTGATCTGAGTAAAGTCAGCCACACTTTAAGTCACACATTTACCATCTTTCCACTGCAATCCAGCAGCTCTTTCTCCATCACAACTATAGCAGGTGTCTCATGTCAAATGTCACTGCAAATCCACAGAGCTTTGCAAAGCACCTGGCATGGAGCTGCCTAACAAAGAGGGGCAGATCATGACAACCAGTGGAGGAAGTAAAGAATGAGAATCACACGGCAGAAAGTGTTGGAAGTCATCGGAAAGTATGACCAGGCTTAGCGTAGCGTTACTCACTGCGGCCAAATATGCTGTTCGTTTACGACAAATATCTGTCTGTGATTCATACCATCACTAAAACAAAAAGGAATGCTAGTTGTAAACATGGGAGGGAAAGTTGGATACACAAAAACAAAACTATGAAGCAGGCAGTGGAGAGCTGCTGCGGTATACCTGAGGTACTCACTGCTGTAGAGTAAGGGTTCATATTACAGCCATTTTCTGCCCAGCAGCCGCATCCATAATGAGCAGCCTGAGCAGGGAAAGGGGAGAAGAGGACACTCAAGATGCTAAACAGGTTCATTGTTGTTTCTGTGCAAATATTTCTGTTTCGGAAGTATTAAAAAAAATCACAAAAACACTACATTTGAGTTCAGGGCAGAATAAAATCATTAGAAATGTTCACCACAGACTGGAACATCTGATCCTAATTTATATTACCACATCATCAACTAGACTAGAACTGCATGGCTGCACTCACAACAAAATAGCAACAATGAAGTCATGGCAGTAATCCAACTGATTGATTCAGTCTGTTCAGCCCCAATATATAATGACCCCCACAGTTTTTTCATGTTAAGCTGCTATTACCGGTAATACAAACTGATGACTTCCTGTAGCTGTCTCAAAGTAAAAGCCTTTCATCATGGAAATGTTTCAACAGATTTGCTGCTAGAATTTAGAAATAGGGCACAGGAAATTAGGATGATCATCACATCAGATTCCTCTATCTGCATTTATACGATAAGAGTGTTCTGTAAATGACACCAGACTGCACCAAATGCCAGATTATCAGAGGAAGGTTTGGAAAGGAGGCGGATCAGGAAGCTGAAGCTTCATTTAGTAAACGTTGCCCTCTAACAATTAGATTATATCCAGTTTGAAGAATCTGTTGGCGAGATATACTGGCTGTTCACACATTCAGCAGACGTCAACTTATCAACAGGATCTGTAGTAGATGATGGC
This sequence comes from Brachionichthys hirsutus, assembly GCF_040956055.1. Taxonomy (NCBI): domain Eukaryota; kingdom Metazoa; phylum Chordata; class Actinopteri; order Lophiiformes; family Brachionichthyidae; genus Brachionichthys; species Brachionichthys hirsutus. Next base: position 5,432,373 of record NC_090903.1, read on the forward strand.
GGCCACCCAATTCTGCTTATGCAGGCAACTTTACCATCTGGTGTGAGAGTCCAAATCAATAAATGTGCTGATATAAAAATTCTGCTGTCAGTCAAACTGCAGATAGATCTGGTAAGCTGCTGTTCTCTCAGCTGACCGACAGGAATCTGGCTCTGAGGACAGAGACGGCCTTATAGAGGTCAATATAAAGCACAGCACTCACATGCTCCGCACATTTTCATGTGGATATTCAGTAAGTCTGACGTATGATGGAATGCATTTTTCTATTTTATAAGAAAACTAGATTGGAGCTTGCTGATTGTTGTCCGCTGCTGGGCAGACAGAACACTATTGGTGCGTCACCCATGACTATCTGGAATGATCTTTGATTCATCCAGAAAACAGATTTCACAAACAGTGTGGTGACATCATACAGAAACAACAAGCTAACTGGGGCTAAAAAGCTGAAGAGTGTAAACCGTCTCTGCAGGTTTCTCAGTAAAACGGAACAATGTAGAATTCCTTTTTTACCAAGGAGATTTTTATTTTTTACGGCTTTTGTTTGTCTGTCTGGAAACAAGGTCGGGAAAAAACATTAAATTTTAACAATGAAAACTCTTTACGGTTGCTGTATAAAGATAGCAAGAACAATTTAGAACCTTTCAATGATTTTACAAGGGGAATGAGCTGCTTGGCGGAGGTTTGCTCTCTCAGAGTGCTTTTCTGGTTTTACTAAATTTGTAATTAAAGCAGAAGTCCTGTTTACAGTAGGACACTGCTAGGCGTGGGTATGAATACCTGGCCAACTCTGCCCGGATGTTTCATGGCCAGTCCTCCACTGGACACCGCTGCAGCTACGTTCCCTTCCAGATCAACCACAACAGCTCCCACTGTGTCAAGGCATCCTGCACCATTTTCCTACATCGCAGTGAGAAGAGAGTTTAAATTAAAAAGACAAAAATACACCATTGGACATTTTAAAATGGAAAAGTCCAAAATGTTCACATTCTGATGGAGAGACATCATCTTTGGTTGGAATTATGAACCAGCCCTTCATATTTCATTAAAATACACGGTTGTGATTCCAATCAGCACTGATTACAGTTTGATTTGGAAGTGGCTTGTTTGCGAATTTTTATGACTCAGACTGGATGATAAATAGAGTCCTATAGAGTAATGTTATGTGTCATTATGATATGTGATCACAGCTGTACTTCTACCAGAAACATCAGATCTTCATTGAACCCTTGGCTGAGAATTTGGAGTAAAAAACATCCACAGTGGTTCTCGTCCGTCTTATGCTCAGTCAGTCTCGTCTCCAGGCTGTCGAGGCCAGAACTCAAGCCAGCTATTTTTCAAATGCTACAAAGACCATGCTGTCATTTCTTATCAATGTCCCTGAAATAAAAGACAGTAAATCACTGAAACACACAAGTGTATTTGGAATCATGCTGACAAGTTAAAGAAAGAACAACAGAAATATACGCCATCCTAACACAGGTGCATATATTGCTCCATAAAAAGAAAGTTACAATTTTATTGCTTGGCCAAAGGACAGGAATAAAAACACTGGAAATCAAGACCAGACTTGCTGGAATGACTCCTTTTGTTGGACCCGCTGCTCTCTAAAATCCATTCTTGAAACAAAATCTAGCAGATTTAAATCTCACGTTGGCAGATTAAAAGTTAAAGTCCAGCAAAATACCATAAAACTTCAGTTAGAGTTTGCGTATCATTATGTGATTACATGATGTGATTATTTCAAATCAGGGGTTGCTGCACTGTACCAGTGGTCACATATTAATCTTGAATAAGCAAAGCAGTTTTTTGTTAACGTGACAGAAGAAAGGAGTCCAATTCTCATCAAACTTTCATTAAATAAACAGGCCATTCAATACAATAATCAGTCAACAACCAGGTGTCCTTAGTTATTTATTTTTGTGGATACAGTATATCATTAATATTAAGAATGAATGTACCTGAACTAAACCAACAGTAACATGGCTCTAAAAGAGGCCCACAAAAGGGAATTAGGGCTGAGGCCGTTCACAAATTTCAAATCTTCAAATCTGAAGGAAAGATAAACTATCTCCCTCCTCTGTGCTGCTGCCATTGCTAGTGGAGTGGAATGAGTCTGCCCTTAACTGGGCTCATCATCAGACCATTCTCTCGCTGCACCGCTCAGGGCACTGAACCAATACACCAGTTCTTGTCAACGCTTTAATCCTTTCTTGGAATCCTCGGCACAATCTGGTAATGTCATTGCCTTTGGTAACTCTGTGAAATTGCAAAATCAAAACTAGCAGAATATATCTTAGTTCAGGAGTTGTTAAATTCCCTGTAGAAACAAAATGCTTGATGTTTATTATATTCAGTGTGATCCCTGTATGCTCATGTAAAGCTGATGGTGTAGAATCTGCAGTGAGACCTCTTTCGGATTATATTTACAGAATTGTTTGCTCTTTTGTTATCTGATGTGGCAGGTATTTCCACTTTATTAGCTTATCAGATTGTTGCTGTGAGAAAAACATAATCTTGTCATTTCTGTTTAAGATTTGTGTTGAAGAATGAAATTAATGGTGCACCTCAAGAGCCACTGCAGCTAAACGACATTTACATTTCTATTGATCATTATATGGTAAGAATCAAACACTCAACTAGTTTACCAGTAATATATTTCTATATCATGTTTATCAGTAATATATTCCTATATCATGTTTTTATGTAGTCCAATCTGACAAGATTTCATTCCAGGTGCCGGATGTTTGTAGAAGATAACATTTTGATCGTGGGCTATCTGCTTATCACCACTATTAAAAACTTTTATGTAGCACAAATGACACATCTGGTTAGATGAGATTTTAAGGCCTAACAGCATCTACTGGATGAAGATGAAACGGGATGTTTGTTCTGAAGCGTATGACTACATATTCAGCACGAAGAGGCGGATCCATTCTGACCTAAGTGATGCCATCTGTCTTTGTAATTGATGACAAAATACTTACGTTTTCATTTGATTGTCGCCGTTTCTTTCTCTGATTGTGCCCCGTGTCCATTTTTTCTGCCAGTTCCATCTTTCGCTTGTTCCTTTTGTACGCCGATAAACTGAACTCTGTGTGACAGAAATAAACTCAGTCCAGCAGGAACCGTTTTGTCTCAGCTTGAAGCTACAGATATGATAGATGACATAGATAACTAAAGTGGTGCAAAAAAAACTCACTGGTGGCCATTTTCTCCGAAGGGCATGGTGATATCCCATGGCTAACTGCCCATTCACGTGCCCCCCGTCCCACTAGAAAGCTGACAGAAGTAAGAAATAGAAAAAGAAATGTGGATCTGATAACATGTACCGGTACAGAATATTGATGATTAACCATCATAATCACCATGGGGGTATTCTCCCAGCTGAGAGTTTCCCTCTCTGTGCTTCACTCAGAAGACGATTTGCAACCAAGACAGGGTTCTTAATACCTGAAGGAGAAGTCAGAGTTATACAAGGTCAGCGCGTCTTTAAAATAAAGGTGATCTGCGATTAAGATTTCTGCATGTCTTCATCAGTACTGGCTTGTTTTCGCAAACAACATACCCAATGTGTTAATGAGTAGCTTTGTGCATTTCCTAATGTTTAACATTACAAAAGTACACATGCTTAAAGCACAATGAAGCACATCGTCCTGGACTCTGACACATTTTGGAAAACAGAGCTCGACAGGTTTGCATTTTACGTCGAAGAGCCGAGTGTTGCATGCTGCAGATGTGCTAATTAAAACAATCCGTTTTTTGAACTGCGTGCCAGTTTTCACCCCTGCTCTGTTTGGAATAAATCGTGAAGTCTCGCAAACAAATTCTGAAAAGCCCTCTGAGGGTTTGCTGATATGCACATATTGGTATCATCTCTTGTTTTGATTTTTCAGGATGACAGTGGGTGGTCCCCCCCATCCTTTGTTTATGGTGCCAATACTGTTGCGTAATCTCAAAAAGAAAAGAAACAGAGATTGTTGAAACACATGACAAAGAGGCTTTTATTCACTTCATTAAAAGGCGGCTAAACTTCCAGCGTAACATAACATTATCAACATGAGTAGAACGTACCACTAATCGCCCCAACGGCACCATAATGCAGCGACTTCCCGTCCATGATACTTGCATCACATTCAATTTCCCCTGACAAATTCAGGTTAGAGCCCATCCCAGCATTTGTAAAAGGCGAGTCCTGAAAAAAATTACAAAAAAATATACAGTCTAAAATAGAACTGCATTTCTGGTTATCTATACTTTCAGTATTTATTGCACCTACAGACAGTTCATTAGAAATAATTCAGATACAATTAGTGCTTTCATCATCCTATAGGATGAATGTACACTAAAAAACAATATGGCAGAGTACCAAGATGTTTTAGATAAATGTCATTTAAATCTTTTAATTAAGCTAATAAATGATCAAGTAAATCAAATTGGGATTATAATCAACAAACCTCAAGTTCAATCAATGCTGCAGCCACTGCTTCCACCGCAAGAGCCCCAGCTTTGAGCTGATCCACAGCCTGGAGACACACAGACAACCTTCATGTCCAACAGCTTTCCAGCAAAAACTCAAAAATGATGTCCAACTAATAGCAGCCGTATAGCTCTTTTATTGAGCAGTTAATTAAGAAAACAGAACATATGATGAGAAATTTATGAATTAAAAACTTTCTGTAGCACTTAATCTTTTCACTGCACTGACTGGGATATCTAGATGTTATACAAAAAAATAGGGAGGGTGAAGAAAATGTAGATAAATGGTAAAATATTTAGTTTTAAGCAGAGGTAATGATAATGTAAGACTAATCAAAATCACAATAAAAGCAAGTCCAATAGCCCCTCTGGGATAAATGAATTAAATTCAAAGCTACAGCACAATGTGAAGAACTACTTGCATGAAAGCAAGAACCGTCTGAAATTTATGTTTTCCCTCAGCATTAAAGTAAAAGTCCACATTCAGGAGAAGCTGTGCATAGTTCATCGCCCACATTTCCTGCCATAGAGCAAGGGTGATTACTGTATGAGCTTGATAAAAGACATCAATAACTAAAATTACTGACCAATAAGCACATAACAGTCCTTGAGTACCAGAATGTGAATAATAAATAGGAGAAAATCCCGACATTACACCGATTAAACAAATACAGAATCATTTTTAAATAAACAAAACACTGCCTCAGGCCAGATGGTTTAATAGAAAATTGGTTATTTTTTAATTTCATATACTTTTTGGAGACATTAGTTCAGTCGGCACACCAATGAGGGAACACATCAAGGTGCTAACATGTAGTACACAGATGTTTTATCCTATTTTTAATCAACATAATTTTAATCATGCCAAATCTTATAGTCAGAGTAAATCAATTTTAAAATACTGATTTCACTGTTTGAAAACATATTCCGTTGTGATCAGATACTGAAGAAAAACACTCTTTTCTGAATTTGCATGGGTCTTTAGGAGAATGTTTTGGTATCATACCACTAACAACTTCAAGATATAAAAGTCACATTTAGATAAAATGATTGCACCCGGTCATTTAAGAGCACCATAAAAAAATGAATGAATGAATATAACAACTGATGATCACTGCCAATCTGTTCCGTTACTCTGCACTACTAAGGTGATTGATTAAATATGACGAGGTAAACAACCACCCAGTTCAAAGTGGCACATTTGCCTAAAATCCATCTATAATATGCTTCAAGGACACAAGGTTATGCTGCTTCCTTTTCACACATGCACACAGTTAACTTAAATACTAGTCTAATGTTAACTTACTCGCTGGCAGGCTCTTTTGCACACAAGCTTGTACTCCTTTGCTTTAGATTCAGAATGATACCCTGCTCCTGCAGAAACATAAAGCAATGCATAGGCAAACTATGCAATGTGAAGTAATTCTACTTCTTTGTGCACCTTGGCCTATGTGTGCTGTGTAAATTGTCGTTATTCTTCTTCTTATATGGTGTACATTACTTACCTGCATGCACCAAAACAAAGCCACCGGCAAGTTTTGGATTTGGATTCTTGCTTGGTTCCTTTTTTTTGGACCTTGTGTTGGTGAGGGGAGAGGAGGGTTGCTGCTTATCGGCAGAATATATTAAACTCTCCATAACCGCTGCATAACTTGAAAAGCCGATCACTGGCTATTAGACAGCAGTGTGGAAATCATCTTCGTGGCATACCTAGGACAAAAAACAAACATTTCAGGAAGAGAAAAAAAAGCAAATTATGATTTGGAAGCAGAATCAAAACTAATCAACCCTTATTGTACAGCGTATTCATGAAGTACAGTATATCGCAATACACAAATTGAACCGACTACTGCAGTGTGGCTCCTTGCTTTACCGATTAGTACGTTTTTAGACCCTTCAACTGCTGCGCTGCGAACGTGACTCCTAATCAGACACCAGCTTCTGGCAGCCTGCCTGAGGAATCTAAGCTCATTTCTCACGGCAGAATCCTGCAGCAGGTTTACCAGCTGCAGTCTCCTTCCTCACATCCCACCAGGTTCTTTCTTTATTATGGTATGACTGACCTATAAATGACATATCGCCGGCGTTTCGTCTTCGCTGAAACCTTCCAAACAATTAATGTTGTTCACGTTCTATTCATTTGACATGTCAAGTGAACATTTATGGGTTGCATAGATTGCTATGTGTCAGTGTATTTAATAAATACGAATAGTGACCACACGAAAGACGAGTTATTTCAGATCCATTAGCTCGTTAGCTCGCTAACGCGCAACGCAAAACAATGTCAACTTACTATTCTTCCACTCCTCCCCTACAAACGAAAGCGCTGTCTGCTAACCGCGACGCTCCCCGACATATATTCAGCACACGACGGTCATAGCTGGACTTCTAAACGTAACCGGACAAACTTTACTGCCACACATTCACACTGCTCTCCGCTAACCGCCGCTACGTAGCGCGTTCATTGGGAACTACTTCCTGGTTCAAATACACGTTGCTAAGGAAGTGCAATCAGTACAAACGTCGCTGCACGTGGGTGAGCTGAACAAAACAAACAGTCCGTCCTGGATGCCTGTTCGTGTGAATATGCGTAAAGAAAACCCCCGAATTCAGTGGATGTTAAAATGTACATAAGTATGAAACACTTATATGAAGGAGAACTCCACCACAAACTACAAATAGAGGACACAATAATCATTGTGAAGAACAAATGTGTGGAGGCAGTGAAAAGAACAAAAGTGTTTTTTTTGTTTTTTTTCATCAAGTAAGTCTAATAATTCTGCACTGAGATTGTCAGACAGCTGATAATGTGCTCTGTGCTGTGAAGAGGTTCTACGAGTTTCGCTAAACAAAGACCTTCTTTACGCAGTGTTGTTGTTCGCTACGCCTTGAGACAGGAGCTATTCTTGGACCTTGGTTCTTTGGTTGGTTTCTCTGGGGGGGGGGGGGGGGGGTCATCAAGAAAGACACTGCCAACCTTCTAACCTGCCACCAGATGAAGTTTCAAACCAGCAAACCCTGCAATTTTCTAACCCTGCCACCAAGGCATTGTTTTGGAAGGCTTTTCTTAAGCATGGATAATATACAGCAGATTTGACGAACAGTAAATATCAAGCTGACATGATTTTACAAATAATATACAAAATCATTCCACAGGTTTTCATTTGCATTTCCTATTTCTAATTAGTCAGTCAGTCCATTTATGTTGCTGTTTTGTTGCTATGGTGATGCTATGATGATATGTGATGTTATAAGGGCCACCAGCATGCTGGGTGCTATTGTAGTGTACAGTGTAAACGCAATAAAGAATGCTATATGTTCGAAATTAAATATGCTGGTATGTCTATAGTTTATGAAAGGCATCAGATCTGACATATTTTTTGTTTTCTTTTAACAATTCTGAATGTGCACTTTGTAGATAATAGTACTGTAATTATTTAGAAGAAGAAGCTTTATTTGTCATTATACAATCGTACAAAGAAATTACAAGGTTAGTGTGGAAAATTTAGTGTTCTGACGAGCTCGCAGACATGTCGTAAGTAGCATTTTTGAAAGCATGAAATGTCCAGAGCATGTAAGTTTGTGTTACATAAGTGTATTTATGAAAAACAAAATGGCAGCTATTTTCAGAAGCACTTGTTTTGAATTAGAGAGATGCAAGAGTGCCTTGAAGTAATTAACGGGAGACAGTTGAGGTTAGGTTTCAGAATGCTGAAGAAGGGCCAGATAGCCTTGGGGGGGTGTCTTTGACATTGAATGCCTTCAAATCTGTGTGTCTAGCTTTAGTTTTGTTGTGAAAAGGAGCTCTTTAAAATGTTAGGGCAGTTGTAATAGATCTAACATTATCTGTTATAACCATGCCAAATACAGACATGATTCATTTGTCTGTGTTCTCCACTTCTTCACCAAGTTAAGACAAATTTAGATGCATATAAAACATTTTTTTGAGCCAAGGTATAACAAAGCTACAATAGTGCTCCATCACTACCTGAAAGCCAAATACCTTAGCATCATATTTTGCAACGCTTATGACAGAGATGTTAGAGGTAGGTCAAGCATCCATTGACCTCTTGAGGGTGAGCAGTGTATTTTCTGTATAGGATTATTCTTGTGGCAATTCATCACCCATGAAATATGTTGTGTTGTTATCTGGCAGTAATTCTGTGCTGTAAATTTGTGCTTAATCCGAGGGACTGTGATTGCTCCTCGAAGACTGCAGAACAACAGATTGAGCCAAATTCCTGTTTATGGCTTAGTGTTTTGTTATGCTTTAAAAAAAAAGGGAAGAACTCGACAGAGTTCTGAAATTGAAGAATTATTGTGCTGAGGGGATAAAGAGAGACGTAAACCAAAAGACCAGCATTGTGTGAGCAAAAATTACCCTGGAAAGAAACCTGTTGGTATGTAGAAGCCTGAACAGTTTGGATGACATTTATATGCATGCTTTGAACATCTATCCACACTACAATATTCAGTTTAAGTTCAACCAGCGATCAAGAAGGAATTTCGGCTGTTTTGAGTATGTAGAGAGCAGGCATGCTCTGGTGTGAAGAGACATGCTGGAAGGGGGCTTTATTAAATAGAGTAAAATAAACAGAGGAAGCTGCTGCTACACATTTTGCCAAAGCTACAACCCACAGGAATCCAGGAGGGAAAGCATTCTCACAGTGTGATGTTTTTTAATCCAACCTCAAACCTGTTCTTTGGATGTAGACTAAACCAAATACCACTTCAGTACATCACACTGCATGTCATGAAACATTTCTCTTAGAGTTGAATTACATACAAGAAGTGACTGTGACCTACAATAAAAAATATTTGGAATCATGGTTGAGACAGGTGTCAAAGCAAGAATTAAGACCAGAATATCTAATCCTTAAATTTGTGAAAATGGCTTGTAAAGTTGAAAGATTGCTGCACTTAGGTTACAGAAATAAATATACATGCACAGAAATAATAATTGGAAACATTGGTATTGGTGTCTGTTAAGAATCTCCTGAATAAGAGGATGTTTATATGTGTTTTTATTTTGTATGTTTTTGCTATTGGGTATAGAGCCTGTAATACAGTTTATATATAATCAAGTCAGAAACTGAACTTAAGTATTTTAAAGATCACATATTATACTCTTTTTCCACAAGTTAATGCATTTCCCAGACACATATATGAAATATCTGTGACCATCTCTGTTCAAAATATTCATTGCGTGCACGTGCGTGCATGCACATCTTGTCATTGATGTGTGTGATTTATCACAGTAGACATAAGACAGAGCTAATACTGAAATGCATCATTTTTTTGTATAAAGCCTGGAATAAGAAGATACAGTATATATGATATAATAATTTACATATAAACTCAATCAATATATAATTACCTCTCAGATGTATGTCATAATGTAACAATTACATAAACATGAAGATTTTTATGTACAAGTTTGCATTTACTGAATCTGACTAAAATTAAGTACTTGAAGTTAGAGTGAATAATTGCTGCACATTAAATTGAAAGCATGTAACGCTGGAAGTGACACGTGATTAAAGCCCTTTAAAGCATCACTACATTTTGGGCCCATTATTTCAAGTACCCTCCCTCTTGAACTGCCACTTTATCGTGGTGGGTCAGTTTTAGTTCCCGAATGATCCCAGGAGCTATATTGTCGGGAGCTTCTGCTCGTGGAAGGGTATCCCATGGCCAACAGGTCAGACTAAGAGAAGCTTGAAACCCCCTATGACAGAACTAAGAGCAAGGACCGCGGCGTCGCCCAGTACGACGCAACCGTAGAGAACTTCTCCCAGATCCTGGAGAAGGCTGGGGACATTGAGTCAGAGTGGACCATGTTCTCCACCTCCATTGTTGAAGCAGCTACTCGGGGCTGTGTTCGCAGGGCCTCCGGTGCTCCGTGGCAACCCCCCTCGTCCGGTGGTTGAGTCCGGAATTAAATAAGAAAACGTATTTAACCTTTCAGTATTTTTCAGCCTTATTATATTTATGGGAAAAAAGCTCAATGAAGCATAACATGGAGGAAAGGTGAACTTAAATCTTACCATACTAGAGTATGTTATATATAATGCAGTAAATTACTGCACCTGTTTTCTTTTGTTTAAAAACATATTTCCACTCAATTGAAGTTGATCATAAGATTTTTGTGATAGGGTTAATATTTATCAGAATAAGCAATCTTTGCACATATTAGTGAGTCTCTATGGTGGTGCTTCTCAAGACTTCTCTTGTCTCAATAACAAGCCGCTGCTCACATCTGTGGGGCAGATGAGCATAATACAATACAGGACAAAGTGGATGATGCAGACAGGGAGCTGTTTGATTGAGGGGGTTGAAAAGAACCCACACAAACCAGAGAACTTTAGAGATTTCAAGGTCAAGATAGGCATTGTGTCAAAGACTCAGCGATCAGCACAAGCTCACTGAAACTGTAAAAGTACAGTACTGCCCTTCTATTATTATTATTATGTCTAACAACTGTATAGTATTGTTATTTGACAATATATACTTAAAAATCAATCAAAAGAATTTGATTTGAATTTACAATATACATGAGAAGTTGTGTTCTCTGATATAAAAGACCTTCAGAAACACATTACAGGTTTTGACATGTACGGACATCGTCTTTCTGCAAGAGATGTTTCTTTTAACAGTTTTATTTTCTTTATAAAGATAGCCAAACAATAATTTACATGTGTCTTACACTTAGATTGCTACTGATGATCCCCCATTGGAGAGCAGTCCGGGATATGCTCCGGGGAGCAGTATTTAATTTTTTTTTATCATTAGAGTGACTAAGAACAGACATAACTAGAAAAGTGCTTGGAGAGTGCAAAACTGCACCAAGGCACACAGACACACACACACACACACACACAAAAAAAAAGAAATATCTATCTATCTATCTATCTATCTATCCAAGAGAGCGAGCAAGAGCGCTCCAATCCTCAACCACGAATGAAGCTTTTATGGAGCATAATCTTGACCCCCAGTTCCAATGTGAGGAATTCTGGAGGTATCTTTAATCAAGAAATTTGCTTTAATGCCAAAGTAAACATTGACAGCATTGAGGACTGGCTTCTTTTGCTTGTGTAATAGCTCAAATATTTGCATTCTGTCTCAACTAGATGCAGAAAAAGGAAACCAGGCAATTTTGATTACATTGGATTATTGTAATTCCCTATCATCAGGCTGTCGCAAAGAGTCTCTTTGGACTCTCCATCTGATTCAGAATGCTGCCGTTTGTGTTCTGACCACAAATCGTATGAAATCTCATATTGCTTTGTTTTTTGTTTCTCTATATATACATTACAATCTAGAGCAGAGTTTAAACTCTTTTGTTTACAAAGCCCAAAATGATCAGGAACCAACATACCATAATGACCTAGCATTCCTCATATGTATAATTGCTGCAAAACCATGGAGGCTTGATGACAAAGATTTTTTCAATATATACATTTATTATATACATTTATATGCAATGCACATCAATACATAGAAAATGTAACTCGCAGAATGGTGCACTTTCACTCACATTCATTTATTCAATATTTCATAGTTACCTCTGTCGAGGTGGAGGTTATGTAATTGCCGCCGTTTGTTTGTCTGTCCGTCTGTCTTTTAGCAAGATAACTCAAAATGTTCTGGATGGAGCTTGATTACATTTTCGGGACATGTTGGAAGTGTTACCAGGAACAGATGATTAAATTTTGGCGATGATCCAAAATAGATCCTGGATTATGTATCAGTTTGAAAGGCGACAGAGCTACCCACTACGCCACGGTGCTGCCGTGTATTAGACTATTTATAGAAAAATCACATGAAAACAAAAACGTTTTGCACGTTCAAGGAAATATCTGTTGTAATCCTATTAAGGTTATTAGAGGTATTTAAAGACTTCTCAATTCTGCTTAGGAAATAGTACGGCAAGAGTGACATCTAGTGGTTTGCCTTGAAAAGTACATTGAAAAAACCGCAATTGCCATTTTACTGGAATGTTATCTTTGTTTAAATATTGTCATTATCGTCATTGTCAGGGAAGTGTACCATTGTTGTTTTGGATTAGACCTGTCCCTGCAATTTCTCTTTCTTTCTTTTTTTCCAAATTTGTATGGCTTTTAATTAAATGGATATTATTTTAATATTACAAAACAAATTGTGAATTAATGTGCCAGACAATTATCTTAATTTCCTACAAAAGAGAAGCAGCTCATTGAGATGAATATTTTTAATTTGACTTGATCATGTGACATTTTGTGATTTGGCCTCAGTTACTCCTGAGATAAATCTTCCCACCATATGATTAATATTTTGGCTGTAACATGCACAAATAAAAAGGGAACATAGCTTCTAAATATGCATTTATTCTTAATGTTATGAAAATATAAATCCATCCTAATTTAGAACTAAGAAACTTTTGATGCATAAACTGAACCCCCCCGTGCTTCTAGACAAAAGATGCCGTCCACTGGGATAATGTCAGTGGTTTCAGGACAGGTCTGGACTGCAACCCAGATGACCAGACTAACTGATTTGATTTGCCTTACCCTGTGAGATACATCATAACCTCTGCTATGATCAAAGCTAGATTATCCAACATTTTATCCCCTCTAATTTGGTGTATGTTAAGAGTGTCACAGTTTTCCTTAGACCCAAAGAATTACACTTGAATTAAAGGCCAAGGTCACAGCACAGTTGCAACCAATATTATGAGCAATTACTCCATCATGAAAATTTTAGTTATATGAAATTTGAATTTTTAGAAATTGAAGTTTAGCTGTCAGTCAAAAGGGATATCCAAAGCCAATAAATACTTGCATCGTTTTTTTTTTTTTTATATATATATGACACATTTAAATGATAATAGCACTGAGAAGGATGAGATTTAATTAAATTGTATGGATTAGATTTCTTTTTGTGCAGTGAGTTTACTTGCAGTCGCTCTTACTTTGCAGTTTACATCCGGCGTCCCTTGTCACTAGAGGGAGGCTGACCCGTTTGAGAGCAACCTACTGACGAAGACCACATCTGATCGACGCAGCTATTGGACCAATCAAATGGCAATATCACCTTTCGCAACAGCCAATCGTTTAGCTCGGACTCGTACACAATATTTACGGCGCAATCACTGTAGGTTGAGTTAACAGAGGTTCAGAGACATCTGACAGCTTCACAGGTGAGACAACCGTCGAGAGGCTGTTTCACTTCACATTTCAGTGTTTCCCCGGAACACTATTCACTGTGAGCCTGGGGTTGACACAGTCAAAAAGCAGCCATTCGAAGTCAAGTCATTCCGGCAGCATGAGCAAAAAGAAAAAGGACTGGAAGACTGAAAAAGGTAAGGCTTGTTTAGGGGGGGGCGATCATCATCATCATCATCATCATCTCTGTGGCAGACAGCTTGGATTCTTACCTTGTCAGAAGAATGACAGAGGCTCTTCCTGTGTCCTCCGTCCGGCTGCTACTCAATAGAGAATAGGCGACAACCCCACACTGATGTAAGGAGGATGTCGCGCCTCAGGTTGGCTGCCGGTACTGTGGGGTTGACGTTCGTAAAAACACATTGTCACCCTGTCTGCTTATTAGCTTAAATGTAAGCGTCTCACCGATTTTCCCTTTTATTTTATTTATATATATTTTGCCTTTTTGAATACTCCTTACGAGCATCCACTACTTCCCACCTGTGTGATGCACGAGCAGAAGCTTTCTTCACTGAGCTGCAAACCACCTTCTGTGCAATATTGCTGTAGTTTAAATAATAGTTTTAAAATGTGGTAATTAAACATTTATATGACATGACAAGCCTGTCTGATCAGCTCGCAGTAAAAGCTGTGCATGACGCTAAACCCGAAAAACTTGTCTAATTGACTCGTCTCATTCAGACTAGAGACCTGTTGTGCACTAACATGGAAAGAAAGTGCAAGTTGACTCTTTCTGGAGTGTGGATATCATATTATTCACATATTTTTAATTCAAAATAGATATATATTTTCGCGGTTGACGGTTTCATTCTGTTTGCCACAGGTGTTAATAATCACACTAATTAATGATGGTCATATTCAATAGGTGGACTATTGGTTCCAGACCTGACCTCGGTTTAGTCACGCTTCTATTAATAACTGAAGGACCTGAATAATTATTTTTCATCATTTCTGCTGAAATTGCTGACTATTCATTCACGGAAATGTTACTTGTCAAGCTTGCGCTCTCACGACTGAGTGTATAGGATTTTATTTTAAACAGGGGGAGGGGGGGTAAATGATTAATTTCAGGTTGAGCCATTTAGCGCCACAGAATGAATGTCAAGTAAATCATATTTTATTTTTTGGAGATTTACTGGAGATATAATTCAGTATAATTTTTTTTCAACTATTCTTTTGACCAGTTTGTTCTGTGTAGCAAGTTTTGTAAAACAACAAACAGTTAGTGATATATGACATGAATGGGACATATTTAAACTTTATTATAACCTTGTCTTTTTTTCGTGGCAGGATTAGGAAATGGGGATAGATGTGAAAAGTTTCACTGGAAAGGAGTGCACACTTGTTATTTCCTGTCTTCCCTCTCTTTCACAGACAGACAGCTCCGTCTAGATCGAGAGGAGAGACGCAAGGAGTATCGCCGTCAAGACTTTATATCTCTGGACAAAATTCCAACCTGGAGGGAGGAAGCTAAATGTAAGAGACCACTCATTGTTTGAAGTGATGAATATCTGACTTAAAGACTGAGACATTATGGGATGGAATCCTCATACAGTCCAGCCAAACATAATTCATATGTTATCTTATATATTCAGTATGTTTTTTTAATAAATAAAGAACTACAATTTTGCACATATATGTTGTATAAGTATCGACAGAAGTAGTAAAAAAAGTTAACATTAATTTTTTTGATTAACTAAGTAGATGGAATAATCTGTTTGGTACTGTATTCAGTTTCTTGTAGGTAGAGAAGGTGTCTCAAACATTGATTTATGTTAACATTTTTTTTAGATTGTATTTCCTTTAAAAGGGGTTATCCTTTATGTTGTTAAACATTCAGTAGAAAATATCACTGCCATGATTATGCCTGGTTTATTACAGTATTACTAGTAAGTACACTAACATTACTGCTACTCCTAATACTAACACAACTACAAGTAATACTACCACTACTACTTCTACTAACACTACCACAAGTATTACTTATACTGCTACTGTGAGTGATACTACTGCAGTTACTAATACCATTGTTCCCATTACTATCTTTGAGTGAACAGCACCCCCTGTCCTGTCTCCTTTTGTTAATCTTTATCCCTTTTGTGGCTGTTGATGACCAAACTTGTGTTAATAAATAATTTTACATAACCAACTGGTTTTGCTGCCTTTGTGTTTCTCCAGCTAAAAAAAATCATTCAGAATGTCTGCTGATGAATGTTTTTTATCATCTTTGGCTCCTGGGTTGTCACTGTCACCCCCTCCAGCCATGCTTACCACACCCATCTCAGCATATATTCAAATGTATATTTGTTATGTGATGCCTGGAATTATTGCAACAAGTTGAAGTTCTGTTTTTTGTTTTTTTTCAGCCAATGAGAAAGAGGAGGGGAAGGAGCTGACAGGAGGAGGTGGGCTGGGTGATAAAGTATCTCTCTACAAAGGCGATATTACGGTGTTGGAGGTGGACGCTATAGTAAATGCTGGTAAGGACCTGCCCTTTTACTTGTGGGACCTTTTGAATGGCATTTGCTGCTTTAAAGCAGCTCAGCTCTTACATTGCCTTTGACTGCCCTCTACTGTTTTGATTCTGCAATTGCTAGCTCTTGGGGCTTTGCACAAGAGTGTGTTGTGATTGAGGGAGATTTATGATCTCCAAGGAGGTTATGTTTTTGATGGCGTTTGTTTGCTTGTATGTTCATTAGCAGGATTATGGAAAAACGTCTGCATGGAACTTGATGAGAAAAAAAAAAAATCTGAAGATGGGTCTTGTTCCCATTAAATCTTGAGAGTGATCCGGATACCCACCTGGATTTTCCCATTTACTTATAATCGAGGCTTCTTTAAAAAATAATATCTTGTACAATATGCATTCAATTCACTCACAGAAAATCACAGTCATAAAGGGGTCCGTTAAGCACTATCATGCAAAAAGTTCTTCTGGATCTGATCCAGAATGAGGTCAGGGAAATGTTAACATTGAAAACCCAATTTACGGATTCAGAAATCAGTTAAAAATACACATCAACTCCGATTCACTTTTTCTTTTCATGGTGGATGTATAAAGATACCAAGAACAATTTGGAACCTTTTGACGGTGATCCGGATCACCGATGTGGACGGTGTAAATCTAAATACGAGAGGGATGAGCTGCTCGGCGGAGGTTTGAGCTCTCCAAGTGCTTTTCTAGTTTATTTATCTACTTTGCCATTCATGTGGCATGTATTTCATGTAATGATCTGTGATCACATATCCAACATTGCTGTTGGGGGGAAATGTGGTCCAGATTTGTCAGAGTACCGGTAAGTCAAAGAGAGCATCGAGCAGAGATTTTCAGAGATGTGTGCTGTTATGTAATTTTCTGCAGCCACAGCCACACACACCTTTAGAGCTACTAAAAGATTCACCTGTTGCTTCTACAGCTGACTTTCTGAGCTGACAGTCCCACACCAGAGCTGTGCAACAACAGCATACTATATATTATCTGCTTTTGCTCACTGTAGTTGTGTTTCATAAAATGTATTTCCCCATGCAGGATGTCTAAGTCTGCGCACACTCGCACACTCGCACCGTACAACCTACTCAGCAGTGTGCATCTTGTGTGAAACTAATGCTCTATAATTTATGCAAGATTAATGGATGCGCGGAAAAACAGTTCGCTCTGTTGAATAAGACTCATGAATTAAATCTTTTATTTAAATACTGATCCTGTTTCGGAAAAGCTGATGTGACGTTGTGAGTCTGGAATGTCCCATCAGCCACCAGGGACACAACTAAATGTCATGGTTATTGTTTTGGTTTATCCAAATGTTGACCTTTACAAATGTAACACTTGTACCAGTTATTATACGGTTCAAGTCATTTGTTGTTTCAGTTTAGTGATAAATGTTTCTATTTCTTTACTGTGTGCTTTTCCCTTTCGATTTGTGCACATAGAGATTGTTAGTGGGTGAATTTTATGTCTGGTAAGAGTCATTGATCCAAAATACTGGTGTTACAGTATGTATTCCTGTTAAAGTGTGGGCCCGGAAATCCTCAATTTATTGCCAGTCTACATCTGGATGCTTTTGTTTTCAAATGTAGCAAATGCAGGCCAAGGAAAACCTCGGTCTGGAAGGTTAGAGGGATGCTGAACATTATTTTTTTTATTTTCCCCCCCTGAAGGTCTCATCATTTGTCCCACACTACTCATTTCATATTGCAGAAATCTTAGCGCAGCTGGCTAGTTATGCTGTGGAAGGAAATTTTTATGTGAACGTTCCAGGCCATCTTGCGCTTGTGTTGTTGTTTTTGTCTTGAATTAGAATTTGTGGCAGCATGCCATTGTGCTACAGTCATGACAACATAAAATGTATTACTTGAATGGCTTAACCCTTAACCTTCTCTATATTGGCAGTCCTGGCCCGTGTGACAACCGTTGCGGATGTTGGGCCGCATGCATTGGTATGATTTTAAGATGACTCTTTCAATTTCTCGCCTTTCATCTGCTGACTCCAATCTACTGATTCCAATCTCAAATTTGGTGTATTTCTATTTTATTATTCTGTATTTCATGGAGGCTTGGAGCCAGTAGACTTCCTTCATTGAAGTGTGTGGCTTTTTGAGCACTGTGAAATTACTAAGATGAAGGTTAATAAACTCTCAATGTCTTTTTTGTCATTCTAGTCAAGTATGAAGAGCAGACTTATTCATTATAAAAATTGAAGTTAAATGTGAAGGACGGTGTGTAAAATAGATTTTGACTCAAAGGAACGACGGTGTAGTACCTTGCATACTTTCAGGATTGATAGGCTAATAGGTCCAGTGTTGATCTCTCATCTTTGAGACTGTATGAGTATTAAGATTTTCTAAAGGCATTGATTGCAGCTCATGGGAATGAGCCTTGACTTTGTTATTTGCAGTTGTATGTGTGTGTTTTTGTATATGGGAAATTTGTGCAACAAAGTTTTCTCAATGAAGAAATGCCTACTAGTTTGGTACGGCTGTTATGGCGTCTGCCTATAGCTTTCAAAGGGTGTCAAGTTGCTCTGTGTTCCATTAGAGTTTAATTATTAGGCTCATTGAGTGTTTAATTCTTCCTTAATTCTGTTTGGCTGGACGTTGAACAGGAGGTGCTCAAATTGTCTCTTGGATGAGCGCCTGGAGATAGTAGCCCAGGAGGGGCTGTGGTGACCATCCGTAAACTACAAGCGTGGAGGGCTGCATGGCCAGATCAAGATGAGGTAGCTGCATCCAACCCACCAATTCACTGCCACTGCTGTATGTAAAATGATGGAAGATACATTATAATGGTGTCTGACTGTTTGTAAGGGCTGAAAGCAACAGACTGTATTTAAGGCACAAAACGGTGCGCTGATCATTTATACCATGAAAAGCGGAGGGTGCATTTTAGCACTTTGTATGAGTCCATGTGTTTAGCATATCACTTTATATTGAATTGCACAATGATGGATGGAAAGAGGTGACTATCACAGTTAATCATGACATGCCCCATAGAAAAATACAAGGTTCACTAAAAGTTGAAAGAATTCCCAAACTGCGCTTTAAATTTAATGCATGTCATTACGGTGGCTTTTACCTGGCAAACACACGATAATGTCCTCCAGTTTTTCCCCTCCTCATTTGTGCTCGGAGTTCATTTGAGTGCCGCCGTTTCTTTCAGACCAGAGTAAGGTCGTAAAGATTGCAGTGCAAAGTGGAGAGGACTTCTCCTATCTTGATGACTGTTGTAATTATGCACAGGGGTTGACTCCCAATCCATTACCTGCTCATTTTTCTATATTAGATCATTTTTTACAGGAGCCAATTTAGTGTGCATGGGGAATCTGGTTATGAATGCTATAAAGAACCTGGAGGGGTTCTGAAGGGGGTGAGTGGGAGAAAGGCAATCTGTATTCAGTTGTATGGAACTACTCGTACTGCAGTTATTACAGGTTTGATGAGACCAATGACCCTCAGAGGGCAGAATACTACGATCCTGTTGAGATTGACTTTTACAAATTTATTTGATATCCAGTTGATTCTAAACATTGTTTTCTTGCAGTATTTCTTGAATGGCATTGTTTCCCTTAATGGCACATTCGTAAAGTACAGTGTCGAGATCTGTATACGTATAAATATATATATATATGTTTTCTGAATAGAATACAGTATTATTCTGTGGTCAGCGCAAGAGCTCTAAGGTTCAGATTAAATCTTTACCATTGATCAAATGATCAGTGATCCGTTGATGCCATGTGTGATGCCAGATGAGAATGTAAGAAAGCATTACTGACATCTCTTCTTGTGTCACTGAGTGCTGCCTTCAGGGGCGAGGAGAGCGGTTGCGGTTCATCGTTTTGTGCCGATTGAAATGCTCACTAGTTGTAGCAGGGCAGCAACAGCACAAGATAATGGTTTGTAATGTCGAGAGAATATTTTATGCTCTTCTGAGCCTCAAGCCTTAATGGGGAGCACTGCCTTATTTATAAGGGAATGACTCTCCGAGTGCTCTGGTAATATTTAAGCTTGCCAAAGCAGAAGGCTTTTCAGAATGAATAGTAGGCGTGACGTTTTTATTCTCTTTCTCAGTCTGGAGATAAACTGAATGGAGACGTTGCATTGGCAGGCGTCAAACATTAAGTAATGGTTGCAATTATATATCATCCCTTTCTGCTTCCTGAAACCCTATACGCTTGTGAAATGTATGTGCTGTTCAAATCCTTATTTCATAGGATGCGTCTAAAATATTCTTGGAAGTCCACATCAGTGTGGGGAATAGGGATGCATTTAACTGTGACTGAAAGGTTATCGCTCTAATACACTCGTATAGATTAGACTGGGGCATGAAATGCCAACAAGTTGTAGGCAATTCACATATTGCTCTTCCATTTGCCTTAATGGTTAATAAAGCATCTGGCTTTTGGGTTTGCTTCCTGCTGTTGGGGATTCGTGTCTGGTTTGACTCTTCATTAGATTTTCTGTCAGGCCACAGATGAGCTTCACGACACACTCGGGCCTCGGAGAGTCCTGCTTCAAGGGCTTATCTGTCTGCAGATTCACACCCTGTACCATGAGGGGGAGATGTAGCCACCCTTCAAGCAACATGTCTGCATTCAGGGTGTCTCTCAGTCTTTGTTCCTGTTCACTCTTTCAGCCGTGTGCAAGTACACACTTTCACAGAGACACACACATGCACAGTGCACTGGTAACCTCTTCAGCAAACTTGTGATTGCTGCACGCTCACACTAAAATAAAAATCAATTCCTCTGCCATAGAGAACTTACTGGTCTGATGAACAGATAAATAACTGAGTCGGTTCTATTTGGTCCTGCACTAAAAGGTGCAGTTATAATCCAAAGTTCGGGGTTTGCCCTGCCATAGTGTATAAATATGAACCCAGGTGACAAATCACTTGGTGGCCATCTTTATTTCTCTTGCAAGCCCGGATTGTGAACAGCCTGGCAGTGTTTGGTCATCAATGATGTTTGCTTATTCTCTGTGGCCTACAAGTTAGAAAACATTTTCGCAATGTGTGCAGAGTGGAAAGTAATTATACGAATATGTGAATGTCTGTCTGTTTGTGGCCCTGCGATGAACTGGCGGCTTGTCCAGGGTGTACCCCGCCTCTCGCCCATTGACTGCTGGGATAGGCTCCAACTCAACCCGCGACCCGTTAACGGACAAAGCGGTTCGGAAAATGAATGAACGCGTTTTCAGTGTGTCTCGGGGGTCAGACCATGAAGAAATATGCCCCCTGCTTTGGCTGCTAATGGTCTATTAAGTGTTCGGGAAAATGAGCCTCCCTTTCTGTCCCAGTTACATGTTCTATAACCAGTCCACATCTTCCCTGAAAGACAAACACCAGCCAGCAATCACACAAAAGGATACTGAGGCCATGAAATTCACCTTGTTGGTGGAGGTAGGCCATAGTGCTCACAAAGGTGTCTGTCGTTCAGCTCAGGTTCTCTGTTGCATGTGTGTTTTTCTTATTACCTCCTTCTTTTGTCTCTGTTTCACTACCTCCTCCTTGAAATAAACATTTCAGAGCGCACTGCCCGATGCTGCTCACATGGCAGACCTCATGCACTGATGTTCTTCGTATTTGTGATGGTATTTAGACTGCATCTTACCTTCTTTCTCTTGCGAATAGCAACGACCATATATATTAGTGTTTGTGGTAAGCATAAATAAATGTTTGTAGTAGTATAACGGGGAACAGTAGTATGTAGAAGCAGACCAACAGATGAATGGATCCACCTGTAGGGGGCACTGTGGTTCCACTTAAGTATTACTGATATCTATGATAGCAGAGTAAGTTTGAAATGTGACAAGACTGGGCTGCTCTAGATTTCAGATTGATGAATCTTGTTTTATCCACTTCCCCTCCACAGATGTTCCTTTAGAACTGTTTAAGCTGACGACTGGAAATTCCAAGACATTGTACCGATCTTCAGCATCCTGTTCACCAATAGCAGAGAAATGTCCAATATGGCGCTGTTTTTGGAAACTGGAATCTAATCTAGGAACAGAAGAAGAGATGCTGATGTTGGTGCTCAGTGCATGGTTTCTGATGTTCACTATAAACACAGAAGAGTCTGGCTTTTTGGGGGGGACCAGATTCAAGTGTTCAGTGTGTGTGTGTGTGTGTGTGTGTGTGTGTGTGTGTCTGTGTGTGTGTCTGTGTGTGTAGTAGTATGCACAAAGAGGGAGTGAGTTCTTTGATCTGTGTGAGAATGGGGGTAGATGTAGAGTGAGACTCTATCCTGGCACAATGAAAACATGGGTGAAAGGGGCCCTGACTGCTGAGTGTTTTTCTGCACGATCGGCAGCAGGCGACTCATTGGCCCACGCAGCAGTCCTCCTTTAAACACTATTTAATTCTCTCTGCTTACGTTCCCTTCACTTTTTGTAATTTTTTAAAAATCTAGTCCTGCAAATATTCAAAACCTTTGAGGAAGCAAATGTAAGCTATGCACAACACAAGCCCAGATGTTGTTCAATTTGCAAAAATACTTATGGAGTGGGTTAAAGGCATGATGTGACATATGCAGTAGTCTTTGAGCAAAAACAAAGCAATCGAGTGCAGTGTTAAAATGAGGGATTCAGAATTCAATCTAGAATAGGAGCAGTTAATGTGTATATTATGTTTTGTCCTGCTCACTATTTCTATTTATTTTCCTCCTAAGAAGAAACATCACGGACCTCTAAGCAACTGAAGGGATTGTGATGTTTACTGAGTAGCTTTAAATGAGAAGACAATTCCCAACACCCAGGGCAGTTCATTCAATATTTTGAGCATCTGCAAGTTAGTCTCAAACCTGAGAAACAATTTCTCCCAACTGGCCATTTAAAAGGCATTCTAAAATAAGCACACACAAAAATGTATATAAATGTTCTGAAATCCAACTTTCTGTGTTTATACATTTGCAGCAACTTTTCCTTAATATTCCTAATTTTTTTTTAATCTGTTTTGATGAAAAAGTAATTTTGATTTTTAACAGCTTAAACTGTGAAGTTTTGTCACACACTGAAGACGGATGCAGATTGTGTAGGCTATCAGCGTCACCTCCGGGCTGACTCAGTTCCTACCATTGTGCTTGTTATATTATTTAGCAGATGTGATTAGAGTTACCTTCAGCGGCTTCATTCATCTCAGTAAGTATTTTGACAGATGTGATTTTTTTTTTTTTTTGACTTGGATTTAAAGCTGCAAATGTACACTAATTGCAAACTGCTCTTTGACATATGGGTGGCACATTGGGTAGCACCGTCGCCGCACAGCAACAAAGTACCAGGTTTGAATCCTATGTGCAGAGTTTGTATGTTCTTCCCGTGTCCGCGTGAGTTTTTGCCGGGTTCTCCGGTTTCCTCCCACCTCCAAACAGGCAATTTAGTTGAATTGATCGCTCTAAAATGTCCGTAGGTTTGAGTGTGTGCGTCGGTGGTTGTCTGTCTTGGTGTGGTCCTGCGATGCGCTGGCGACACATTCAGGGTGTACCCCGCCTCAAGTCCAAAGGAAGCTGGAATAGGCTCCAGCAACTCTAGTGACCCACAATGCAGAAAAGCGGCTGTAGACGAGACGATTGTCTCATTTACAAGAAGTAGTACCAACTTCCTGGATGTTTGTCCTATCACCTGCATCGTTGCATTTCACTTTGCTATTTTCTGTCTAAATTTTATTATTTCTAAAAAATCTTTTATTCATATTTTAGGCCTTATTCATGCAATCCTAATCACTGAGGACAGTTAATTAAAAACACTTTGTGAAATTGTCTCAAAATATATTGAAAGTCATACAAATGACTATTCAAAGTAATTGTAAGTTGTCTGCATACAGATAATGGATATCTCTTAAATTGTTTTAAAACACACAAATTAAATGATTATAATTAAATGATTAATATTGTAAATGTTTTGCTTTGGTTATGTAAAATAAAATGTAAATAAAATGTATAAAAAAAGAGAAAAAATGTCTGCTGATTGCCATATGTTAGATAGCATATTCTGCAGAGGATATCTACAGATTCAGAAGGATTTTAGTCTGTCATACCCAAATTATGCTTACTGGCAACCCCAGCAACAGTCAGCTCAAACAATTAGAGACATTTTCCATCTTCCTTGATAAAACAAACAAGGCAATAAATGAAACCATGCAAGTCATGAGGCATCGCAAAAGACGGATGTTAAAACAAAAGTTGTTTGCTTTTAAAGCTATTTGACCACAAAAGGATTCTTGACTGTAATGGCCCTGACCTTAAAGTGCCACACACTGCTGACTGCTAACTGATATAAATTAGCTTGTCTGAAGGAAACATGTTGACAATCAGCGATTTTTATACATGCGTGTAAAAGGAAACCAAACAATGCTGTTGCCCGTTTGATGGCAGAGATTCAGATAAGTTCTAGAAAGAGATATATACTTTCTCTATGTCACAGCTGGTGTAATGCAATCTAATGTATCATTGAGACGATGTCTTGTCTTGCGATGATGCTTAATTGAGCAGAATCTCTATAT
This sequence comes from Brachionichthys hirsutus, assembly GCF_040956055.1. NCBI lineage: Eukaryota > Metazoa > Chordata > Actinopteri > Lophiiformes > Brachionichthyidae > Brachionichthys > Brachionichthys hirsutus. The sequence goes on from NC_090903.1 coordinate 5,457,042, forward strand.
TGTCGATCCTAATGAAAATAATATCTGCACAACTGCTCTGTTCTCCAGCAATCCGGCAGCACATCTCTGGGGCTACATGGCTGCTCAGTTGTTCTCCTCATGTATGGTAATGAAGCACTGACTGGACGTCCTGATGAAATAGATTCCTCCGCTGTTGACACAAGTGATTATGTGGTTACTGTAGGGCTTAGGTAATGTGAACTCATTATGGACCAAAAACCCTTGTTCAGCAGAATGATAATAGAATCAGGGCTCCATTCTGTTGGCTGTGATGAACAATAAGCTTTATGCGAAGTGTCTGGAAGATATGAGCCTATTAGGCATGATGGAGATATTATTTTTGAAAGGTCTTACAGCTTACAAGCCAGTATTTGATGTAACTACCCAGCAAACAATCAGTACTAATGAGCTCCATCAGGCTTTTTTTTTCTGAAAGCAGGACCCATTTGGTCTCATTTATGACAATATTATAGGAAAAGGTAGGGCACGCTGGAGGATTTTATCTCTTCAGTTGCTCATTTAAGATGGTTAATAGAGGAACGAGTCATTGCATACTGAGAAAATTCTGTTAAATGCTTGACATTTGATACTGCATAACAAACTCCCCAGCAGAACATTGTAATTTCAGGTTGACCCAAGAAGTTGGATCAGATTTTATTGCCATAACAGGGAGCAGCATGGGAAGGAATTTTTGATGAGGGGAGGCAGAGAACAGAGGAGGCTTCTGCCTTCATGCCTGTGAGTGAAGAGGTGGTTAATGCAACAGAGGTCAGAGGGTTGCTCATATGGAGCAGGTATAGACGAGCTGATTATCTGTGTTGAGGTACAGGGGAGGGCAGGGAGACCAGGCGTGGAGGCAGTGTGCCCTCAAACAAACTGCATTTGTTTAACCTCGCTCAGCTGTGGAGCTGTAATGAGATGATGGCTTCTGCCATTAGCGTGATGAAATGGACAAATAAGTGACTTTAGTGAAGCCTGTTCAAATAAGGGGGCTGCAATTTGATTGGCCTTTGATGCCTCAGTACGCCATGGAGACAGTTTAATCGCTTCAACAGAATCCCTTTCCAATGTCCATACACAAACAAATCCGATTAAGGTTTACATCAAGGCAGATTGTCCACAGTCTCTGTGATGCTTTGGGTAGCATTGGGGTCTGGAGTAGGGCCGAGAGACAATATCACGTGTTCATGCAAAGCTATAGAAAAGAATGTTTAATGGCTTTATCCGCATTAAAAAAAGACATAAAATAAGGCATAAAATCCATAAACTATGAAGGAGATTTTGCACAGAAATCTCCCTATATTTAAAGTTACTCCATTATTGTGTTGTGAAGCAGTATAATTGTGATACTAAGTAAAACTAGTGACTGAATCGCAAACTGATGTAAAATAATCATCTCCCAAGCAGCTTCCTTCCAATCCTTTCTGAAGAAGCTGCCCTTCATCCTCTTTTTGCCTCTCCTGTCACCAGCAGGTGCCGATTCATTTTGAGGAGTAGAATCTACTGTGGCTAATTGCTGAAGAGGAGCAAGCAGATTAAAGGAGAAAATCTTGTTTCTCACATGAGTTGTTTTTTTGTTTGTTCACAGGCCATGCTACTTTGACAAACTTGAAGATAAGGTGCAGAGACACTGTTTATTAATAGGCATACATTGACAAGCTACCGTATGAAGGAATAGAAATGAGAGGACGTTATGACAGAGTACTCGGAGGAATATCTTGTGTACTCTCAGAAGATTAAGTTTCCCATGTTCCCTAGATTATCAGGCGCCACATGGTCATCATCCATCCAGCAGTGTTCCCCATTGGCTGTGCATTGCTGTTGATGAAACAAATCAAATTACTTTTGAAAGGTGAATTTATCATGCTGTAAGGAGCGTCTTGACAATAGTGTACAAAATACAGGAAATGGCTTTTTAGCATATTGGGCTGCCTTAACTGTTAATCCTTCAATTCCCCTTTTGATATCTGCTAATGCTATGAGATCATTGACTACAGATGGATTTAATTCACATTTTTGTTTCCTTTTTAAAGGAGCAATACATGTGGCTTTCAAAGTCTCCTTGTAAAGACACTGATTACCGTATATATTTTTGTTCATATATTCTGAAGCGTATCTGAATCAGAAAATCTTTATTTATCCCAGAGGGAAATTCTGCATCTTCAGGTAAGTAAGATTACTTAATCAACAAAAATGATCCATTGGCTGCCAATATTTGGAACTTTTATAATTTACCATCCATCCCACAACAAATATGAACTGCTAACATTTGTCTTTTTGACTTGAATTCATTTTTGACTCAGCAGCTTCAAACAGCTAAACAATGGAGAGTGGAGTGAATGAAGGAATGAATGAATTTTATTTCAGTTCACTTTTCAATTAAACAGAGACAAAGGACAATATTTCAAGTTCCTTTTAACCGAGATGAACAGGAAGGTGATAGGTTGAAGCAAATGCTCATTTGGAACCTGCCCTGTTTCTTACAATAGCATCAAGGAAACATTCTTTTTTTCTTCCTTCCCATCCTCAGGACTGTCAGTAGATGATCAATTTTTACAACAATCCAATTTTTTAGGATATTACTCACACACACACTTACTATCACACACTTACATGCACATACACATATACAATATATATATACACACACACACTGTATTCAAACCTTCCAATGAATATTTCCCTATCACAATTTTTCTTGAATATTTTTTCTGCAAGATATTCATAGAAATACTTGTTTTAATTGTATATGAACAATCATTCCACAGTTCAAAACTCCTTACTGACACACACTGATTTTGACCGATGGCGAGGCGGAGGTTATGTGATCGCCGGTGTCTGTCCGTCCATCCGTCTGTCTGTCCGTCCGTCTCTATGGAAGATGGAGAATCCGATGTACACGATTTTGCACTCGCATCACGCATGTGCAAAATCGTGTATCATACACTAATATATTGTAGTGTAATACAACCACATGGATAAATATGTGTATGAAGATGCCACCATAGACTAGATTTACAATCTGACATCATTGTCAACTTAAATTGACAAAGTTTCACAGGAGGTTTTATTACCAGGTTTTTTTACTGGATTGTATTAACTTGGTTTTGTTCTGGGTATATACTGTACCACTGCAAATATTTTATTTAGCGTGTGTCTGCTGTCCAGAAATAGTGAGCAGATAAATCATCCGATATTAGTTTTCACTCCGAGTGTAATGTGGCATGTGACTGTTGTTTATGCAAGTGTGTCTTAAATGACACAGTAATTGTGCATTCACAGAGTAAAGTTGCGAAAACAGCTTCACAATGATTTCCATTTAGAAGACAACTCAATTTACTGTGAGCCAGTTAATGCTGCCAGTGCTGCTGAAGGTAGTGGATGAATGTTGGCACAGGCCATCAGGAAGGAAAGAGAAGCAGAAGGTCAGACGGTGTTTTCATTGATGGTTTTGTCTCACTTGATTATTTTGTAAGCAGGACTTGTTGAAAAGTTAGACTTTAAACACAATGTGTGAACAAATTTGTTTTTTATGCAAAAAGCAAAAAGCAAAAACCTTAACTGCCTCACTGCAGGAAATCTGTGTGAGTATATATGCACTTCAGAGAAACAAGATTTTGGACTCAGATGTTCTATAAAAGGCTTAACTCATTTCATGATGATGATATTTCTAAATTAGTTCTTTTTTTAATGAAATAATTGTACTTACACATTTTATTTTGAAGTCTCTATCATTGTAATAAAGTCTAAGGTGTCATCAACTGAGTCCTCCTTAAACCGACGTATTGAACTCTGTGGTTGTATAATTATCATAATAAACTACAATAATCCACCAAATTAGTTTTTTTAAAGCTAAAATTGTGTAGCTGATTGAATTACTGGGTAAGTTGTCAAATATATAATTTTTTTATTTTTGAGTAAGAGGAAAGAATGGATAGACACAAACTTCCAGTTGTTTTTGGACTCTAGTCTATATATGGGTGTCAACACTTTGCCAACTGGACTGAACACATCACAAATACATGAGGTGGAACACTTTTGCAAGCAGCATGGTCCATTCTTAAATTTTTTTCAATATATATTTTGCAGGGTAAAACTCATTTCATGTTCTTGTAATTCATTGAAGGTACATATTTTGGTAAATAAATGTATCACATGTTGTTTAGTTATTTAACTTGAGATTAGTGATTTTTGCAAGGTTTTCTATATGTGTTCTCATTAGGGACTGACCCCCCCCCCCCAGGGGTCTGACCTCAGAATAGCCTCTGATCTTTTGCTGTACTAGATAACAATGTGAGACACTAAGCCCCAGCTATCCAAAATGAAACTTTGTAAGCACCAGCTGCTCGTTGGATCCATTAGTCTTCCAGCCCTAAACGCAGGTCAGACAATCAATTTGCTCGGAAGTAAGTCGGAACCTTTGTGGGCTTCCATAAGAGTTTCCTCTGGCTTTTTCCTGGCCATGCATACTTCCTATTGGCTGATCTTAGGCTCCATTTCTGACATGGACTTGGCAAGATGAGCCAGTGGTGGTGTGCCCAGATCAACTGGTGCAGCACAACAAATGAGACTGCTCTCTGCACAAACTGCAAAAATGTACACATTTTATTATATTTTTAAAATTAGATTGCATTATGATTTTGTCTCAGTCAGTTTTTATTGATGTTTTCATTTGTCATGAAAAACAAGGTTGTTGATGATAATAATAATAATAATGCATTGATTTTATATAGCGCTTTTCTAGATGAATGTTTTTCTCCAGTTTTCAACATTTCATGGGACGCAACAACCGTTGCTATCGGTGTAGATCTTCATTACATAGCTACTTGCTCAAAGAGGCTAGGTTTGACTGGGTGGGCTATCCGCACAGATTACAGGCTTGATTTTGGATGCCATAAATGTTCCTGTGATGATGAAAAGGAACAAAATGTAACAGTCAGAGCTCAGAGGCAAGTTGAGGCTGTCAGCTCGTAGACAATTGATGTGATTCCTAACAATGAGTTAAGTCCACTGGTCAGTACAGCCTAGATTCAGTATATGAAAGCGTTTTGCAGCCCAGACTGAGGAGCACTGCACAATCGTGTTGAAACAGCTAGGGTAATGTGTACTGTTCACCAAAAAGAAATCAATTTGAATACCGGTAATTTTTTTATTCTAGTTGTATTTGGAACAGAAGAAGCAAGCTGCATCAACAATAAATAAACCATGTCCAGCAGAGTGTGTGCAAAAATATGTTTAGCCATCCTCAGACAGTTTGGCACCCCAAAACAAAGATTTGTTGTTTGTTTTGTTGGACTCGTACAACTTGGAGTCATACTTTCAGTCATTGGTTTGGCAGAGTTCTTTCAAGCTGTGCAAACACGCCCAGTGCCACTTTGTTGCTGCGACCAAAGACAAGTCCTGTGTTTGTCCCAAAAATCCATGTGTGCATCTTTTAGGTTTGAAGTATTAGCATCGTGGCATAAGGATTGCATCAGCTCCCGCCGAAGGCTTCGTTATGGTAAACTACATTTTGGCTTCCACTCTAAACACCAGCTGGCGTCTCAATCACAACCGTCTGCTCTGGTATGTCAGCATATTTAGATGTTAACACTTTACGTACTGTAGTTAGCAGAGAGGAATGAAGGTGAGCAGGAGTATATGCGTGTGGGTATATATGACAGCGTATGTGTGTAAACGAGAAGGTCCCAAATCTAAGTGATGTCATGCGCCCGGCCCAGGGCTTTCAAAACAAGAGTAATTAAGAAGGCCTTTTTGTAAGAATATCTTATTCTATTGACGTAGAAGTTTGCTTGTGAAGGCAAGTGTGACCGGTGGACTTCTGCGTTGTGTAATTTCGTGCAGCGTGTGATGCAGGAAGGAGCCACGGCAGACAGCGGGAACCTTTGGAGGCACTCTCCGTTTAATCTGGTTGACATATAAAATAAAAGAACATCGATATGCGTCGCTAGCATACAGTCCAGCCCAAACTCTTCTGCGATCAGATACGAAAAGGGCGTACAAACATACCTGGTTGACATATAAAATAAAAGAACATCGATATGCGTCGCTAGCATACAGTCCAGCCCAAACTAAAGGGGGAGAAGACATGCAACAGTTAGCATCTCCCCACACTTACTTCACACACACACAAGGTATTGGGGATGACTGACCTCTTCCGCGATCAGATACGAAAAGGGAAGAGGCAGCGGGAGAACTCAGTATTTATAACAGACGCACAGACACACGAAGAAGAAATAAAACCATAGAAGAAGTAGTTGGAGGACCTGAAGTCTGCACGCATATGACACACCAGGTATAATAGAAACATGACACACGGACAATTTTGTGTAATTATAAACACTTATTAATGAACCGGTTACACAAGTTCAAATTTGATCCAGAGAAAAATGTTCACTTTGCAAAATGCCCATTTGTATGTTGACAATATCTCAGTTTGACATCCCTATTTTATTTCCTTTATTTCACTCCGTTAAGGTCAGACAGACTTCGGTTTGTGCTGCATCTGCCACAGCTCTAACATCCAGCAAGAGACAAGAAGCTGCAGGCTGTCGTGAAATGAGCTGTGGTGAAAAGAAATTATCATATGACGTTGTTGAATTTGCTGATTACAGTTATGCTGTTGTTTTAAAAATTATTTTTGAGGCTCAAATCTGGCTTGTCTTGGTCCCATGCTGGCTGCAACGGATCCTACAGAGAGTGATGGTAATTTTCACTTGGCATGAAATCTGTCAGTATTTCATTTTAAGGGTTTCTTTTTCCTTTAAGAGGAAAGGCAGTGTTTTGTGCTCTATATGAGCAGCTGACATGGCATTTTGTTTTCACCATTACTCGTCTCGAATCTATATTTTCTCCGTTCCGTTTAAAACGTGCTCAAAAATCTCTGTTCCTATCCGACTTGTCCTTGTTTCATAGTATGGTGCTGATCGTGGAAGAAGAAGAGACATGAACATGCATTATTTTTAGGCTTGTTATCAGGTTTCTGTGATGAGAGGGTTGATGGAAAGGTCCTGAAAACCTCTGTGCTTGGAGATTAGTCAACATAGAAGACAACAAGCCTGTGCTTTTTCCTGCTACATTGTCGAGGGGAGAAAGCGCCACACCTGCCTTCATCCTTATGCTGCATGTTTTATTCACTACTTTGTCTCCCCCCCCCCTCCCCTACCAAAAGATTTGTGAAACTGAAAGTTTCTGTTCAAACGTAAAAGGTTATGTTGTTATTTCACATCAACAATTTCAGAGGCCAAGAAGCACGCATTCGCACATGCTTACTTAATGTTGTGTGTACAGGGAAACTTCAGGGTCAGGTCTGGTCTTCATTAGGCAAATGCGTTCAATTGCAGTTAGTGGTGAGCATATTCTTCCATGCACTTAGCCTTTGATTGCATTGCTATTCCACAAAGGCAACATAGATGGCTATAAATCTTACGCTCTACCTTTTCAATTAGCGAAGTTGTCTGGTCTATGACTCTGTGTCCCTCGAGCACTGGAATGTGAAGCAAATAACCTGAATGGAGGAAAAGTGAAGTTTGAATTCATTAACAATTTGCCTAAGTAAGGATGCATTGGATGCTACAAATGAAGATTAGATAGGACAAGTGGTGGATTTTGTGACTTCTCTGTATTTTTTTACTAAATTCCACTGACTTGCTGTATTGCCAACTTTCATGCCTGATAATTTAATATACAGCCTTGTCCTTCAGGAGACTGCAGAGTGGTCGCAAATCTCTTCTTGACAAATGTGACATAATTATTTAATCTTCCAGAACACGGGCAGCAAAACCCATTCAATATAAAGCATTTTCAGCACCGGCAGTGCTGATAAAACCATTTGTTATAGCTGCGGTGGCATGGCAAGAGATTTTACCCATTCATTTGTACATTTATGAGTCTGAGGCAGTGTCCTCCCAGTCAGGGCCACAGCGAGAGGCCAGGAGGCGGAAGATGAATACCTGATAGCTACACTCCCCAGACATTACTAAATGAGCAAACTGGCAGTTTACAGCTACCTCTCAACGCAACCTGCATGTTTTATAGATGAGCAGAATCTGACTAACTGTCAGAGAATGAAAGCACCACTCCGGATGGTACCATAATGGCCTCTCAGTAAAATGAGACGGGGCTTTATGAGTGTTTATTGTTGCACATTTCAACAACTTTCTTTTACAACCCAAAAGAGGATGGCAGCAAAGGCTTGAGAACACTGAAGCTTTTATGTCATTTGCCAGTATGTCCGGTTGATTAGAGAGCAAAGATGAACGTTCCAGTGTTTTATTATTCTGACAGCAATTAAAGAAGAGCAATGCTGTAAAAAGATCAAGTAAACACCTACTTGCGTCTCCTAACTGCTCTACTCCCAACAGGACTTTTAATGTCATGCTTGTTTCACTGCAGTTTTGTGTTGGTGAGGAGAACCTTTTTTTATAAAGTTTGACATCCCTGTCATGCGTCTCTTGAGTTCCCTCTTGATGAGAATCAATATTAGCATCCCATCAACATAGCTTTATGAAGGATGATCCTAATTGTGAAGGAAATGTGTTAATTTGAGTATCTGCTTGACAAATATGCATATTTTATCCTTGCACAGTTTTCATGACAGATTGGGGAAAATGAAGACTATCCCCTTGGGACATTTCAATAATTTAAATAATGTGTCAGAACTATGTAATAAAAATACACCTATTAAAGCTCTTTTTCACAATTTAGGTTTGTTTTACATCTTCACATTCTGAGCCGTTCTGTCTTGTAATGCTGGAAGGACCCAAAGTCTCTGGATATGGCCAGATAAATCACAATTGCTCTATATTTCTTCTTGACCTTAGGTGACCAGGTGTTTGTATGCCTGAGATCTACTGAAATAGCTTTGAGCAGACTAAGATGGGGGACTTGCAGGGAATTAGAAAACATGCAGAACAAAGGGGCTTTCTCAGAACATCAGTTTTCCCAATTATTTGGCCGCGAGGAGACGGTGACTAAATCGACGCTGGCAGAGGTTTTATTACAATGACATGGAAGATTTTGAAGGAGTCTTGAATTCCTCTTTCATTGGATCCTGGTGCAATAAAAACATAATCAGTTATCAGTTTCTCTGCATTACTGAATTAAAGTTTCAGCAGGAAGCAATATTATATTTCCGAATGTTAAATTACCAAGCTTCCATTTCAGGCTTTTACTTTACCAATATTACCAGTTTTTTTTCTATAGAGATATATAGCTCCTTGCTTTTTAAACACTTATTATTATTATTATTATAATTATCATAATTTTTATGATATTTTTATTATTATTAAAATAAATTACCAAGCATCTGTCTCCCAGAACCAGTTTTATGTGTGGAGTCTGAGATTTGGTTCAACATCAGTTCTTAATTGTCTTTGTATCAGTTGTAAGAGGGCAGATGTCACTGACCTGTGAAACAGACCGGGTGCCAGTGGGAGAAAGACTAGAGCTGCTGGCCCTCTTTGAGCCTTACAAATGCCTCGGGCCATCGAGCAAACATGCGCCCAGCTCGCCCCATCACAGTAATCCAATAGCTCTCTAGTGTCTCAACACCTTTCCATGGATGAAAAATGCCTCACACCAGTTAGCTCCCCAGGATGTTGACCCGGCAGCACAGGTCTTCACTCAGAGACAAAGAGATTCATATCAGCATCAGCATGGCTGTCCTCTCCCCACCCAACTGTGTCCCCTGCCCCTCACATGATGAGTGAAGACTTTTCTGAAACCTAGTATCAGTGATATCATCAAGGCGCTTCTTTACTCCTCTACTTGGATTGACAGAGGCACTTGGATGACAGAGGATGCCTTCAGGGAGCATTGGTCATTTTGGTGCCATTAGGCAATGTGTAATACAAGACTGAGAGAGAGATGGACAGAAACGGAGTGTGAGGAAGAGGGGGATAATTGTGAATGAAGAGGTTAATGCTCCATAACTCATTTTCCTCGTTTCTCCCTCCAGTAATTCAACAGCTTGGAACATGACATGCTGGACTCCTAAACTCCTTATGTTGCTCACTGAAACAGTTTTTCATTTTGGTATAATCTTAGTTTACCAATTTTATTTTTAAAGCAAATGAAAAGATAATCTTATTTTATTGTTTTATTGAATGAATCAAGTTGTGTGTAGACATGTCTTTCATTTCTTAAACCATTATGTTGGTAGATTGCTTGAGATAATTAGTTTTAAAAATAATTCCTGTATTCCTCTTTATGAGTAAAGCAGGATTTCTAAATACTACCAAGGAAATCAAATTGCGCCGATCATCACATGTCAAAATAGACCATCTGAAAATTCAACTCTTGTTTTCATACAGCTAGCGATTGAGATATGATCTTAAATGGATTATTACAAGCAGGCCATGATTGCTCCCACACCTGAATATTACCATTAGAAATTCTGCCCTGCATCTAAATGAATCCACCAAGGCTTGAATTCAATTGTTTATTTATATTAATTGGGTTTTTTTGTGCCCCACAGATGGAATTGTGGCCACCGGATTATTGTTGTGTACATGACTAAGAAAGATATCTGTGGATATGGAAAACTGTCATGGCAGATTTGATAAAGTATGGCTGCTGTTTACATAAAAAGTTGTGCGTTTTAGTGGGTGGCGTTCTCTCTGACTTTTGCATTGGTAGCAAGGTTGAATTCAGTTTCACTTCAGTAAAGATGAGATATGTGGGCTACCTGCTGTGGACAGGCAAGTTTGTTGGTTTGTTTTCACAGATCATTATTTTCGTAATGCAGATGATGTAATCATGCCAATAGTTGGATAACATTCTGAAATTAGGCAAAAGTTGTAGCATGTATTCTGATGCATCGATCGATAGCCACTTTGCATTACCACAATAGAATATGCACATTTGTATTCAGTCCCTCAGAGTGTATTCATAAAGATTTCATGAGGGGTGAATTAATTTCATCCCAGGATGCTTAGCTATTACAGTTCATACAGTGGCTGTCGACATGCATCGGAAGCTTGGACAGACCAGATGTCTAGGCAGTCTCATTTCAGTCCACTCGGAGGTGTTCTCAGATGTTTATATTGCAGTCGTTCCCAGTCGTATATATTTTACTTTTATTGTAATTATGTATTGTTTTGCAAAGTATAATTTACTTAAATGTTAAAATATTTTCATAATAAATCACAGAGATTGTCAACTAGTGACTCGTAAGATCAAAAGGAAGTCCATCACTCATCTGTGTTCACGACCCCCCTTATAGCAAATCAGCTGAGCTCACAGGTTGTGTGCTCAATATCCACTTCTGCTTATCAACTCATCTCAACAGAATGCTGTCATCAAATAATCAATGAGCCATTTGAACAGAGTCGATAATCTGCCTTACAAAGGTGCCAATTAAAGGTTCAATTTATCAGCCTGATCTGACATTTTGGTCAGAAGATCCTTTTGTACTATCCAGCATAATTATATGATCAGTTTCCCCTTACTGTGTGACCTACAAAATAGATAACCTAATCAAATGAGCATCTGTTTTCTTGGGAGTTGGGATGCTGTGTTAAACATTAATAAAATGTGCAACAATCTCCTAAGCCTTTTTATTTATTTTTTTTACTTTTAGCTAAAAGTGGAAACAAAAAAAAATTAAAATAATTTTTTTCAAAGTGAAGTACCAGTAAATGACAGCGCTAACAGAAGACTAGAAGTTGTGTAATGCTCAAAAATACCTGATTGGAACATTCAGGAAGCAGGTGAAAAAGATTACTTGGAAGGAAGCGATAGAATCACGGTCTCGTATGAAAGCATGCCCCCCCCAAACATTCACAAGGAAAGAAAGGCACAGGAATTCTACCATTTCACCATCTTCAATGTATGATATCAAATGTTTCCTTGCATGTAAGGGAAATGATGGAAGTTAACCTTTAATTCTGGGGGCAGTACATTAAATACCTACATGATTTTATAAATTATATGTAATATATTGTCTTTTCAGGGTATTCAATTGCATGCATGTGAAAATTTTGCAAGTCAACTGAAACAGCAGACCTCCCATCTCTTAGTTTGAGTTTAAGCTGTCTTTCCACGGGCAGGTTTTGACATCGAGGTGCCTTCTCTCCATAACGAATATGGCTGTCTTCTTTGGTCACGGGCCAGAGGTGGTGTTGCATGGAGAGCGAGCTAGTTTCATTTGCAGGCATGAATAGACAAATTTCAAGTTTCTGGTGGACTGTGACATGGGAGACCAAGTTATTCTTTTGGACAGTACAGGACCCAACTCTGTGGAACTAAGCTGCTGTCAGTCCAGATGGAGTCTGACCACAGCAGATTGCCACACTCCTTCACTGGACTACGATTGGTTTGGATCAAAATTATACAGAAAGCAATACAGTGTAATCCCTAATTTACTAACTTCACTGTGACGGTTGTCTTTCATTACACACTATCTCTGGTAATATATGGAAAGAGCAAGTTTTCATTATATTTTTAAAGGCATTTACTGGATTCAAAATGTTTCAGGATTTTTTTTAAATGGAAGCCTTATTAAAAAAATAGAACAGAAAATATAAATACAGCCCTGAAAAGGACTCAGATGTTTATCATATGTTCATATACTTGTAGTTGGCTTAATCAAATGGTGTAATGTTGCATTCAAAAATTAGAACGTTGTAAAATATTGTGCTTTGTTAAAGCTACTGGAAGCCCCTCAGGTTGAGTAGCTCACCATGGAGACTCGTACTGCTCCAGATGGCCTGTCCACCCCTATTTAGTACAAAGTATAACAGGAATTTTGAGACGTATGGCTCATCTGTAGGAAATGCACTAAACAAAGATTGAAGCAAGAGCTGGACAAGCCTCATTGTTCCCCGAGTGAGCACTCGTGTTTTGCGTTTCCCCTTGTCACTGAACACATTCAGAAAGTGAGGTTAAGCTCTTCAAAACAGATCGTTAAAATCTGCTCGACTCCTGAGGTTGAACACCCTCTTTGTTTCTTCAGGTATCCCAAGAGGTGGTGGTGTTTTATACAGAAAGCCGGTGACATCAAGGTCAAACTGTATATAAGAGTACCGGTATATGGAGTATATTTGCTGCTTTAAGCTAATGTGTCTGGTGGAAGTAGAAAGCACTGACCATATCGTCAGGGGATTGTGTGAAAGCAACTCTTCTTTACAAAGGGGTATGGGTAGACTCACAAGGGAGGAGGGAAGTCACAGAGGGCGTAGTTGGACTTTTACACATCTTGGGCTTAAAGAAAAGAACCTGGAGGATTTCGAGAAAAGCTCCTCGGCATTGGGCGGTTCACTGCCTCCCTCTGCATCGCCCTGTCATTCACGCTGCAGAGCGACTCGGCGGACAGCTGGCCTTCAGCTCAACCAGCCGAGAGGAGTGAGATGGACTGTGAAAGTAAATGGGCTGAGGCCGAGTTATGCTCCTGCATGGGGGGGAAGAATAGGAGATGATCAGAAGAATCAAAGCGTTTGTCAGAGTGGCCATTAAGCCCAATTGAACCTTTTAGTGTGTCAATAACCCTGATTACTGACTGGGCCCTCAAGCACGATAAAGGGCAGGGCCGTGATCATCAGGGCGTCACAGGGAATGCCAGCGTACACACTGACTTTCTTTTTTGAATTCCCTTATAAAGTACTGTGAATCTTTCAGTATGAGGCAGTTTAAAGTCACTAGTCTGTAACCATATCACTCGAGCTTTTTCTTCTTCTTCTTATATGAACGGTAGGTAGTGTCACTGAGCAGTGTAACTCATTGTGGTAACTCCCTGATCCACAGCAGCACAGGGAGTGTTAGCCACCATGACCACAAATTAGCTTCTTTAACTTAAAGGCAGACTGCTGAACTATAGATCTTATTAAGAAGTCTGCACGCTTATCTTTGCTGAAAGTCTGTTTCCAAGGGCATCGTGGTGAATGTAGTCTGTTTGTATGCATGTGTATTGGTTTGTGTAGTACTCCTCTTTGTCCATCACTTCTGTCAGTATTGTTCAGTGTGTGTGATGCTAAGGCTTATCCCTCTGATCAAAACAGACCCGAGAGACTTGTGTGAATGATGCAGGAGAGTAATCTGTCACGGACCACACATCATATATGCAGCGTGGTTCTGACGAATGTCAGACTAGCAGAGCTCGAGTGGGGGAAAGTAAAAGGTTGTCAGCAAAGGTCCCTGCTGCGGTGAATAAAATAAATGTTTCATGAATTTTAAACAGCTTGCTGTTTGTCCTCCTGCAGTTTAAGACCAAAGGTTTATGAGACAAAAAGAACTGAGTACAACTGAGGCAGATAGAAGGAATCTGCATACATTTGCATTCATTTTGAGACACGTTAATTTGCCTCTTTCTCTTCGAAGTACATTTACATTGTCTGCTCTGCTTCTTTCTCCACTCTGCTCCTGATTTGGAACAAAATGGCCTTTCTGGCATGCAGTTTTTCTGTTAAGCTCGGATCTTTTAATGTCTCTGGTTGCTTTTAAAATTTAGTTTTCTCCACCAGTCAAGGTAAAATTCTGGTTTAGTTCATGCAATACTTGTACAGTGTGCACTGCAGTGTATTTTTAGAGGCTTTATTTCCTTTTTTTAATTATATAATATTAGATTTAAGTCTCGTACATTTTTATCTGTGTGGTTATATAATTTGACGCAGTGGAATACCTTGGGCTCCAGATACCACACAGACTGGACTTATTAAATGACACAGAAACAGATTGTAATGAACGTCTTGCCTCACTCGTAGCCACTGCTTCCCTCATCTTGCTCATTCTTGCTTACAATCTTAAAATGCAAGTTGCTTCTAAGTAACTTCCCATCTTCTAAGTAACTTCCCATCTCATCATCTCTTTACTGAGGAATTCATACTCTGTGATCCAATTTAGTTTGATACACTGCTTGTCTATAGAAGCTTTTCTTTCCTTTCTAATTCTGAGATTCTACTCTTGGAAATGTGTAGCCATTCATCTATTCTCTTAATGGGGAGAGCTAATTAGATCATTTTCAGTTTTTGCATGAATACTTTATTAACTCAGCTAAATCAGCTGGGTGGTAGGGTAAGGGTGAGTGATACCCAAAGGAACACTTCATCCAAAATTTAAAATTCAATTATCTACTTTTGTCAATGCTGATGCAAAGTTGGATGACATTTTTGCAGCATTCTCCTAAAGCAAAACCTTTCAAATTGAGGTCTGGGGAACGCAGATGTATTTAAGAGAAGAAGATGAAGGGAGTCACCAGCAAAAGAGACAGTAATTTGCACTCTTATTTCACTGCTAGCCGAGATGAATGAGAACCGGTGTTGAACTGCTACCAGGATGTTGCATCGAACAGAAGCATGCATACATGAAGCTGCAGCGACGGGTCAAATTGACTTCTTTTTTTTGGTGTGGTTTACAAATCACTGGTTTTTGTTTTGTTTTGAGAAGATCTCTCTCTAATACTAGTAAACACATTTGAGCTAATGTAGCGTCCTCATAGCCTCAAACACATTTGGCTTTGAGCCTGTAGTGAGCAAGAGGTCAAATCAAGGCTTCTGGCAAAGTGGATTACCCGGTATGAGCTGTTTGAAGCCCTTTTATGTTCGTTTTTAGTTCATTTTCAAACAAACCTCCGTCTTCTTTGGTTGCTTAACATTGTGCTGCAATTTCAGTGAAGCTTCTGAAATGTTTTGTTGGTTTGATGGTTCTCGTGACAGGGCCGACAGCGGTGCATTGGTGGTGCATTCAATAAGTCATTTTTAATGTTGCGTTTTTCTGACGAGGGCAGTTTTATCAGGCATCACTGCATTTTTCTTGAAGACAAAATGATCAAAATGGCAATAATCAAAGTGAAGAGAGCTGTTTTTGCAATGTGAAGCCTGTTTCTCCTGGACTGTGGGAGCAGTACATGACAAAGACTCACACATGCACTAAAAATGCATTGAATGTATTTAAATTTTCTTCTGTATACGCTTATAAAATGGTCTGATAACATTTGGTCAAAGGCGTATCTTCTCACCCAGTTTGTGTTGAGTTTTATGCATTTTTTTTCTCTCCATTTCAAATTTGCGGTGCACCAGTGTCACCCGTAAAAAATGTTCTGTTGCACTTATCAGGTGTTTGGGTGAATTACTGGAGCCTTGCCTCGCCTGAAGGTGAGCAGATAATGTATGCATTTTCATTTTTCCTCTTAACTCTTATTTCGTGTGCCCGACACAGAAAACCAATCTTTACGAGCTGTATAGATCCTGTTATGAAGCTTCCCTTCCCTTGCTTAGTTTTGATTGAACAATCAAAACCCCATGAACACAAAATCGGTATATAAAAATAATACATTCTTGTATATTAATATCATATACATGGAAAGACTGTGGTCTGTTGACGGCGAATCCTAAAGCTTCGTCTGATGTTTCAAGGTAGTCGGATGAATGAGCATGAAAGCGGTGATAGCAGGAGGGGAGGTGGACATGGGCAGCAGGTGCAGAGGAGAGTGCTTATTTTCTGCTTATTTGACTCGAGTCCCAAACTGTTTTCATTTTCTTTAGCAGTATTTTACATGCACAGCGAATTCTGATCTATAATTAGTTACATTCATTTTGTTATACAATTACACATTCACAGGTATCATTTTATGTTAATTTTTGTGCACATTCAATGGATATAATATACTAAGTAACCCTAATAATATAAAACAGAATAATTCTCATAAAGGTTGGGCAGGTCATACAATAAACATCCATACTGCAGAACTGGCTGCTGTTGTTAAAAGCTGTGCAAGCTTCACCTACAGAATTAATTTTGAAGGACCACAAGCACTTTCCAATACTTTATGCTTAAATTAGCTGCTGCTGTTATTCTCTTTGGCTGTGTGTGTTTTTTTTCAGCCTGTGAAGTAGATTTAAATTTCCTCTCTTCTGGAAACAGATAAAGAATAAATCATAAATAATTCAATTCTGTTGGATTCCTTATTGGTTATGCTTTGACACCAGGACAAAACATTCACAAATATTGAGGATATTTTTAAATGCTGCCTCGACTATACTTTTGTAGGTAAGGCTGCAAATATTTTTCTGAATATTCTCAAAGCAACCTGATAAAGAAGCCTGACTTTCCTTTGGGGAGTTTAATGTTATGTGATAATTGCAGAGGAAATGCCTGGATCAAGATTTTTGTTTATTTTTTTATTGAATAAATCTGTCGACTGTAACAAAAGCATCAGAGTATGCCTTTAGAATTCCGGCTCACTGACTGTGACTCTGTCTTTCTGCGCTAACGCTACTGTAAGCTATTAACTTTTTAAGCTGTTTGAATAAGTGGAGAGAGCGACCGGTAGATCTGAAATATTCCATAACCTTCATATTTTTGTAGGCCTCGCACTGAGGAGACAGTCAGTGATTGTAACTATAGTAACAGCAGGGTTGTGAGGTGTTGGGGTGCTATGATTGTGTTAAGAAGAGGAAGCCGACTCTCTTCTAAGCAACTCTTGTGTTAAAATAAATATTGATACTTGGCACCAGTGTATTAATAAGGTCTACAAGTGGACATCGTGCAACATGTCTTGAATGATGCAGGTTCTTATTTTTGCAATCTGCATGTGTTTTCCTTCAGCCAGCTGACAAACGATAAGTCTGAGTCAGCCACATTGAATCTTGACACATCTTACTCTTATTGGGTAATGGCTTCAGACAGGCCTTATTGACCAGCATGACTGATTCACCTGCGCGACGTTCTCTTTTCCAACTATCCAGCTCCTTTACATTATCTCTGACCGTTTGGGAGACATTCTTGTAATAAGCAAGGGGAAATAACCTCGCTTTCTTGAACTGCAGGTTAATATAATTCAGTTCGATGTTGGCGGAAGGTTTAACTCTTTTGTCTGCTTATGGCTATGCCTGGCTCTCAGCTATTAGTCTCTTCGTACCGCTGGAAGTAGTAACACGGGTTCTGCTGGAGTCTATCCCAGCTAGCTCATCGCTGGGCCACACGAAATACAAGCAATCATTCATGCACACTGTCATACATATGGACAATTGAGAGTGACCAATGCACATGTTTTTGGTTGTGGGAAGAAGCTGGAGAAGCAGCGCAAATACGGGGAGAACATGCAGACCCTGCACAGAAAAGCCCCAGGTGGACTCGAACCCGGGACCTTCGTGCTGTGAGGCAGCAGCACTACCCACTGCACAAGTAATCAAGTTGTGTTGCTCATTTGACCACATGGGCCCTGTTGTACAGTACAGGTTACTTGTCAAGGTTTAAGCACTCGAATAACTCAAAAGTATTAAGTTGGTGGTTGGTGAAGCTAAGGACTCGTGCAAAAATTTGTAAATTATGGATGTACCTGCTGTAATGGATAATAGAAGTGCCATGAAGATGAACCATAACTATAACCAAAAATAGTAAATGACCAGTCTTATAAAATGAACATGAACTTAATTTAGTTAAACATTTGCATTGATTGTTGAAATTGTCTTTTCTAAGTTTGTATTTGTATTTTTTACCCATTTCATTTCCTTTAGACACATCTACCATTTACTGGATGATTAGTGATTGTTCTGGTTTGATTCCAACCATTAAGTATACATTTGTATACATTATGCACAACGGAAATTGAAACATGCATGTCACCTACTGTATAAATATTGGAATAGACTGAAAATTGCCCTCTGGTAAGCTAGCGACTTGTCCCTACCCATGCCTGAAGGCATCTGGGGGTGTTCACCAGCCCCCTGTGGCCCCACACAGGATAAATGGTTGCAGAAAATGAATGAACGATTACAAAATCAGAATCACGCTGCATTGAAGATGATTGCTTGAAACTAGCAAAAGACACATGCAACTTAGAAATCGACACTGCAGCAATGAATAATGTGAGGGATACTTTCTCCTAAGCTTCAAATGAGCCATCAAACAGAATGAAAAGATTGAAGACAGCAATTGCTCGGTTTGTCTCCTTTATAACAGGTGAGCATGTTTTCAGGCACATTTGTTTATGAAGACGTTAAGAGACAGCAGGTGTTAATGAGACAGGAATGTGTCCTGGTTCGTCTGCCTCTCAGCTCTGTAATTCTAGGAGGTCTTTTGTTGACAGTTCTTTGTTGTTGAAAACACCTGAGCAGTGTTATTTTATTACCCGACTCCTTTCTATCATCAGCAGGTAGATCACGACCACATACTACCCTCATTCTACTGCATTTTGGCATTTTAATTGATAGGACAGCTAAATGTCTTTGACAGGAAATGGAGTGTGTGTGTGTGGACTGTAAACTCAACTAATATACTTTTGATCTAATTGCTAGTGTAGTATATGTTTAAAAGATAACAAATAATTTTTACATACAAATTTTACATTTTCTTTTAAACACCAGTTTTTTTTTTAATCACCTGCCAATTTTTAAAATGTACTATCCTAACTATTCTACATAGGAGTTTGGCACACTCGTGTCATGAAATATTTCATTTATTTTGTTTTGGCTGTAGCCTCACAAACAATGTGTAATAACAAGTCAGTTTTTTGTTATTATAGATTTTCCTGTATGCCTCTTTGCCTACTTAATATCAGGAAGACTACAAATGTTACTCAGCTTCAGAATGGAAACAGAATGGAAAGAATAGAGATGGCATCCCCCCCCCCCCCCCCTAATTTCCTCCTCAATGTGCCACATTTTATTTGTCAGAATACAAAATCATATCAAAGGGTGGAGGGGGGGGCGACATCTCCTTCCCTCTCGTTATGTCGAAAGCTTACATAATAGAAGGACGGAGGAGGTGACTGCTGTGGAATAGATGACAGTTAAAATGTCCCTCCATTAATCATGAACCCCCCATCTATGAAACTTTAACTGTGAATGTAGTTGAGAGCATTAGAGCAGAATTACCCATTTTTCTCTGTTCCCACTCTTTTTCTTTTAGTGAGGCTAAGAAAGAAGCCATGAATTCCTGGTTTGAAATAGTGAATTCTAATTAAATTTGGCTTGGCCCGATGTGATGATTCAGTTCAAGGTTAGTGGAAGAATAAATGGAGTAAAAATAAAATCTTTGTATTTATTGGTGTGAAAGGTCATTACAATAGAAAGACACTTTTTTGTATCTGGATGATGCAACATGTTACTTTTTTTTTTTTTTTAGCTTAAAAGCTCAAAAGCGTAGGCCTCGTCAGCCATGTAATTAACTGTTTTGAGATTATTAGCCTGGTTGTGTGTTACATTATGTGAAAATGCATTTCTCAAATGGGTTGTCCAAGAAATCTACAGCCTCTTTCTCTCTGTGCAATGATGAGTCAGTTAGAACAGTAATGAAGTTATTTTTCCACAGAGTGAGAAATGGGAGAAAGAAAGGGAAATCAATAGTGATATCTCGAAGCTAGAGTCCGCCATCTAATCTCTCAGCGGTACTGGAAGTGCTTCATTTGGCCTTTTTGATGCTTCCCCGCCCACGCTCGGCTCACAAAAACATCTACTCCCAAGTGTTTCTGAAAGTAAACATGCTTAAGTGGACCTCTTAAAAGTCTAAAATATCAGCTTACTCACGTAAGCTGAAAATTAGGCATGTGCAAAAAAAAAAAGTTTCAAATGGAAGAATTTATAACAGATGGGCTAATAAAATATGCCTGTTAATTACATTTTGTTTAGTGCGAATGTGCCATCTTCAAACATTTTGTTGCTCAGCTGCAAAATGATTTCTGTTTTATGAAAGGAATTTTACACATTCAGAGACGTTTGAATGTACTGATAATGACATGGCACAAACATGTTCATATATCTGTTCCCTAACATCACTATCATTTTCTTCTCCGCCTCCACCCCTGCAGCCGCTTGCGTAGCATAGACATCCACACAGCTCCGGTTACAGCATGGTGTTACCTGAAGAATGTAAATCAGGAGTCATGGACGAAGGCCCATAAAAGCACCTGCACATGTGATGTCAATGCTCTGCTTCACATGATCCAGCATCTGAAAGGGTGAATCTAAAGGCCATGAATAAATCACACGCTTTTCTGACATGAAGATCTTTTGCTTTAAACGTCTGCTGGCCTTTTTTTTTGAAGAAGAAGAAGAATGGGCAGACTTGTTTTGGTTCTCTGTCTCCACACAACCATAAAGCGGAACCATAGTCTTGGTGTGAGTGTCACGGTCAACTTGAGGCCGGCTGCCAGCACCGATATAGCCTTTAAATAGCATGACATGAAAGACTATTATATCCTGTCTTATTCTGCCTACGAGGTTAAGGTGGTTTAAGATTCTGTTTCGTCTCAGATGCTTTTTCTATTAGTAGAACAAACATAAGATGCTTTTTTGTGGCACATACAGTACATTAAGTTTATACAATAGGACCACATTGATTTCCACTACCACCCTCCTTCCCACTTGAGTAGGTTCATTGTTTTTTTCTTATGTCTATTTTTATTTTGTACGGTGGTCCGGTACAAATGCCTCTCCCATTCACAGAAATAAAAATGCACAGAAACAGTTGGATGACCTTAAGGTTGCATGTTTCATTTCCCCCCCAAATAATGTCATGAAGTGAAATTTCACTGCATCTTCAAAGCTTTGTGCAAACAGTGTGAGATATTTCACTGAATCTCCCATCTGTGGTCATAAGTCATCCTCAGGAGGACGTACATTCCTCTCTCCAAAGGAAATGCTACAGGCAGGAACCTCCTTGGAAAATACTGATCTGTTTTTCATAGGAGCTGAAACCCAAATACCACAAATAATGTCTCTGACAGTTTTAAATACACCATTATTATATAAAAATCAAATCACACACGGGTGTGTTAGATGTGCTATCATGTTTCAGTTTATTCAGAAACCCAGAGTCGTTTTTTACACAGCTTCAAAATCACAGATGCTCCTCTGTCTGGTGGGGAGATGTAGCGGGCAAAGCAGACTGCAGTGAGTGATTTATAGTGGCCTAGCCTTACCCATCGGCTTTTCATCATTCACCACGTTGCTCAACAAGAAGATGCGGTCCATATTTTGTCCCTTTCATTGGTATCATAACACTTTCACTGACATTTAAATGCTGATATTAGAAACGGCCGCACATCTCATAAACATAAATAGTGATGAAGTGACAGAATAAATTAAAATGCATTAAGCATAAAACCAGACCTGGTGGGCGTTTATAATATCAGTGTCAACTCGGCATCGTGTCAGTCCTCCAGCAAGGATCATTGGTGTGTATGACCTATCGATTGATTATTCTGTTGCCCGTAAGGATTTAAATCCTGAAGTTCTTATCAAAGTAGTCTGTCTACAATACTGCACATTTTAAATCGGATCAGTCTCATGTTTAATCTTTGCAGGAAATCCCTCATACACCAGATGCCCTGTTGAATAAACATTTGACTGCATGAAAAATGTATCGGGGATCATTCAGTTATCTTTGGGTTTTGCTTTCATCTGATTGGAAAATGAACCATGACATGAACAGCCCATTTTGGTGACATGTCAACAGTGATGCAGACGCTCTGCGAGGTCATAGTGGTGAAGCAGCGGACTCGCCATCAGGAAAAACTCCAGTAGATCTGCAGTGAGTTATTGTTGATTTCCTGGCTCTTGCATTGGGAGGGAGACTCTGAGCTCGACCCAGAACTCACTGGAGGGATTACGTACCGAGCTGCAAAGGTAGGTATGGGGAGAAAGAATTGATGGAGAGAGACATTTTGAATTTCCTGCTTAGATGGGTGCGTTGGTGAAAGCTTCTATTTATTTTCTTTATCTTGTGTTTGTCATTCTCTACAGTAAATGTCCACTCATTTGTCAGAAAGTGAGCGATATCAAAACTAAGCAGGATGACTCGTCTCAAATAAGCGTACTTTATTCACAATGAAGACGGCGTCCTCTGATTAGGTCCTCAAACTGTCCACTGCCGGTGGTTCTTAGTGTATGGCAAGGGTCATGCTAATTCTTTGCTATCAATTCAGTGACGCTTTAATTTCATAACTACTCCTCGTAGAAATATAAGGCTGAACCAGTTTATTCAGAGAAAATTGCTAGCATTACTCAAATATGGCAACATTTGATTCCGCTACAATCAAATGAAAAGAGACCTGAGTAAAATGGATCAGCTTAAAGGCTTTACTGTGGCAGCTACTGTCCACAGCGCCTTATTAACTTATTTAGAGGAGGAGCAGCTGTCAGAATTTTCTGTACCTATTCCATAAACCTGCCAGATCCATCTCGTCATTACTGAGCCTGCCCTTTGTTTTAAACTGTCAGGCCTTGTTTTCAGTTTAAGATTTTCCAGTGTCAGAGAAGCTCTTACCTGCCATCTGTCAAAGTGACCCAAAGTATAAAGCAGAGGAAATTATTAGTGCGTACAGCTGAATAAATCACATTCTGGATCACTTCACTGTTGAATCTTAAACAATAGGAGATAAAGGCCTCCAAGAATAGCAGCCAAAGTCAGCTTTGGACTCAGTAGAACGCTGGTATTGGCAAGGAGGAAAAAAAACAAATTGCTCAGCTTAAATGTAACCCCGGGAATTTCGATACCTCAAGCTTTTAAAATCCTACAACTCACCTACTTCCTCAAAGCCAGTAGATAATACAGTTGAATATCATATGTTCTGATCCACTGAGTTTCCCATCCTCGTCTGGGGGCTGTATGCCTTAGTCTTGGTTCTTGAAGACTTTTTCCTCCCGACCCACGGGATCTTAGTGACTCCTTCTCTTCCTTTAGGCCACATGTTAACTCAGCTTCTCTATCTGACTAAACTCAATTTCCTCCTTCACTGCCTCTAACTGCATCATCAGAATAGGGTGCAGCAGAGCCAAAACGTACTCCCAATGGCCAGATTTGCATATGCGCCATTGTACAAAAATCCACTCTGAATGTCTGAGAGACCTGTCTGTACTTTGCTCTTTCATTCCACTCAGCTGTATTTTTTTTTTTTTACATTTCTCCTTTATTTTCTACGTCTAAAGATTAACCTCACGGTGAGAAGTTTGTGTGTAAACTTGCATTTACACCGTTTTGAATCTGAAGCCAATCTGTGGCTGCATTGCTATGAGCACCATAACAGGAAAGAGACTTCCAAGCAAACAGAAAAACAGGAAGTTTCAGGTACTGCGTTTGACTGAAAATGCCTGCTGGCCACTAGTCTCGGGAAAAACACCTATAAAGAACTGCTTTGAGTGCGTGCGTTACAAAGTGACTAAGGTCTAGAGGTCTTATGTGAAACAAAAGGGGGCCTTTTAGGTTAGTGCCCAGAGTTGCACACAATGAGAAGCTGCTCTGACTGGACCTAAACAAATCAGCGTAATCTTGGATCATTGCCGCTAACTCTTTTTAAATACGATTTTAATGTTCAAGGGTCACTGACATTAGACTGAGAGCTTTTCTGCTGCCTTCTAAAGGCATTTTCACTTTATTGTTGTTTGATCATCCCACCTGTACTGCATGAGACTAATACAATTTCAAAAGGATGATGGCTTTTCAAGAAACAAAGAGGGCATCCTTTGAGGCAAAATACAATTTGATAAAGCATAAGGTGTAATGTGATTTCCGCTAAGAAGCTATCAATTCTGCTCATCTCTTTGGAGCCCCAGTAGCCCTGAGCACTTTTTCAGTAAGTGAAGCTGAGTTCTCCAAATAAACATGTACAATGTTGTGTGTGTGACCGAGCAAAGTGTCCCCAGGACACCCGGAGTATCTCGATGAGCACATGTGCTCCTTGGATTCCGACCTCACAGAATGAATGCATGTGTGCAGAAGTAGAGAGGAGGGGGTTGTGACAGGATATGGAGATGGGATGGTAGCAGCAGGATCAGCCTTTGACTCACTGCCACACAAAACACACAATGCTGCATGGGTGGCAGTCTCAGACGCACTCGTATTTTTACAGCTGGACCCATATCCCATGCATCAAAGCGCTCGGTTGCGTGTTTTACTCAAGGTTTATTTTTCCAAAGCCGTCCTACAAGCTGCATTAGA
Organism: Brachionichthys hirsutus; assembly: GCF_040956055.1. Classification (NCBI taxonomy): domain Eukaryota; kingdom Metazoa; phylum Chordata; class Actinopteri; order Lophiiformes; family Brachionichthyidae; genus Brachionichthys; species Brachionichthys hirsutus. The sequence goes on from NC_090903.1 coordinate 5,481,915, forward strand.
ATTATATATTCGGTACTTTATCCATTTCCAATCTGTGAACGACGCATTGGAACTTGGTCTAACTCGTCGATCCCACTGAACTATTGTGCTCCATCGGGCGATGTGTGCTGCTCAACACGTCTGATGATGGGTGGATGCCTGGATGCGGCCTGTTGCATTTAACAGACTTCCAGGCTATCTCCTTCAGTTAGAATGGAGTGAAAGCAGGGGAGACTGAGATATGAGCTCATAAGAGATTAAAGTTTAGTATATTTGATTGTTTCCTTTGTGCGGGGGAACTTTTACAATGGACCTGGCCTTAACCAGGAGGGAGGGATGGAGTGCTGAGAGGGGCCGCAGCTAATCCCAGGATATTGGGCAGGATTCCTAGTATGAGGCTCTGCTCCTTTGCTTTCCCAAGTGTGACGATGAGTTGTGTGAGGGGGAAATGGGGGAATAGGAAGGATTTGGGGGTCTTCTTCTGTCCTCAGTCCCCATTGTGAGCAAAGTTTTCACAGTTTAAGGGGCACAGTGTTTGAGAATCTCTGCCCACTGAAGTGAGTCTTTTGGGGGGAGCAGCTAGGCAATACTGGGCTCATGGGATTAGGCCTACTGGGATAATCGGGATCAGTTCACAGTGTCCACGAAGGGGGTCTTAGTCTATGTCCAACAGTGTAGGAGACGGGACGCCACTATCCTGTGCAGTGGCTGCCACTGCCCCCCCCCCCCCCCCCCCCCATACGCTACAGGATCTGCTTCCCTCTTGTCTTCTTTGGGGGGGACCAACTCCCCAGCTACGATATCATTTCACATTCTGCTTGAAATCAGCTTTGGTTGGGATTTATAATTATTATTATGTTATCTATTTCTGTGAAAAATATGCAATGTCTTCCATCTAATGTTTTAAAACCGAAATCCACATCGTATTTTGAGAACATCTGGATGCTTTTCTGTTTGCATGGTTGTGTGATTTATAAGATATTTTCTCCTGGATCTTTTATGTAGTTCTCTGGACCTAACAAAACGATGCAATATTGTTAGCATCCACATCTGTTTTTCATATTTATCCCACCTTTGTATATCTTCAGTGAGAAACAGAACAAACAAAGCCAGGGAAATGGGTGGAACTAAACAAGACTATCATTGAACATGTACAATAATAACCATGACGCAAACGGATACCCAGGTGGTGCAAGGAGTAAAGCAGGAAAGTGCACCTTTCTGTATCGCGCCATTGTTTTTTTGCTGTTGTTTTTTCTAAGCTGAACCTAAAACACACTCAATCGTTATTAAAAACTTGGCAACATTTCATGGTTTTTGTGGACCATATAATTTTATTGATGATTTCGGTACTGGCCACAAGTTACTTGAATCTATTGTGCTCAATTTGATCTACATTAAGACCCTGCGTAAAGGTTACGTGCCTGTGCTGTTACCAAGATACGGGCGCGAACAACAGGAAGCATGCGGGTGAGCTTGTATGCAACTCCTGCACGCGCAGAGACAGAACAGTTCACTGTACAAAGGCCAACAAACAAGTGCTTTCATATCTACACTCCCCCCTCCTCTCTGGGACAGTTAGGGGGTTGAATGGAAAGCAGGGTTGTGTGTGTGTGTGGGGGGGGGGCTCATTGGGCAGCAAAGGGAAACCAGTGTTGGGGACATAATGTCATTGAATTTTCTGATTCTGGGTTCACTTCTTTCTTTCGAATTTCATTCGGATCTGATTCAGAATGACATTCGGAAAAAATATAAAAGTTAACATTGAAAACTCCATTTACGAATTCAAAAATCTGTTACAAATACACATCAACTCTGATTCACTTTTGCTTTTCATGGTTGGTAAATAAAGATACCAAGAACAATTTAGAACCTTTTGATGATGATCCAGATCACCATGTGGACGGTGTAAATCCAATTATGAGGGCAACGAGCTGCTTGGTGGAGATCTGCTCTCTCTGAGTGCTTTTGTAGTTGGGTTGTGGTTTGATTTTATTTGAAAACAAAAAAACCCTTGCATCTTATCAGACTTAAGTTAAAGCTGGACTTTGTAGAAAATGTACTTTCTTCTGCTGCCTGTTTAAATTCTCCATGGAAGGCTTCTGTCAGTAGGAGAACGGACGAGTTTAACGGATGCATGGAAGTGTCTCAAAATCAAATTTTTACTCAAAATTCAGTAAAAGCTACATGCTACTAATGCTAGTTTGTGCTACATTGTACCAAAATGTCACAGAGGCACATTTTGTGGTGTAATTTTGAAGCAGAATGGTTTTCCTTTAGGACAGGTGTAACAATATAAGCAGTAATGGCAGCATGCAATTCGTCTTATGCTCCTTTGGCAGGCACTCTGTCTAAATACATGTCACTGTAGTTAGACACTGTACAGTAGTATATGCAATGGTCGGTGTCCCCCAACACAGCACATCTATTCTGCCCCCCCCCCCACTCACAGGACCAGACCCACTTACTGTGTTGACTCACTCACATACCAGTGCTTTGCACTTTTTAAATGTGGTACTTTTGCATACTTTTTATAATTTCATGTTAAACAACACTGCCAAGGTCATTAAAGTAAAACAGTTCATTTATAATGTATTACTTCTCTTTAGCTCTAATAAATTGCATTACATTAGCACCTTTGGGAAAGTGCTTTTGCTTCTTTCCCTTTTGTTCCGCTCACAGCAAAATTTTAAGCAATGCCACAAAGCCTCGCCCTTCAATTGTTATCACTCCTGTCTTTGTCATCTCTTATCCTTTCTGTCTTTTTGCCTCTCATGTCATGGATGCATCCTCCGTTGTTTGTGCATGTGTGAACAGGAATATGATGAACTGATAGAGCAGGCTACGTTAATTTATTTTTTAAATAGTGATGTCAGTGGCTTGATAACACAACATTTTTTTAATCTTGAGAGGAAGTAATGGGGCTTTAATGTTAGTTGGCCTGCAATACTTACAGTAATGGCTTTCACTGTTCCAATTCGGGAAACTAATGCAATTACACATTCTACTTTGTGTCATGTTACTCCCCTACTCCACTAATAACTCTCATCACAACACTACATTGTAAATTGTACGACACCTCCTCCATCATACCAATGAAAGAACGTAACATTTCACATTCTCACATTGTAAAAGTAGCTTTGCTTCGTCATTACATTCCTTTCTCCCACAGTGGCAATAACAGTGGAACAGCATCAGTGGTGGCTGCTCCATGATGCACAGCTGCTGCTACTGCTTTATTAATGGGATTCAGGAGCTCATCTGAGCATTTCGATAATGGAACTATGGCGGACCCCACTTCGACAATCCTTCATCTCTGAGATGCTGCGATTGATCACCAATTCAATTGCTAACTGTAGAAAATTGAATTTGTAGCCCTAACATTGTTCGTTAACCACGCTGCCGATGAGATGGCCATCCAGATTAATGATAATGGGAGGATGAGATGGCTTCTCAGACGGCCTGTGAATTTGATTAGCTCCAGACAGCTGTGGAGACAAAGAGCAGTCAGTCAGACTCTTATGTGGAAGTACTTAATGAAAACCCTGCATGGAAGGTAATTGGGGAAATGTTTGTCCAGCTGAATGCTTCTCAAGTCACTGTACTCTCTCTCTCTCTCCCCTTTGCTCTCTCTCTCTTGCGCGCTCTCTCTCTCCTTTTTGCTTGCTCTCTCTCCCATTATTTATTCAAATATGCCTCTATATGCATTAAAATACAAAAGCTGCAAACAAAGAGTATTATATTTATATATTTTTTTACCATTACTACAACCACTAGTACTACAACTAGTACTACTACCACTACATCTACAATGACTGACTTGAGTACCGGTACTGCTACTCTTACTACTCCTACTCCTCCTCCTCCTACTACTACACAGGAATACTCTTGAGCTAATCAACTGTCTGTCTAAGCAACAGGTGCAGCACCTTGTAATGCACAAGTAAGGATGACAGGAGATGGCAAAATGATCCTCATTATCTCATTTAACAGCATGCAATGATTTATGCAAGTTGCATCTTATCACCTGAAAAATATGCATATAATACCTCCTGTTAAAGAGTTGCGCAAAATCAGGCTAATTATTTATCATCTGCATTGTCATTCACACCCTCCTATTTTATGTTGCAGCTAACGACTATCATTTAATCGATTGACCGAGTGGTAGTGACATTTATTCAACTAAGTAGTTAGTTTAGCAAACCCCAGAGATATACTGTATGTATAAAGTTTTCTATAATGTAAGATGTGAAAGTAGAGTAACAATATGCAGTACTGGATTGTGACCATCAAATGCTGTCGTAACAAATTAGACAATCAAATAAGTGACACAAATTGTCTGCCGATTGCTCCAACATCCTATCCTTGCAGCAGTAGCAGACTATAATGGAGGATATTCTTGATATTCAGTGTTCTTGAATGTTTTGCATTTTATTAAATCCCTCCTACATGCTTTGCTTGTGTTGTGCTTAATTATTTTAAACATTTTCTTGAGCTTATGCTTCCAAAGAAAAAGCAATTATTATTTTCTCTATTTGCTGTAAATCTGCTGAGTTAAGTCACACTTTACACCCACAAGGTTTAATGCATTTTTGAATAGATTTTTTTATATGTAATTTGTGTTTGAAAGAAAAATGAAAGGATGAATCTGTGACACACTTACCTGATCTCCTTGACAATGCCTCAGCAATTAAGCAGTGGTATACTGTAAATGGCTCATACCACCTTTCGTGACTCATTTAGACTGCTGAATATAACAACAATGTTTAATATGGCAATTTCTAGCACTGTTTTGATGTGATTACAGTTGTTATTTCATAGCATAGTGGAACTTGTTATCTGTATAAAAGACACCTGTCCACACATTCAAACAGCTGTCCAAGGAAACCAGGGACAAAATTGTAGACCTTCACAAGGCTGGGATGAGCCAATTTACCATAGTCAAGCAGCTTGGTGAGAAGAGAGCGATTATTAGAAAATGGAAGAAATACAAGATCACTGACAATCTCCCTGGACCCTGGGGCTCCATGCAAGATCTCACCTTGTGGGGTACAAATAATCTTGAACGGTGAGGAATCAGCCCAGAAGTGCACAGGGGAACTGGCCAATGACCTGAAGAGATCTGAGACCACAGCTACAAAGTATTAGTGACACACTACGTCTTGATGGAATAAATTCCTACAACACCAGAAAGGTCCCCCTACTTAAACCAGCACATTTTCCAGGCCCGTCTAAAGTTTGCCAGTGACCATCTGCAGGATCAAGAGCAGGACTGGGAGAATGACAATTCCACTCACCGTGTTTGAAGGGGGAATAATGCTTAGTTGCATCCCAAGAACATCATACCCATTGTGAAGCATGGGGATGGAAAAATTATGCTTTGGAGCTGGGGTTCTGCCAAGCAGACAGGACAACTGATCCGTATTGAGGAAAGGATGAATGGAACCATGTATCGTGAGATATCGGGCTGTGGTCAGCACAGCGAAAGAACAAACAAGTGAGACAAATAGCCTGTAGGAACTTTTGTTTGCATGAGTTTGTATATCTATATTCTGTAATGGTTCCAATTTCACTACAGAGACAGAGAGGGGTCAAGGATTCCATGCCATTCATTTTTGTGTGTTATCTACTGTATGGTAATTTGACTCCAGAGGCTGAGCCAAGGGATGTTTGTCAGAGTATCATAGTCTTATACTTTATTATCAAGGTACAATGAACATCATCATCGTTTCTGAGCTGAAAAAAACCTTGTGCTTGCTTTTTCCTCCTTTGGTCTTCTTTAAAATTACATGAAAATGCAAGTCAATTAGGCAAACCAGCAGTAAAGCATCAAAGGCAAGTCACTAGCTTTAATTTTAGACTGAAAAGGCACAGATGCCTTGGCTTCTGCATTCAATTATTTGCTAAAGCAGTTACCTACCTCAGACAGTGAATTTTTGAGCTAATTCATTTGCGTGGGGTAAAATAAAGTAAACACAGTGGAAGCACTCTCTGAGGTTAAATCTGCTTCTAATTAACAAAGCGTGAATTTGAGACAGGAATTAGTGTGTGAAAGGGAGCTTGTTAATGATGTGTGTTAATGAAATGAAAGAAGAACGCATGCAGCCTACGCTGCTGGATAAAGGTTAATGACGCTGCTGAGCAGACCAGGAGCATCTTTCCTCTCACTGCACCATGGGTCCTGATCCTCAGGGCCTTCCTACCTATTGGACTCATTCTGCAGAAAACACCATCACCTCACAACACCGCATATTCAATTACAATTGTTTCGTTATTGATGTTGAACTTTTGCATGGAATGGAAAGCATGATGTTGAGCTTTCCATTCCATTTATCGGTAGAGGGATGCTGAGTACGAAACTGCTGGGGAACAGGGCTCGAGGACGACCCAGAGGATGTAGTGAGGGAGGACATGAGAGTGGCTGTTTTTGGAGAGGATGATGCAAAGGGCAGGGGGAAGTGGAGAAGGCTGATTTGCTGTGGCCAAAAGTACAGTAGTAGTGCTTTACGGAACATTTTGCTTAACCAGGTGATTAAATTTAATAAATGTAAAAAGAGGTATGAGCCTTGTGATGGAAAAATGAGAATATTTTCTTTCTTGTCCAACAAAAACACATGATCAAAACAAGATAATGACTACACCGTGACATTGTGTTAATTCGGCAAAGAAACCAGATGGTTCATTAGGCAAACTATCACATATGAAAAAGGATTAACACATGCAAACACTAAACAGTGCAAACATGGTTTTGTTGAGAGTATGTTTTGTGAAAAAGTCCTTTTCAGTTAAAAATAAACATTCAGCTTGACAAATATACTTTATCTGCCTTAATAAAACATTCTAAATTGCACTAACCACTGACTGACTTTATAGTATGTGTGAATCTAAGTTTGAAAATATCCAAACCTTTCCTATATAATTACTGCTGTTACATTCAGTCATTCCATCTATGGTGGCTTGTGCTCTGAATATTTTTGCACATATTCCACATCCAAAACAGTATTTTGCATGAATATTTCAATGCAAACCAAAAAACTGCAGACTGGCTGTTGCATTGATTCATTGTCTGAGATTTACTTTTTCATCTAAATAATTTTTCATACAATCCCACATTAATATTTTTTTATTGCCTAACCCAAAACAGAAATACTCACATAATTCTCAAATTGATATTCTGGAAATTAATATATGCTTATAGGCTTATAGGCATATTTATCTTTTGGATATGTAAAGATGGCTGCCCTTAAAAAGGCCATCACATACTGCATGCCAATTTTGTTTTCCAAGGATAGTGAAGTCACGATCCTTGCTCTGCCTAGTCAAACTGGTTAGAGTAACAGTAGGGTGAGATATCAGGAGTACTGCTTTCATAATCCTTCTGAAAAATGACCAACAAAGCGGAAAAAGACGAATAAAATGAATGAATGTATTCCTTCAGTAATGCTTCACATACTCCCATTCACCTCATGAGGCACAAATGATTTCCATGATCCCTTTATTGCATGCAACAAATTGCAGTTTGGTAAAACTTGATTCTCAGAGTATCATGAAATTGTGTGAAATGAGCATATTCAGATTACCTAATGGCACCTATATTTATGCAAACACAATGCCTGTCACAAAAAAAAGGCAAATTGGGCTAACACTGCTCCCCTGCAGTCATTGTCTCCTGTTGTTACTTGGGTTTCTAATGTGCGATTATAAAGGGTAAAGGGCTGTTAGAGGAAAACATAACCAAATCCTTAAAATAATTTAGGTTTGGAGCTGTATACGAATGGTGTTCTTGGAAATCATTCATCAGATAATTTAGATTTTTTTTTGTGTGTGTGTGTATTTTCCACAGCCCGACTATGACCAAGCCTTCCAAGTAACTCGGCGATGAGACAGTCTAAGTTCAGGAGTTTCATTCATTTCTATTCATTCTAACGATATCGGGCCAATGTGGAGGATTTTATTTTACTATCCGCAAATATGTGTCAATTAATATGTTGAAATCAATCATAACATCCTGTTATCAACTCGGACTCCAATTATTGGAATATATTTGATGTTTTACTGCATCAATATTTTTTTAAGTCTGTTTTAAATTCTGAATTTTAATGCCAGCTTCATATTTGTCACAGTGGTGGTAATAATGTTCCAGGGTACAGAGATAACAGGCGACAGCGTCATGATTGTGAGAGGAGTTGTTCACAAGCAAGGATTGGCGAGTCTCATCTCTATTTGAAAAGATTGTTATGTGATACAACATGTACTTCAGAGCATTTTAAAAAGCATATGAATGCAAAGGAAAATTGAAAATACTTTTCTATGCAGTTATGGCCGGGCTCATATATTTCAGTTTAACAGAGGTCATCATCCCTTCTCAATTCTCACAATTTTTCCTCGCGAAGCCCCTTTTGGATTTGTATCCATGTAAAACAAAATACTTCATTTTGGCCAGTTACCATTGAGATTAGTTCCTTTTGTGGTGTCTTTAATGCACATGGCCAAATTATGTAGACCAGGGGTGGGCAAACTTTTGACTCGCGGGCCACAATAGGTTCTAAAATTTGACAGGGGGGCCGGACCAAGCACAGATGGATGGAGTATTTCTGTGAGCTAATATAAATGACACATGAAAGCCATTGCATTAAAGGATTTGGCCTTTTACAGGTAGCATTACAGGGAAAAGGTCAAATGAATGAGGTTTAATTATAATACAATTTTATTTAATGATATAATTTGGACAAGTTTGGCGGGCCGGATTAAAAAGACTAACGGGCCGCATATGGCCCCCGGGCCTGGGTTTGCCCATGCCTGATGTAGACTCTGCCTTTACCACTGATGATATTGTATAATCCATTGATGTGACGGCAGCAGTTACAGCTATACTCTTTACTTGAAGGTATGATTCAAGGGTCCATAAAGGAGCCCCTTGAGACAGGGTTCTCATGGCAGGGACTTCATCTTGAGAGACTGACACAAGCTGTTCTTTGTACTAGTTAGGAGAGGTTTTGCATTGGGCATTATCCACCACTTTATACAAGCTATTCCCATACTCAAATGCATAAGAGAAAACCACAGTGTTTGAGGGAGCACCTGTAAATCTTTGCTCTGAATCCTTTCATCTCGCTCTCTCCAGCTGGCATCAGGGCTCTTGTTGAGGTCAAGCACGCTCTCACCCCAGCTTTCCATGTTGACGGGGACTTTCTGCCTCTTTCACGAGAACATACACACAGTCGTGCCTTCTGGGCTTCAAGACTTGTGGGGTTTCACTTGCATCTTGGCCCACCTTCTCATCAACCCCTTTCCAAACCAAAATAGACCCCATAATTCATTCCAGCCAATCCACAAAGAATGCAAATAAAGAACAAAAGTCGCCTGTTCTACACATATCAGAGGGCTTCTTTGGGAGTAGAACTTTCTAAAAACTGATCCTGCTGCAGGCCTGACCTAGGCTATTTCTTTCCACTCCATTTTCCAAAGCAACACTATAGGCCCTGCGCCATAATGTCTGTGCTTCCCTTATCTCATATTGGCAGACTCTGGGTCTCCCCATAGTCTGGCTGTTCCTCTCTAATCTGCATGGCCATCTCCTCTTCATCCACCTCAAACTAATTGACTTTAATTTGTCTTTTTTGTCCTCCTACAGTGGAGTTTACCTTCTGAATACATCAGCCGTAGCAAGTGTCAATTAAAAAGGCATCACCCAATAAAATCTGTGAACAACTGATGTTAATTAATATCTGAGGGTTATGGTGCGTGGTACAGGTCCTGGCATGGCTCTCAGCACTTGATACCCATTTTGCTATGCAGCCTGTGGGCCATTTGGAGGCTGGGACTAATGAAGCTTGTCGGCTGCAATAAAGTCAGACTGTGAAATGGCCTCATCAGGTACATTATCTCAACACAATCAGAACATCAGCACCTTCATTTGGTCACAGTTTCACTTTCAATTTTTGAATTCAATTAAAATTACAGGACATATAAATAATAATGAGAAAATAAATAATGGGTAATGAAATTTGCCCAAAGTATCACTCAGAAACATAATGAGTTTTATGTTTAAAAAAAAAAAAAAGACATATTATTAAGAGTATTATGTTAGGACTGAATATTGATTGTCTCAGTTAGTAATTTACATGGATTTTCATATTGATAATTGTTTTTGATTAATTATTTTTTTGTTTTATATCCTAAATGCCATATCTCAAAATACTTTCATATTACATGATGCATATTGTTGAGTAGGATTAATTGATTTGTATTGCAATAGTATTAAGATGCCACTAATATCATCTCAGTGATGCATATGTGCTACATTTTCTGATGTTAGGTCAGAGTGAGGATTTCAATTTTGATAGTATTTTAAATGTTTGGAGCATTTCAATTTTGAATACAATTGTAGAATCATGATCACATGTTTTTCTGCAATTCTACCAATAAATTGGAGATTTTGAATCGATCTGTTACCTTAATAGTGACTAGATCAGCAATAATTATTATTCACAATACTGGGATTATTCTGATGAATAATGAGTAAATCACTGAGGGTATGTGTAATTTCATTCATGCAGCACAATGCCATCCATAGGAACAAGGTCAAATCTTTCTCTTAAAGATGAATCCTTTCTCCAGTCATATTTGATCTGAGCTTCTTGAATAGAACACAAAAGGATAAAAGAGGAAAGTAGGAATTTGCCATTTAGGAGAACTCCTTGTGGTAAAATGAACCCCTGGAGTTTAATACCTTGTCAGCTTAACATTTTGACGTGTGCATGCCTGTAGGGTGTAACTGGAATGACCATCACAAGGGAGGGACATGTGGTCTTGTTTCTGGTATTCCTTAATTTGATATATTACATGTTGTTTCTTGGGTACATTTCAGTATGTGCTTTCACAATTGTCTCGGTGCTATAATGCAGCCTCTTTCCCCCCACTGGGGCCTGTGTTTGTAATAGTACCCATATTTTTTTACTTCACTAACTGTGTGTGGCGTCTTCCATGTCTGCTCTTGTCTGTTAACATATTTTGTCATCCTCTAACCACAACTTTGAATTCTGCTCACTTTATACCGTTACAAAAATTCACCTGCACAAAATGGACTTACACAAACTCCCTGGGTAGGTTGTGTATCGTCTATTTCCTTGACAGGCGGAGCCGGGGGGGGGGGCTGTGCAAGGTTGTAAAACTAAATTGTCTATATTTTTATACTCCTTCCTCTATCCGTTGTTCTTTTCCTGTGTGCGGATTGCATATCGGTGTCTACAATATTTACACTTAACCGAAGAAGGTTTCTTCGCAAAAGAAACACTGCTCTGTATTATTTTGATTTGGAGAGACACAGGCTCTGCAAGGCTCTAGGTTTCGACTGCAGTGCTCACAAATGCCTTACAACTATGAGGTGTGCCTGAAGACTGTCATCGGTCGCACTAGTTCTCTCTTTTTTAGCAAACATCAAAAAGGGTGTGCAGGCATTCTCAAAATTATTTTAGTAGCAGTTAGTTAATGTTTATGCACTTTTCTAGTTAAGTAATTGGCTAAAGTCAACTCTAATTTGGTGCTGCAACATTATTGCGCAAAATTAAGAAAACTGACACTCATTTTTGTGGGTGGAGTTTATTGACCTGTTCTTACTACAACACTTTGCTCAACAGTGTGTTTCTGTTATTACAGCAACAAAATGAACAGGTAGCTGAAACACAGGTAACTCGTGACGTTGCACTGCTGGCAGTTTGACGACATTCTTCTACGGACATCGTCTGATGAATGGCTCCTGTTTGGTCGCGCTTTTTTAAAAACATCAAGCAGCAGCTGTCCATCATGTTGCAAGGTGATTAACAAGCTTGTTAAGATTATTTTCATCCAGCTGATGCCCGACATGTAAACTTAAATCAAAGTTATATTGCTCTTTCCAATTCAGTGTGTGCAAACGGCTGACTGGAATGATAAAAATGAAGTATCCATATAGATTTTTATTTGCAAGGACAATTAACTCTGTAGCGTCATTGCTCAGCTTTTGGGAGTGATGACACAAGATGAGACAAATAGAAAGAGAATGGAAGCGATGGAGATGATGGGAGTGGAAGAATATATACTATCTGCTGTGACCAGGAAAATATCTGTATCACATATGAAAGGTGATAGCAAATTAGGCAACCTCAAATATGTGCATAATTGCCTGCTATGCAGAAGTTAACATACATTGTTTTTGTCTGGTTATGGTTATTTTTCTTTCTATCTGTGCGTTTCCTTTGACTGACACAAATGTATTTTCTTTGTTGGGATATGTGACTGTGAAGACTGTGCTTTGTGGTTAGGATCTGGAGCTAATAACTGTTGACATCAGGCCCTACTATATGTAGCAGCTGTGTTTTCACATGTCATGGTTCTGGCTGTTTACATTCCACCGAGGGCGGACCCTGGTACAGCACGTCAGGCATTCTGCACCATCACCGCTGTTGTAGTCACTATACCTTCTTTGTTCCAGTGTGTTGACTGCCCCACACAGAAGAACAGGACTAAAGACCTGTTATACACCAATGTCAAAGAGGCATACAAAGCCACTCCCCTCCTTCCACTAGGTAAATCAGACCACAACCTAGATCTCTTGGAGCCCACATACTATATCCCTTTAGTGAAGAGGGTGCCTGTGACCACTCGGCTTGTCAGGGGATGGTCCCTGGAAGCAGAGGTCACTCTCAGGGACTGGGATGTAATAGTGGGCTCACAAGTGAAGGACGTGGAGGGACACGGTGGTCCTTGTCAAGACAGTCAGATGCTACTCGAATAATAACTGGGTGACCAAGGAGGTCAAGGTTGTCCTGAACAGGAAGAAGCAGGCGTTCAGAAGCGAGAAAGGGGTGGAGATGAGAGAGGCACAAAAGGAAGTAAAATCCTGCCTGAGGGAGGGCAGCGATGACTACGGGAAGAGGCATCCCTGTGTAACCCTGCTCCACCTGCCACACCTGGACCTTCTGCCATCCCTGACCCTCCCCCATCCATCACTGCCGACCAGGAGATGCCTGCGCTAAGGAGTCTTCATCCCAGAAAGGTGACCGGTCCGGCACTCCTGACCACATCCGATGATGATTGAGGGGAGGGAGGTGGAGGTGGTTGGCAGGCAATGCAGCTGGTCAGCTGCATTGTATATGCATTATTGTTGGTAAGGTTTTGAAGTATGTGTGCATGTATATTGACAGGCTGTATGTATGTATGGTTGGTGTGTGTGTGTGTGTACAATAGGTTATACGGTATTTCCTTCGGGATTAATAAAGTCTCTCTATCTCAATCCCCACCAGGATCGTGTGCAGATTGTATGAAACAAGCTGCCTGACTGTATGTTAAACCCAAGCACATGAGACTCTGAACAAAAAATACCTTTACCGCAGGAATTCCTCTGTGCCTCTCTCATTTTATGACAGCTAAGCGAGGCACATTGCTTCTTTTCAAAAGTGTCTGAGATCTTCTATAAAACCTGGTAATTGCTGACTCTTTGATGCAAAGGATCCAATGAAGCCCATTGTCTTGGCTGAGGATTCAGCCATTTGTTCAGCTGATTGGCAGTCTATCGTTGTTGCCTTGTACGCTGTATTATTGATGTATTTTTCCGTTATAATCACTGGTCTCATTGCACATGACCCGTGTACTTTTCAATCGAAACACAAAACAGCAGCACCGCAGCCTCGAGGTTGGTGGTCAGATGATATCCTCTTGATTATCCAGTATGCACAATATGCACTCAATTATAATCATGCCACTGATGGAAAGATGCATAAGAAAGATGTACATTTAGCAGAGGATAAGGTTGCATACTCTACTTATTGCACTCTGTGTGTGTGTGTGAATGAATTATAAACCAGCAATTTTTACTTTCTAAAAACCAATACAATGTCATCAAGAAAAAATCTTCTACATTATTTGCAGTTATAAAGTCAACCAATTCACAATTTTATTTACAAAAAAAACGAATTGTCATCAGGCCGCAGCCAAGCTGGTCACCTTCATAGTGTTTCGTATTCTGCCTGGACATGATTAAGTGTGGACAAGCCAGCCCACATTGAATTTCACACCCACTGCAGGGCATGAAACAATGGCCACCGCAATAATGATTTGAATTAATCACCCTCAAAGAAGATTAGCAATTTATCAGAATTTCTATTAATTGTGTAAATGTATGATCACATTTATATTCATATCACATCTAGTGTGAAATGTGAGCTGAAATACTCACTGAAGTGAACAAATTCTCAGAGCAAGGAAAGCAGTGGTGACAATATATCTCCTATACACTCCGTCAAATGCAAATTAAAACTGCTCAGATGAACTACACCTCGGGACAAGAGCCAGTGAAACGAGCAGGCAATCTAAGCAAACTGCCAGCCGGTCCATTTTTACCCCATAACGAAAGAGGGTCAAAGCCAAGTAAATGTTTGCTCTTATTTTCCCTATTAAAAATTCACAACATTTACCAGAGTCAAGCGATGCCGTGTGCTTCGCTGTTTCTGGCAGTGAGGGTCAGACCGGTGGCGACAGACGGTGGCTTTGCGCTCTCAGGGAGTTGGCGGGTGACCCTCCAAGGAGCACCTATCCAAGAGTGGACCTGCTGCATGATGTGCTGGGCCTTTCGGTGGTATTAGCATTAACCCCACTGTCATGCTTCTTCTCCTCACTACCTTTTAACCCTAGCCGTAAGGCATTAATGACCTGCCAGATCCATTCTGTCAACAGAGGATTAATTAAAGGGCTGCACAGCAAAGGAACTGGATCCCTTTGGGGCTTCGGTAAACGCATGACTGACATACACTCATGTACGTGCCCCCCCCACCGACATGAAGCTGGTGTGTGTTCTCTCACCTCAGGGGACACATAACCAAATGATCACTTCCATTGATGGGATCGTCAGATCTCACCTCAGCATTGCTGTTGTATTGTCCAGTAATGAATCGGCCATATTCTAACGGGAGACATTAAGTGAATTTAACAAAACTATGACCATCTGGCTCAAAGGAATCATTTGTTTTTGCATTATGTCATGATACGTTTCTTTGCATTACCTCATTGTTGCATTTAATTAATGTCTCTTGCTATTCATTTGAGAAGTTCAGATAAATGTAGAAGAAAAGGGGGATTACTTATTTATCCATGCCCCCAGTGATACCTTGGCAAAGGGACAATAGAGGTGAGGGAAACTAAATTAATTCTGTTGTGCTGTGTGCTATCCCTGGTATCTGTATAATCTGGTTAGTGACCTGGTAGCCGTGAATGTGAGGGACCTCTTCATTCAAGTCCAATTCTGGGGGCAGGAGTCCTTGTTACAGGGCTCAACCCCCCCCCCCCCTCCACTGACACTGCTTTCATGCCATGTATGCATACAACATAACTAAGACTGGGTGATTAATGACCAAGCTCGTGGTGCCATTGATGACTTCTGGTGGTACACAAAAGCCATCACCCATGTCACATTAGCACCCGTCTGGGAACATTTGGCTGCATGTTGCTGGCCTGGAATAAGTGTGGAATTTGTGGTAGACAGCAACGCTTGTCTGCCTCAAGCCTGACTTTGCTGTAGTGTAAAAAATAGATACATATTTCCATTATTTAAAATTGTTCTTTTCCGTGCGCTGAGCATTTGTTTGGCTTCTGCAATACATACAGTCGGATTGTTTTCCATTTTCTTTTTCTTCTTATTTTATTTTTGCCCTGCATGTATTTTCTGGCATCTCCTGATTTCAATAGTGCACTACTTTCTTTCAATGTCTTCTTTGTCATTTGCATTTCTAGATAATAATAATCCACCATAATAAAAAAAAAAAGAAGAAGAATGGGCCTGCCAGTATTCCCAGTAGTGTTTTCTGCAACTAAAATCTTTCCTCTTCTTCATGTGCTTTTGTTTCAACAAAATGTTTGCATATTAGAGAAGATAAATAATTAGTAGCCTTAAAGCTTGTAATTACATTACATTTTTTATCTGAGTCCTGGAGAGCTTTAAGTTGTGAGGTGCAAACAAACTTTGGTTTGGTGGGTAGTAAGTGTGGAACAGACTCACAAGTGAAAAAAGTGGAGGGCGCTCATCAGAGTTTGATTATTTTCCCCCACATGAAATGGCTGCCAAACTGTGATCACGAACATGTGCATGGTGTCTGTTTTCCAAAGTTCCAGTGTGAATTCAGATTCATCTGGATTTTACAGGAAGGAAGCGAGGTGTGAATTAAGAAGGCCCATTGCTGTCATCCTTGTCTACAGTTTCCTGTTTTCACTGCAACTATCACCTTTTAATAAGAATCATTGTTAATGACATCGGTGTCTGGGGTGTAACCTTCAGCACCCCAGCACGCTTGTTGTATATCTCACTTTTTTTAAAGCCAAGAACCGGCGGCATCTTTTGCAAGGATGATTTTATTTACTTTTTAGCTTTTGTTCTAAATGCCTTCACTAAATCCTTAAATTAAATTTTGAAGACATTCAGGAAGTGCTCGAACCAACACTGATGCGTATGGTGGTTCTCTGGCGGTCGTTCACTTTGTCTCTTAGGAGAGTGTGAAATATGTTGTACACATTTTAAATTGTTATTGCATACGCATCATATGCTGCAAAAATGTTAACACAAAAAGCAAGTATTTTCAATCCAGTATTGTTCCCTTCTGTGACACTCAACATCCTATTGCTTAAGAGCATTTTTTGCACAGCATAATCTTCGTCAAGATAAATGCAGTGCTGCAGCTGCAATTAATAACTATTGCCATTACTGATTAAGCTGTTGTACATTTATTTTCATGTATAAAATGATGACGAATTTAAAGATTGACTTCCTGCCATTGTTGTGTGACGAGCATGGTCGAAGCTTTAGCAGTATATCTGTTTAGCCTTGTGGAAACATCAGGTCATCTGAAATGAGGGCACGAGCAAAGGGCTCCTACATTGGTCGACAGGCAAGGAGGCTGCCCAATCATTTCTTCCGAATTTGAAAGAAAGAGGAGGGGCTTATTACAGGCCTGCAGCGGCAGCAGACGCCAGACCTTTTTCTTTTTTTTGGCAGAGCATCTGATTTGTTGATATGATATTTGATATTGTTGAAATATATTATTGACATAGATGTGTCCCTGCAGCAGAATAGTTGTGTTCAAGTATGTTGTGTTCTTGTATTTAGTAGTTTGGCCATTGTTGTAGAAAATCGGGAATTACTAAAGATCCCAAGAAATTCGTGGAAAATGTGTTATGTAGCATTGCCAGATGTTTGTTTAAGCTGCGTGAGTGCAAGTGTCTACACACACCAGCCTGTTAACTAGAGCAGGTTTAAAGCAACAGCAATCTTAGGATTACAGTGGTTTATATCCTCTGACCTCTCACGTCCACCAGATCAGTGCATCACTTGAATGAATTAGATCCAGCAGACTTTTATCAAGACAGAAACACATTTTTCCTCAGCCGCCTTCTTCCATCCTCAGCATTCTCCTTCCTTTTGGATTTTCAAATTCCTTAAAATGAAAAATGATTTCTGTCTCTCTCTCGGTCTCGGTCGTTTGCACAATAGAACGCCCCATTTGCTGCCCCCCTCAATAGGGAGGAAATGAGTTCTGGGAGCAGATTCCTCTCACACAGGGATCTCAGTGATCATGCAGCTGTGTGTTACCAGCACACCGCAGTCACAACAGCTTTCAATTTATCCCTTCTCCCACCAACCGGCTCTGCCCATTGGTAGATTCTCCCCGAACTTATTCCTTTGAACATTTGACTGCGCGTTCAACTCCCTGTGTTTAGAATTGACATGTTAAGTATGTGACTTAACAGGATGACACTGTTGCCACTTTTCTATAAATCTTGGAAGTGAGAGACAAACTGCTAACTGTGCCCACATGTTTAATTCCTCCGATGTCATCTCCACTAACTCTGTCTCTAAGAGTTGACCTGACTGTGTGCGCACCAAGACCACATGACATGTTCTTGACCCTTTGTGGGGACTGGCCTACTTTGGGCCAGTGACGTTACCCCTTTGCGGCACTGCAGTGATGTTGAGGTGCTGGATGACAAAATAATGAGGCTTGGAAATGTCTGTGTTCTCCTTATAGTGCCCTGATGAATGGCGACAGGTTAGATTTACAATCTTAAGAGGTGCTGACGTTGCTGAATTTTGCACCTCTTGGAGAAGTACCAGAACATTGCTACTCTTATATGAAAGTCTTCTTTGTGGCAGCCAAGGCTTGCGTGTGGCCGAACCGCTGTCTTAGTGAATGAGGGGGTTGTTAGACTTCTGGTGAGGTGGGCCGAGCTCTGATCTCAAGGTCGGACTGTCTAAAGGTTTATATATCTGCAGATTTTTGCCTTTCTTAGTTTTCATCCTGCGAGCATCCTGTTAGCAGCAAGTTGGATGTTTACAGTATTTAGTATGTAGCTGATTTTATTTATATTTACTGTCTTGTTTTGGACTTTTACGGAGTGTTTTTGTGAAGGTGCTGGTGCAAAACATAGGGCAGTACTTTAAAATATTTCAACCAATAGGGATGCAGAAAGAATCGTGAGTCCATGACAGTCTGTATACCACAGCTCTGAGTTCATCCTGTTTGTCATTTGGGCTGCTGCTGCTTCAGCCCCAAACATTTTGAGCTGAAATGTACAAATCTCCGAACCTCAAAGCTTGTATTTTACGTAACCGAGCCAAACTCAACATGAGTCATCAGAGGGAGCTACTGTACAGAACTGCACATAACGAAAAGCATATACAGAGATGGAGCTATTATGAAATTAGTAGTTATTGTCCTGTTAGCTGAATTGTCTCTATACAACACAGAGATTTGTCCACCATGAAGACTAAACGGAGCATAAAAGCCTCATGAGCTGATATTCTGTAGAAGTTCGAACAGAGTTTGTGTGAAGATGCAGTTTATAAAAAGAAATTAGATGTTTGTTTTGGGCTATCGATCTCACTCCCCTGCAGTTTGGTCTTTCAGTGTGAATATGAAACCACATGGTTATTTATGGTGAAGTGAGAGTGATGCACTTTATGCCAGTCACTCAGGGAGTGCTCGGAGATGGGAAATGCTGTTGCTGAGGGTCACAATAAAAAATAAAATAAAATCATACACACCAGCCAATGTTGCTGTGTTTCTCCCTTGTAGGCAAAGGTGACAAAGACATCTGCAAAAAAATCACCACATGTAAAAACTTGCCTTACATTTATGACTTGGCTGTAGCAAGTATTATGCTAGCAAGCTGGGCTAAACGTGCACGTGATTAGGCTGTCAAAATCTGAAAATAACGGACTACAAAAAGAGCTACAGTGGCACGCAAATACTGCACTGGCATTTAGAGCTGGCTTCACATAAATGAGTGAACTGAATGTGGGAGGCCAAAGCTCCTTTTCCATCCAAAGGGGATGTATGTCTGATGTGGGCAATGGACAAGCGGGTCCCCTCAGAGCCTTTAGGAATAATAAAAAAAAGAGAAGTCATTCCCCTATGTCAGACTTCATGGACAAATTGAATGGAGGGTCGATTAAGTTCTAAGGGGGACGTACTGTTGATCTCATAAAGGGCATCAGGAGATATACGGCCTCTTACAAGATCATTTAAACCACTTAATGGACGACAGGAATTAATGGCTGCCATGCGGTATAGTCAATTATATGGATATTTTCAAAACATATTGTGTATAATTCATAGTGTAATGGCATGACACCAATCAGCCCCCTTTCCTTTTGCTTTGGTGATAACCAAGTTGAAATGAGATCATTGACTGCACATTTTGGGGTGTAGAATAAGTCGCTGTCTCCGAGCAGTGATATAGATGCATTGTCCCTGCCTGCCATTGTGGGCTGGCACAATGTTGATGGCAGTGGCTGCTGTTAATTTGTATTAATGTCAGATCATTTGACTTGCGGTGGATGTATGTGCACGCCTTGTGCTCTCAGGCAAAAAATTGGATTCATTAAGAAGACGAAGGATCTGGTGAGGTTGTGTGGCCCCCCGGTTTCAGGTCACTGAGTAATGTGACGAGATGGAGAGGGTCTTGGCCTGGAGGATGGGGGAGTTGGTCAGAGACAGAGTGGGGAGGACAACACCCCTACACTGGTGCACATCACTCACACTGACACGTCTCTCACAGTGTTTTCACTCCTCTGCACTTTGACAGCAAGAACAGACTGTGCTTTTGACTGAGACCGCAAAGTCACACTAGGTGATGGTTTTAGGTTATTCAGCTGACATGCTTATCAGTCAGTCTGATCTTTTCATGTTGGTTACAATGTGCCCCGGGTCACATGACAGCGCAAGCAGTCATCAGCTTCTGAAAAATTCCTAATTTTGGCGACGCATCCGGGGTGTACACCATCTCTTGCCTGTAGATAGCTGGAATAAGCTCCAGCAGCAACCGCGAGCTACAACCATGATGCAGACTGAAGCTGGTTCAAAATAAAACACCGCCCCCTTTGTTTCAGACAAGTTTTTGTTTGATGCCCAAACCTTTTGCAGCGGGAAATTGATGACTTTTTTGCAGTGGGAAATGGATGACAAGAATGTATTCGAAATATTTTTTTTCAAATAGGTTGACATCATTCTATAAGGCCTAATACCAAGTATTAGTATGACATGTGGGATTAACGATCGTAGACAGAAAAGCAAAAATCATTGTCAGAAATTTAGAATAAACAATGATTGCTTGTAACTGAGTAAATAGGAATTCGAAGTATTTGTATTTTAAGATTAGATAGTTAATACTAATTATGCTAACCATCATAAAGAATTATGTGTTATAAAGATATTAAGATATTCTGCAGTCAGCGTGCTACAGCTCATGTGTCCCTCTTTGCCTGTCTGTGGCACATTATTATTAATGTAAAACATAACCTGTATGTTATCAACTAGTGTTGCAAGTGGGACATGCAGTCAGACTGACTGGTGACTAGGACTGGATGATTTGATGAAAACATGATCATTATGCTGTATATCTTAGATATATATCGCAATATAAAATTTGCTGTGTGAAGATTATCCTCACTGAAGTCTGAAATAGCCATTTGTTTCATTACCTAAAATTAAAAAGTAGTACAATGTGAACAGGAGTTAATGTAAGTACTGAACTATAAATACATGGCTTAATTAAGAATATATTTTGTTCCAAAACAATGTTAAACAATGTCTAAGCTAAATGCAAACATTTAACATTCAACACGTGCCAAACCGATGCTGTTTAACCTGCTGAATAACTCATTAATATAACAATGTGGGTGCTAGGATCGCACCTTTTCAGGTAATGTAAATGTTGGTAGTGACAGACTGATGGCTTATTTCCATTTCCTGTGTTGTCAAAAGTCATCTTTGCAGGATAACAAATTCACTTTCATCCCTTCAGCATAATTTATGGCAAATTAAACAGAGTATTTAAGAGGGGCAGCAAGTAACTGAGGAAACAGTGACAGAATACTTCTTTAAGTTTGTATTCTTTTTCTGTGTTTGATGAATAAAAGTACTGTTTCCTTGTCAGATCTATCAAGAGCAGAGTATTTAGTATGCATATTTATTTTGTTTGCACATCCCTTTTTGACTCTACATTTTGACCTTTCTATAATATGCAGCTAGAATATTTTACTCAGTTTTATCCCATAATGCTGACACCTGGCTGTTGATTTGTGTTACTCTTGTTTCAAATCCAAAGAATTTATTTCATTTTTATGAAGGCTCCCTAACCGGTGTGCCTATCGTCAATGATTTCATCACACTTCAATTGCAAGTTAAAAAGCTCAGATTAGTGCTCTCTGTAGTGTCATGTACTTGTACTCTAACATTCTATCTAATAAATATATTCATCATCATGTCTTAACTTTAACTGTGAGCATTTGTTTGGTCCTTACGTAATGAATTTAACATTCACAGTTCTTCTCCTTAATTGCTAGGAGTCAGCTAAATATGTCTCCTGATAAAATGCCAGTGTGTCCGTTCTGAGCAGACCATCCTTTTGTTGAACAGGTTGCCATCAGAGTCCCTGATGACCAACTATATTTTACACAAGCTGAAAAGCATCCATCTTTTAAACCTTTGAGAGCCCTGAACTGAGCCTGACCGACCTTCCCTCACTGACCTCATATCAGTCATTGGGTCACATGCCTCTGCTTTTCTGATTCTTCTAATGGTGTTGACTGAGATGTTCCATGCCCGGTCATTAATAATGGTGGGGGTCATCCATGGGTGCTCTGATACGAACATCTATAGGAATGCAAATGTGCCCGGCTGCCTGGCCAGTACATTACAATAGGAATAACAGCAGCCTGGGGCAGACAGTGCAGCTGTCCCCATTAGTTTTACTCTCTGGGTTTCATAATTCGATTCAGTGGTGTCACACAGAAGACAAATTCATGTGGTACGTTGTGTTGTTCAAAGACACGTCTGACCCCGGTGAGAACATGAGAGTGATTAAAGAATTGCTTAATAAAGGCACAGTTGGGTCAAGGGTCATGAGCGATAAGTGAGGTCACACAGGGCCATTGGAAGTTCGTATCATTAATTTTGCCAGATAATCAATTTAACCAAAATGGACAAAGATACTCTGGTTAATGTGTTATTTTCAGTGAAAGACACAACAATAGCATATTTGGAAAGACTGCAATTTGTCAAACAGGTGAGAGAAATGAGCGGCGCAGCAGGTCATTTCCCCAGCTTTAAAGCGGCCAGCATGGCTCCATTTCTCACAAGCCCATGTGAGTAAATCCCAGGATCTAATCAATGATGTACAAAATCTAAAAACTGCAGTGATCTCATGGGTACACTGTGTTTGGATTTTTTTGTTCTTGTGCAATAATAGCATTTAAAATATCTGAATGGGTTCTTTCAAAAACTGGGATGGATATTCTGCCTAAACAACAGTGCTTTTCCGTTTTGCCACATTTGTTGAGTTTACCTCATTCATCAGTGAGAAGCTGATGCTGTAATGCCTGCTGAGATTTCTTACACATTTTAGGATAGATTTGGTTTAATTTAATTTAAGTGCTTTTTGGTTTCACTTGAAGGCTACATTATAAAGTATGTTTTCATCTATAATGAGGATGTGAGGCTTATTGAAGTGTAATTAAAGACCAACAACTAATATTCCAGTTTCATCATGTTGTTTCTTCCTGTACTCTTATTTGTTTAATTTTTACTAAACTAAGATCAAAGTCGAGAGCATTCATATGGAGACTATTACTATTTAGCCTTCCAAAAGCAGCCTGTTTACTTTAATTCCAAGTTAATGTGATATATATTTAGCGTAAAGGGCAGGGTTACTGTATACTTAAGTTTTGGCTGGCTTGCACAGCTTTTAGCGGCTCCCCTTTCGGTAATTAAAGCTTTTACTGTGTTAAGAGTGTGTGGGCGTGTGAGTGTGGGTATGCAAAACGTTCTGTGATAATGTGCAAGAGTGGACAGAGTATGGTCAAAGGTAAAGTCTCGTGAGTGCAATGTGAAATGCATCAACTTTGTTAGCGGTGAAAAGAAGGTCTGTTTGATGCATTCATAAAATGGTCTAATAAGCCATGTCACTTTCTTTGCACGTGTACCTTTTCATGGAATCTGGCCTGGGTGAGCTGTAACCATGTCATTAAGTGTGCTGCATGGAGCCCAGAGCGCTGTATGTATACTCTGTCCTGTGAAGGCGTCTTCACCAGGGTCTGCCACATCATGAGTATTTATGTTGTCCTGGTGCCGAGGAGGTTTATCAAACCCAGTCTCTCCAAAGCCCTTCTTCTACTCTACTGTGACATTTCACAAGGCTTCACCACGAAAGAACAGCAGCAGCCTCAAGCAGATGTTCCTCTACAGATCATGAAGCGGAAAGCAGGGTTTTAAGTACAGTATGTGTAATTAAAGGATAAACTATGTCTAAAGACGTAAATGTTAGAGTTTGCTATGTCATGGAACGAGCAATGTAGTTTTGGATCTTTATTGAAGGATGAAAATACAGTCTGTATTTTCTATAACAATTTCGTGATTGTGTGGCTCAATGACTATTTGAGGTGTTCTTGAATAAAACAGCGCCCCCATTTTTACTCCAATGCACTTCACATTTGTAGAATTGTATTATGCCCCCCCCCCAAAAAAAAATAACAGGAATGAGTAGTATAGTGCAACACTGGATAATATTAATTACCGGTACACTAACATTAAAAAATATATTTTTATTGAAATGTTAGCTTTGTTGTACTCAAGGTAAGGAAGACCAAAATTATTTTGTCCACTTTTATTCTGTAATATGACCAATATTTTTCATATCCAAGTGTGTATGAAAAAAGTCACTGGTTTCTTAAAAAGCTAAATACAATAAGCATTGGATCAAGGCACATACAAGACTGGCCAAAGGGCATACAATGCACTTTGGTTTTTAATTCTTAAAAACAGTTAAATTCAAATTGTGAAAACATAAATGTGTGTCCATTTGGAAAATAATACAAAATAATGCTCATAACAAGGAGTTGCTGCCACTGTGGTAAGTCTAATGAAAGCCAAAGTGTTTTGTCTTTTTGGCTTAGCGACTTAAAAATGACGACTGGTACACGGTACTAAAGAATGCCACCATTGTCATGGGACCATTGTTGGTTTGTACAAATAGAGAGTGGACGGGGTCCTCTGTGTCAGCATGTCCAGCCTACTTGTTTTGAGGAGCATAGAGAGCTCCATAAAGCCATGTGCTTTATCTGCTCTGTGCTGTGGCCTACAATCCTATCAGAAACACCGCAACCATGCTTGGGTTGCTTTGCTGTGGGTCTTCCTCTTGCTAACAGAAAGAAAAACGAAATCACACACAGTCAACAAAGCAGAGACATAATGCACAGTGCCCCATTGTTCGTTATTCAATCTACATACCGGGTGAATACTAGAGCACGACTCTTGGTTCATAGTATGTGGAGACAGCTACTGGATGCTCATTCTTTTAGAGGGCAACATGCCTGCTTTGCAAATTAGTTGATCAGCTGTGCCTTAGTTTGCACCCTGTCATTTTTTTTCCATTTGTGTTCTTCAGACAGCCACAAAGTTAAAAGTATGACCTGTGCTTATACTACAAGGTTTTCTAAGGTCTGATTGTTCAACACAGCAATGAAAACCCACTTTCACAGTTGACAAGTCATCATATCTCAGTAGAACACGGAGCTTTTTTAGTTGGTCAATAACCTTAAGCGAAGGAAATACAGTACAAATTACTACAAATCCCTAAAATATAGAATTGCAGTTAGTTACAATACCCACTGGTTCAGTGATGGCCTGCAACTGGAACGGTGTCCTTCTTCATAAATTGTTCTTAAATATAAATTATGTGGCAAATGTACAGAACATTGCTTCCTCAGTCTTACAGATCCAGTGTTTTGTAAGAGTCTTGACACTATTGGAATCACGCACTCATCATAAATGGACATGCGCAATATCATGAATGGGAATTGTCTGAATCTGGTATTCCACTGTCTCTGTAGCTCCTGTTGTTAATACTGTTCTCGTTATGTGGGCCTTTGTATAAACTCAGACCATTAGATGGGAAAATTGTGTGTATCACAAACTCCTCCTTGGTCACTGGCAGGTGACTTATAGGTATCATTTGAAATGAAGTCTCTCGTATCTCTAGGATGGAGTTGTCCTTCTTAGTGCCGGCTTCGGCATAGTCATCCTTTCTCCGTCGGCCTTTGTTGTAGGTGCAGTTCCTGGAAAAAAGTGAGCCATTCCTGTGGACATACCAACACACCAGTGCCAACATTATTATTGCCAAAAGAGCCACTGCCCCTCCAATGATAGCAGCCAAAGGCAGACTAGAATTCTTGTAAGGCTCTTTTTCCTGCTCTCTGTTTAAAGTTGTGGTTGGATTGTATGATTTGTGAGAACCGGTCTCTGTTTCTATACACACAGGAGTCTCATCTGATAGGTAAATGTTGCTGGTCTCCATAGGAACCATGCATATCCTGTAGGAAGACTCAGGCTCCAGCGCAGTGAGCAGGTACTCCTTTCTCTCCCCCTGCACAATGGTTTCAGTGATGGAGCCAAAGGCAGGGCTGTGCCCAAGCTTTAGCCAGCTGAGTCGAAGCGCAGTCATGGGTTGTGACACCCTCCATGATATGTGTATTGTTTCTGCACTACTTGACTTCACGCTGATGGTAATGATCTTTCTCCCTGAAGAGGTGGTAGTGCTGTGGTAATTCTTACCAAAATCCGGGTTTTTTACAAATGGTCTTTTTGTCACAAACAAGGGCCACTGGGGCTGGGAGGGGCGTACATTGTTGGAGACCGTGCTTGTCTCGTATGTGGCGGTGAGTTCTGAATCTGTACAGTCAAACATATCGGTAGTTAGGTCTTTAATTGCCATGCCTTTGACATTATCGGGACCCTGGCACATAAAACCGCGTACATTCACTTTCGAAGGCAGCGACCGCAGCCAATCACGCACCCACTTCATCCTGCAAGTGCATTGCCAGGGGTTATTGCGTAGCAGGAGCTGTGTGAGGTTGTCCAGATCTTCAAACACACCTTGAGGGAGGCTGCTCAGGTTATTGCCCGATAGGTCCAAGCGATACAGCTGTCGAAGGAAGGCAAAAGCCCCAGGTGGAACTCGATTAATGTGATTATCTTGTAACTGCAGCTTCTCCAAACTGGTACCTGGCAAGTTGGCTGGCGGTGATGTCAAGGAGTTTCTCACTAGTGAGAGCTCAGTCAGGTTGATCAGGTTGATCAAAGCCATCTCCCCAATCCCACGGTTGTTAAGCAGGTTTCCATCCAGGATTAGTCTCTTCAAGTTGATGAGATCTTGCAGTGACTGCTCTGAGATGGAGGATATGCGATTGTCATCAAAGCGCAGCTCCTCAATGCTCATAGGTAGGCCTGAAGGGATGGTACTTAAGTGGTTTCTGGAGAGAAAAAGCAGTCTGAGGTGATTACTGTCCCTGAAGGCCCCATCCTCTATGCTGACTGCGGATACAGAGTTATCATCCAGGTGCAGTTCTTCAATATATGGAATTTGGGCTAGAGAGGCATGTGTAATCATCCGAACGTTGTTCTCCTGAAGGTGCAGTTCTTTAAGCCCAAGAGGAAGGTTAGTAGGAAACTCATCCAGATTGTTGCAGTAAAGGTAGATCTTTTCTACATTTGAGAGCCTGCGAAGCTCTGCAGGAATGCCTGAACTCTTGATGCGATTGTTTTGCAGAAAGAGCACTGTAGCATCCTTTGGTAGACCAGTAGGGATGGAAGTTAGGCCACGGTCGTTGCAGTAGATGAAGGTCTCATCGCAGCGGCAGGACGAGGGACACGAGGTGGAGGTCACCAGAGGGTTAGCAAGACCCAGCAGCAACCCAATCCTGACGAGGAAGAGGATCAAAGCCTTGCATTGACGCGCCATCTTGGAGCTGTGTCGCCTCTGTCAGTCTAATCACTCCAGAGCCCCTGGGGAGGAGACAAAAGGATGCATTTAATGCACAAGTTCTTTAAAGGAAAGCCAAATTTCTGTTTTCATAATTGCTGGGTGTTTGAAATGCTGCCTGCAGCACATTCTAGATTAAATAACTGCAGTAATAATGAGTTTTAATTCCTACAATTAAAGATATGAATTGACCATTAGGATTACCAATCAGTGAAAAATATTTTTATTTATTTATTTGCTGCGGAGTGACTTTCCATCATCCACGTATTTCCTAAGATTAGAAGATTCGTTAGAAATAGAGGTGCTTTTTTATTTTCTTCTCTTTGATAAGAGTGCTTGTGAGCTCTTGAATTTATATTATAAATATTCATTTTGGCCCTGACTTGTGAAATGTAATAGCATTTCCTAGTTGTTTTACGTGTTTCTGTATCTCAACGCTGCCTTTCATCCCCACAGATCATGAGGGTGAACAGATCAGGCTTTGTTGATGAACTGTTGTGTAACCGACATACTCCATGCCTTTCACCTTTTAAGTACTGGGGTTTAACTGGTCTCGTACAAGATAGAAAATAAATAACTCTCTTTTCAGGAAAGAGTTTTGGTTTATGTTACTGAAACAGTTGTATGAGGTTTTGCACAAAGACTTACACAAACATAAATGATCTTTGCTTCATATTCATAGGATGCCTTTCTTTTTCCACTATCAATGAGTAATTTCCTTTTAATTAATCTAATACGGATTCGTGCTTGCAATTATTTATACCGGTCGTGACCTCACTTCCTGTACATTTCATCACATATTGTGTTCTGGTAAATGTAATCGAAAAAGCGATAGCATCTGTGTCGTACCTGATTCATACAATGTGGTAAATCCGTTCCAGTCACCAAAAATCCAATCAAGGTTCCCCCTTGAATTTGCTCTTATCCTTTGTGAGAGGGAAAGTTTGTCCGAGGGGTCTGATATCCTGACCTGGCCGGTGTTTGCTGAGCTGAGCCTTGTTTGGACGATGACCTCCTCTGTGTTGTCAGAGGCTCATGCTCTCAATGCCTTTACCATGGCAGATAAGCCTGTGGAAAAAGGCATCCACTGTCACTGAAAAAACATGTGCTCTCAGGTAATATTAGAAATCCTAATGGGCACTGAAGTTGTCGTGCTTAACTGCCATAACAGCAAATTCGATTTTTTGGATGTTTTATGGCGATCCGTGTGGGGAGCAGTAAGAGTTTTAGCAAAGCATCCTTTGTGCGATCAGGCCCGATAGGCATGATTAGTGGCCACAAAACTGGTCTGAGCCATGCCAATCCTTTGTGCCACAAGCTCAATGCATGCAGGCCTGTTCACTAGTGCACTCCAGGTCTTCGGTTAACCCAGAATCCAGTGCTACCTTGTTGAGCCGTTATAAACATTAATCCAGGGCTCTGGTTTCTTTCCCGCAGCAGCTAACCAATGTTCTTCTGTCCTTTAAGAAGCCAAATAGGGCAAGGCGCTTATCCGTCTGGATGCAGACTCCCTCATGCATCTGTAGGTTGACTCATAACATGTCCTCTGCACACCAGAAATGTCCTCTGTAAAATAACCGGAGAAAAAAAGAAATTTAGAACACAATATTCCATTCTTACATAATGTTTTTAGGCAATGAGGAAGGAATCAAAGGAACATTTTTATAAATATATACGTTTTTTTTTATATCCCATTCAGAAATACCCTTAATTCTAACCTATGATTTTGCCAGTTGACCTTTCACACCCCATTACTCTAACAGACTACATGTCTTTTTGAGACCATATAAGAGAGAATGTATCTGTATACCAAAGACAACAGTGATGTGAAATCCAACACAATGGGTTAGGGTGGAGCCTTTTTGCACTTCTTAGGTCATTTCCCTTGGAGCTATTCTTGAGTCTTTGATTAACACCAGTTCTAAGACTGAAATTTAATTCTGTATTTGTTTTAAAAAGGTTATTCCAAATTTTATTTGTAAGAGGAACCTAGACTGTGGCAAATGATTTTTATTTAGTAAAAACATTTTTTTTAAAAATGAACAATTAGGTTCATTTTGGATTTTGTATGGTGATGAGAGTGGCTGTTGCATCTGTTCCTGACAATCCCAGCTCCTGCCTGGCACTATTGGCCTACCTCTCTCCGTCCTTTTTTTGCATTCTATGAACATTATTTCTGTTTGCAAAAAATAGAATTTCCTTTTCCAAAGAAAATGTTATGTTTCCTCTTGCAGCACAATGGCTTTGTGCCCTCACATGTAACCATCCATGTGAACTGCAGTCAGCCAGTGTTGGGTGTAAAATGTGTTAAAGGTAAATTAGGAACACGGGGCCCAGACGTTTAACAGTTGTAGCTCATGACAACAAGATGATTAGGGAATTGAGAGCATGATAACTTGATTAAAACTCCTGAGATGCTGTCGGATAATACGGCCCCCCTTTTTTTCTGTTTCATTTTAACGCAGCCTTTCAGTTCTGTATTACGTTAGTAGTGGATTAGAGTCTGGGGGGAAAGCACCAGATGTGACTCCTGCTAACTTCTAAATAAAGGCGTTTGGCAGGGAAAAAATATAAAATTCAGTAATGAAGTTCCTTTTTTTAATGGCAGAATGATAGGGGGATATGTTCTCTTTGACAATTGCAATGAGCTTTTAATCTAGAAACTAAAACAATAGTTACGCAATCACAGTTTTAAAAATACATTTTAGTAATTGTCTCTATCCTCCAATGACTCGTAATTCTGACCATACTGTAAAAGAAATCAAACCAGCAAAGACAAATTTGCATATAGAGTTAAGAGGATTTTTGCATAAACAACCACAAATAAAATGGAAGAATATTTGCAATTAGTTTGCCTTTCTGGCCACAGAATCTCTGATGCCTGCTGATTCAGTCTCCAGTAGAATTGTTATTATTTTAATTTGATAAATACCGATGTTAATAAAGTCAGGAAGAACAGCACATTATTTTCCATGCAGGGCCTCTTTGTGATATTATGTTTTGGACATTTTATAAGATGTTTGCATTGAATATTATGTCTTAACTACTTTGTGAAAAGCTGGTATCGGTGCTGATTTTTGTTCTTATTGCTCTTTGGCCTATGGCCTCTCTTCATAGTTTGTACTAAAGAAAATAAGTGGATGGTTTATCCTTAACTTGAAGGCCCTAAATGTGATATTTTTATTTGTTTATGTGATTTAAAATATCCTCTAATTTACACTGTATGTTTTGCAGCCTTTTTCTATTGAATTTACCAATATTGTGGAACCATGTAAATGTAGACTACACACACACACACACTCACACACGCACTAGTTGCACACAACCTTTTTGAGAGCAATAGAGGCCGAGTTAAAAATCTTTTGTGATGGATGTCTTTCTCCATTGTTCTAATAAGCTCTCCCGGCTGACAGAACACTTCTCTTGCAGTCAAAGTGACTTTTCTTTCGCTTCATTTATTCTGAACTGGTGAAGTTAAATTGAGCATCCTGATAAAATTGTACGTGTGTATACAGCTTGGAGTGGATCATGTGAGACGGTCGCACAAAGCCGGACACTGATAGCTATTGTGAGCTCAACACACATAAATGCACATTAGTCTGCAATAACAAAGCCCAAGAGTTTGTGCCCCGTAGTCATAAAATGCACAAGAAGTGCTATGGAGAAACACAAATGGAAACAATTTTATACTCGTCAAAAGTATTGCAGATTAAAATTACTTCTAGTTTCGTAAAATACAGAATAATATTACATGGGCAGCATTTAGTGGGAGCAAGACTGTAGAAGTAGTAATGACTGGTTGCTAAATTATTCATAAGCCATGAAATTAATTTTGAACCACAGTCGAGTTCTCCATTGGGAAATCAATGCTGCTTGTATCTGCTGTTGATTATTCATCCTGAGTCATAATAAAGTTTAGAATAATGTTTGACTGTGCACAATATTTATTATTCTGGGCTATATTTGTAGTTTTTGGACTTAATGTGTGTTAATTTACAACAATGGATAGCATGTTCAAGGTTTGAAGCTAACTTGAATTCTTAACATTGGCTCAATCATAAAAAAACAACAACAATTGTACTTAATTTGAGAAAAGACAATTGACACTAACATGGTGTGCAAGAAAAAGATGTTGTCTTTGTGTTTTTCTTATCATTGCATTTTTCCTTCATGGTTTTCATCGGATATCAGAGGCTGTATTTTGTGTGCCGTAAACTGTAATGTCTGGTACTTATTTGCAAATTAAATTGTATGTCGACGTACTGGACAGCGGCCTGCTTTGGTGCAGACACAACGGGACATTCATGGACGCATCAAAATTCACAGGCACGCAGAAAACGTGTCGGCTCCAGAGAAAATGAGCACAAATCTCAGAACATTCCTCAGACTTGGGATGTGTCCTCCTGGCGCTGTGCTTGCATGGTCTGAACAGATGATACTTTTGAGAGCACACAGATCCCTTGGACAGGAGGGGGGGTCTCTCTTTTGTAACAGTCTGAAAGGAGAGATTGAGCAGCTGCAGTGGTTTTTTCCCCACTTGGGGGTGGTAGGTGCTGCAAAATTAAATGTGCGTGCGTGTGTGTGTGTGGATGTGTATCTGCTTGTGACAAGTAAACATCAAAATACGGAATACTCATGTTAGGTTCCACACAGGAACATGTCTTAGCAGGCCAGACATGGACTCACAGTGCTGAGTTAACCTCCCTCTACCGGCTCATTGACAGTTTATTCTGGAGTCATATTTTTGTTTCTGGTTTGCAGTTCCATTTCCACCTTCACTGTTAGTAACCAGCATGAAATGTTATTTTCTGTAAAAGCTCGGAGAGGATGAATAGTTTGAAACAAGATGCTTCTTAGCGGCTAAATGAATAATGAGAAGAGCTGAATTTAGGCCTCAGAGCACACTATTGAATTTTGAATATGTCTTGGTATTTTTTTTTTCCTTCCTGACAGTCATTCATATTTGAGGCCTTAACTTTTCTGCTAATTGAAGATTCTGTCTGTAGTGACCTGTTTAGTTGTTAATCCAATGTGCAAATTCCCTCTGAAAGCAACTGACTGGGGATTTGAGCCTCAGGCAGTCATCACTGGAAGACATCTGAGTGTGTCCTCATGTCTGCGTGTTTCTCTGTCCCTCAAACACACAGAACAAGAGCCGTCGTTAAATGCCTTTAAAATTGAAGTCAGATTTGCATCATGTTGGTGGTTTACTGAAATCGGGCCTTAGCCTGAAGGCTTCATTATCATATCAGTCACCGTTTGAAGCAGAGATGACCTGAAGATGAAAGGGTTAACAATTGGCAATGTGCTGTTTTTAATCACGATGCATTCACCTTAAATAGGTGAAGGAGCCTGAGACGTGGAAGGCACGGCTTTATGCAGCGGTAAAGCAGAAGCGAACACTGTTTATTCCCATCATTGTTAATGTAACAGTGTCGGGGCGCGTTAAATGAGCCGATGCGAAACTGAAGTGGATTTGATGTGCTGTATTTCCAGGGGACCGTAATGACTGTAGCCCCGAAGCTCCCCGCGCAACATATGATGCTGCGTAAAGGGTGCGGATCAGCCCACGGGGAACACGCAGTAAAATCACGGGCTGAGGTGTGAACCGGAGCCGGTCCGACGCGTCCAGGCGGTGACGCCGGAGACGTATTCAGCGGGGTTGGCCCCCTCCGCGGGATATGCGCTGCAATCTTAGCTGCACATCGGGGTGCCTTCAGGGGGCTGCGACACCGAGACGAAATCACACAAGTCTCTAAATCCCAGTGAAGTTTGCGTATCCCCCCCCGTTTAAGGAGATCAAGGGATGAATTCAGGAACGGGGAGATTTTACACGTCCCTGTTGCTCTCTTGTCCGTTTCACAAATTGTGATCGGGAAGCTGAATTTTCAGCGTGTCGCAACAAAATTCATGTCAAATGAGTGGAATAAAAAAATAAAAAAATAAAAAAACTGTGAAAGAGGAACGAAGCAGAAAGTTGCCCGCAACGAAGGGACTGCAGAAGAGGAGCTGGACGGAGTTATGTCCGATTTGCATTATTGCAGATTACTGGCTTGGAACGCGTAAACTAAGAAAGGGCTCATTATTTTACCGTTTCTCTCATCTTTGTTGTCACTTTTAAGACCCCCCCCCCCGAGAAAAACGCTACATTTTCCGCCCCGAGGCAACTATTTAAAAATAAAGGATGGAGGGGGGGAAATTAGGGCAACTAATTAGATACAAGCAACTCCTGAGGATTCCGCACCACTTTGAATTCCTTTTGCCTGGAAGAAGATCCCAAAAAGATGAAAAGGAGGCATTCCCAACAGGTTTGTACCAGCAAAAAGCGCACTTACCTCTATACGCAACCCAAAAAGGGAAAGTAACGGGGTATCCTCTTAATTTGGGGTTCGCAATCAGGGGGGAAAAAATAATCCGATCCAGGATAGGATCATTTAAATTCGGATCCATAAAAACTAGCTCGAGATTTCTGGAGTTTAACTGGCGCAACACGTCACTGTTTACTGTTCCACACACGCACACACACACGTACACGCACACATCTGTGTGCTGCGTCTGCAGGAGATCTCTGTTCAAATGTGGAGTTGTGTTTGCCTCTTGCTTCAGAAGAGCACTGATGTCATCCGGAGGAGGGGCCTCTCTCTCTCTCTCTCTCTCTCTCTCTCTCTCTGGGCTGGGATGCAGGAAAGATGCAGTGTTTGGCTGGATACACTAGGTGGAGTGGAGGAAAGAGAACGGACACTTCCTCTCCTCAGATACCGCACCGAGGAGGAGAAAATGGTCACTGAAGAGATAGAACTGTCTAAACTTGCAAAGGAAGGTTTTATGAGGGGGCAGGTGTCCTTATTTTGTCTTTTGCGTACTTTTGTGTAATTTAGGCATCATTGTTTTGATGGCGGGCGGCCCGGTGGCGCAGTGGTAAGCGCTGTTTCCTCGCAGCAAGGAGGTCGCAGGTTAGGGTCTGACTTGTGGCCATTCTGTGAGGAGTTTGCATGTCCTCCCCGTCTCTGCGTGGGTCCTCTCCAGGTTCTCCAGCTTCCTCCCACCTCCAAAAACAAGCAGCTCAGGTGGATTGGTTACGCTAAATTGTCCGTAGGTGTGAGTGTGTGCAGCTGATTGTCTGTCTCTGTGTTGCCCTGCGATGAACTGGCGGCTTGTCCAGGGTGTACCCCGTCTCTCGCCCATTGACTTCTCAGATAGGCTCCAGCTTAGCCCACGACCCAATAACGGACAAAGCGGTTGGAAAATGAATGAATGTTTAGAGGGCTGCATTATTTCTGTGTAATTATCTCTGTTGCAAATGTTCTTTCTTTTCTAGGTGTCATTTGTAATTTTTCCACTTCTGTGAATGAGAATGTTTCCCCCATTATAATTTTTTATCCAAGAAAATTTCAATATTGAATAAAAATAAATGAATCTAAAATCCCTTTTATGTCGTGAAGCAGATGTCAGATTTTGATCTAAATGTTTGACAGTAATTAATATTTGATAACATTTCTGCCGTGATCCAGATTAATTTAGAATGATTTAGATAGAGAATTAAGACTTGTGTTGATTCCCGATGCGTGTGTGTAACTGCATCTTAGCTTGGGTACATATGTTCTGACATACCCGAGTCTCTTGCTGTCTGTTTGCTCCCTTTTTAATTTAATGTTTAATTGAAGCCAAACAGTGAATTTGCCACCCCTCCAGGCCCAAAGCAGCACTGAGTCACTCTGTTAGTCAAAGGGTTGTACAGCAGAGCTGACCCAGCCAGCGCTCTCTCCTGCCCTGTGTCATCTCTACTGTCCCGTCCGTCCGCCCCCCCCCCCCCCCCTCCAGCTGCTGGATGAGGCAATGGAGCAGCTCTGGTCATCTGTTGCTGAATATCAACTTCCTGCAGTTTCCAATGGGTCAACAAATAGATGTGCATGATGTATGCAGCTCTCTGGGTAATGGGGAAAGCTGCTCCTCTCTGGGATGCTATTTCCCAAATAGGTTTCCTTAATTACCTCAGAGTTATTATGTGATGTAGCTGTGAAAGCCTTGAGGGTCTGCTTTCATATTCAGAGGTGCAGATCACTTGTTGTTGGGAAACTAAAACATGAAGCTGGAATGTATTACGTGTTAATTTGTCTCGACAGAACAGCTGCCTGTAGTGATGAATGACCATTTGAAAAGAAAAAAGAACACATTTTGCCATGAAAAATAATCAAAGACTCAATAATTGTTTACTGGCAACAGGTGAATGAAACAGCCCGACTTTGCAATATTCTGCAAAAATGACCACAGTTTACGCAAAGCAATTAAATCAAACATGTTCTTCATGGACACACACACAACAGCACACCATCACTGTCCACATTTATACTCCATTTAACTTTCTGTATTGTGGTTTATTTTTTATTGTCTGCTTATGTGCTGACGTGAATCCGTACTTCCAGCCTCATTACGATGGTGCAGGCTGTACAACTCATCACAACAATGACTGTCTTAACACCACTGACATCTCATGACCAGTTAGTACTCCAGGGAGGAACACGATCCAACGCTGACCTCCATCCACGCATGGTTAAGCCATGATTGCCATGTTAACTGCAGTGCCTAATTAGAATACTTAAACTGGAACGTATTCTAAAATTTCCGAGACATCGAGCGGTGTTTTTCTCGGCTTGGTGACTTTCCAGCTAAAGTGTCTCTCACTTTAATTTGAAACATTTTAAATTGTCTGCCTGCATGCCATTCAGTTGCAGGTAAATTGGTATGTAGTATCCGTTCTGTTGGGTCCAACGAGACTTTATATTTTAATACTTCGTTATTGAGCGCAACTATTTTACCGTATTTGTCCAGGCGAGAGGTGAAAAAAGGTGAGACCCAGACATCCTGACTTGATCCCTCTCTTTGCATCAGGAGGACAGGGCAGAGAAACCTGTGTGTGACCTCCCTGTAACTTCCTTTCCTAAATTGAGTGCAGACACATCTGTCAGCGGCTGTTGATTGACCCTCTCTCAGACATACAAAGAGCCCCTCTGGAGGACGAGGGGTGTTGGGTTTCTGTTATCTCAAGACCAGGGAGAATCTGTCTATATTTTGTTTAAGGGGTTGGGCGCTGTCCTGTCGCAAAGGTGCACTGTAGTCTGACTGGCCAATGCCACAGTGTTTACACAACAGCCAGCTTATTTACCACACTTTTTATTTTTATTTTATTTTTTAACCAAAGTTGACTAAATATATTGAGCCACTTAATTTTGCTAAGTGGTGGCTAAAGTGCCTCTTGGCTCAGGTGGTGACAAATCAACTGTCAAGTGTATACTTGTTCTTGATCTGTCAGACTGTCCTGAGACCAGCTCTTGTGTGTCAAGTCAAACATTCAATGAGATGATTGATTGATTGATTTTTGCTCTGGTGATCGATAGATTTGGCTTGCTGGTAGGCTGTGGTGCCCTAATTTCTGGACCGTGTGCCAACACATGCGATCAATCTGATTAATGCAATGTAAGCTAAGGTTTATCAATGCTATTTTATCGCCCTCAACTTTTAGTTTGACTGTAATAAGCTTATCATATGTCAACTGAAAGCTTGTGTGAAATCCAGTCGGCCCCGAAACTGCTCAGTTTGCGTGAGCAAAAAAGAGACTTGGTTTTCCCTCATGTCTCCTTCCACGCACTGACTGGAATTCATTGTAATAGGCTTTCTAGTCTATTACAATGCCTTTCTAGCTATGCTACTAGCCAATACCAAATAAGAAGGAATGTGTAAAAGGCTGCTGCCAAACCTCCCTGCTTTGTCTTTCATTTACCTTCTGCTTATTTGCATATTCATCCTATACAAGCAATCAGCAGCAATCTTGCTGCAGGCCTTTCATCTCCAGTCTGCCATCCTGACAGGCAGCTTTTCAGTATCACAACAGTTTAATGAGGATTTGAGGATGAGAGGTACTGTTGGTTATGTCTGAGTATTAATATTTTTGAGTGGCGGAGGGTATAATGTGTGTGACAGGGATAAAAAGAGGCTTTATGGAAGAAAAAGATATGAATCAGTGAATGAGTAAATATGTAGACAGATGTTGAATTTCATTAGTGTGGCTTTGTAGAGATATAAATAGATGAATCATGCTAATGTTCAAATGTTCAGAAAGTGCTCTGACTGATGGATCAGTCTGCGTGTTGGATCTGTATTCATATGAATACAGACATCAATTACACGACGCAGTGTCGCCGTCCCACTGGCATGGTTACTATTAGCCCAAGCGGTAAGGAGCCAGTCTTTTCTGATGTAGATTCCAGATGTTCAGCAATAGGTTAACCCATTCATCTCTCGGGGCTAAGGATGCAGCCCAGAGAAAGAGAAGAGCCGACAACAACAAATTCTAAAGAGGCTGACATCCTGCTGGTGAGGCAAATCCTGGGGCCTCAGTCAGTCGTCATTTGGTCCTTGTGTTTGTAGAAGAATGACAAGACATGCAAATTGCTCGGTCGGCTGTTTCCCCTGTTGTCTTTTGTTTTCTTTGGTTGTTTCTTTTTGCTGTTGTGTTGTCTGTAGAGACCAAGGAACTCATGGATGTGTGAGTTCCATAAAAAAAGAGGTGACGATGCTTCCCCTCCCCCATCCCTCACCAAGACTTGTCACCCTCATGACTTCCCATAGGTTAATGACCCCAAACACAATGCACTGTGGTCAGATTAGATAGGGCACCCCCTTAACCCCCATCACACTAATCTGAACAGTAAAGGAGAAAATAG
Source organism: Brachionichthys hirsutus (assembly GCF_040956055.1). NCBI lineage: Eukaryota > Metazoa > Chordata > Actinopteri > Lophiiformes > Brachionichthyidae > Brachionichthys > Brachionichthys hirsutus. Next base: position 5,519,954 of record NC_090903.1, read on the forward strand.
ATAAAATTGCCATAACATGTTTTTACAGTCCAGCCTGCATCTCTGATGTAGCTAATTGAAGCCTATTTCGCTCTTGCTTTGTTATCGGTTTAGCGCTGCTGCGGCACCAAATCTGTAATTAGCCAATTTAGCATCTTTTCTTCAGCCTTAGTTAAATGATGGCATTTATCTTTACAATAGAGTCAGTTGTTGCATAAGCACTGACACATCCTTAAAAACAGGGTTTTGCAATTTCTTAACTTAGCAGCACTTTCCCTCTGCATATTCAGCGCATACACATTTGAGATTAGGAGTTAAAGTGTCTATGATAGGGTCAGCCAAGGGTTAGAGCTAAAAGGAGAGGAAATCAGGGCTAATGATAAACAGTGAAACTAATAAAGTCTTGACTACTTTAGATAAGATAAGATTGTATAAGTCCTTAGAGGTCCGTATTGCCCCCGTTGATGAGAACTCATACAGGAAGTAGGCTTCTTCGGCAGCGGTATTTTGGGTTACGAGAAGAGGGAGTTCCAGAGATGGAGCGGTTGTCACACAGAGCTGCCATCATTGTGATCAAAGTGTTCACTTATCTGTGCCAAACGCCAACTCTGACTTTGTTTTGTCTGTGAGCTGGATGACTTTGTTTACTCTCATGAGTCAAATCTAAAAATTACCCCTTTTTAATCTTTCCTCAACTTTTTTTCCACGACAGAGCACAAAGTAAATAACTGGTGGAATGCAGTAACATCGCTTTTTCTGTGTTCATGGTGTGTTTTTGGCGCAAACATCCATGAACTAATGCCGTAATTACTTGCTTAAAATATATGCTCATCTCGTTCCACGCTTGTGCGAGTGATTGACGCTTAATGTTTGCCATCACCGTGGTGGAAAACATTAGGATACAAATTATTCAGGAATTGTGAATCGTAAAGGAAGTGGAGCTTCTGAAATATCGTTGAACTCCACCTTCAAATGATTTCAGGTAACATCCCAACAGCAGGGAGGTGCCTATTCCTCGGTGGCTGATATTCGGGCGCTCATCCTGACTGACTTGAATATCAGATGTCTCATTCCTCTTCAGCTCGGAGCCGCATTTAAAGGAAGCCTATAGAAAGTGATGATGGGGAAATAAAAGGAGCCGCTCAGTCGAAAGGACGTTTATTTTTTTCCTGAAAGACATTCCCTGAGACAGCACACCCCTCTATTATCACAAGAGTAGAAGGTGCTTATGGTGGAGTTGTGAATGACACATTTACTGCAAAATGTGGAGTAACTGGAGTAGACCCTCTTTATCCCACTTTGTTACTGGGTGTTTCTGAGGTTAACCATCTGGAGGAAGGGCTGTAAATGCGTGACGGTGTCTATTACATTGGTGGTGATGGTAATGAGGGACAGGAGGATTTCAGTGTGTTAGCCGTGGAGTGTTTATTTTTGTTGTCGACATTTGCATGAATCGGTGAAACTTTGCATATTTTTGTAAGTTACAGAAAGCAAAAATTATCAAGCAGGTTATCCTTGTTACTTTCGTGCAAATTGAATTCACACACTTAAGATTTAAGTCATACTTCAATTTTGTTGAAAAAATATTTTTACAAACACACAAAGAAGCTACGAACAGTTAAATGCTCCTCAACCCTTAGCAATGTTCAGATTTAGAAAACCTGGAGAGGTGGAACTGCATGGCAAAAAGCAGATCTATACTATAATCAGCCATGACAAAAGGTGTGCTTTTATAGACATAGCTTTTTTACTGAACACACGTATAATTTATCAATAATTATAATATTTTTTTCCACTGCCACTGATGCTCACAAGGTAAAAGTACAAATGGCTGTGAGCTAAAATGGAAATATACAGTCAAACTTGATCTAGTTTATCAGGTGACCCCCCTGCTCACAATGAACACGTCTTCACAGGCCAGCTTTACGCTCCATTATCATACACATAAAGTCGCTCACCCGTTCAATGTGACTACGATGAGAATGTTTGGAGACCTGCAGACAGCCAGTCACGTGATAGCAACCATTCATGGTGACTTTTCATGCGTAGCTTTAAATCGGTGTAACGTGTAGAGCGAGCAGCATAAACCGGGACTTTTCCAGGCAACATTCACTCATTTTCTTTCTCAAGAGAAGGAGAGAATACTTATATTCTTGATTTTTGCAGTAAACCATTCAACACTGCAGAGAGTTGTTTCTGTGACACAATGAAATCACAGTCACAATAAAAACTGATAGGTTTCTGTTTGTTGTTGTTTTGTATGCTTTTTTTTTATAAGACCACCGCTTTCCAAGTGTGGCCTCTTTTTTTCCTGTTCCATGACTGGACCTCTCAGGTTTGACTGTTGTCCCTTTGTCTGGCTGGAGTAATTGATGTGCAGTTCTTCTTTTGAATTACTTGTCCCTGCTTGTTCTCAGAAAGGTTTCCATCTCATTGCTAATACTGAAAAGGGCAGTCTTTCCTTGTTTAAAACATTTGTTACTGTGTCATCTGAAAAATATTTTCATTCCAGACCGTGTGTTCTACATGCAGTTCACCGTTCTGTAATTTTTTTTATTCACGAGGGAATGTCAACGGAGAACTAAAGTCAACAGACAGAGCATTGACTCTGCTGAAGACCCTTGGGGGGGAAATACGTCGTACATTAATAATAAAAAAAAGCAGATGCACACATATGTTCTTGATATATTCTGTAAGTGGAATATCATTTAAACTGCAACACTATGCTGATAAAAAAAAAAAGAAAATCTCTTGCAGTTCTTGTATGTTTTCTTTAATTTACTTGTTTGGAGTTCCATGATGTTCTCTGAAGGTGTTTTTTAATTGTATTTATCTGCTGCTCCAGTGACCCAATTCAAAGTAATCATTGAAATGTCATTGTCATTATCACCATTAGCTTCTCTCTTACTTACCCCACATGACTTTTATTTATTCCTGCCAGCCACATGACTTTTATTTATTCCTGCCAGCTGCCTGAGGTGGAAAACCTCAACCAGCCTTGAACTGCCTCATATATCTACCTCAGCTGCGTCGCTTCAGCACTGCTTCAGTGCTACACATTGCAGAATCTTGAGCTGGAATTCATTTGCATAGTTTGAAAAGTCAAATTTCTGACCAAATCCATTAAAGCTGTGTATGCTGTTCGGGTAGCCCCAACCCCCTGCTCTCTCATGGTAGGAAACCCAGAGAAGTTTCCATTTAACCCCAAAGGATTAGTGCTCATGCCTACTTTAGCATTGGTAAAAGGGAATCCGTCTAAGCACATGGAGTCAATGGGGACTCAGACCCACTCGGCCGCCCTCCCACACAAATACAAAGAAGAAAGGGAAACTTCAGCTCCGAGTGAAATAGGGCTAGATGCTTGTCCAGCATGCTTTACTGATGCCCTTCCTGTGCCTTCATAGTATGTTACCAGAGCAAATATAGGCTGCAGTAATGACAACATATTCAAAGCACACACTTAAAGCTTGCTTAAAATTATTGGCTTGCATCATATAGTCCACTTAAAGCCAGGGACGTAATTATTTACTCACAAAGTAGAGAACTGTAAATACTCTACTTGTGTTTATTCAAGGGTGTATTTTAATTGTTAAAATAATTGTTTATTTAGTCATATATGTAACTGTTTCTCTTCTGCTTGCGCTTTTACTTCTAATTCAACTTCTCCTCATATCTCTGAATACGGTAGCAGCAAATGCAGATGCCCATGTTTGGAGTGTCCTCAAGTTTGAGATGAGCGTCAGTCGGCGCTATTTCGGAGGGTGTGGCCTATTTCCCCCCCAAGGGTCTTCAGCAGAGTCAATGCTCTGTCTGTTGACTTTAGTTCTCCGTTGACATTCCCTCGTGTTTGTCTTGGCTTTTATCGTGGCTCCGTTCAAACAAGCAGCAGCAACTGATAAAACAGATGCTCTCACTGACTTAAAGGGAACACACACACACACACACCGTCTCTTACTTCTCACTTCTCTACTCTTATTCTTCATAGCAACAGGTGATGGAGTCGTTGCTATAGAAATGTCATGACAGCTCTTGTGGAAATGACATTGGAGTTTAAAATGTTACTGTATTACTTGTTGTTCATGACATAGAAATATGTAAATCTCCAGCAGCCTCTCTTGCTGTCAGGATAAAGTGGTTAAAAGTTTGTGCTTGTTAAAAGGCTTCTTGCAAGTTCAGTATCGGAGGACTGGTTGCTGCCTGTCATTCTCAATGAGAGGAAAAAAAAGCAGCTGTGTTTTCACATATGGCTTCATTATTCCAACTTGCTCACTTCCTTGAGCTGGCCAACAGGAATTTTGTTTCAGACTTATAGTCAAGCAAGAGTAGTCCCTTCACCTGGTATGGATTGGCTTCTGTTTACTTGGGTGAGCAGACTTCTCAATGTGGAAAATGCACAAGCACTTCAGAGGTGCAGCAGGAGGCGCAGAGCAGTGATGGGTTGGCAGAATGGGGAGTTGTTGGACCACAGAGACGGAGTGTGCTACAATCCAAATATTCTTGCAACTTAGAGAAGTGAGGGTTTTCTGAAAACAGGTGCAACCCACACCTGCGTGTATTCTTTCCACCTCGCTTAATTAGAGTTCAGTATCTTCCTGATGAATATCATCACTGTTGTCGCTTCTGCTATATGCATGTGTGGGTGGGAGCCAATGAGCTCAATTGGGAATTATCTAGGATTCCCTGGAGAAACCCTCTTTTCCTCTTCGCTGTGTATTCTCCAAAGTGCATTTGCATCTGTGTTAGATCAACACGTCTCCTCTGTGAACTTTGTGATGATGATCCAGATCACCATGTGGATGGTGTGAATCAAATTAGGAGGCGAATATGCTGCTTGGCAGAGGTCTGCGCTCTCTAAATGCTTTTCTAGTTATTTTATTTGTATTATTTATAATTATTTTTAATCTGATCACATGTAAATAACAATGTGGACAGTCTGCGTCAATGATCTGATCGAAGGACCAAGCATGGTTTGCCTGCTGTCTGATTAGAGCCTTCTTCTTGTGGAGGTGTCAAGACTAACATATCTTCTTTGTCACCATGGTGAGTGGGTTGGCAAGGATCAGTCACATCATTCATCACTTGTGAAGCGCAAGGTGTCAGAAGTAATAGAAGAGTTTTCATTTCCCCCTTACTGCAGTGCACCAGCACTCTGTGTGATGTGCAGTCATTCCATGGGTTGTAATTGGGGCTAAGGGTGCTGAGCCCCCGTCTGTTTGCTCTCATACAGCGTCATGGATTCCTCCACAGAGACTCGCTGTGTGATTTTTCTCATAGCCTGACAAGTATTTGAGGCTTCACACACTTTCTCAGTTTACCTGAGCTACTCTGCCTGTTTTTGTCGTGGGAAGACTGACTGGTGTATGGCTGGAAATACGAGTATATCGCTTTATGACAAAAAAAACAACCCATCTTGCAATGGATCCCATCTCAAATTTAGAAAAACTACCATGTTATCAAGTCGAAGATATTTTACATACTTCGATCCAACCAATCTGCCCCATTATTCTCCACCTTTGATTGCCGATGCTTCCGCCCACTTCAAATAACCAGCTGACCTTGCTCCCTCGAAGTCTAACAAAATCTCCAACATTATTCATTATGCCTGTTCCCATGGTGACTGGGCTCGTGACCACAAACGGCATGAAGATGTGGCATGAGAGGGCCTGGCCGACCTAGAATAAGTCCATGGCTTCACAGTGACCCTATATTATTAATGTACTGAGAATGAAACATCAAACCCTTAATGCGCAGTCAAACAGCGTCCAGCATGCTTTGAGATAGCCCTCAGCTTTTGAATGCTGTCTAGAGACCAACATTGTTGTCTGATCTGTTGTGAGAGAAAGCCATTTGTTATAGTTTCACCCAACGAGCAATTGCCAAGCTGTTTGTTTAGAAATCTGACCACTTCCTTCCGAGCCAGGATTACTTTGGTCATTTGAATGGTGTCTCGTGAAATATGAAACAGGTCACACAATGAATTTAGAGCACCAGTGGCTCATTACCAGTGGGCTCTTTGAGTCATATTGAAGCAAACGGCAGTCTGGGTTTCTCTCAAACCAGAGCTTTGCTGCCAAAAGACATGTTAGCTGAGCCTGAGGACCCGTCTGGGGAGCAGCTATCTGTCGCTATCAAGATCCTGCTGCACCCCAAAACAGACATGAACACAGACTGCAGACACACACATGTCCCATTTAGACATTCATTTGGATACTACTTTGTTGCAGTCATAAATTCTGGCCTTTAGAATATTTTAGACAAAGACAGATGGCAACATCTACAACACACAAGCTAGCGCTGGTCGAAACATAATGAAATGGTCGCTGTCATTCCAACAACTGGGAACTGGCTACGTCAATTTGCTTTTGTAAAATTCACACCGAAAGTCTAACTCGTACCTTCGCACTTAAGCACAGCCCAAGCCTCGAATCAAATGGCACCACAAGGGAAATTCAAGTGACTGGAAAGAGGAACAAAATAAGACGGCGAAAGCTGCAGAGAGATCAAATTAATTGTTAACAGAAGAAGTATCTTTGGCGACACCCCAGCAGGACGTAGATGACCAAGGGACGCATTCTCAACGGATTTGGTTTTCTATTTCTATTCTCAGTTTTGCAGCAAAACTTTCTCCACATTACAATCAAGTGCGGAAGTATGGTGTCTTTGTGCTTTGTATTTTTTCCATTTCCCTGTTTACAAACTGATTTTTGGGATTTAGTTAATTTGAATTAGTGGGATTTAACTCGGATTATGGTTTCCGAGGCATAACGTGTCATGTTTTTTCTCAGATGTTTAATTAACAGTTATTGCAGACCGCATAAATAACTTTTCCCGAGCTGTCAATAAAATGCACACATGGCAGGGGACTATGAGTATTTCATGATTGCTCACTTTGTGGAACCCTGAAGAAAAAAATAATAATAGAAAAAGCGTCTCACATTAATCATTAACCAAATCCCCCGAGATTATTAACTGTGGTTCATACCAGCTGCTTTTTTGTATAAAATTCTTTTGATGCACTATGTGAGCAGATATAGTAATTTGCCCAGAGCCATTTTTGCTCTGTTGAGAAACAGGCACCAGCCTTCTAAATGTTATAGTACAAGAAAATGTGGTAGGGATCTATATGCTGACTTACAGACTGGCGAGGGTCAAGCCTCCTGCAATCTTGATATTGATCATTGAGATAAATGCGCTAACTGTGTCTGTGTTTGAACTGTAAACTCTTCTTTTCTGAAATCGTTGTATTCCAGCCTTCTGCAGCTCTACATCATTGTTGCCAATACAATGGCTTCAGAAGACAGCTTCCCTCTTGCACAGTAAATAGCAACTGTCATGTAAGCACTGCAGCATTGTGCCCGAGTCAATGTTGCAAATTCCACAACTGAATTGGGGGTTATTCAGACTCCTGCCGTTTTCACCATCTCAGATGATCTTATTAATGCTGGAGTTTGGACAGCATGTGTTGCAGCCATCACCGAATGAACATAAAGCAACTGTTGTACTTAGTGTTTAATGTTATGCAAAATACAAACAGCATTTTCATGTTGTTAATCATTATTTTAGGCTAATAGTAAATAACATATTTTTTTATTTTTCAATCAACAAAAAGTAATTAAAGTTCTCAAATATGTTATTAACTTTCATATGAAGGTGTTTCTAATTTTAAGTATGCTTAACTACAAATCTACATCGATTCTCTGAATAATTTTAAAAGTAATGAGAATAAATAAATATTAAATCCTCGATCTCCTCATGAGATACTGAATCAAATGATGATTTTCATTTGAAGAAAGTATTTGTGGACATCGTCTTATTCAAAGTTCTCGAGCTTTTCCTTAGATATACTTTTAATATACTTTGTGTTTTGTTGTTGTTAATTGCAGCAGTTTTCACATGGACATTTGCAAAAGAGAATTTCTTCTTAGTTTCTCTGTTTGTGCACCGCTGAACAAGCTGTTTGTTTGAGTCACTTCTGCAGGTACGTCTTCAGCTTTGTGGTAGCCATGGTGAGATTGGCTGACTGACTGTAATTACAAATTTAGCTAAATTGCAGGGAAAACAAACAGAGCAAGAATAGCTGTAATGATCAGAAGAAAGCTCTCCCCAGCTGCCTCCAGCTCTAATCTGCTCAGGAAATTCTTCTCAGCCCCATTGACTCCATGCAAGCGATTGAATTTCAATGCATCTCCGATGAGATGAAGAGACAGCCTTACATGAACACTCCAACTGATTGGCAAGCAGATGCCCGGACAAAGTGACAGGTGATAAGTGCTTTGACAAGCTCGGGGTTGAAATCTTGATGCATTTTCTTGCTGGATGTAGTCGTGCTGTCACGGCTGTCTATCGCACAGACCTCCTCATTTGCAATTTCTCTTTTCCCAACAGAGCAAGCAGCCCTCCCAGTCTGATAAGCACCTGCGACCTTTCAAATGAAGTGTTCTGTTTATTTAATTGATTACTTCAGAAGCACATGCATGGAAAGGTGTTTTGTAAAGGAATTGAATAAGCAGCTCTATTAACACTGTTACTTTAGCACTGACCCCATGTAGTTCCAGTCGAAAGCAACCGCCTTACAGATTGAACAGAAAAGATGCATATTTAGATTTAGAGTCGAAGCTGCTGAGTCAAATCTAAATGCTGTATAAAGGAGGCAATATGCTGAGAAACCAACAATTTTAATTTGTGTTAAATGTAAGGAGTCATGCAATCCTTTCTAATGTAGTGGTACGTGTTTACTGCTTGTGCATACACTGTACAATCTTTGCCTGAGGATTGGGTGTGTGTGACAGACTTTGTTTTATTGTAAGTGCTGCATCCTTTTTATTAGAATGCAGAGCACCTGTCAGAGTTTACACCTCTCAGGGAAGAGTGGACAGTGAAGATAACGCTTCCTCTGGAAAAAGCCCCAACAATACCCAATTATTTATTGGCACCTGGGCCTTTAATCTTTGAAGTGTAATGTCTCACACTGTATGCACTCAAACAACCACACCTCCAATAAACAATGCTCTGCCTGTCCTCTAAAACATTACTATTCCTTTCATCTGTGTCCCCCCCCCAGTAGTGGTAATGTTTCAAGTAACGCCCCATTGAGAAGGCGTCTTTTGCGGTATTTAATCACCTTTCTCACTATATTTACTTAACGTGATTTGGCCCCGTATTAGCCTGTTGTGCATAGTCACATGAAGCCCCCTTAATTGGAGTCCAGGAGAGAATCTCAGTGAGAGTTCTATAAGTACTGCCATACAATTGCCTGCAGGCCAGAGGTCATTTTAGAGATTTGCATGAAGTCCCTTGGCAAAGAGAGCATTTAAGCTCAATGCTTAATTTAATGGAATGGCCAAAGGAGTTGGGGCATGTGTGTGTGTGTGTGTGTGTCACTTTATTTCCCGCCTGAAATCATCTCAACCATAACTGAACATTGCAGCTTCCTATGTGTGGGTTTTATCTGCTTGGATCAGGAGCAGTCTGGGCAGAGTGCTAGTTATCTGAATAGTTTCTCCATTCACATAACAAATCTCTACAAAATGGATGACTCAAGGCACTGTCTCAACATCTGAGATTCATGGCAATCAGTTAATTGCCATCTTAACTGCGATGATAGTGCATTAGTAATGGTTTGCAATCATAACCGAAAAGCTGTGGCTCAGAGCAGCTTAGCCTATTGTCTCTGAGGACAAAGCAGGGTTGGAGAAGGCATGGGTGACGATCCTCACTCCCTTCACCTCATCTTGCAGAGTTGAATTTCCATGAATTGAGGATTTAATCCCTTTTTTTAGTCTAACTCCCGCTCCGTCAGCCATCATTCATTCTCTTTTTTCCCTCTGGACACTCACTCTTGCATAGCATCATTAGAGGAGCCTCAGACCTATGCTGTCTTTAGCCCCCTAGGAAGTCACTGTTGCTCTTTTTAGCATTAATTCATTGGCTGTTGGACTGTAAAACTCTAATACCAGCATCTTAACGAGTTCCTAATCCTTTGGAGCAAAGACCATAGAACGTGGTGATCCTGCTTTTGCATGGATCCACTCAGCTGTCTGGATGCACTACTGTAGCAGTGCTATTATGAAAGGAGGAGTGAAAGATATTTTTATGCATTTGAAATGAGAGTTTAATTAGCAGACCTGTTCCTTTGTCTACTTTGTGTACTGTCAGAAGAGGGGTATACGGCTGGATACATTTAACACCACTGTTAAATTGATTTGTCTATCTTAAAGACAGTAAAGGATCATCATTTTCTCATTTAGTCTTTGTAGCAATGAGCAAAGATTGTTATGAGATGAATGCAGAAAGAGTTCATATGAGACCTTTCTCCAGTTTTTACAGTGTCAATACTGTTTAAAAATATAAATATAAATCTCCAAGAAAGATATTGTGTGAAACTAAATGAGATGTAGCCTGATTGAAGATTCAGAGCGATTGTTTGGATATAATCTTAGACTTTCTTTATCTGCTACACTTTTATATTTGTGGCAAATATTATTGACAGCACCAGAATAAAAATTAAGAGCCTATACCTCCTCCAAGCTCCAGCAGAACCCTTAATTTAATCAAGCCTTATCCAAAATCACTCCACAAACTCTGTAACAATGATGTAAGGTAACAGCCATTCATTTCAATCGGGGGCCTCTGGATTTATTTAGGTCTATAACAGATTTCACACACTTATTCTGACCCTTTCATTATTTTTGAGACATTTTGTAATAAAAAAAACTTCCTGGATTGGCAGTTTTTGTTCTTCAACTGAATGCAAACTATAATGGGGACTATTCTTGCCCAAGACACGTCCTTCATGAAGATTTGTTCTTTACTTTTTTGCGTAATCCCGTTGAAAATCTAAACTAGCCAAACAACTAATAACTAGACACTTGTGAAAAAACAACCTCCTGGGTGAAGAAAAAAGAAAAGCTCTCAGAGGACGTTAATGCTGAATAGAAATTGGATTAAATAGCAACACAGAGACATTATTTCAGGATGATTAGGGCTGCGGCCGGGCATGGTGTCCTTCTCTACTCAGTTTTTAAGTGTGCAATTAAGCCGCTGAGAACCTGCACATTCACGTTTTCCTCCTCCAGAGTGTTTTTGAATACCGCTTTCTCTTTTACTAAAGGGTGGGGTCATTACGGAGCACGTTGTAATCTAAATGAATGAAAAAAAAAAGAGCATTACAGAACACTCAAGAGCTCCTCAGCACTTTGTGCAACTTCCCTTGAATTTAGTTTTCAGTTTCAACATTGTTTTGCAAAAAAACACTCATTTATTAATGGCCATTATCACTCTTTGGTTTACCTTTTGTTCTGCATACTTCAGGGCACCTTTTTATTGATATTTAGTGAGTCTTAATCTTTTACCGCAACAGATTTTAGTGAGCTCTTATTTCGAATTCTGTTTTATATATATATATACAGTATATTGGTTTTGGTGCACCAGCAGTTTTATGGAATTTTGAGTATCACTTAACTTTTGAAACATTTCCACATCTGTTAAAAACCGAAGGCAATGCACTTAGGAGCTGAGCGTAAATAGCCTGCTAATATGGACGTTGAATAAAGACCCTGCTGCATTAATTCACATCTAGTGAACAAGGTTACTGAGCATGTGGTTGACTGCTCAGATTTTAGATTGATAAATTATTAAAAGTCTATGGCAGTAAGTATTGATCTAGAAAGCATCAACTTTGCCTCCTATCTACTCTCTCTCCTTTTCCTGTTGTTGTTTTTTTACACTGAACCACACAGCAGTTGCATTCTGCATGCAAATAATGAAACAGCAACCTTACCTGTCTGCACATAACACATAGTCAAATTCACATGCTGTCCTACCCGCCTCACGAGCTGTGTTTATACTAACTGTTGGTGCAGTGTTGTTACTACCGTACATCTGCTGCCTTTTCAGAGACACAGCAACAATTTCCCAATACAGGTTTGTAATATTTATACAGAATGGTAAGTAAAAATCAAGGTCTCACTTTGAACTGTGTGAGAGAGACAGAGGAGACACTGAGATGCAGACAAAACAGGGTGCAACACTGCATGTGTGCAACAGTATTATTGTTGTCGCTTTTATATTTACCAAAAGGTGAGTCTTGAACATGATGTCATTTGGGCAAATGTTTCAGACCCTGTGGTATAGAGGTGATTAAACAGTCTGATTATTCAGTAGATTTTCCTGAAACCTGGTTCGATGGTAATCAGAGTAGACACTGTTCTGTTTTTTTTCCCAAGACGAGAAAATAACCTCTTATAATAAACATTATTTTTGTTACTCTTTTTGCTTTTTTTTTTTATGCAAAGCATTAATAAAAGTATTGACATCAGCATCTTGCAGTTGGTTAAAGGATGTTTTAAATGCATTGGTTGGGAGCAATTCTGCTGATATTAAAACCTCTCCTGTTTCTATACATATAATTATTGACTTGGAATCAGTTGTTATAAAACAGATGTTCCTCACTGAACGATGGAATTACATTCCGAAGTTCGCTAAAATATTTCGTCATTAAACAAAGCCCCCCCCACGATTGACAACTTTACTCAACGATGCGCTGGCGACGCTTCTGGTCCATATTCCGCCTCTCGCTGGGATAGGCTCCAGCAACACCCGTGACCCGGGAGGCGGATAAAGCCGCCATGAAAATGAATCAGTGAATTAAAAACAAACAGAAAAAATGTGGGGGGCCATTTATACTGTACCTATATACGTATACACTCATAACTCCCCTGCCAGTGTATTCCGCTTGTCGTAACATACATTTCTATTCGCTAAACACATACTTTTACATTTCGGAAAAAGCCTGTCGTAACTCCGGGTCGTCGTTAAATGAGTACGTCGGTAAGTGAGGAACATCTGCAGCTATAAAATATAAGTTAACTTCATCCTCATTATAAGTAAGCAATAAGACAGTGTGTTGTTGTACTTCATGCACTTGGGAATAATTCATGAGATACATCCTAACAATGTTCAAGAGTTATATCAAGCACTGGCCTCAAGGAACATAAGCACATACTAATAAAATATCAGCCCCTGGTACACAAAAGTGTCAGCACCACTAATATTGCTCCTTTATAATTAACGTGTTAATTGTTGTCACTGAATGCATAAATTCTTTTTCTGGGATGATTTCTTAAATCTTTAAAATCTCTAAATATTAGGCTATATTTTAAATTTAATATCGGGTATATAGAATAAGTATGTGGAAGTTGCAGATTTGTGTGCACGCTGAACCTGATTACCAGTAGGTCTTCACTGATCTGTGCTATCTGAAATCTGCTGAATATGCATAGCAGCAGCCAGCTGCTTTCTGCAATTATTTTTGATGAGTTGCGCATGTGTACAGGCATGATAAATCAGGGCCATCCTTTGGATAATCACCTGTACCATGTACTCAAACAGGCCTGCTTGCAAAACCCCAAATTATTTTAATGCAAAGATGTATTTTTTCTTCTATGAAACTAGTATGCGACTTGGTAGATCCTTGTGCCAGGAGCTTATTAAAGCTTTACAAATTATTAATCGACCACAGGATGGAAATAATGTAAAAAAACTGAAAGACTTCAGCCCAAACCACATGCTTATCACATGAACCTGCTCGCCACGGTGCATTGGCAGGCGAGGAGAAAACGGCGTAGGGTGCATGAGTGATTTAAGTGCCTCTCTTCTTTGTGCATGTAAGTGTGTCAAGTTCCTAACTGCTAGTTTTGCTACCATCATACCTGAATACACAGACGCCGGTTTAGATTTTTTTATTTTACTTCAAAACCCTAAATTGTGGCTTTCTTTGTGCCAAAGTAAACCTACTTTAAAGTGGCTGCTGTTTCACCTGATTTCAGGAAAGCATGTCTTTAAGTTCTCTCAAACAGGTAATATAGCATTTGCCTTTTTTTAGCTGAGTACATACTGTGTTCTCAGTCATGGTGAGATTATGAGTTTTGGATGTCAGATGCTAACTTTACCTAGCATGTTAATCACAGGCCATCAAAGAGCAATGGGTAGGTGGGGAAATGGCAATGGCATCAAAATGCTTAATTTTTTTTATTAAGGCCCGTAAGATGTTTTTAAAAAGCCAGGAGTCTCTGGAGCTGGATAAATTATTTTCTGTGACTCCCCAGTTCTCTTTTTGCCCTGCCTAATTTCCCATTACTGTAATTATTTGTGATCCTAATGTGAATGTAAAGTTATGTGTATGTTAGTTTTGTGATTCACATTATTCCTTGCCTTGAATGTTCATATGCTTTACTGTATTGTGATCCTGCGTTTTATGATTTCATGTAATGTTCATATCAACCTGTCTAGGGACAACAGACGGAAATTAGCCTTTGGCTATAATCTGGCATATTTACGTATTTCAATATGTTTATTAACATGTACTGTCTCTATTTAAATAAAACAAAATAAAAATAATAATAATAGTTTGATATACAGTATTACATATGAATTGCATCAGGTAATTACAGCGTACTGTATTAGTAAACAAAAGTCTCACATGGTGTTTTCTTTAATTAGTGGGGCATGATCCATTTTTCAGCTTGTTTTGACAGAAGTGATGAACATGCATGGTCATACCTTCCCGCTGAAAGGCAATCAATGATGAAATTATCTGATCAGATTTGCTGAAGTGAATATCCTTCCACTGTCTTCCAAAACAAATAGCCCTCATTTGGATTTGTTGGACATCCTCCTTTCTAAATTAGCAGGCCATTTCCTGGCTGCATGCACGCATGTTTCCTGTTCCTTGAATCAGAATGGACAGTGGTGTGTTTCTGGTGGACTGACCGTGGGGCGTCTGACGGAAACCACAGGCTACTGCTTCTTAAACAAACAAGTAAAATCAAATGAAAGCTGAGCTCAATTGAATTGCTTTGTGACACACACACAATTACCGATTTTCTTTTCCAGCTCCTAATACTTATGTCACATTCACTTCAATGCAAGATTTAAACTGCTGGACTCGGTGAGAATAGATCTGCATTGCCTCGTTAGCTTTAGTTTGTTAAACAGTTTAAGATTTTTTTTCCCGACTCGAACAAAACTATACACCTATCAGATTGCGTGTGTTGGGAAGTGTTGCTACAAATGCTCCAGATGGGTATAGGATTACATCTGCTCTTAGCAGGCTTGGAGGCATGAGGCTTGTGCGCAGCTTAAACAGATGCTGCTCTTTAACTGGGACTTCTGACATTAACAGCGGTTAGTACGCTCCTGTGAGGCCTCCCTTTACAGCTGTACTGAGGCAATTTCGTCTTTTAATTGGGATGGGAGAGATCATAGATTACATTAGTCGAGCAACAGACACTGCGGACCAATGGGCTCCCACAATTGGACACCCCCCCTTTGTTTTTGTTTTCTGGACTGTTGGTTGGGTCGTAGCTTTTTGTTTTATCAGCCTTCTGAACCTGACTATTATTGTGCAGTGTGAGAAGAGATGACGTGTGTGCTGGCGATAAAATACATTTTAGACTTACTGGGTTAAATTATTTGTTATTTGTCCATTACAAAATGTCAACCTTAAGGAGAGAATATCTGTATACATTATTATTATTTTTTTTGCCTCAGAGCTAGCATGACTTCGGTCTAGACTGGGTGGCTGAAACCAATACCTTCTGTCTGGCCAGCAGTGACATATTATATATTTGCAGAAGACAATCCCTGTATTTATGTTTGAGTTAAATATGCCCAGGGGACACCAGTGGAGATTACATATCTGCAACCGGAGTGCTAGAAAAGATTGACATACGGCTGTTAACTCGATTCAGACTTGATTAGGCCAAATTGAAGAATGTATGCTCTCTCCCTTCGAGCGAGGAGGGGGAGGACAGACAAAGACGGGTATTGACTGCTATCACTGCTCCCTGAGCAGGCCACAGAGCTAGAGGAGTGTGTCATATACCTCAAAGGCTTCAGGGAACTGGGTCAGACCTTTTCTTATTTTATTTTATAAGATAGTTTTACCACTGTGAACTGAATGTGGCTATTCTCTGATAAATACAAAGAAATAAACATGTCAGGATATCCAATCATAACAATCAAACTTGCAACTCTTCCTGTCCTCCTTCACATGGTTCCAATCTCATCTAACAGACATGCTCGATCCATTCATTTAAGCACAGAGTGCTTGAAATGGTTAATCCTGTACGACTTGCTTTGCTCTTGAGTTTCCATGTCTTCTGTAGTTTTATTCCTCTTCAGCGAGTGCTCTTTTCTCTCTTCCTCCCTTGTTCTCTGTGTGTTGTCCCCTCATGACGCTGTGTGTGAAGGACCAACACAGCTAACCAGAAAAAAAATATATAATTTCCTACAGTCCGAATGCTTTGTGCATATTATTTCTTGAACATTTGTTTTTTTATGCAGCAGGAAGTATTGTTGCTTTTTTTTTTTGCCACACCAGTGAAGGGATTCTTTGAAAGGAGCTCCGGACCTCTCTGGACGGGACTGGAGCACACCAGGATTCTGCAATGCATTGGGTGGATCATTCTGCTCTGAGCCACAATGTGTTTTAGTAGGATGTGCTTCGGAATGCAAATCCTAGCTAATATTCTGTCTTGCTGATCAATAGAAAAATATGACTTGGGTCTGAAACTGTTTTACTTTTGTATTCCTGTATTGCAAAAGAGATAATTAAATGCTTTGGAGTTGTAGCCCAGCTTCATAAATGATGAACAATGCTAGAGTTTGCTGCTCCTGCACTGGCGGCTCCTCAGTAACGTCCATTAATGATCACAGTTGGGCTTCTTTAAAGTGGAGCCTTAATCTAGTGTCACATTCTTTCAGTGTAAACAGGGAGAAGCTCAGAGACCCTAATCTGTTGCCAAATCTGAATATAACACTGACAGTTATGATGCTGTGGAAATGTCTGAATAGTTAACTGAATATTCAAAAATAATATCTGATCAGATCACACCAATCTTCTCAGAGTGTAGTTTATTCCAGTTGTCACCATACTTTTAAATTACAACTAGAAACCCACTTGCAGTGA
Source organism: Brachionichthys hirsutus (assembly GCF_040956055.1). Lineage (NCBI taxonomy): Eukaryota > Metazoa > Chordata > Actinopteri > Lophiiformes > Brachionichthyidae > Brachionichthys > Brachionichthys hirsutus. Next base: position 5,536,902 of record NC_090903.1, read on the forward strand.
TTATGTGGTCTTGTCATCTGGACTTTTCTTCTGCATTTTTAAGTTGTGGGCAGTTTAACGCTTGGAGATAAACTGAAACCGATTGATTGACACCAGATAAGATAGACTCAGGCCACCAGGGCGGCTGCCTATTCGACTTAAATCACTCATTAATCTCACCCTCCAGACTAAATTGCATTCTAATCGTGGATGCTTTCAGACCTCTGTGCCTTTAGTTTTCTCTCTACTCCACAATACCATTCCATTAACTGCTTAGAGACGCAGACAGGAGGCCTTTTCCTCGGCGGCGGCTGGACTGCATCGTGGCTGAGCTTGGAATACAGATGGCAATCAACCGCTAATAGAGGTCACACTGACATTTCCATTCTTCAGGTTTCCAAAAAAGATCTCTCAAACAAATTTTTCACAATTAGATTGTATTTTTCTCCAAACGCGCGTGTGTGTGTGTGTGTGACTGACCTGTGGGATCTTTCAAGCAATTTGTCATGCTTGCCTTCTGCCCCATGAGCAGGTACACATAAAAAAGCTGGAGTATGATGTGTTGTGTATTGTGTGTCAGGACTTGGAACCTGTCCTTTCTCTCGCTCCCTGATTGGTTGGTGACAGAAAAGACTAGCCGAGGTTAATTCTGGGAAAAGGATATATCACCGAGTTGTGGCACCCAATGCGTTTCAAATGATGTGTCCTTGGGATGCAAGGTTACTGTTGAGTTCTCCTCTTCCAGCTCGAAGCCTTTGTGTAACTCGAGGTTTTCTCGAATAGGCCTGGCAACAAAAGGTCTTGTTGACTTGGACACAGCGTGAAGCTACAAAGAAGGCCTGTCTGCCCACTGTCATCATTGTTGGGATGAAATGTCTGAAAATAAAGTCACTGCAGTGACTCAGTTTATTAAAACTTCAGTAGAATAGCTTTCACAAAGCGGGTTGAGGCAGTTGGTTGGGATGTGGGTTGAGAATCGCAGGGGCCACCGGTTCAAATCCCGGCCCAGGCAAACTATAGAGTGCATGTGAACTGGTGGCTGGAAAGGGGCCAGTCTACCTCCAGGGCACTGCCAAGGTGCCCTTGAGCAAGGCACAGTCCCCTCCAGGCATGCTGACCATGGAGGCGCCTTCACCCTATACCCGCTCAATGCATACATAGGGCCCCTACATACTGTATATGCATGTGCGTGCATTGTTAGAGGGGCCCAGTAGGAGAAAATGAGCTTTTCTTGCAAACAAACATTTCTCACTGATCTATGGCTTTAACTCTAATATTTATTGCTTTAGTGACACATCACACATCTCAATAGTTGTTTACTTCTAGATAGCAATAAAAACAACACTGAAAAGGAGCTTTTGATGATTTAATAACATATTTATTTCCAAACAATACATCAATGAACAGAACAAAACTGGGTCAGGCTCACTATATCCGTCCGAAACCGAACCTGAATCCAAACCCAATTTTTGGGTTTGGATTCAGTTTTTGGTGTCAGTTTTTGGTGTCACCACACCATCCGTCCTTCTTGCTTCGTCTCTCATTACATTGCAGGATCACCCTCCCAAAAACAGCAGCACTGCCCCCAACACGGGTGTAGGCCATCATTACAGCATAGGAGCGGTCTGAGATTCACTGAGGACATGCGCAAAACCGTCGTCTTGCCGTCCCCTGTAAAATTTGGATGTATATGTATACGTTTGGGTATAGAATTAAAATCAAATGAGTATATTTTCCATTGGATGACAAAATTATGTCTTGCAAGCTTTTTTAAAAAAAATCTGAAGTAAGACGTGGACAGTGCTTTTTATTCTTAGTGGCTCTTTCAAGCAAAACAGATTTAATCCTATGCTTCTGCCAGTTTCTCACTTTTCAATCTGAATTTCAATCAAATCGTGAGAAACCCCTCGCCGCTTCCATTCTATTATACTGCAGCCTGTTTGATTTTCAAAAATTCTTCTAATTTTCCCCCCATATTTCCTGTTTTTTCAGCCCACTATGATGGTGAGGGTGGATTTATATTATTTTATATTTCAGTTTTTCTTCAGGAAATTCCCAGTACATATCATTGAAACTGATTCAGCTTAGAAATTCTCATTTTCCTCAATTGAAGCAAGTGAAAATAAATCAAATGAAAGTGATTAAATATACCTTCCAGTGGTTTATTCCTTGTGCATTTCCTTTGCTGTAATATGCAGCTATAAAATCAGTCATATCTCAGTAAGAGTGCCTCCAAAACCTTAATTTTGTTGAGATTCTGTGAAAGCTCATAAATTTGCTCACCAGCCATGAGTGGCTCCTCAGAATGTCAGCACTGTGCTGCTGCTAACTGCCCACCTCCTATTGTAGAGTCCCTAACACAGGAACACGAAAGCTCACAGTCTCATGTCAGACTCGCCAGCTTTGGCTTGAAGAACCTAAGGGTTTGCTTCTCGTTAGAGGCCTCGTTATTTGGCTGCTCACCTTTTAATATTATTAGATGTGAGCTGTTGAGTTAGTGCTTTGTTATCAGCAGATGTTGCAGACCTGTGTTACACCTTGCTGAGAAAATGCCAGCCATATGTTAGTGCTGCTGCCCTGATGTCTTATTAAACTGTCTTGGTGATAAATCCAGTAGCTCTTTTTGGTGAACTACCCTGAAAACGGCATTCATGCTAATAATAAATTGTTTATTGCATGTATTTATTTTTTGTTGCCTCACACGGAAAGTTCTTCTCTGCATTTCTCTGAGGATAAATGGGCGTCCTTATGACACCCGGTATCAATTCAGCTATTGTACATAAATAATTACCAAAGTAAAACTTGAAGAATAAAACATTGGAATAAAACATTGGATTAAAACAAAAACAAATGAAACTCTCTTTTCAGAATCAGAATAAACTTTATTATATATATATATATATATTGCTCTTCTTTTTGCCATTTCCTTGTTTTATTGAAGCTCTATGTGTTTGATGACACAGCCAAGAGGAAAACTCTGCCTGTCTGATTTTATACTTCTCATTCTCGCTCCACTATTTCATAGAATGCCTTTCTTTAAGCTTCCTTGATTACGTAATAAAAACAGGTTGCCTTTCTGTGCTGTTGTCGCAAAAGAGTGTTGACACTCGTGAATTTGAAACTATCCGTAGGGATACTCTGTAAAAGTGTTAGTAAAAAATAAACAGATGCCTGTTTGAAGATGGCATAATCCATATGTTGTACAAAATATTGATGTTTAAAACATCAATACATGTTACTGTGTTATTATGAGAGACTACAGTATGACATCGACATAACAAAGTGGTGGATCAATGCAGTTATCAGTCCAATATCTCATTTTCGTATGATATAATATCTTACTGCAAAGATTTAATAAGCCCATCACCTCCATCGCTTTGTCAAGGCCTGTTTGTAAGTACGACAGTGCTTCTGTTGCAAGGCTGTGATTGGTGCAACTGGGAGTTGACATGGGCCAATGGAATGGAAGCAAAACAACAGCAACTCAAACACAAAATCTGAAAAATAAAGAACTGCCTCAAAATGAACACCTTGTTTTGATTCAATCATTATCACTGTCAATGTAATTAAAGTTAATAAATATAAGAGGTTATTTATGAGATCAGCTCTCATCCACAAAGTGTTAGGCTGTTCTTTTCTGATAGGCTGAATTATTATTATTATTGATTTATTTTAAATAATAATTACGGTAGTATGGTGTGTGTGTCCTCTCCACGTATCATTGAGTTTCTGTTGAATTGCTGTTGGTGCTCCAGATGAAGTTCGTCTGCAACCCCTTTCATGCAGTTGTCTGCACTGTAAGTCCATTAAAAAAAGTAATAACACATACACTAAAGCTTACAACACCTACATACAATGTGTTCATGTGTTTAATACAGAACAGTGAGGCAGAATAACAATGCAACATTCCTACCTGGAACAGATGGTGCAAAACAGGCCTGTGACATAAACGGAGTACCGGTACTCCCGGAGCCTGGGCTGACTTCACACTTACCCTCAACACTTACACCACTGTGATCAAATGGTTGCTGGTGGGAATGGATTCTCTTAAGTGCCGGTTAAGTGCATTTTACAAAGGAAATAAGAGAGGTTAAAACACATTTAGCATTTAAAAACAATAAAATACAAATGCACTCTTCCTTAATGTAATGTTCTGCACTTAGTCTATGTCGAGAAAAACTGATCATATATATGGTATCTTGGCTGGATTATCTGAGGCAGGACCCTGATTTTCAAACTTTATTTTCTGCAAAAGGAAAACAGCTATATGTACCAAAGTCAATTGGGAAACCACACTTCAGTGGTTGAGGATCTCCAATTTAATGCTGTCCTGGCTCCTTCATCTGGAGTAATCCCAGCCATGTTATTTTGGAAAAAGTGAGAGGAATTGTCTGGCTGCCTAGTGGGTTACCTAGCTGGGGGTAGTGGGCTGTGAAGGCCCTGAAGGGCCATGCAGGTCTGCACCACACCAGCAGGCCTAATCGACAGTAAGGAAGAAGCTACATTAAGGCAAGGTCGATAAATCCATAAATGTGACTGGATAAATCCATAATTTGCAGCTGCTGGCCCAAATCCTGCCAGAGCTCCACAGTGACACTGGGCCCTGTGAAGTTTGCAGATAACCTATTTCATCCCAACTAGAAAATGAGGGTGCCTCTCTAAAGTATAGGCATACATCCAAGTATTTAGTTAATATCAGTTTACATTTCTTGCTGAGTTATATAATGTTTTGATATATATATTTTGTAAATCAAGTTTAATTGTAGCTTTAGGGGGAAAAAACAAAATAATCTGTTGATGCCTTTTGTTCTGTATAATTGCCTGAATTCTGAGAGCAATAACATGTGGCAAAAAATGGAGACAAATATTTAAATATGTGACAGTATAGCACTTTAAGCATTACGCGCATCATTAACTTGTTCAATTTGTGTATTTAAATTAGAGCTTTTCTGTGAAATGTGTTTATAATGTCTCCTAGTCATTTAATATTAGCTGCCAAATTGTGAGCAGTTTATAAATGCATCTGTAGTCCAGCTGTGGAATGTCGTTGAAGTATAACAAAAATAATAACAGAATGTGTTGCGTTTTTCTGAGATTGTGCTTGTGGTTTCTGACAAACCACAAGTCTCTTCTCTCTTGTAACAAGCACTGTGCAGCTGTGATTAAATGGCAGGACAGGATCGAACCATCTTCCTCGAACAAACCGTGCTCTCCCCACTGCACTCCAGGATCCTCTCTTTAGAGCCCTGGTAGCGAGCATTTCTCATTGCTGTTAATAGACTGTATCCAAGGAACTATTCAGCACACTTCAAACGTTCAAAACTTGTTTTCTGTCTCTTAACTTTGGTGGCGTGAACTTTCCCTCTGTGTCACGCAAGCCTACGCTTTTCAGAACCCGCCCACAGCTTTATTTATTTATTTGTTTTTATAATTTCTCCAGGCTTCTGTTTTTGGTTCGGAGGTTGAGCAGATGCAGGTAGATGTATATTTATGAGGGTGATGTGTATTTCAGGGAGACGCAGTGTTGTGAAAGGTGACCTTGTTAGATAAAAAGAGGGCTTGGAAGCCAAATGATGAAAGAGCATGGGATCATCCTGGGCTCATTAATGTGGATTTGAAGGTCAGGTAATTATAACAATAGATGTGTGGGCTGGCTTTGGCATCTGGCATTGTTGCTTTGTTATGAAGGTGACAATGCTGCAAAGGAAAGGGATTAATCACTGTGACACCAACATGTTGTCATACTGATGCATTCAGACATCATAACACTGCTGCAGCACTTCTAAAAATAAGACACAAAGCAGCATAATTTCCATCATCAGCGGTATGCGAGTAAGAATATGAGCAGATTAAAGAAACTTTCTCCAATCTGTTGATATCATAATTAATAAAAAACCCAGCCTGACATATAGATTTAGGGTTATGGTTAGGGTTACAGCAGTGATTTTTAAGTTAACTCTTAGTTTTTGTCACAAAAACAAAAACAAATGCAGATTGTGGATTTTGTTAACACACACACAAACACACACCATTGTTTGCAGCAGGCAAAGGAACCAGAAGCACTCGCATCTACTAACTACACGTTAGAACTGAAAATACGCCGCTGAAAGTTCAAGTCATCGTGTAACTTAACCGAAGTTTATGTGAGCTGAATGCAGAGCAGCTATTAATACACATGAGAAATGAGACTTGATTTATGTTACCTGCATCAAATCATTTTCATATGTCAACCCATTGAACAGTAAACAAGGCCCAAATAAGGTCACCTTGATTTTTATTTTTTTTAACATATGCAGCGAACCCTGACAAGCCTGAAAAAACATATTACCGAGGAAGTAAAACAATGACAGTATTAAATTGAAATAAATGTCTTATATAACAGTTGCAGTGTCTCACAGCAGGGACTGATACAACTTGCAACTCTTTGATATCAATTAATTAACATAGATCCTAATGAGCCCATGCAGTTTTATGCGATTAAACCAAACTATTCAGCTGACAGAGCAGAAGCTGCCTCAGGCCAAGAACGGCTCTTCTTTTGCAAGCTCACGCTCTTACCTGCGTCAAAATGCCACTTCAGTTTTATTCCGGCTACATTATCTAAATTGTTGTGTAGAAACTTTACATTGGTGTTTTTCATGTGTATTACAGTGTATCTGTTCTCGCCAGTGTAACCTACTTGTTGCTATTTCATTCACTTTCACGTGTCAGGAGTAAATGCTGCCATAACTTGACATAACATAGCTGATATTAACTTGTTATTATTGGATATATCTTGGCAAGAGTCCTACCCATGTTTCATAATTTTAACATTGAAGGATTTTAGTCCAACGCAACGCATGAGCCTAACTTGATCTGCATTTCGATTTGTGCAAATGTAAGCAGCTGAAATAATAATAATAAAAAAGGATTTTAATCACCCCAATTAAACGCAGACCTCCACAGACAAGCCAGGGATCACTACAGATATTAAATCCGAGTTGGAATATTACGAGTTGTGTGCTTGTGGGTCTTTGTCTCTATGTGTGTGTGTGTGTGTGTGTCGACACGTAGAGTATCAGTGCCTGTTAGGGAGACTGCTGAAGTGGAAAAGCATCTGTGTGGAGCAGCACATTATTCCACTCAAAAATAATTTGCCAAAGTCCTTCACTCCACTGACTTTTTGAACATCGACATATCAGAGCTGACACGCTAGACATGAGAGGAAGTGCATCAGAAGACCGTCTAAGTGTCCACAAAGCCTACAAATAATCACCTATTTGTTGTTTCTCTGAACTGCTTCCTAATTTTAAGATGTAATTTGCAGGTTGCTGTGTAGTAGATGCTAGTTTCTGCCTGTCAAATTATCTGAATAGAATTTCTAATTAAAGCAGAAGAATGGGGGGGGGGAGATGTGATAGCAGCTCTGTCTGCCTAGTTGGTGCTTTTATCTGGGACACATTGTGTTTGGAATCACATTAGCTAAAAACGGAATTGCTCTCTTGTGGAGAGGTGAAAAACACTTGAAAAGAATTAGTGAGTGATGTTGAAATCTGTTCATATGATGCGCATAGGGTCGCTATGGAGCATGGAAAAATAGCACGTCTGTCACTGTTAGTTTGAGTCAGTTATTCTATACTTTCCGACCCCCCCCCCCCCCCCCCCCCCCACACACACACACACACACACACACTAACATGCCAGGAACTGCCTTTTCACAGGGACATAGGTATGTAGTGTTGTCCTGCAAATATTAGCCTGATTGGAAAAACAAAAATAATATATTCTTTTGTTTTTATTAACTTGTCCATTTGGATCAGCTAGAATATGTAACATGACCCATGTATTTTGAATAGCTTGTGTCCTACACCTTTCATTACAGAATAGCAGCAAAGAATGCTGTTAGCCTCAAAGTTTATAGAGGGGGGTGTTCATGGGGCTGCTCAGGATAAGCAGTTAATTTGAAGGAGCATATTGAAAGAGGTCAGTCAAGGTGTCTGAGTCGGAGGATCTGTTTACTGCCTTCGGGGTTTGTGGATACGCACTAGCACTTCCCATTTAACTGTGTGATCTAGGGCCCTGTAGATGACACACCGCACACACCAGATCCACGCCTCGCTGCCCTCTGCACTTACACAACAAAGTGCACACAAACCATTTTTTATGAATGCTCTGCAAATATATGGATAGAGGGAGAATAGAGGGTGGATTCACCATTCCTTTTCAGGATGTTTGTGTCTGTGCAGGCTTCTTGATGCTCTGTCACGATCTATGTCTCCGGCTGGGGTTCCGTCATCAATATATACTTGCCGGTGAAAATACACAGCGGCAGCCTTGCTGCATTGTCATTGGCTGATGGATAAACAAGGTTGTTGTTAGAAGTTCAAAGTTCAAAGGGCATACAGGAAGTGGTTGCTCCCACAGTGACAGCTTAGACACGTGTTTGATTGGCTAGCCTAATGCTGCGGACCAGCGGCTCCTAATAACCCGCCATCTCCAGGCAGTCTGGGGGGGGGGGGGGGGTCCTTCCACGGAGATTTATGACCCATGTTGTGGTTACTACTGGGATGACTCTCAGCAGCAGTCCTGACAAATTCCACATCGTGGACTGCTTGTTTGGCTTCACGTTTCACTCTCATTAACTGGGTCACTGCAAACTGTCGAGGCTTACAAGAAGAAATACTCAGGTTCTCTGAAATAGTAAAGCCCAAAGATCACGACAGTATGTCACCTAATGTGATGGATTCCAGGAGTTGTTCTCGAAATTAAAGGTGTCAGTCTGTCGTTGAAGAAAATTGATGTTTGAAATTCACTAGGGGACACTGAATAGGACAGCTTCATCAAAAGCCATAAAATAAATGTATGAACTCACCCACTGAAAGACAAACAGACTACATTCCCATGAGGAGACCGTTAGCTGGTTTCCCTATACGTCCCCTTAAAGGCAGAAATGCGTTGACTATTAGAAGACAGACAGTTTGAGTCCAGGGCAGACACAAACAACAAGGGGGGGGTAGATTAGAATTAATAAACACCATGAAATATGCATTATGTGGTGGATGTGGCCAAATATGGATTCCTGCTTTGATTTTCACTCAGGATAATTGAAGTACTTCTCAGCCAAGTCATACTGAAAAATGGACAAGCTCACAGCCTGTGCCAGAAGAGTCGGGGTGCTGTGCTGCAGGTTTAGCGTCGCCCAGCTGTTTCTTATTTATCTCATGCTCGACTGTAAGTAAGTCCCTATCCACTTTGGGTCTTTAATGCCTCCCTTGATATTGCTGTGGTCTGAGCGTGGTGCTGCTGGCTACCATGCTCAAGTAGCGCAGTGTGCTTTTACACAAACTGCCAAGTCATGTTCCATCGTGTTCAAGGGAGGAGATTGCTGTCAAACAGTCATCTTCCAGTGGGCTACTGCTGTGATCACATCAACTCACACGTGGTTAGACAATATCCAACGTCTGTACCCTTACACAACCCTGTTTACCAATACTCTACCCAACCTCTACCTCTCGGCACACGCACGCAGGAAAGTTGTGTCACACTGATTAGCAGCCACATCTCCAATCTCTGATTAGGTGTGGAGTAAATGAAGCAAACCCCCCTCAGGTAATGCATTTCCATAATGTCAGGTAATTAAACCCCAGTGCTTTAATACCTCAGGAATAGGAAAACTCCCCAGGAGGCCAGACAATGATGGAATCTAGTATATCATTAGCTTGCTTTCAACCAGCACTGAAACTATTACTTCCATTGTACTGATGATTTAATTTTAATGTTGACAGATAGATGATAATCTTAATAACTCACAATGCACTGCCAGGCCTCCAGCATCTCTCCAGGCGATGCATTCCAAAATCGGATGCATCTCTGGCTACTAATGCTTTTACCTCTTTAAACATACGTGGATCCATTCTCCTAGAAATGTGTGCAGATCCTTTCCTGTTCTGGAAATGCACTTTGGAGTTGTGTGCGTGCTGTTGATAGCTGACAGATTCCCGAGCGAAACAAAGGCTGGGAGAGCACAAGCATCTTTTTCATCACAGAAAAACCTGGAGAGGTGCTATTGTAAACATGACAGTGGATTGTCAGCACATCCCTGTTTGAGTTGCTGTTCCTTGCGTGTCTGCTATCCCCATTCTGTGTGCACTCACACAAGACAAAAGCCTATTGATGGAATATTTTTGTGTGCATTTGAGAGCTTTCTTTGTCCCTGTCCCCGCTCATATCTGTATGTTGCTCAAATGAGAACAATGCAAAGCCATAATGGTGCCAGAGAAAGGTGTGGAAGCTGAGTGAACTCCAGAGGTCCCCTTTTACTCATAATCGAGCAAAAAAAAAACAACAACATCCATGGGACTATGCTGCAACCGTAGAGCTCCCCCTGATACCACATGTTCATTATCTGTTGCTCGTGCACCAAAAAAAAAAAAGCTTTTCAGAAATAATAAGCTTTTAACAGCGTACTGTTCACTGCTAAGGATAGCGGTGCTGTAACCGGAACTGAAGATCATTAAAGACATGTTTCAATGTATGATCCTTCCAATGCCCGCTGTATGAACTAACACTTCAAACACTTGGGCTACCTACTTTCAGTATCACCCAAATTAACAGATGTACTTTAAGTCCCCCTCTAATCTTTCTCCTCTGATGTGGAACAGATGTCTCTCACTGACAGAGAGCAAAAAAAAAATGAAAATGTGTTCATTTTTAATGATGCCGTCTCGCTTAGACAGCTCCCTGACCTTACCTTCGTTTGAAGCGGCGAGCGACGGTTTGTGTTGGAGATGCACACGAACAACAGGGTTCAGTCAGACAAAGAGCTGGTGAACTGAGCTGTTTAAAAGCAGCGTGACAATGAGCTACGCTGTTCTACATATCTACTGTCTAGTGAGACTAACGTGGTCAATGTAAAGTCCTCTGCTAGAGAACCCCTCAGCTCAGAGTGTCACATGTTTCTGAAGAAACATCCAGACCCCACAGAGTTGTAGTGAAAAGTTAGATGTCTCTGATCTTGCCAAGAGAGAAATCTGCCACATACTGTATATCGAAAGCAGCGACGGCATGGATCACATGTTTGTTGCCAACGTGCTAATTTAATGTTCAAAGTAAAAGTCACACACAGTAACTGCTTTGGCCTTTTGGAGATGAGAGAAACAAAATATTTGATGGCATTTTGTTACTTGCTATTTTTGGATGACAGTGTTGCTGTTTGAATCTCCCATGAATTATATTATTTTCCTTTTATTCCTTGGAAAGGTGATGAGAAATTACCACATTTTCATCATTCTGTTCTGTCCTCAGTGTCAGTTCTGTTTTCAACATTACTTCTGTTAATGAAATGATATGAACGAGTTGAGATGACATAAGTGTTCCTATAAATGATTTAATTTCCAGATATTGCTGACTTGTATTTCTTGCAAATATTCTCACCCATATTTTCTTCTTTTCAGCAAACTCCAGTCTTCTCGGAGGGGGAGGAGGTGAGTAAACCTTTAGTTTTTCATTACATATTATGGTCATTTGCTTCTCATGTGTGAAAGCAGTTGCAGCTCCACTCCCCAGATCGCGCACATTGGCTCGTCTATATTCTGTATTTCATCCTCGTGCTTCGCAGTAGATCTAAGAGTCTGCTTCCCTCGAATGTCTTCATTAAATGATGCTGACTGTAAGACCAGAACATTAGAGTGTGGAGCAGCGCTCTGTCTACTGTACCACACTGAGAGACGGTCATTACTTTAGCTACCTGCCGAAGAACATTATCATCAAAGCAATGGAAATCTGATGTAGTCGAGCATGGTGAGCCAATAATGGGCTGGGAACCCACTGTTTAGTTTTATTATTTTGTCTCTTCTTTTTACTTTTACCATGACGTGATTGAAATAATCATCTTCGTCACAGTGAGATAAGTTTTGGGTAAAATCTACCCAGTTAGACATGGAGCGGTGGTTTGGTTTTTTGAAAGGGACTTTCTGATCACCTGTTGGAATTGTAATAACGACACTGATCGCTATCTGTTTATCGTTGCTGGTTTTACTGGTCAGAGTTTCCTGACAACCGTCAAAAGGACAGTCAATGCTTTTACATGCTTTTACATGCCTAATGTAATTCATGAGCTACAGTGTCGATCTGTAAAAGTGTTAATGTTTAAAGAGACTGCTGTCTAATGGTACGAATAGAGAACACTTTGCCGATGTGCAGAGGAAGCCTGTTCAGTTCTTCAGCACGCTGGTGTGTTCAGTGTAGCTGCTGTTGTGTTCATATCATCAGAACTGAACTTGGAAGCATTCAGAGAGCCAATACTTCCACCAGCACCATTAAATACACAAAACATTTTAAAATAGTTTCCAGGCTATTTCAAAACAAAAACGGTTGTCGGCAGATCCCTGAGAGAATTAAAGACTCTACCCATGAGTTTGTGAGTAATTCTACAAAATAAATAAATAAATAAAAATCAGTTGTATCATCACATCCAGGTCATGTGCCACAGTATGGTTGTGTCACCATGACGACATCAATTAGCTACAGTCTGCTTTATGCCAGATTAATTAATATCAAATAATACTTCTTCCTATTGAATCATGTCTTTATCATCAGTGGTTTGTGGTATTAACAACATCCTTTTCTATAATGGTGGATCCGGATATTTCTCTTAAGGTATAACTCAAGACTGTAATGACATTCCTGATAACCAGACATGAGTGACCAGATATCCTCTTCCACTCACCGGCAAATTAAAATAATGTTGGTGGCTTGTTAAAATAAAAAATAAAAAATCATTGAATTTATCATTTTATTTCCTACTACCGGTGATTCCAAAGTCCTTCTAGGCAGAACATTTCTTAATGACTTCAGCAACAAACTGCAGATTTATGCAGATTTATAAATATTGCAGAATGGTTCCTGTTTGTAAATATATATATATATATATATATATATATATATATATACACACAGTATATTGATTAGAATTTGAGCACCTGGCATGAAGTCACATTTTCTTCATCTGATATAAGGGATGCATGAATCATCATCAGTGCTGCAGCTCAGTGAACATGGTTTCCATTACATTGAACACAGAATCTTATTCACACCTACCCATGCGGCCTGGAGCGGCCCTCGGGTTGTCTGATACATGCTTAAGATGCAGACTTCCCAGACGTTGTTGTGTGCCAGTGCATCATAACAATCTGTTTCGCTGATGTGGAGAGACCCTCAGAGCAAAAACCGAAGAACTGTGATTGAGCTCAGAGGTCAGTAACATCCGTCTCCATAACAAAGCTGAACCGCGTAAAGCAGAGCCTGCCGTCCTCCTGATTGGTGTCTGTCTCTGCCGCAGTTGACTCTCACAATTTATTCACGCATACAGATAAACTATAGAAGCAATTTTCTTTGCTGTTATGTTTTCATTATTGTTATTTTGGAGCCAATTACCTTTTTCCACTGTTCTGGGAATCTCAGCGTGCTGATCGATCCAGTTCTTCTACACCTAATAACAGGTGTTGGGTTATTACGGGTTGTTCTATTTCAATACCGCATGAACAAAATTGAAGGTAAAAGTGTGGCTGTTGTCACTGGTGGGATTTTAGGCATCAATTAATGTCATCCTTTGGGAAACGACATCTCAGCTGATTGTGACCTGGTGCTCTTTAAACTTCAAAAGACGATACAAGGTTAATTAACTGTAAAATCCGAAGACATATTTTTTGACCACAGGTTATCCTCATTCTCGTGCAAACTTGTTTTTCTGCTTGAGGCCATGTTGAAAAAGTAACTGATTAAAACCAGGGGAATATTACTACTATCTGCCCGAGTTAAAAATTATTTTTTTCTGCTCAAACAAAGCTCAACGCCGTTTTGTCCTCTATCTGGATGAGGCCAAAATGGCTTTTATCTTCCAGTGTCTTTATCACTAGGTGGCGGCTGCTAAAACCTGCAAAACTGTTCTCCTTTTCTCACCCTGGTCCTCCCTCTACCTCTATCATTTGGCATGTGAAGACCTCCTGCCGTCGTCTTGGGCAGGATCGATGTGAAGTGGAGATGTGCTCTCATATAAGGCCGGCCTTATCTTCCAGCTGTCCTTTCAGGGCTCTGCAGAGGGGCAGGCTCACAACAGGATGATCCATCATGTTGGTCTAACACACCTGAGCCATGTTTAGTTCCCACAGCTGTGGTGTTGAGCTTCCTGCCAGTATGTGGAAACGGGATGGGATCTTAAAAGTTGCTTTATCACCTGCGCACTTTTCGAACTGTTGCATAATTTCAGCATTTTTTTGGTGATCCCCACATATGCACAAGTGTCTTTCACCTCTCTTTATTCTTCTTCAAAAGACAGGAAACTAGTGAATATGCTCATCAAAATTTCCAGATGGACATCTTCCAATTCTTTCTTTTGTCGAGCCAACCCCCAATAATGTCCATCAACCTACAAAAAGAGATGTTTTATGTTCAAATCATGCATTCATAAAGCCCCACATCCTTCCCTTTAAGAAACCACAACTCCAAATGTTTGTCATTTTCCATGAAATTGTTTGTCATAATTTTGTATAGCACTGCCAGAGTGGGTCCATATTATTACCCTTGTCCAATGCATCCCATACACCCTGCACTTACAGCACATGTCTGTCTGTATCTCCAGCCAAAACAGGATTCAGTGAAATATAACACATAGATTGAAGGAGCACTAAAGGGAATGCCTGTCTTAATCAATTCACCAAATTATTTTTTTTTTTTTAATTTTGTATAAATAATTTTTATGTCAGTTTGCTCACATTCCCTTTGATAGCGAGGATGTTCTAGCCACAGCAATAAATTGCATTCTTCCAGTAGCAGGGTATCTCTGTCCTTGGACACGCATTTGTTTACTTTCTCAAATGGTGAGAAATTGTAGATCTTAATTCACGTGTGATATATTTTCAAAGGAAATCCTCGCGCTGGTGAGTGTTTTTTTGGCTTGCAGCCAGAGCAGTGTAAATAGAGAGATTTGTCCCATCCCCAAAAACACATAATTATATTCCTACCATTAGTTATGAGATGAAAATATTCTTATACTCTGATGCTCTATTAAACCGTTAGAAATCACTGATGGCTTTTCTCTCTGGGTTGTACGTCTTCAGCATTGTGTACACAATGGGGTTAACCAAAATAGCACTATCTCCGGTAGACACGTTGGTCTCACTGGGACTCCGTACATACATAAAATGAAAAAAAAACAATGATCTCTGATAATGGCATGCTAAATGAGCCCTTTGTGAATAGAGAGTAATTATGAATGGTAACAGGTTGCTTATGTGATGCAAGTATGTCACAGTGTGTTGGCACGCTGGCACAGTCCCAATAGGACAGACCTAATGTAAACATCATGCTGTCTATCTGTCCTTTGCCCACACACACATATGTCCGTTTTCCACACACTCATTGGCACAGGCAGACACAAACACGGATGCAAGCACACACTGAGCCATGTAATAACACAAAGCCCAGTAAAGTCACTGCGAAGGGAGCTTGTTTCTTTTGATGTCCCCTTCCAGGAAGGGAATTGGCTCAGAAACATTTCCTATTTAACTAGACCACCAAATCAAATTTTTCTTTACAGTTTGGGCCTCCTGTTTCTGTTCTAGTCGAGCAGCGGGGCTCACGCATTGCTGGCTGGCCACAGGCTTCTAACATCTAGAATTTGAACTTGCCAGTCTTTGTACTGCTTACATAGCATAGGCTGAGATGCTGTAAGGCCCCAGCTCTCCTGTTTAGTTTCCTAAACAGTGGTGTGAGTAAGAGCAAGTGCCAACGCCTTCTAATAATTGACATTAATTATGTTTGCTGCGCTCATGTCTTGCTGTGACGGTGCCTGTCTGGTTCTTCGCCCTCGTCTGTAACTGGAGATGTCATTGAATTCAATGACACGGCGAGGAAATGTGAAGCGACTCTGCTGAGGTAGTTGTGTGCTTGTCAGACCTGCAAATTAATAATCTAATTAACAGATGGAACGCAGTATCCTCACTCTACCCTGGAAGATAATCTGTAATACAATTATCGAACCACGGATGACAGCATCGGCTTCGGAGCCGCAGCCGAACTGCATGATAACTGGAGGTTTGACTCTTGCGACAGAGTACAGTCTGCAGAAAGATGCGTGCCCAGTCTCCGATTTGTTTGGGTAATCTTATATCAAGATTCCTGAGTGCTTCAATGGGCTAATCTCCAACTCTATTCGTTATGCAAAGAGCTCTGTGTTCTTTGCCTGTCACCTCCAGGTGGACCATTATCCTCTGTCTGGGTCCTACCCACAGCTTGTTTATTGCGGCGATAGGTGGGGAGCTCCATGCAGGGGGAGACACAGAATAGTGTGACGGTTTGAGATAGTGTGAGATGACCTTAAGTCCCTGTTGCTAACCAGTTTAGGTCTCTGGAAACCACACAACTCCCCTGAATGATTAATCACTCAGAGATTACACATTATTCTCATACATTTTCCGCTGTGCTTGACTGATGGCCCTCGGTTCACAGATGTTAGCAACCGCCATTAGCATAACTTATGACAGATATAGTGTATTTCCCAGAGGATTAACCTAAATAATCTAAATGATAAATTGAATGCAAAGATTTCTCAGTCAGCACGATACCCTTGAGATTTACTTATCTCCTCGTATTTTGTAAGCTGTTAGTTACACAGCGATCTAGATCCACCTTGTATTTGTGCTCTAATACCATTGAAAGTGGGTTTGAGACAGCACTGATAAGAGCGTGTGCATTTCTTCCTCTCTGGGGTAAGTCCTGCTGTTAGAAGCTATTTACAGGGGAACTCACAGCATGGAATCATTTGTATTCTGTATCTTTGTGCAATTTAAAGAGTTTATATAATCTACTTCTCCTTTCAGTTGGTTCCATTGAGCAGAGGGCTTGGCGCTGATTCCCGTTCTATTAATTAATTTGTGGAATGTGAAAAAAAATAATTGACTTTATATCATTGTTGCATAAGAAGGAACCATTTTGCATTTAAAAAATGTTGCACATCTCAAGAATAAACCACTTAGTGCATCGGAGTACAGATTACAGTAATGGATTATTTTTGAAATGTATTAGTAAATGTAGACGTACTGGTTGCTTAGCCATATATATATATATATATATATATAGTGGTGTTGGGGAGGAGGATGCAAAGGGCAGGGTGAAGTGGAGAAGGTTGGTTTTCTATGGCGACCCTGGACGGGAAGCGCCAAAAGAGAAAGAAGGAGCAAGAGTAATATATAAACAGGTTTGTTAACCTGGCTAAGAGGATCACATGATGCTTGCCAGGTAGCGTCACAAAGTTATTCTAGTCATCCTACACTTTTAAAACCTTCCATCTCTTCCTAACTTTGCAGTCCAGCCCATGCATTCATTGTTGTACCACAGAGAATGCTGCTTTCTGGGTTTACGCGTAAACGAATATTTTTTTTTTGTAATCAAGGTAGTTAAATTATTCAAGGAATCGTTTCAACCCTGATTACCTCCTTTCCATTTCCTTCTTTAGATGTGCAAACCACATGATGTGCACTGAAGCTTGTATTCACCGAACAAATTCTGTACTCAATGGTTGCAACAACAAACAATGTGATCGGTAACATCTGTATGATCATTCGCCCAGTTGCTACATCGATGATGTAATTTAGAGGATATTCTGGTGGAATTAGCGCTACAAGGTCATTGCGTGGACTGGTCTGTGATACCCAAATTGTGATGATGATGATGAATATATTTATTAGATAGAATGCTAGAGTACAAGTACAGTCACACAGTAGCATGTATTACAGTACAAATAAAGTCAAACATCCTGTCTAAGAGGAGCATTTCAAAAAAGCCCTTGCGGTCTTGTTTCCGTTGAAAGTCCTTCGTGATGAAAATTGCAGCATGAATACCATGAAAGCCCTCTGTAATGCGTTCTCTGGCTTCCTGCTGCTGCCAGTTATAGGCACAATGAACATTCCCCCCCCCCCCTCCCCATCCAATCAGCAATGATGGATGGACTAATTGATACACAATGATTGGGCCATTCATTTAACTTACAACAGTGGGCTCCATGCTTAGGATTACCATTGCAATATAATGGGAAGGGAAGGGGAAATGCTTAGGGAGTCAACAGGGAAAGAGGGATAGTTTTGTTTAAAAGAGCTATTAAAATGTGGAGATGAAAGAGGGGAGAAAAATGATAAGAGACAAGAGGTAGCAGAACTTGTCAGTTGTAATGCTGTGCTTGCGACACATCGGAAAGTGCTCCAAGGGAATTCTGGAGAAGTGCCTATCTATGAATGAGAGCAACTGAACGGGGCATATAGACACCACGTGTCCTGCTATCCCTCTTTTAACCTATGAATCATTCATCTCTGTCCTCATGTATAAATCAAGCCGCTGGCCATCGCCCACGGCCGTCATGTCATTAGGTAGTTGACGGCATCGCTTGATCTCTGCACTGCATTGCGGGTGAGGGAAATGGCCCGACTTCATACGGCACACTTATCAGCATATCAAACTGGATGGAGAGTCCTGCGTCTGGATGAGGAGTTTGGAATGCTTTGTGGAGTTCACAGGACCACACAGAGACTCAGTTCCTGAAACAGATGTTTTTCTTCTAGCGCTCACGGTTACAATGTTCTACCAACCTGACGCCTGGGAACTACTCTAGAGTTTGTATAGGTGTAATGCATAACTTTCAGAAAGTGCCCGTGTAATACAGAGGAAGTTAAGCAACTTGGTGTTCTTGCACTTGATTTTATTTTACTTGACAGTACATAAAAACTGTATAATTACTCCAAAAACGATCAGCATTGTGTCAAATAGACCATCAGACAGCATTACACAGCTCTGATTTCATGCAGCACTCCAGATGGTGGTGCCGATAGAAACAGTGGCTTCTCCGGCTCTTGAAAACAGCCCATCGGCCACAGCTGCCCAAGAGAAGAGGTGCCCTTAATTTTTTCTCCCTTTACAAATACAAATACACGAGGAACAATAACAGCAAATCAAAGTTGTGGGGTTTTTTTTCCAATTCATAGAGCGAGATCAGTGAATTTGTGAGGAAAAAGGTTTTGTGATTGTGATGTGCATGTGGAATATAGTAATCCAATGAGCCCCTCTGTGCGCTACCAAAAATGAATGTTTGCTGGATTCAGAGAAGAAAATGAAAGTCAAAAACATGCGCACTGCAAGCACTGTTTTGAACATGGTAGCAGCACCACAGGTCAATACCATAAATTTATATAATTACTTTAAAAGTCACCACAAAGTGCAATATGATGAAGCGGTAAAGGTCAAGATAGCATCAGCAGAAAATCCAACCATGCAGACATCAATAAATTTAAGCACCTATAGGCACAACATTACAGAGGCGATGAATTACTACATGTCAAATACTGTATATGAAACGTTGCACGACCTGCTTTATATGCTCAGTGTTCAACAACAGAAAAAACATACCGGTAATAGTGGAAAATAGGTCATTTTGCTACAAATTTATGGCCCAGTCAAACTATGGAACCACAAATGAGCCTGAGAGTCAGTTTTATGTCTCGTGACGTTACCGATGACACAAACCGGGCTTTAACAAGGGAGACTTTTTCCCTCGTGTAAACCTGTATCAGGTAATTGAATGCAAGGTATGTATATTGAAAATCATGAAACATAAACCCGTTGTTCTTGGCAACATATGGAGATGATCCTGAGTTTAATTGCAAGCAGAAAACGAAATCAGGAATTGCCCAGCCCAGCTGTGTTACTACCTGGGCTGAACGCTTTAAGGTGTAACAATCAATAACACCCCTTCAACTCCATGACTATGCTTTTCAGCAAAGCAGAGGGATGATGCAACATGTCTTACATTTAAAGAGGGTTTGTAAAATGGAATTCAAAGTGTATCTGCTTTTTGCTCCTGGGGGTTCATTTAAGGTGGAGGACTTTCCTCTGCTAGAATCTCTGCTATCATATATTGAACCACGGCACTGAGAAACTCTGGAGCCTTATCAGTTTGAATGCTCGTTCTGCCAGGAGCAGTTCAAAACCTCAGGGCAATCGCCAAGCCTCTGGGGCAGCAGAGGCTAGGGAACCTGAATGCTTTTATACTTTGGCTTACAGTCTTGTCAAGTACAAAGCGTTTCAAATGATCATGGTTTTTATTATCCAATCTGATTATTTTCAACAACATCATATACACATGTGCGCCTGCACATTTATTCTTTATTAACACAAGCATGTAGTCTGCAAATTTGACTTCTGAGAAACATAACAGAAAATAAATATATATGCTAATGTAGCTGAATCCTCTCCTTCCCTCAGGGTTGCTGATGTAAGTGCATTACAGTTGCTTGTTTTCCTCTGTGTTCTACCTCAACGGCCTCCTTCTTCCTCTGATTTGTTGTCTAGCTCTTACATTCCCTCTCGGAGGAAACAGAGGTGGCTTTTCACTTCAGTCAGAGGACAAGAGTGATAATTCTCAAGCCCATAGCATATCCTGCTTCTTATTACAGTATATTTCAACCACACAGTAATGTGACCCTAACCCTAACACAACGACTTGCTCGCCATTGTAAGGATCATCCATTAAACTAACAACACAATCACTGGGCTTGTGAAGTAGGCAATAATGTGTGAATATCTTTCTATTCTACATTGCATCTCACACGACCTCCCCACACGAAGCCCCCTGCTGTGCACCAGCATTTCTGGGTCAGTTGTTGAGCTTTTAGACAACTGAAATCATTCCCAACCCAAATGTCAGAGGATATTTGTGTCATGCACGGCTTTATCATGCCTATTTTTGGGGTTAGATCGTAGTTGGTCGGTCCATTTATCTTTTTTTCCCCCCATTTGTGTGCATTTGGTAGCTGTGTTCATGTAACTGTGTGCTCCAATGGCATTTTCTCTGCTTGGCTTTATTAGTGTGTGTGTGGGTGTGTGTGTGCGCGCGCATCAGTCTGAGGTTCTGGGATAACGGGTTGTCTTGTCGGTTGACTCAGTGGCCAGTTTTGATCCCACTGCCCCCCAGCAATACAAGATGGAGTGATGAGATCTGACAGACAGGGACAGTTCTTAGCCGGGCATCCCGTAGTCTCACCAATCACAGCAAGTCTGCCACAAGGCCATCACAGGAGGTTCAGGACGCTTAGCCACACGCTCATAAATGCTTCAGACAAGGTTGGCATCCCAATGCACCAGTCATAAGAAAACGTATTTACAAAATGTACACTGTGGTTGCATACGAGATCAAGTCTGGTTCTGTGATGTGCAGTCCTTGTGAGTGCTTGCTGAACTGGTGAACTACGGGTTCTGTTGGTTTTATTCTGCAGTGAAATGAGAGCAGTTTTCTAACACAGGGGGGCTCCATCCATATCTAACATTGATGAAAGTGATTTGAGTATTCTGTGCAGGTCAATGGAAGATGTTAGAAACATTTCCATCAAGCTAACCCATGAAGCAGCCAATAAACCAGGCAGAATAACTTTGTGTAACAGCCATCTAGTACTGGGCAGATTAGTTTGACTATTTTGTTTTCTATTACTGCTGTATACTGTACTGTACAAAGATGCATTACTCTAATTGAGTATCAGCAAGAGCGAAAAAGGACTGGACTTGATTCAGGTTCCCGGCAGTCCAGTTGATTCTTTCTTTGCTTGTCTTGATTTCCCTTGAACCTACACATACTTATTGTGTTTTCTTTGTTTTGCAGGCCCTTGTAATGGGCCATTCATCCTTCCATCCATCCATCCATTCACTTTATAAAAACAATCTTATGTTTAAATAAAGTTATGAGAAAATGTGACCAATGCTGGCAGGTCTGAGCCTACTGAACCACTGTTACACTGTTAGGCGTTGGAGACTTGGTGCTGCCTCGCCATAATGCTGCCAACCCCTATGCGTCAGGAAAGCATGCATGAACAAGGAGACAGGAAGAGGATTGTATGTAATGTCAGTGGTGTTGGAGCAGTGTATGCTGTAGCTCTGATGTCTGAAACAATCATAACACTTTTGGCATAGAGGAAGACAAATATTCATGTGGGCACCTCTAAAAGCTGATTGGTGGTGATTAGTGGCACTTCTTTGACATTTCCTGTATGGAGCCTTGACCTGCCAGACTGGCCTTTCCCCAACCAGTAACAATCTGTCAAGCTTTTTGCATCTTTCAGGGTCAGCCTGTTTAGCTGTATCTGACAGACAGCTTTCCCACAAGTGAGCTTTCACCTCAAGGAGGGTAGAGGAAGCTCCAGAGGAAAACTGTCATATTTTCATTAGACCACGGGGAAGAGGAGGAGTTTGTCTCTTCCTCTCAGTCTCTTTCTCTCGCTCACCCTCGATCTGCCTCTCCATGTCAGCACGCTCTCTGAGTGCAAGTCTTCATTTTGGCAGTGCCTGTTCTGCTCCTCTCAGCCTGGCTGTGCAGAATAAACAGGCTGGTGTCAGAGGATGAAAACACCAAATGTCCCAGAGGAGTTGGGGCCATCATTGTGCTACGTCCCTTGCTGTTGGCCCCCGAGGGCCACAGCAGCCATCCTAGTTTACTAACTGAGAGTGACATCGAACCAGGCAGCTGAACTGGGGTGAAAAATGCTCCATGTGTCCTTCCTTAGAGAGAGATGAACATTTATACCGCAGGGATGATGCTTACCACGCCACCTAATCCTCTTTTCCCAGGCACTTCATTATCACCTGCAAGCTGCTGCAACACTGTGTGTGCAGACAGATCTCTGAGGATAGCCACTGAATATCATGTAAGGATAGAGGAAGAGGAAAATATATTGAAGGAAGCAGAAAAAGGTTAGGGCAAGTGATGAAGGAAGGCGGTATGAAAAATGAAAGTGATAAATCAAGTGAAAATTGTGGTGAAGGTGGGGAACAGATGTCAGACATAGTAGGTGGTAATGAGAGGAAAATAGTTTGCGTAATGTATTCATATTTGTCATTTGCATATTCATGTGTTTTCACGACAGAAGCAAGTAGCAGCTCAAACTGGAAAAAAAGGAATCGGGAAATCAGGCTCTCTCCATCAAGCACGACAATCGACCAAATGTATGACAGACTGGTCTATGGGCTTGCTCAGCGGCTAAATAATGAGCGTGATTTGTAGGCTGAGCAATAAAGTGAATCTTTGATTAGGTGTTTATATAATAAGCATCTATACAGTCATGTTCCATGTAAGATTCCAGATTACACTATCCAATTAACATTTTGTTTGTGCACTCCTTTCTGCATTGCAATGAGGCATGTGCAGAGGTGTCTGCTGGGAAGAAGATTTATTTCTGAGTGGGAGAGTGCAGCAAAGCTATTTGAGCCCAGCGGAACATGTTGGCACTCTGCTGCGTGTCTTGCATTAGCACATGCCACAATTGATGGAGGAGCATACTTAACAGTAATAATGGACATTTTAGGGGGTGGTACCAAGACATTATTTTCAGAAATCTTTAATTAAGCTTTTTACTGCGACTCTAACAGATCGCTGATTGTCCAGTCTCATCGAGAATGAGTTCTAAGCTTCTGGTAAACAAACCGCTTGCCAATCACGTCTTTGTGAGCCTCTCATACACAGGGAAAATAAACAGGCTCATCAAACAGCGAGAGACAGAGCTCCTCTCCACTGACTCCTTCTGCCCCTCATGAAACAGCAATCAGCTCGGTACCATAGGGAGCCATTGTGTTTACAATCGGTGGGTAGATAGACTGCTGGAAGCGTGGGGAGATAGAACATTTAGGTTCCCACCACTAGCTCCACGCTCATTGGACTAATCGACACCGTGCCAGCTGATTTTACGTTCCACGCAGACCCGGTGTGCCTTTATTCTATCATTTCCTGTATATTTAATGAAGACATTGTGGCCGGTGTTGTTCCTTCTCTGTAAATCATTATTTCACATGATTAACAAAGCACTGCTCACTGTGAATGTAAGATGTCTCACAGGATGTCAATGCTGTTACTTCCTGCCCCCTTTGCCCATGGAATACAGACTGTTTAAATCCACATAGCATCATAGCGGTGGTGTTCTGCCACTGTTGCGTTCAGTGTGACTAGTCATTGTGAAGGCTCTTTGCTGCAGCACTGTTATATGATTTCAATGTAAAACTGACTCTGTTCAGTCATCAGAGCATGAGAAGGATTGGTGGTTCTCTTAAATTAGAATGCATGAGCTTAAAGCACACAATTGTTGTGCAGGTCCCTGATAACAAGTCCAGCGTCCACAGAAAGTCCTCTTCCTTCCTCCTGTGTAAGATTTAGCGTTTTATTGTTGTTACCCCAAAGTAGGCTTGCATGCTATTCCCCACCTAGAGTGTTTTCAGGCAGCGTCCTGTGCACTACATGAAAAAGTAAGCCTAAGAGGAAATACTGCGGGATCGAGTGTGAACGTGAGCCTCAGCTGACAGCCCCTGGAATGTGTTTCTCCCCCCCTCAATGGGCAGCAGAAAAAACTTTACCAAGCGTGACAATAACAGAATGCCAAAACACGGATTGGGCCAAATGAGCTGTGAACGCAAACAAAGTAGTGAATTTGTTCTGTGGCGTTTGGGGTGGACATGTGTCCCCTCAGCATGTTATATACTACACACAGTCTCACTGTCAGGCTGCCAGTGACAAAGGAAGAATAATTAAAGAGCGATAAACGACAAGACAGAAAGATGGAAGGTAGCAAGAGGATTTCATAGTCTTCATTAGTCTTGTGCTCGCCTCAGAGTTCTCATGCCTTATGTTGTGGTTTTTATGCGTGAACAATGCCAATTCTGTGTTTCCTTTTACCTCATAATCTGTCTTGTTTGGTCCGTTTGTGACTTTGTATTAAGTCACGTGTACTACCGGTAATAGCTGTTTGTATCTGGCTTGACTCTGGTTTTCTCTATTTCAGTACGCATTATGTGTTATTCCTGGACCAGGCAGGACTGTGTCTGCAATACTGAGCCTGGCGCAGCTGTTAAATGTTTTATTTACTGAGTCTTGATGAGATAAGAGCTGAGTGTTTTGGAATGTCTGTCTGAGGACATCAGCCTGCCTCTCCGTTTGTCTATGCTTCTTTTAAGTGCTGATTGGTCATTTGGCATCCGTCCCCCAACACCTAAATGGACTCTTAGAGTAACTCAGGAAGGCCATAAACATAAGCAGCCGATGGCAAGGCTCGTCTGAAAGTAAAAAGACATCCCTGCTAATACATAATTCTTTGAATCATTCCACCTTGCTACACTACAAATGGATTTTCAAACTTTTAAGTATGGTGCTGTTTAGTTTGGAGCTCCACATTTTCTAGTCCTGCACTGTCGTGTATGTGACATTGCTTTGCTCCATGTGAGACTGAGACAAGCCACTCAACAAATCCAAAGGGCCAACCGGCATGGAAAATGGATCTGTGCTGGGTGGCTTGTTAATTCCCCAGCGTTCCTCCTGAGGAGAGTCGCTCTGGATGCAGACGCTCCCTTTGGTCATTGACTGAGTATGTTGCAGCAAGGCCCGCGCAGCACCCAACAGATTATTAAATCCCACGTATGTTACTGGACTTTTTACATTCCTGCAAGAACTGCGTGGTTTTATTGCTGCCATTTAGGAAGGCTACCACGGTGATTAGAATCATGCACAACCTTTTCATGAGTATGGCAGTAAACCTGATGCATGCATGCATACTGATGTTGCTTTAACTCAAATCTCTTTTCACTTTTTTGCTGTATGTTTTGCTGGTACCTCCAGTCAACTGTGTGCTCACAGGCGTAGGTGTAAGACAAGATCTGCCTGTAAATATTAGCATAAATTCTCTATCAGTATGAATCCTTCAACACATTTTTACTGGAGTGATATGCGCTCTGAGGAGGGATATAGTTTCAACGCCGCCAAGCCTAAAGAAAATAGTTCATCATCGTGACAATAATTACCTCCAGTCAACTGTGTGCTCAAAGCTTGTTAATTTTAGTGTCAGTCAGCTTCATTGAGACATAAATATCTAATCACCTTTGCATGATTGGCCATTGAGTTTAAAAGAAAATCTACTGTAATTATAAATTAAAATCTCCACAACCACCACAGGCATGTATGGAAACAAATAAATGATCACATGATGGCCTGGGTCTCTAGATGCAGATGTGGAATCCCTGAAAGAGTTCTATTATTTTTTTTTTAAACCTATTTAAAATAGTTTGCATTAGCTTGTTTTACGGTTTGTATCCGTATTGTCTCTTGCTCATCAAGGCTGGTACTTGTCCGTCTCTCTCCTGGAACCTGCTTCAGTTTGAGTGGGAATTAATTTGCACCAAATGTAAAAATTTATTACAGTTTAATCGGCTGAAAATGAAATGTTCTGAAGCAAACACCCACACTAACTTCTACATTCAGCAGCACAATATAACATCGGTGAATCAAAGGTTACATTGTGGAAAGGTCGGGCATTATACTGGCATGGATGCCAAAGTTCCTGACATGGCAATTTGCTGTCTTTTCTTTAGGGTGAGCGGTGACAATAGGCCGCTGTAGGCTCATCCTGGGTCCTGTGTACTGCAGTGTGAAAGCGGCTTGCCTTTTTGCCCCAGGGTCAGTGTGAGGATCTCAAACGCCACGACTGATGAGCACTAATCTGGCCTCCTAGGCAAACACAAGGCTTTCTCTGTAACCTTCAAGCCGTGAAACACAATTTAGAAAGGTGGTGGGGGGTCAGAGGGACCGTGACGCCAACGAGCAAGTGGGGGAGCAGTTTCAGAGAGTACAAAACACACAGTTAGAGCATGTACATGTGACAATCACATGATTCCCCACTTTTTTTTTTTTACATCAATTGTATTTTTTAGCAGCTTTGAACCAGATCGTTCTGCATTTATGTATTTTTTTCAAACATGATTATTCAGTTATAAGTAACACATAAACATGTTCAGTGTCATTGAAACAATTTAATTGCAACGATATATATATATATATATTATGTATATAATGTGGCTCATCTTTGTTTGTTGTTTTATCTGTTAAATATTGGCTAAGGCTATGGTTTGTTAATGTCTTTTTGTCCTGTAGCAATTTGTGGACAGTGGAAAAAAACTTTAACAGGACCTGGGAAAATGCAGTTCCATACAGCCCTATTTTTTCTTAGTTTCACACATGTAGTATTTATTGCAGTTCTTTGTTATTGGAGTGTATTCTTATGTGCAGTGTAACTTTTAAATGTAGTCAGACCAATGAAATTATCAAACAGGTCACAGTGGACCAATGGAACTACAGTGGTACCTCTACTTACGAATTTAATCCGTTCTGGGAGTAGCTTCGTAACGTGAAAACTTCGTAAGTAGAGACGCATTTTGAATGTAAATGCACTAATCCGTTCCAAGCCCCGCAAAAGTATGATATTTTTTTAAAATATTAATCTACCTGTTAGCTGTTACTTTTGGTCCTCTTTGTTTACTGGTCCTTTGCGGTGTTTTCTGCCTCGCGTTTCTTGAAAAACTGATCCAATGACGTCTGCTTTTGCCGGCTTTTGACAAACCGTCGGAAATGTGCGAGGCAGACGTCATCATAATGAGCAATAGCCCGACTTGTCAACACTTTTTCCGGGTGACACGAGGGGGACACGAATAGCATGCTGGGATACACGCATACGCAACGGGTTGCCAGGCAGATTTTAGGCGATAGCCAATGGCAGAGCAGCTACGAGCAGCTATTTTTGACTTCGTATCCTGAAACGCCTTCGTAACGAGAGGCAATATTTTCCCATTCAGATACTTCGTAACCTGAAACTTTCGGATGTAGAGACATTCGTAAGCTGAGGTACTACTGTATTAGAATTACATCAAAGGCACTCAAACTAAATTCTTTAGATCAGTAATTTGGGGCTTCATGCACAACCCTCATGGAAAACACACAAATAAATGAATATGATGCAGCTTAAAAACCATTTATCTGGCTATCAAAGAAGGAAATAGAGCTGCTGGTTGCTGGGCATCAATAAATCGATGGTGAGATGTTGTAGACGGCAGCGTGAAGAACTCAGAGTGACCCTAAAAGCGACAACGAAAGTGGCCGTGCAACCCACTACTCCACTGTTTCTTGTGTGAAATTTACCATCATCATGGCTCCCAATAAAGTTAAAAATGCTACTTTTAGTGGGGCTTTAAATACGTGTTTCTGTTGCTGGAGATCGGACTAACTAGATTTACATTAATTTAAATGGGAAAAATAGTTTTGCTTTACGAACCGTTAGGGCCACGGAGTCAAAGAACAGATTAAATTTGTGAACTGAGGTTCCACTGTATTTACAGTAATTAAAATAAAAAAATATATATATTTCTGTGTAAATATCTCATGTAACAATGTAAAAAAATGCAGCCTATCTATGTTCAAAATCTTTTTTCATTTAGTGGCTGCAGCTTATAATTAGGTGCGATAAATAGTGCTGAAATTACTGTGGGTCATTTTTGAGAAACATTAATGATTTGGAATTGGAGAAATACATCTAATTTGAGTTGAATTTGTACAGTTTAAGCACAAATCAGTCTGAGAAGCATTTATTAAAAGTTAAAATGTTCAGATTCAGATAAGTTAGCACTGACCGTGCCTGGTGTATTTGTAATAAAGTAACCATTTTGGTGAGGGTCTTTTTTCAAAGTCTATTATTTGACCATTATTAAAACATCTGCACCCGCACACATCTGTAGAGAACAGCCCTCCCCTCATTCAGCTCATACTGAAGTTGATTAAAGAATTTAAATGGTCCATTTAACCCCTAACGCAGACGAGGCCTACCTATGTGATAGTACCATTACTATGCAGTAATTTCTGCAGGCAGCAGCTTGAATTGATCCCCTTTCAACCATCAGGAAGTTTTAGTGCTGCTGTGTGTGAGCTCAAAGCCCAGTTTAATAAAGCTAGCTGGTCATGAGCCATTAAAGCAGAGGAGAACAATAAATAAACAGACCGGCTCTATCTCGCTCTCCTCCTCTTTCCTCCCACTTCCTTCTCGATCACACTTGTATCCAACCACATGGTGGATGTACACCTTACAGAGAGGCGAGCATCTCGTTATACAGTTGAAGCCATGCACTGAACCCTGAAATGCTAGTCAGATGGTACAGCAGGGTGCTCACCCTTTAAGAGGGTTTGATTGTCTCCCTTCTGAAACAGTCAGGCATCTCTTAAAAATAAATGAATTTTTTTTATATCTAAAATGGCACGTTGCCGTGAACACCAGTGCTTTTATTATTATTATGCATAAGCAGGGTAGTACGAATGCTTTACGAGACTGACACCACAGCGCAGGCCATCAGCACGGTAGATTGATGTTCAGGGGCCTGGCTGTTGGCGATAGAGTTTATCTGCTGCAAGCTGGGATATGAAATCTAATCACACGAGTGACAGGTGAGGAAATGCAGCCACATATGAGTCTCTAATGCGCACCATCGTGCTTGTTCTCAACAAATTGCAAGGAATTTCTCTCTGCAGGGTTGAGGAAGGTGATAAGACAGCCTCAGACACAAACTCTCGCTGCATAGACCTGTCTTTGAGGAAAAGCGAAGAGAAGCAGAATGAAAGGAGATGGTGAGAGAAAGACCTCGAGAGAGGAAAGGTTACCCATAAAAATGGGAAAGAAGGATTTGAATTATGAGCAATTGAAGTACTCTCGGCACCTTTTCATCCAATTTTATTTTGTATGAATTTTTTCTTCCCTCCCCAAGTTTTTTGTTGGTGTTATTAAGTGGCTCCTAAAATAAGAAACAGATCAGAAGAATAGATTGTTGTTTTGATGGGTCCATATTCCCAACACACAGCCCATATATATATTTATGAATGTTACCCACAGCATTAAATCCAGTGCAGCCGCAGGCGATTGCTCCTCTGCCATCATGTGTAGATGAGTTGAACCCTGATACATGGAGAAATAAACCTATGTAGTTACGGTATATGACTGGTAATTATATTTTGTGAGGTAGATACATATACAGTACTACATGGATTGGAGTTGTGTGGAGGACTGCATTTCCATGCATATATCTCAGGGTTATTGCCTTGCCTATGCTTTGACCGTGAGTTGATCTTTTTGATTTTATTGATCCTGTTTGAACAGATTTGTCACGGTGACAATTTGCGATTTTGTTTGTTGGTCATTTATTCATTCATTCATTTTCCAACCGCTTTTTCCGTTATCGGGGTCACGTGCCAACCTGGAGCCAATCTCAGCAGTCAATGGGCGATACAGCGGGTACACCCTGGACAAGCCGCCAGTCCAGCCAGTCCATCGCAGGGCAACACACATACAATCGCCCCATACAATCCACCTAAGCTGCATGTTTTTGGAAGTGGGAGGAAGCCGGAGAACCCGGAGAGGACCCACGCAGACACGGGGAGAACATGCCAGCTCCTCACAGAAAGGCCACAAGTCGGACTTGAACCCGTGACCTCCTTGCTGTGAGGCAACAGCGCTCACCACTGCGCCACCGGGCCGCCTGTTGGTCATTTATTTTGGGTTTTTCCTGTTTGTATGTGTAATGACAATCATACACTTTATGTTAATTGTAATATTTACACTGTGATCCATTAACAGAACACCCTAATTAATTATAATATTCATTAATATACTGTATACCAACGTGCTGATAAAAGCACTGTTTTAATGTTAACATGAGCTCATACATAGTGTGGTTGATCTTAAAGGCAGCATGTGGTAAACAGATATTCACACAGCAAGGCAGTTCTCTCCTTTGTTTTGTATTTCTTCCTACTTTTAACTTTCCACTAACTCCCACTGTTAACTTGTGCATTATGCAGACTACAGATTGTTTTCCACTGGTGCTCGTAGAGCCGCCAGCTGTTTAAGCTTCACCGAGGGGCGTAGTGCATTCAGAGGTTCATGCTATTCTCTCGAGATCACACCGCAATCTGCAGAGGAGCCCTGACCAACCAGTGGGAGTTCCAATGCAATGCCAAGGACATGATCCCATGCTGGCTTCCCATCCACGGATACTGCCAACTGTGTTCATTGGAGCACCCAGCCAAGCCAGAGGCAACGGAGACCAAGTTTTAATCCCTGATTATCAATTCCCCTATCAAAGCTCTCTGTTTCTAAACTGTTCTTGTTTTCGAAAACCAAGTCATTACCATATACTGCAGTTACTTTTAAGCCCCATGTTGAGGACAACAAGGAAAACAAAGATTAAAGAATAAGATTTTAAACACAACAACCTCAGAACCATTAAGGTTGGGTTATCTTGTATAGATGATGAAAACCCAAACTGTTTGTCAGTTGTCTAAATTGATACTATTTCATGTTTCAAATCAATAACTCAATAACTCAAAGTCCAAATACATGTTACTACCTGAACTGTCAATCAGTCAGTAATTTGAATGGCCTTGAGTTATTGATAATGCAACAGGCTAATATAATGAATATGACACGTCTTGCCTTACCTTTATACATTAAACTAAAACTACATGTCTTTAAACATTGGTGTCGTAAATTTCTGTCAAACAACCCTCCAGAAATGTATTGAGCCAACATGTAGCATATTATTGAGAACTGTAATCAGGTTGGAGTTTAAAAGATGTAGCATATTGGCATCTCCTTAAGTCATGTAAAAGTTATCTACTACATTCTAAAACCTTTTCCTTGTTGTGATGCAGCACTGCTTTACACACAGGCACCTCAATCATCTCATCTACAGCTGCTTTATCTGCCCTGCTGGACATGTGATACTGGAGCATCTCCCACAAACATGTAAATTGTGTACTTAGTATTTACACTTAACATCCTGATTTATATGACAGGATTCTTAAAGGCCAAGGGAAGTCTAAATTTGTCAGTAAAAAGTTTCCACCAGAAAGTAGACAGTTAATGATGATGACGTTCTGACGAAGCACGAACGGAGAGGAGTACAAAGTCAAGAAAGACGAGCTGCAAATGAAACGCATCCTCTGTACAGAGCCGCTATTTTAATTTTAATCTTAAATGTTTTCTGAGTGATAGGGACGCAGTCATCCATCTCCGGAGATAAAACGGTTTTAGAAGCCTCCGTCCGATATTTGTCTGAAAATGAAAGCATCTCGTAGTGTGTATTGGCATAGTATACTCCAATCTCGTCGTCACTCATCCCAAGTCACTGTACATAGATAGAGTGTACAAGCAGAGTGTCAAAGGGCGTGGGAGGGATGATGACCTCTTCACCTGGTCACACACAGAGCCCCGACCCTAACCCACAGACACATCTCTGTCTACTCTGCCTGTTCAGCATTCCTGACCTTAAGGACACGTCCACACATCCTCCATTCTCCTGCTGAACTAGCGACCTCAAGCTGAGCTGCTATGCCATGCAATTGCCAACAGGAAGATCGTTTTTCACCCCTTGAAATTTTAGCTTGTAGGATCAATGTTACAGCTGGTCTGAGGGATCTCAGTTGAGGGCACAGAGGGCCAGAGGGGGGGTTGAGGTCAGGCTCCCTGTGGTCTGTTTAGGGAAAGATATGACACACTGGAATCACTCTTCATTGATAGCTTGTGGCTTTGTTTTCAGCCAGCTTCTGATAAGACGAACTGCCTTGTTAATTAACATAACGGTCATAAAATGATCAGCTAGACCATTGTGTCTTGCAGGTAAATAATGTAAATATTCCATAATATTTCAGTGTTTATTTATAAAGTGCCTTTTGGAGCTGTTCAAGACGACATAAGCGAACATGCCTACCTTTCTCTGAGACCTTTTGTTGTAATGATGGTGATTTGCGGCTGGTTTTGAGGAGCACCCTAGATAGAAACATGTAGATATTCTGTATAATGGACCTCTTTCTTCTTCCACTCTCTTCACATTGTTTCAGTCTCAAGCTCAGTGTGTAAAAGGTGCTGTAGAGATTTTGCTGAATATGGCATAATGAGAGCTCTTTGTTTGCTCAGGTGCCAGTCCTTCACAATGGGTAAAGAAGGAGGAACACGTCACACACAGATGTTCCCTCTTGATCAAACTCCTCAGTGTGACCCTCTTATGAAGCAATGAGATTTACTCTAAAATTAGATGTGGTAATTTTGATTTTCTGAAGAATCAGAGAATCTAACAAAAACAAAAAACAGCACTGTGCCAATTTAAAGAAATCCAAAGCCGTTGTTTGGCCCGGTAAATGCAAGTTCAATAATAAGCATAAACGTGAAATACCATAGACCAGGACACCACTTTTGTTTATTAGTTATGGCTCACCTTGGATGGAGAAGAGAGGATGGAGGGCAATCAATTGCGCTGCCAATAAGGAAGCAAGAGTCTAAGGTGAAGAGGGTAATCCTTGGATGGTGAAGCAGGAAATCTATAAAATAAATGATTTCTTCACTCCTTGCAGGGCAGAGGAGGCTTATTGAAATAGGTTTAGCCAAACACACTGGAGAACACACACAAAAAAAGACAAAAACTCTGCAAATCAACCCCACAACACATACAAAATACAAAAACCATTATACTGAGTTTTTTCTTGAATCTTCCACAAAAAAGACAGCAACAGCCAGTGAGAGAGAGAGAGTTGGAACTGAAGGGAGGTCGGATCAGATGTTTTGATGTAAGAGACATTCTGGTTAGAATATGTTGAAGGTACATGTCAGTGTAGTTGTAGTTAAAATGTGATGAACCTGCAGAATACTGTCATAAACCTGAAGGTATCAACGTCTCTGAGAATTTTAGTGAGATCCAGCAGCAGGTTTATGTTCTGGATCACTCTCAGCACTCTCTCTGCACCATCGCCAATTGCATCAGCTGACTGTTTCCAGGATGGAAATGTGAAAAACCAACTGTCTGCTCAGCTCAAAACATTAACTGCTAAACAGAGCAGAGCATTTAGCGGCTAAATAGCCAGACATTTCTCTCAGGAATTGGTGGAAACCAAAATCAGCGGAGCCGAAGCAGAGTGAATTAGACTGGGGACTCAACACCAATCAATGAAAATGATGCTGAAGAACTGCGTGTAAAGCTCTTCAGCATTGTGATGTGTAAATTAGAAATGTTGTGATCAAGTTGGCCTTATGAACTTAAAAGTGAAATTTTAATCTTCATCACTTTATCATCAGTATTTCAGCATGACTGTTTCCATGCTTCAATTTGGCCAATAATGCTAATAATTTACTGTAGACATAATTAACTCACAGAACTGTATTCTGAATCCACTCAGTATTTTGACATGTGAAAAATAACGTATACAAATGCCATTACTTTGCTGCTGGTCTTTTCCAGTCATCTGGGGAATGCAACATTGCTGCTCTTCTAACCTTGAAACTGCTGCCTGCCAAGTTATAAAATTATATCTGGTGCTTTTAAGCCGCCACAAGAAATATATTTTATAAGCTTGCTATTAATGTCAGTGTAACTCCATATTCTTTTATAACTTAAAAGCATTCATGCCTCTGAGATGATGACAGCTGTTACCAGAGGTAATATATATATAAATATATACTGGAATGAAACAATGAAGTGATGGTATTTTATACCCAAAATTTCAACACTGTGTCAGGTAAAGCCTGAATGAATAATGAATAAATGAAACGAGAGACTGAATTGGGCATTTTAGCATTTGTAGCATATTTGAAATTTGTGAACACAAAAAGAACACAACTTATTATCTTTCGCTCAATGAATCAAGCTGCTGATACTGAATGTCATGCTGTTGTCATTGTACCAAGTCTCTATCCTGGCTCTGTAAAACTGGGAACAGTGTCTTTCGCACTGTAATCACACATAAATATAATGATCAGTTCATGTATGTATTACTTTTAAATTAAATTCGTTTTTGTTTGCATTCTGCCCTGTTCATATATTATGAGTCTGGACAAACATGGATGTTCGGTGGATGCAAACAACCTTGAGGCAGTTATACATGTTTTGTGCGCTGTACAGAGTTTTTTTTAAATTGAGCAGCAAGGATGAGGAGCTAATGGTTTTACACCGGCATTATGTAAGTATCTTCGCATTTAAAGTCTGACCTGTCAGTAAACGCGACAGGGCAGCATTTTCCTCATTGCCATTCTCCCTTTCGCTGTGCTGTATGCATATTGATAAAGGCAATTTGTTCCCCATCTAAACACTCATGGTTTTTTTCTTTTAGAGCAACACATGGCATACTCAATGCGTAATGGCGATAGCAACAGCTTGTTATTAGCTACAGGTTTTTCCATATTTTGTTATACAACACCTGCAAGACTGCAAATAGGCTGACAAACAGATATTGCTTCCATCATCATTACAGTTTAGAAATAGCATTTTTCACTGTGTCAGTTTTACCGTTGTAGCAACACTTACTGATTGTTGACTGGACAATTAAAATATATTTTCAAGTGTGCAAAGACACATCGTGAGTCACAGAGCATACTTTGCTGACTAATCAAAACAGCACCAAGCATGCCGTATCTGGACATAACGACACACCAGGAGAGGTAAAGGTCCAAGATGGCAAAAATTAATCATTCTCATGCTTTTCTTACTTGCATTTAATCATCATAGCTTGTCAAATCCCTACAATGGTGCACCAATACTTGTGCCAAAAACATATCATGTAAAAGAAAGAATGCATTATGTAGTACAAGCATCTGATTTCTGTTCTCTGGATAGTAATACAAGAAGCTAAAAGGAACTGGAGCTTCCTTCTGTCTCGCTTTGAGGCTGATGTTGTACGATACACTGCTATTGTACATTGTCTTTGTGGCCAGTCATATACTGTATGCTTTTTTTGTTCTTTATTCTATAGTAGTGTTTTGCTCAGCATTCTGAGCGTCCACTCATCGGCTGACAGATGGCTCGTGTCAGTCGAAACATCAGTGAGTTTCTTTTCATGCTCGAGGCAGCTCACTGTCTGAGATGGTTGCCTCCACTCTGCAAAGCCAAAGCTCGCCAGCCTCCCATTAGAAGCTAAGCCAGCCTCACTTTATGAATGTCATTACTCTCTTTCTACTCTGTTTAAACCCAAAGACCTCCCCTTGCCCATAATGGCACTTGGCAAGGTCATGAAAGTTAGACTTTCTCTCCAATTCTTTAGGATGGTCATTCAGATTTGTCTAAAGTTTTACTATTTCAAAATGTTGTTTTCCCTCATTACTCCACATATATTGAGGTTGTAATTCAGCATTGCCCCCCCCTCCCCCCCCCAGCATATTCTCCATGGTGGCGTAATATCTGTTCAAATTTGAACATTCAGAACAGGATATTTCAGATGTTGCATAGACTTTTTCCACTGCTATCATTTGAACACATGCATCTCTGCGGACTTCAGGGATTTATACCTGTCAAATCACTCAGCCACTCCATCATCCACAAATAAGATCATCATGCAGACATTTATACTGAACAAGATATGCAGGATATGAAGTTGTAAGTGCTGGTGTTATATTGCCATCTTCCTGCAGCTCTTCAATGACGTGAAACAACAATCTACTGTTTGAAGACTTAGTCCGTGAGAAACATTGCACTCATGAAGTAAAGTAAAGTCAAATCAATAGTGATAACTGAGAGCGCAGACCTCTGCCAAGCACCTCATTATGGTCCCACATTTATTTTATCTAAATTTCTAGATTCCTTAACCATGAAAACAAATTTTTAGCAATTGGATTCACATCAATATCACTATTAGTTTATAAGTTATTCACAAAAAGCACACTTTCAGTAATGGCGGATTCTTCTGGATCTATAGATCCATAGCTTTTGAAAATAAAACAAATATGTGAGATACAACAATTTTGTTCTTGGACACTTTCAATAACAAAATTGTTTTGTTGTGAAAATGTACCCCGATTTCAACTGGATCTGTTTCCTCAGGTATAAAGATAGAACTAGGGAATACAGGACGACACGTAGAACGGGAACGCCTGAAAACGTTGAGGAAAGAGAGAGGACATTTTGGCAGAGAGCTGTCCAGAGAGGCAGGAGCTGATTAGGTGAGATGTGTAACAGGTGTGTCTCGTTCAGTTCAACCACATAGCAACCCTCACAAATGGGTTGCTCCCATTCTGTCCATGTAGATACCTGTTTGCTGCAGTGGTTTGTGCATGCTTTGGATTACTGGGCTTTGAGATTGGATTGTGGAAATAAGGGAACCACTAATCCACTTGTCTTGGCAAATTTGTCTTTCGTGCTAATTGTACTCAGAAAAATGCTTACCAGATGCTTGCAGTCTTTTGACAAGACAATTTCAAATGATGCTAAATGGCCTGGGCTGATGTGTCCAGGGGTTAAGCAGGATTGTCCTGATCAACCTCTGACACTAGGGTCATACATGAGGTTGTGCTCCAGGCACGGCTGCATAGATAAGGGTCAATGACAGGGTCATCGTCACTCCCTCTTTACTTCTATCCAATTAGAGCGTCTGCAGCTGAACCACGGCCTGCTGTTCATTGGAACATTAATTGTTCTAAATGAATGGAATGTAGTTCTACTAAAAACCCACCGAGTGCCAAACAATGACGGAGTTGTTATCTCATCTTGATGAATAGTCATTCGCTTGTCAGCTGTGACAAAGGCTTTTAACGGGTTACTTGGAAAAATGTGCTAAAAGAAATCACGTAGGTGATGTGACACATATTTATTTTTTGTTCCTTTAGCCTACTATTAGCTCCCATGTCCTGGCTGCCTTTCTGTCTTCTGTGTAGGCGACCAGGTGCCAGTGACCCTGGAGGGATATCCCATCAATCAAAGAATATACAGGTCATGAGAGTGGCGCAGCCAGTTTTTCCACCCTTTGCTACAGGACACATCAGTAAGCATGGATTATACGGATTTTGTTCATTGAAACTGTTTAATGGGCCCCAAAAGTGTGCGTCACATAATTGGTTATTTTCCTTTGCAGATTTAAACTTTTTTTTATTTAAACCCCTAAGGGGCAAATTCTTATCTGCATTTGGCTCATCCCTGGCGGAGCGAGTTGGGGTTAATTATCATAGGCATGCAGACTTGAGGAACTTGGACTTGAACCATTGACCTTCTGATAACTGGATGATGCTCTCATCAACCCCAATTTTGGGCATATTTGAACGTACACAATGTTTCCTCCCTTTGGCAGGTGTTCTGCTATGATATATGTTACAGTTTTTCCAGTAGCATGGACATCTCTGGCCTTGGACAGACACTCTCTAGTTCCGATTTATAATAAAACCCCGCCTGTACTTATTTTGTGGAGCAACTTTGTATTTTTATGTCAAACTGCACTGGTAAGATTTCTCTCTCTATGAGCACCTGGATATCATACTGAAAGTGACCCATGAGTTAAGTGTGGAATGATGGATGCTTGTCAACCTCAATGGTTGCCATCTTGACTACGTAACAGAAAGGGAAGGTTCTTCGGGGACTTATCAAACACTTGGAAATTACCAACTAGGAAGCTACAGATTCACCAGAGAGCAAGAGCATCATAGAAATTAAAACACAAATAAATACCATTTCAGATGAAACATAATTTATGATATGTAAACCATGGCAGTGATTCAAGATTCAAGATACTTTATTATCATTATGCGAACATAATAAAATCGTGAGAAGGCCCACGGCTTAAGGCACACATCATAACATAATCAAATCAACTTTTGATATACAAATGAAAGTATGTGATTGAGGACACAGCATGCTGCTTCAATTGTGCATGTGCAGTACTTAAGTCTGAAGAGGCGGTAGCATTTATCATATGGAAAAGATCACGATAAGTTCAATCAGTCTTGGGAAAGGGTTCAAGTGGTAGTCATTAAAAAAGGGGACATTTTCAGATTTTTTTACACAGCAAACCAATAGCAATACATTCATTTGTTTCTTGATTCATGTCTCCCTTTGGTAGATTCTATTAGAGGTGTGACGCTTGAACTCTTTATCTACAAAGATAAATGGACGTAGGCAGACGAGGACAGTTGACAATGTTATTGCGAACTAACTAAAGTTAATGCCAACCTAACAACCTTGAGAAAAATATGTTTTCATTATGCACTTAACCCCCCAAGTTATATTGTAAATCTTCTGTATTCATAATGATTATGACAGCCTAACCTGCAAGTATGATGAAGAGGAGTTGATTGAGGCAGGATGAAATAAATTGTCACTGACATAACATTACCTTGAAAGTTAGCGTTCGCCTTTATCGGTGAAATAAACAAGCTACTGGATGAGGAGCACGTTGACAAGGACAGAGAGCAGCAGACCAAATTAAGAGAACTGAGAGTCTCCTTCCTCTTGTTCCTCCAGGTAACAATGGTTTTGACGTGATTCCTCAAAGCTGCCAAGTCGTACAAGTTTCATTCTGTTTTTCACGAGCCACTGAGGAGCTGCATGATGTATGCTCTTGTGAGCTGTTTTCTTTATTAGATTTTTTGCGTAACATATAAATCCCTTATATTTGACAGTAGCATGTTACAACATTACAATAACTTATTTTCATTTTTATTAGATAATTGAATTTGATTCAACATGACCAGTCAAATATGTGTGCTCAAAGGGACACAACATTTCTTTTGAGAGCTGATATTAACGTGTTTCTAGTCAATGTTCCAAAACTTGGGTTTCGCCTTCCATCAAGATTTTTTTTTTCTTTAAAAAATTCTTCTCCAGAATGCATCCCAGGCAATTTCCTTGGGATGTTGAATAACTTGATATTGCTATGAGTAGTTAAATGACTGTGTGCGATAAAAATGGTGTGAAAGCATATGAACTCAGCATTACAGTTCTATTGTTGTGCCCCCCCCCCCCCCCCAGCATGTAGGTGTGCAGCGTGCGAGCTACGGTGGTGCAGCATCAGATTACACGCGTTGGAATCTCATTGTTTTTGCAGATGGCTTTCAAATTGTTTTGTCTCATACTCATAAAATGGAAAATTACCATCTATTTTAAAGTAGCATAAACCGCCAAGCTTTTAAATGCTTCTCAAAGGCTGTTCTGTTTCAGAATTGGGACAACACCCCCCCCCCCCAATTTGAAAATCTAATTAAACTAAACTAGTTTTTATCTGTTCCAAATGACTTCAGAGAACCCATTCATTACGCCTGCCCTCCAGTCTTGTTACAAATACAGCCCAGCATTACATTTGTTTAATAAATAGGTTACAAAAATGTTCCTTCCCGGTTCTCCTTTTTTGTTGTATTGTGTGTACTTTATTTCACTATATTATATATTTCAGCCCCTTAGAAGCACGAGGGATGTGGAGACTCGCTCTTGATGTCGCCAGTTTATTGAACCTTTTAATCTAGCTTGTTGTGAGGGCCCCCAAACAATATCATGTTTCACCTTAACCACCGGATATGATGAAAGTTTAATCAAGTGATCAATGGAGGGATTTGTACACTTTTCCTCCCCTTTTCCCCCACCACATTCCAACCATAACAGGACCAGAATAAATCTACACCAGAAGCTCCTTTAGATTGTATTATCTGCTTTTCCTCATCCCTCCATTCCCCCTCTGCTAAACTTTAACTTTACTTGTTTTGTACCTGTTTCAGTAAATGCAATGTGAAGGGAATGCACCCAGGATACCTGGATCATATTTTGCTTTGCAGAGAGCAAAAAGGATTTGTGCATCATTTCCCAGGATGAAAATATGACATTGGAGTTACGTGGCAGGTGTTTTAATTTTGTTATGATGCTGTGCATATTATTGTATTTTTGTGATAGATATTCATCTCCAATGACGGTTTACTGCCTGAATAGTTGCGTTCAGTCTTGAAGAGGGTGGATTTGAGGGTTTAGACTCCCCACTGTTATACGACGCCACCGGTCACAGCAGTCCCTGTCTATCAAACTGGTCTTCTCTATGTGAAGTCCTGTTCTGTTTATGCAAGCATGTAAAATTATATTTGTCAGAATTGCACCTAACAGAAAAAAACTTGGTTGTCAGTGTTGCACAAAGTAATGATTATAGTAATACTTGAGACTTACGCTGGCTGTTACCGTACAGTAATGTTTAGCACTTGGCCATAAAATGTTGATTCATGTTCTTCTTCTTTATGCTCTTCCTCGTCCTTAACTTTAACAGATAAGTCCAGCAGCCAGACAGCTCATCCCTGTCAGTAAGCCAACTTCAACTTCAAAAAGACTGCAGACACAGAAGTATGCCTGTGCTCTTAATGTTGGGTTTTCTGCACCAGTGAATTTTCAGAACAGAACTAACACTACCTGTTCTATGCAAAATGATCATGTTACTTTACTGATTGAACTGAGATGTTTCACTGCCGTTCCTTCTTCCATCACACTGCCTGCTCTGGGGATGCCCATCTAATTAGAGCCGTGGTGATGACTGCATGGAGTTGAGTTGCTGCTGCTCTGACCAGGCACTACTGATTGATTTGCAGAATGCATGGACTTGTCTTAAACCCAGTGTACTATCTAGTAAAAAATCCCAGTATTCCGCTAACCCATTCATTAATATGGCTGTCTGATCAGACAAACATTGGAAGCAGTCTGAAATTAAATGCATAAATTCTGGAATCTAACAGTGAGCAACATTTGGTTTCCATGCTGAGAATTTGCAGCCTTATATTAATAGCGAATGGGATATACTAGGACCACCGCTAATACTTGTATTGTTAGTAGCTTTTTAGCGTTATCTTACATACAAGCATAAATAGGAGTGCAACATGTGAACATTAGCAGGAGAACAACATGCAATACCTATATCTTGCAAAAACACATTGCAGGTGAAAAACCCCAGAAATAATTGATAGTTTACCGTGAGTGTGAAAGTCAGATGCTTCCAGGTTTGGTGTGTGGTGTAGCTCTTCCAGAAGCAGAGGTTACAGAGGTAGAAGGCAGTGCACACAGAAGGGTCACAAAGTTCTGGAAGGTCAGCTGAGGAGTGTAGAGATAATGCATGGTCAGATTGACAGCATCAAAAGAAAAGGTCTAGCAACAAGCAACAATGTTAATATCTGAACTCTGAAACCACATTTGCATGTATTGACATTGAGCTTTTTACAAAGCTCCCATAAACCTTTTTTTTTTCTTTTCATATATCTGCAATAAATAGTGCTGCCAAGACCTCATTAGCTTTATCTTATATTATTTTTTATGAGAGAAGGAACTAAAAAGCAGGAAACAACTGAGGTATTTCTGACTAATAAAATATAGTGAAGTTCTTTATTGACAATTTTATGCACTGTAGGCAGACCATGCTGCCATTTCCCAGTGGTCAAGTTAAAGGTTGTTTTAATTTATTTTTGTGCAAATTATTTTTTTAATAATTTCTTTAAAAGAAAATATAAAGCACATATCAACCAAGAATGCCGACGCCTCATACATCTCCAATCAATGCAGGAAAGGCCAGCAAGAGGCAATCCTTATTGAACACTGAATGAGCCTTGCTCTCTTCGTAGCTTGACCTTTATAGTGGCATGCCCTTCTCTGATAACTCAGATATATCATAATTAATACTGTGTATGTAGCATCACTGGTGTTAGCTTGAGCACACACTGCCGTGTGACTTGGTGCACAGTTACCTGTAGCTGGGGAAAATGCTTGAAGTCTTCCTTTACGGGTGTTTGAATGTGCACCATGTTTTCATTGTGCTAATCACATTTGCAACATTATAAATATCCTTGCATGTCATAAATGGGGAAGGTAATCTTATGTATGGATTGAAGTCTTGTGCACATTTCAATGAGGTGATGGCAGAAAAAAAGAGAGCTGCACTGTCTTTTATTCAGTCTTTAACTGGCTTTATTAAAAGCCTTCTCTTTTTTTGCATCTTTTTGTTTTACAGAATGATTTTTTGTTTTTCTTATGGATTTGAGAACACATCAAATACCCAACAAAATCAATTTTGAACCATAACTGTGCAAAATCTAATTTTACAAACTGAAGCCAGCCAAATTGCTTTATCAGGCTATGCACATATGATTGAATGGGTTGTGACTTCCAGAAGGCAAATCACATAATTAAGAGAATATTGGCTTGATATCAGCACCCTAGCACTACTTCAAACAATTTTTAGATGTTAATGTAGCCAGGAGACTTTAAAAGCTTTTCCCTTTGGTCAAACTCCACATTTTAATTCTTTCTTGCCTTCAAAAAAAATGTGGCTGCTGAATCATTGTGCTCCTTCAATTCGTACGATGGCCGTTGGAACACCTTCGATTCTGGATCAAAGTGATCCAGATTCCAGGATCTCTTCTGGATTGTCACCTAAATGTAATTTTCTTTTCCTGGTAACATTCTCAACATTACCTGAAAGATTAATCTGGATTCGTCTAGAACCTTTTGAGTTATCTTGCTAACAGACGGACGGACAGACAAACGCCAGCGATTACATAACCCCCATCCTCGCCCCGGCGGGGGTAACTACAGGAACACCAAAGGGCCTTTCTATTGTTAGTCTTGGCTAGAGCAAAAGCACATCACATTAAAGATGCACCTCCAAACAGGTAGCCTTAATCGAGACCCCACATGTTCAGAGACACAGACCCATGTACTGGCGCTTCCACTGTGATTAGTTTAGCAAGGTTGTGCCAGGTCTATACGCTGGCTGGCTTTCTGTCTGCCCCTTTTTCTATTGACTAAAGTCTAGCTGAATGCTATCAGCAAAGATCATAAACTGGCAGGGCCTTGGCATCATGAAGAGCAGGGAACTGGATGTTTACAGTTCGATTTATCATTGTCATCTTGTCATGTGAAGCTTAAAGCT
This sequence comes from Brachionichthys hirsutus, assembly GCF_040956055.1. NCBI lineage: Eukaryota > Metazoa > Chordata > Actinopteri > Lophiiformes > Brachionichthyidae > Brachionichthys > Brachionichthys hirsutus. The sequence goes on from NC_090903.1 coordinate 5,580,427, forward strand.
TGCAAATGCAGACCAAGTTGCACATCTTTGTTCATTGTTACCTGTAGTGAATTCGCAGCGACTCGTTTTCGTTCTACAACTTAAACTCAGTCTGTGTGTCCCCTCTGCTTAAGTAATTGTTAGTTAATGCTGGGTGTAAAGCCTGCGTGATCTGAATTTATGTACGAAGGACTTTCAACGGAAACAAGCCCGCAAGGGCTTTTTTGAAATGCTCCTCTTAGACAGGATGTTTGACGTTATTTGTACTGTAATACATGCTACTGTGTGACTGTACTTGTACTCTAACATTCTATCTAATAAATATATTCATCATCATCATCAATGTTATTCAGTCCCTGAATTGTTTACAGTGTTAAAACCTGACTCGTGCTGAAGCCTGCAACTATTCTCTATGTTTCCTGATGGAAAAGGGAAGTGATGTTTCTTGTGTTTCCTCCCTTGGATATGATCCAATAGCTTGTGTCCTGGTGTTCAGTTCATCGGTTTATGCTCCTTCTCACCATTTGAGTGACCAAATTATTTCCAGGTTGGGCATGAAATCACATCACACAGCATCAGACTCAAAACTTCAGATGGTAAATCACAGAATCGATTATGAGTTGATCACCGCCCAGGTAAAATATTTCATTACAGGGTTGCCCTTGTCCTTCTATCCACTCTTCCAAAAAACATAACAGAATTCAATGAAATGCAAAAAAAAATGTAGGAACCCTAAACATGTGTATCTCATCATTATTTAGTTGATTTGCTACATTTACATTTAACTCAGGTGCAGAAAAGATGTTTTTTCCAGTCAGCGGGGGGCAACATTGTTTATGTGCTTTTACCTCACTGAGCATGTTCACATCGCTGTTATTTGTTGTTTATTGGTGCAAAAAGCCAAATATGAAGCATCACAGCATCAACAACTGAAGGCAGGATGTAACGATTTAATTGATACGTAACACAATGCCTCAACAGAAGCGCTTTTTGCTTTCTTGACCTCAGCTTGGAGTAATGAAAGTCTATGACATAGTGTAGGAGGCTTTTTATGTTGGTTGTGTTTTCATGAAACAGATCTGTCAAAGTAATGTCAGATATGGGTCACATGAAAAATGAAAATAGTCAACGGTGCTGTAGATTTAGTTACACAATTTATTGCAAAACAAAAATAAAATAACTACAACATCAATTCCAAATTTGAGGTAAAACAACCCATCCTTATTCTCAGTTTTTCTTTTCATCACTTGTGTTTTTCCCTATTTCTGAGGCAGATCCACCCTCAATATGCAATATAATCTGATTATAACAATATCTTAATCTCCTTTAATGGAATTGGCTATTATGCAATGAATGGATTTAATTTCTCCTGTCTTATTGTACGATGTGAATATGGATCATAACCTGCTTAAGAAGCAGTTTAGATTATCTCTAAAACAAAGAATGTGGCCAGCTATTCTTTTAGTATCCATCACTGCTGCTCCACCACTTGGGTGACACATTTGCTGACCTGAGAGATTTAAAGTCAGAATTGATAACCAATATTCTCAGAGGTGACAGTGCACTGTATTGTAAGTCCACATATCATCTCCGGAAGGTCAATAGCTTCCATCACAGCCTCAGTAAATGATATCTGGCTGGCCAGGTTGAGCTACAGAGAGTGGGGTGTGAGCGTGTTCATTCAGGAAAGGGTGATGTTTTCTGCAGCGATTTGACAGACAAATATGACATTTTATTGTGTTGGATTTTCTGTAAATGTATATAAAGTATTTATTCTTGAAGCTCCTTGGGACTGTTTGGCCAGCAGAATATCTTTAGTCTCTAGTGGATTTTATACATCTTAAAATGAAGGGGTAGAAAGCCAAGCTGTGTACAAGCAATTATTTGAATGCTGTCCCTGTAGAGGGAATTATAAAGTTCCACGTGGATTATAAAGCATCCGGAAGGCAAGGTGGGTGCTGCATGACAGCCCACTGGATGGGAAATACCCTTCTGTGAAAGGGTTGGATGGGCGAGTGACCAGGCTTTTCCCTCATTATTAGACAAGTCACTGTCACTTACACTGGGGTGAGTGACAGACGACCATATTTACCCTCCAAGATTCACCCCACGCATCAGCGATGGGGCTAATGAGGTAGGGGAAACAAAAACATCCATTTAAATACTCTCACAATGGAATGTTTGTTCCTCAGACGTAAGGTACGAGCATCACCATTCATTTAATTTTATGTATGATTTTATAATAAAGTGACAGTTTTTAAAAAAGAAGATTTTTGCCACAGCTCTGAGAATAGTTATCCTATGAAAGAGCCGGTAAATAAGTCGAAGCTGGTCTTCCCCAGAGAAAAATGATCTGCTTAATTAAAAGGACCAGCAGGAAAGTCCTGGAATCACAGCAGTATAATTATAAAAGACCCATTTCTTTTAATCCTTCTTTCTGCAGCAAGGAGCCTCACATGGTGGGAGCCAGGCCATGGCCACTAGTTAAGCACTGAGACCACACACTGCTTTTACAAGCCAAAGCCAGTGGGAGGATGACGGGCCTTTAGCTGGAGATGTGCGGCGCTGAGATTGAGTACAGAGGTCTTTTTTTTTTTTTTTTTTACTGCAATGGAGCCCAGGGAGGAAAACACCGCAAGATCATTTATAAAGGACAAGGAGTCAAGAGGCAAATCATAGCATCAGCATGGGCATCAGTAAAGCCTTTGACTGGAATCTGCATCGTTTGACCTGTCATTGATCAGAACTGTGCACTGCAATTTTAATTGATGGATCTTTAAAGCAAAGCAGTAATTCTCATACAGTATATCTCGAATGTATTAGAATTTATCTGGATTAGCAATGATTTATCTAGAAATCTATGGATTTACCAACGGTCACGATAATGCGTTATCCAGAGGATATTTTGTGTAATCCTGAGCTGAGCTTTTTTGTTCTGGGGGTGAGCTGTGTCGTGCCACTTCGTCTTAGTGCTGGGGCCTTTGATTTGTGTCTCGCAGCTGGACCAGGGGAAGATGTTCCTGTGGGCAGCTGCAGATGCTTAATCTCCCCCGCGCTGACACGGGCTCAATTAGTAGATAGCACACTTTGGGATTTTGCAAGAAAGTTGTCAGATAAATCACTGGAGAGGATTCCATGCTGGTTATCTAAAGCTCTGGCCCCAGTAGCCTGTTTCTGATTGTTTGCTTTCTATGAGTTACAGAGGAGTAATAATTTTATAACAGCGAGGCACCCTGAGGCTATTTTGACAAGTGCTTTGATTACATTGAATTATATGTTACAGTAAAGGGAATCAGCATCATTCTGCATTTGTTTTGTTTTCGTCGGCAGAATTGTTAGGGAGTGCGTGAGAACTTAATGTTCTAATTCAGTCTTTAATGCAGTAATCTCAGAGGTCGTCACAAACATCCACAGCGAACAGCCATTCCTACCATGTCCTAACTTAAGTATCACAAAAGACAACTAATGGATTTTCTACCCACCATTAGGTATAACATGGAAAATGATCACTCATTTTAATAATCTTTTTTTTTTATATCCCCATATCTGGGATAACGCAGCGGTTTAGGCAGTGGATGTGGGTTCAATTCCTGTATGTAGCCTTTTGCTACAGATCTACCCCTCACTCGCTTTTCTGTGGCTGTCCTATCCTTTTAAGGCAAAATTAATAACATCACTCTATTAAAATATCCGAAAATCAGCTGGAGAATACATTTAAAAGACAACCTTTACTTGCAAAGGCATTGATTTCAGACTAAAACTTTGTTCTTCACACTTCTCTCTGTGATGTTTGTGATGAAACACGCGACTTTAACCCCAGCTCCTTCCTCTTTTTGCTATGCAGATAAAATGTATTCAAATCTAGAGAGAGAGAAAACAAGGCAACAACAGAGAAAACAAGCTATGTCTTGCATATTCTAAAGTCTGATGTTTGTGAACATATTACGCATCTTATCAAATGCTGCACTTTTTTTGCATAACTTTCTTTTCCCCATCACGACATGAAAGGAGTTAATGTTTGTAGACTGAAAAGGCTTTGTGCCTGTCAAATCTCAAATATGTGCAACTATGATACTGCTGAGTTATTTACATTTGTAGAAAATCAAACGTCACTCCTCCAAATAAGAGAGAAGTGGCACTAGTTCTTATGCTGACGGCTATATTTGCCTGACTTCATTGTTTTCTGTTAGAAGAAACTTTAAAATTGCAGATTTCTTATCATGTTGGAAACTGAATAGAGGCGTCCCACTGAGTCATTGTCCAGAAGTGCAAAAAAAAAAAGTGTGCTGAAATTGCAGCAAGACGTAGGAAACAAATAAGGATAACTTAGACTCTAGTATTGTGCTGCAGTAGTAATTCACAGTAACTCACCATAAGCAGCAATTCAGAAGCCTTTTAAACACACGCAGTTCATCAAACGCCGAGTTAGTATTAATATAGTATCTTATGTCCATTTCCTACTGGACGCAACCCCACTAACACCCACTGAACCAGTCAGTGGGTGTTAAGTATAAACAGTTTCCATCCATCTCCAGGCAAGCAGCGCGAGAACCTCGTTTAGTTTAAAAGAGAGACTGAAGTTAAAGCTATGAAATATAACCAATGTGACATTGTCACTGACCCACTGACCCACATGCTGTGGTCACTGTTCATTTTTTCACCCCCAGCGCATTTGTGGTGCTTAAAAGCACACATAAGAAATGCAGAGAAAGGGAAACTAAAGATGAAACTAACTGCTACCAGGGAGAACAATTAATACTATTTCATGATCAATATGACTGTATGTCTATTTAAGTATATAAGTCATTGCGTGTTATTCTCTTTTTTCATCAAGGACAAAGATGCTGGTTGTCAGGACTGAGGGGAGAAACCAGCATTTAATGCTTTAGACCACTTCATTTGCAGTCAGATAAAATTCACCGAAAAAAACCTGTGATTTTATAATTTTGCAACTGCGTATTGCTTCTGCTTAAAAAGCAATAACAATGTCACGAATAAGATGCATGCACTCTTGATTCCCACATGTAAAGCAAGATGCTTCCTTTTTCAATTGTCCTGTCATGTTTTCATAGTTGTTTTATTTACCTCATTGTACTGGAATTAAAGCACACAATGTGTTTTCACTTGCACAATTAAGGTAATAATCTGGAAATACAAACTGATGGTGACCTTTTAAATCTATAGCTCTCTCTGGTTTCGACATCCTCATGTGCTACTTTCCAAATGTTAATGCATTTGGACAAGGCTGTAGGCTTTGTTGAAGAAATGCCTAGCACCAGCAAACCTAAAGACCCACGCCTAATAGCAACAGCTGTTCATGCATTTTAATCCAAAGCACTGGCCTTTCATTCAATGGTACCATCTTTCTTCATTTCTGTAATTACAGACTTGCCAGAGAGTTTGGCCTAAACATCCTGGAGGTAGCAGCAGCAGCTATGCTGCTTTCTGTCCTCACTGGCCTTAAAGCTTGCTATTCAGATTGCTCAATAATTACGTACATTTGTCTAACAGTGTCAGCTGCTGTTGTTTCTAAGAGCAACGTGAGCTTCTAAATGCTTCTGTTGCAACTCCCACCCCTGCAAGTTTGTGTTTCCAGAAACACAAAACGATGCAGGTCCTTCACCGTTACCCCCCTTAGTCCTACCAGCTGACTCCAAGATGAACTTTGTGCATGGAAGTAATTGAAATTGTTCAGGGTGTGCTTTAGGGGTTATGTTTTCTCAACGTTACTGCTGCCCTTCTTAGCTGCTGCGACTTCTCTGAGAGGGAAACTTCTTCAGCAGGTGACAGTTCAACATAAGTGTGTGTGTGTGTGTGTATGTGTGATACTTAGTACTAAATAATCCCTCATCTGGGGTGAATTATCTTTATTTTGTGACAAACTGATACAGCGTTCTACCCTTTGTAAATGTTAAATCTCCATTAATGTCAAGCAAAAACATTATGTGTCTGATCAAACAATCTGGCCGGAACAGAAGAAGAAGAAAAAAAATCTTATTTCATGTTACAGTCTGGCAGCTGATTTGCACCTCACCCACTGCGACTGGTACTCAGCCTTTTAAAGGAGATGTTTCCTGGTGTTTGTCTGTTACATGTTGTCGACACGTGTACTCCCCTCTGTGGGAGCTTTTTTGATGTTAGAATTTCTCACAGGTAGGAATTAAGTGCATGTCATGTTAATAATATCTCAAGTTGTTTCCTGTCCAGGAACCCTGAGAAGCCGCCTGTTTACAGAGACAATATTACAGAAAGGACATGAATGAAAAAAAAAGAATTCATTTCCATCCACGTCGATGAATTTAATGGAACTTTAGTTCATGCATTTATTCTGCAAGCCAATGCACAGCTGTATGTGAATTTACCTTTTTTTATATCCAGCTTCTGATTTGTGTCGGTATAAGGAAGAATCTGAGTCCCGCGGTCCTCGCTGTCTACCGACACGTTCCTTCACCTCCTCTCTGGTGGCAGCTACAGGGACACTAGTGTCCTAATGGTATTATAACCTACCGCCAGAGACAAGAGGGCAATAGCCTCTTTGACATATTCCATGTTTCTAATAAGAGGTGGGCTGAGAAGTCAAAGGTGAAAAATGAGTGTGCTATTGGGAGGGCGGGAAAGGAAGCTGTGAGAGGAGGACTTGTTTTATCTCTGATCAGGTCAACTCCCACCCAGATATGAAAGGAGATGAAGATGTAAGAGAAGACACACGATGGATTTACACCAGGCAGTGTAACTTTCTATGAGTGGTTGTGCTGATGTGGGGCTGATGTTAACCACACTTCCAAATGACAGGAATGGCATCATGATTGATTTTGCTTAAAGTGGTTGAGATTCCCATGCATGCATGTCCAGTCGGGCTCATAGGGTTTCTCAGAGCTGTGAGGAAATAGAAATCATTATTGCTGAGGCATGCAAAGTACAAGAGAGATCTCAGCAACTTATCACACCTAGATTGGATAATTATTTTTTGATAATCCATGTCTTATCGACTCAATTTCTCAGACAGACGTTTGTTGCGTTTAAAGTGGCTTGCATTTGAGATTCAGAAATGAGGTCAAGTGTATTAGTTGCACCAGGAGGGAAATGTATGTTTAAGCATTTATTTAGTAGCCACAGTACAGGCTCCTGAGTTCTGGACTATCCAAATATGTGGCTGACCTATACTTGTTTTCCTTATCGAGAGTGTCTCCGCTAACTCAGGTAGAGAACTGCAAAAAACAAGACATGAGTTTAAAGAAACATGTTTGAACGTGAGGGCCGGTGCCGGCACTGCTGTCCCAGGGAGTTCAGCTCGGCTGGGGTTTGGCACCAAGCCGTCTGCAGCTGTCCGTCTCCACAATTCCAAGGGCAGCGTCACGTGAGCCGTGGTAACCTAACCTGCAATTCATTTACAGCCCCCTGGAACAATGGCGTGAGGAGTGTGTGTTCCTTAAGTCGACCTTTTCATGCAGCTTTATCAGTACATTAAAAATAAGACTGCATTAGCTCTGAAAACAATTCTCACGAAAGGTGAACATAAACAGTTTTCTCAATTAAATTGGTCCCTGAGCTAGGTGATGTCTGCATGATCAGCAGATTAACATATGGCATAAAATGAAAGAAAGAAAGAAAAAAGTTAACTGGTAACCATGGTAATATGACTACAACTGCACACTTTGAATAGGTGGAAACATTCTGAGAATCACAGTGTCAGCAGACAGTGGTGTCTTTAAACAAAGTTGCCGTTTTCTCAAACCTTTAGTCCAGAATTTCAGATAAGCCCTAAACTGTTCTGTTGTTAATGTGTTATAACAGTTTAGGCTGACGCTATAACCTGCTGCCTTTCATGTTGCTATTTTAGAGGAAAGATAAATACAAAAAACTTCCATGTTTGCCATCTTGAGCAAAACTGTAAAAGTAATAAAAGAGCTGCAAAGAAACATGTGATTGGTTTGTCTTGTTTTTCTGGTGCATGTAGTATCCACGGGAATCATGTAAGCCTGAGGTGCTTAATGGTGCGATGGAGAGCAACATCTGTGACTATCTGCATGATATTCTATTAGTGCAAATCTGTTGTTTACCTGAGTATTATAGATAAAATGGAGACCATTATCCCCTTCCTGGGAACGTGGTTACAGTAGAGAGCAATCTGTGACTCCTGTTGCATCCTAAATTGCCATGATTAGAACATAATCCCGCATCACAAAGGAGCAACCACGATGGCTTGAGCATATTCCTCCTGACATTTAGTTCAGACACATCTGTGATTGGCACTTGATTAGTGACTAATCCCTGTCATTTACTCCCCCAGCGAAATTTGTTGAGTAGAAAATGGCGTTGTAAATCACAGAGGTTGGATTGTGGGAGGGCTTTAATCAGTATATAGCTCTGACAAGTGTGGTGAGGACAGAGGAAATATGTTGTTGCCATGGATACTACAAAAAATATGTGAGAAGGAATATGCTTATGAGTGCCGGTGGAAACCTGCCACTCCCAGGCTGAGACGATACTGCTGAAAAGTTTCGGTTGCTGATGTCCAGCGGCCCACAAGCAGAGCTGGCCTCTGAGCTCTCAGCGGATCAGCGCGTAATGTCCTCATGGGCAGGAGGTTACCATGATATGAATGATGATTGATTCCTCTCTTTTCAATTATGAACTATCTGACTTCTCCACACCGAAACGTCATAGAATCCAGCTCACCAGCACCCCCTCCCTGCTGCCTCCTCTGGCTCCAGTCTTGAACCCAACCCTCAGAGGAGCAGAAAATAATTAGGAGAGAAAATTGCGTCTAACACTATTTCTGAAAAGCAGGGTATTGTAATGGGAGCAGAGCAGGTATGCATTGTGTCTAAAGAAACGATTGAAAACCCCTGGTGTTTTTTTTTTTTTTTTGGGGGGGGGGGGGGCTGCCCAAGGACAGTATGCAGAGCTTTGCTGAAGACCTTAATGCATGTGGGAACAGAGCCTTGAGAGGACACGGCAGAGGTGTCTTCAACAATGGCAGGAGCCAAGGGTACAGCTGAGTAACCAATTCAAACTGCTCTAGTGACGCGCACACACACACACACACACACACACACAGAGAGTTGTCTCCTTTGTTCCCCCCCCCCACCCCCCCATCGTCTGCTGCCCTCTCCTTGTTCCCATTATGAGTTCAGAGCGATGTTGTTCGGCCACCGCTCAAAGTTATCTTCATTAGCCGTGTGGACTTGCTGTAGTGGCTGCTCGGGGAAGCTTTCTCTGAGCAAGGCACTCAGACAAGATGAATAAATGTTTTGTCCCACATAGGCCCAGCCTACAGCAGCGGCAGGCTGCACGTAGAGATAAATGAGGTATTAACTGCTGTATTTTTCAACAGGGGGTTGAGAAAGCCTAGCAGTGGGGAGGACAGAAGCAGAGGCTGCTCCCTGAATATTAAGCATGTTAAATAAAATGTCCTCCGTATTGAAGTCGCAACTTAAAATACAGCACTGCACCGTATGGCTCGGCACGGCTGCAAGTTTGGCTGCCGAGATGAGAGAAAGGGATTGAGCCGGTTTTCTTCTCGGCTAATGCTGGATTAAGCAGAATATCTTTGTTTGTTTTTGTATATGACTCTGTTTATTGTGATGATCAGAATGGAATAGCAGCGTACACAACAGCGACCTTTATTTTTCTTCAAATTTGCAAAATACATTTTGAAATAATTCTCTACATTCGCTTACCCTCTCTTTGCATGCCTTTCCTAATCACCCAGCTATACACACACATTCAGCTCATCAGTATGCATAATGTGAAGTTTATAGCATCCAATATTTTGGGGATCAGTTCAGCATTTCCTTCAGTTATTAGCTCTGTACAAATTGTCAGGCTTTTTGGGGGATGCTGACCTTTGACGTACGGTGACACACTTTAGCATCAGAAAAGGAGTTTCACGCTGCAGCTTATGCAACCATGAGCTACAGGAGCAGCAGAATGGGATCTAAAACCACTATCAGCAATCATATTCTTCAGCTGAGGTGAAGTACTATGTGCTGTTGCTCGCCGGCCCCTCCAAGGTGCTCATGGGTTAGAGATCGGCCATTTCTCGCTGTGATCAGGAGGAATTGTCTGGGGAGGATGGACTCCTATGGGAACGCTGCAAAAGGAAGATTTACGTCATTCAATTTAACCCAGCTGGCTTCATATGACCATTAAAAGATATTAAAGGTGCACTTTCCACCTGTTGTAAGGAAGCACAGAAAACATGTTTATGGGCTCAAAACCTCTCCCCTTGCAATTTATTTTTATATTGGAAAAATTCAAAAGAAAAGGTTGCTGACTTTCCATCACTCACAAGAACAAATATTCTTTGTATTCTTCAGTTTCCCCAGTAACAACAGAATTGAGACCGTGCAGACAGAAAGGTAGATGCATCATCGCCAGAGTAGTTCAGATCATCATTCATTCCATGTAGTTACGATCGCATCACCGATGTGTATGAGACTTTACTTTCCATACCATGTTGGGGAAGACAAATTGCATCTGGATGTATTTAAGAAACAAAATACTTTGGATGAAACATATGCAGCATATTAAGCCTACATTATAAGTACAATTGTACTTGTACAAAACAAGACAGAAATCAAAATTAAGATTAATGTGGTATTAAGGCTTTAACCAAGACAGGCTTGACTATTAAATGCTGAAAAAAGTGATTAAAGTAATTCAGCTTCCTCTAAATTCTACATGAATGTTCACAGAACCTTTGTGACTGAATCCTGGGTAAATGTGATCAACTGACCTTTGTGCACTGAAGACTCTCAGGGCGAATGGAAGCATTCCTTTCAGTGCTGCAGATGCAACACCGGGTTGTTCACATTTGTTCAAATGGATAATCGTGCTGTAATAACACACTGTGGAAGAAAGGCAATGTTTCTGAATGGTAGGAGCGATCAATGAGACGCACGCTCACAGAGCTGTCACTTCAGCCTGTACATTTAGCAATTCGTGTTTGCAAGATGTTGAGAAGCAATTATGATGCAAATAAGTGTGACAGATGATCATGGACAATCTTGTTTGCAAAGAGGATATAACAACAAAAAAAACTGCTTAGCCTGCAGCCAGCACTGCAAACCAGCCTGTGCTGTGTTAAGTAGCTTTCTTTGTCGGCGGAACGTTACCTCCTCACATTCTCATCACTGTCAGACTCATGTTACTTTTTCTAAAAGCCATCAGGATTCGTCACTGTCAACCGCCTGTCCCTCAGTCCATTAAAGATGATTGATAGAGCCAGAAAATATCCGCCCAGCTGTTGTCTTTGACTCATCCCTGAGAAATTGAAAGAGTTAAGATCAAAACACTTTTCTGCATTGATGATGTGAAACAAGATCCTTTTTTTCTTTTTCTTTTACACATCGCAAGCCTTTATTTTTTCCCGGGCACTTTATGCAAATAATTATTACATATCAGATGAAGATGGTGATTAGAATCACATTTAGCTTTCTTTTTTGACTTTTCATTTCGTCTGCTCCTCGGTTCTTTTTTTCTTCATCGTTTCAGAATACGTAAACATCGCCTGCAGGCTGTCTTAATTATGTCCTCCTTACTTTGGTGTATAAAGCTATTATGTGCAGCTTGTTCTCTCCATTGGCTAAGTCTCTACAAAGGGAACTGAAGAAGAGGCACGTCCGTTTGTCCACCTGCCACTACTGCTGTTATCCTCTAATGCCTTTGTGAGGACTTTTACAGGACAACTTGAGGAGGATTTTATGATGTTTCAGGGTGATTGATAACACGCTCTTGGGGGGGATGTCAGGCTTTCAGAGACGGGATAATGTGGATTTCTATCTCTCTGCCTTCTTGTGTAAGACATGCCATCAATCAAGTGTATCGCAGTCTTAACCTGGTAAAATTAAAACCTTGGCGGGGGACCCGGGGGTCTCCATAGAATCAGGACGCACACAATCAACAGGGAGTGCGACAGAATCGGATCACAGATCCACAATATAACAGGCTCACCGCAGAGAATACAGCGGACTCCAGATTCCCACCACATGGCAGGAAATACAGTTAATGATCTGACTGGCCTTCCTTTGTTTTATCATCTCCGTCCCTCTTTTCCTCTCCTTTAAATATTTCTCCGTCCTGTCTCATTGAGGGTTTGTTTACAACTTTTATTCTTCTGCAAAAACACCGTAGAGCTAATACTCCCTGCGTGCACTCCCTGCACAGTAGTTGGCGCCACTGCCAACTACTGGAGTGGATGTGCAATTACAGTTTAATCTAGTACGGCAAAAAAAGCATGTTCTCCGCGGTCACAGGCGCCCCCCCGACATTGCACCGCGACCCCCTAGGGGGTCGCGCCCCACCATTTGAGAACCACTGGATTAGAGGAAGAACAGTCTCATTTTCACTGTGTGCAGAGGCGTTATTAGATCCTGGCCCAGCGAATTTCATTCATAAGCTTGCCAATATTTACCAGCAACATGCACAGCACGCTATGGCAGTCCCGATATCCCTCCTGAGAGGAGATAATGTGTACATTATCTCCTCTCAGAAACCACATTCATACCCATGAATTGAATGTTTAGCTCGGTGTAATTTCCATGCATGTGTTTTGTCTTCACTTGATAAAGCACAAAAGCTGCTCATTAGCCCTGCTGGTTTGAGACAAGTGGTGTCGCTGCAGTTTTGTATGTCCTTGTGTTTCAGTCGATGGCTGCATACACAAAGCGGCGGGGTCCTGTCTGTATGATGAGTGCCACTCACTAAATGGCTGTGACACCGGCAAGGCCAAGATCACCTGCGGCTACGATCTCCCTGCAAAATGTGAGTATCATTAATGGATACGCTTGTTGGTTCTGTAATGCATGCACTGGTGGGACATTGCAGGAATATTGTCTAATCAAAAGAGCTGCCATTCCTGCATCGCCTGAAGATTAGTGAGCATTAAGATTAAGTGATGAACAATTGTGGGGTCATATATTGTTCAACCTGGCATTACTTTGTATTGTTTTTATAAAAATACCACTAAGGCGAAGGGATGCAATCACTGTCATTGCACAATTTATTGTTGCTGGATTATCCAGAGGAGTTTATTGTGTGTGTGTGTTTGTGCAGTTATTTTGAACTGAAGCCATAATTGAAGTCTGGGTGATGATGCTATTCATTCATACCCACTCATGTATGTATGTATGCACTCATTCAGACTAGCTCATTCTAACTAAGGCCGTTAATTACCAATGATAAAACTAGCCACAGGCTTTTATTAGCTAAAAGAAAACCATTTTGAACATTACTTATTTATGTTTTAAAACTCATTTGTTGTAAATGTAGAGTTGTTTTTGGAGTATAATTAACATGACCGGTGCTTGTTTGTTGGCTATATTGGTGTGGCATCAACAAAGGGAGCTGTTACTCTCTCAATGTAAATGATCGTTCATCCCTGATATGTTCTGTTAACAAATCATATAACTCTTACTGCCATTCCATAAGTGATCGGAAGAGGGACTGATTGATTATATCTCCTTCATTGATGTTATTTTTCATGAGCGAGCTTTTGAAGGTTTGTCGTGTGTGAGTGTACAGTATGCCTGTTGCCTGACTGGAACATGTTACTATTACAAATGGCCAAGTTGATTTCTTTGGATACTTGTCAATAATTCGTGTCACTTTCATGGCAAACATGAAAGGAAAAAGATGATGGGATGGAAGAAATGTCCCTTTGTGGAATTCAGTGGAGCCCAATGTCCCAGCAGTACTATCCGCACCCTGAAGGATTTCTATAAGACAGCAAAGAGAAGACATTGAGCTCCAGACGTAATTAGCTTGTGTTAATACAGTATGTCATAAAAATGTCAAACAAATGGAGCAGATAAACTCGAGTCAGGCTTGTGGGCCGCAAGATCAATTGTGTATGCAGCCAAAAAGAGGGTGCACCATGACAATTTAATAACCCGCAGTGTCGCCTGGGTGCAATCACACTGCCACTGGGTGCTGTTATTGTAATCATCTCTTGGCAAAACGCCGTCTCTTGGCTGATAACTCGGAATAAATTGCATATTTTATTTATTTATATTTAATTGAATTTTTCTGCTGAGGACAGTTGGCTCTTTTTTGAATGTGAAGGTATTTCATATTGGAGCTATCTTTACTTCCAGCCAGTATAGTTCTCTTATCTTTCAACTCTAATCACTGTCACCATCAACGGTGTCTCTCTCTCATCCACTCTGTGCAGCTGACAGCAGCTTGACATTTCTTTGAGAGCGCTCAGCTTCTGACAAGAATCTTGCTCATTCCCAAAGTCGATCCACTGTTTTGATTTTGTTCTTTTTCCATTAATTTCCGTCTGTCTTATTTGCTCCACCTACACACGCATTTTAAAGCCTCCATGACTGCATGCACAGAACAATATTTGGTTCAGGAAGTAGCCTGTCCACCCCCACACCACTGAACGAAGTAAACAAACAAGACAGTACACAATGTTCACAGTTTTGATTTTCCATTAAATCTGACGTGCAATATGTAGGTGCAGCAAAAAATAAATAAAAAAAGTGGCAGTAAATATTCAGTAAATTGAAAGTGAGTTTTATGTTAATGTGACACGGTGGCTAAAGCTAAATGCCCATGATGATTCCAAAAGGACATGAAATGAATTACAATGATTGCATGATCCACTGATTAAATACAGCAAGTAGGCTAATGCCATTATTCTGAATCATCACGGTGAATGACGGAGGCAGCAGTAGTTGCCCCATTCACCTACTCAGTGCAGGCCTGCTTACAGTGCAGGATGTGGCTGTGATGTATCCCAGACGGAAAGAGACCTGAAGCTGTTAGCAGCTAACTCAAAGAAGAAAAACAAAATAAACAAAAATGGTTTTGCAAATGGGGGACATAGCAGAATGTTTGGGAGCTCCTTACCCTCCGAATAGAGGAGGAGCTCAATCATCATGGAACAGGGAGGATAATTCTGTTTGTGTGGTTTTTTTTTTTTTTTGGTCAATACATTCTTTGCAAAGCACTGCTCACCTCATATTTGAGACTTCACCCCGTGCTCCTGGGTTAAAGGTCACTGTGGGCAGGGGTTTGGATACAACTCAGGAGGGGGGAGCGTGTCAGGAGAGAGAGGTCATTTAACAAGTGTTTTGTGTTGCCCTGATTGCAGTTGTGTTTTGGCTGTTTGGAGTTTCTGTGAAATTGGAGACCATCTGATGTCTGTTTCTGGTTTGAGTTTTTGGAACTTCAACTTTTCCTGAACGTTCCCATCTCTGCAGTCACTGAGAATGCCCACAGAGCAGCGGAAGGAGAAGAGAACCCAAAGGCTACAGTCGCGCATCCTTTACTCGTGGAACACGGCTTTAAACCACACAGCATTGTAGAAAATGGACGTGGTAGCGGCAGGGTTGCACAATCTGTGCGTGAAAGAGGGTCATGTTAGAGCAGTCGGTTGTTTCTCTTAAACAGAATATAATTTTGGAGAGAGGAACGGTCAATGTGAGAGCCGCATTAAGAACTGTCCTTGTTTTGATAGACAACTTCAGTGCTGGTGTTTGAAAAATAAATCTGGATGATGTCGAGTCTTGTAAATTTGTTAAATCCCGTTCTCATACTAAATTGTCTCTATTCAGTTGGTGAGGCAGTCGACACACGTACCAGTGCTGTTGCCCCAAATAGTCCCCCCTTCAAGTGGCTACATAAATACAAGCTTACGGTAACTGCATAAACACATTTTTGCCATCTTAAACATGAAAATAATTTTCTGTTTTCAAATGTATCAAACATGGCATGTGTGCATGTCTGCTGTACTGCACACACATGGACTTTCACTGCATACAAAGTTGCTTCTGCTGATGCATCTCTGCAGACAGTATTTCCAACTTGGGCATTGTCTTGCTCGTGTTCACATTTTACTACAAATGCATAATGTCTCAAATGGATTGAGCTTTTCTTTAGGGACCCATTGCTGGAATCCACTCTGCTGCATATAATTGGAAATAAGTAAGTGTAAATCCTGAATAGTGCAGAACAAACTGTAAATCACTTTGCTTTTAATTAAATTCGTCAGGGTTTAGGCCTGGCTTCATGTTGAACCCCCGTGACTGCCAGAAATGCACATAAATGAGCCGTTCCTCCCGATCTCAGAGCATTTTGGGGTTTCAAGCGTTTGAAGATATCACCTGCAGCGCATTCAATTTCATTCAACAATTGTGTTCTTGTGTTGGTCAATTTTCTTATTTATGTAAGGAATGGAGAAATTGCGGTCCAAATATAATACTCTGGTAGAGCAATAAAATGTGTCCTTTGTGTCCTGGAAAGCTACTGACTTCCCATTGGGAGCAGAGCACTTGATGTGAAATCACAGTTATCCAGGTTTGGTGATTTGATGAGATGAGGCAATGGAAAATGACCGCACTAACTCACCCTACCCAACATTTATTTTTTTCTCAAGACAAGAAAATTGCTCTCCCTTACATCCCACTAAGCAGTTTAGGCTGTGACTTCCAGTGGCAAATGAGCCTTTCCTTTAAGATGGCCCAGCACATGTGGGACTGATTATTATGGAACTGGCCCAGGATTATTAATCAATGGCAGTAATTACTCCCCTACCATAGCCGAAAGAAAGAAAAAATAATAATTGCCAGTTACATTAATACGACAAGAAAATTGTCTCATTTGCGACATGTTATACAAGGTACTCATTGGTTCATAGATTAATGACCAGATAATAATCTAATGTCAGATGTAACTCATCGCATATTTAGAAGAATAAAGAAGGATGTGTTGCAACACTACATGGAAACTGAGTGGAAATGACACCACATAGTAAAGAATCCTACGTGTGGATCCACAAAGATAGCTGATGAGTGTAGCTGGACTTTATGTATAACGCTTATTTTTCATCTGTAGCCACCTGGACAATACAGTCTCACTTCCTTATGGCCGGCAGGTGTTTTGACCTATCCCTGCACTGTAATTATGTTTATTTTTAAAATAAAAACATCAAGGAGCTCCCTTCTGAATCTTTACTTTCGGACCATTTTTTTTGCATATCAGCCAATCGACTGCTTAAACCCAGCAAAGCGTTAACTATTCAGAATGTGTAAGTCTGTATTTAAGGCATTTGGAAACAAGTGCAAATATGGAAACCATAATTGTAATTGTATAATATATGATTATATATGATTATGATGATAATTAGAATTAACTGCATCAAAGAAAGTAGAGTGAAAGTAGTAGAATTTAAAGTTTTATGTTAATTATTTTCCCCATTTAAATGTCAACATTCATTATTCGTCTGAGTATGGGTGTGACAGCACCAAGGTTACTCTGCAGTGACTGAATGATGTATCTGATTGTCATTATGCAGGTCCGCACTAACTACATTTAGCAAAGACCTCGCAGGTTAAGCTGCACTGGTCCGTTTCAGCCGAAGCTGTCACAGTAGAATCTGAAGGTATTTGGCGATCAAGCCACCGGGGACGCTAATGTCCCGCAGGAACGTCTTCAGAGATGTTGGCTGTTTTGAATTTCCATTTTCATCCGAAGTCTCTTACCCAGTTTTGTTTGCCTCTCTTGGGTAATGTCAAATTGACAGTTCAAAAAATGTTTACACTGTTTATTGTTTTGCTTCTCTCCATGTACTCATTATTTTTTGGCTTTTAAGTATGTGCTTTTAATAATGAATCATATTTGGATACAAGAAAGTGTCTCCAGTTTTTGTTTTATTCATGTCTGTCATAACTGTGACCTGCTTCTAATTTCATCTTTGGTAATTACTTTTTTTTTCTTTCAATCAGACACAAATTAAAAGAAGCATCACTTCTTCTTTACATGTATGGAAAGGTTTTCACAACATGCACTTTGTGAATACTATATTCATTTTACTTTTCTAAATTCAGTCTGTTCTCACTAACCACATGAGCAGCTTGGCCTGCTTTTTTTGCTGACATGTCCCTCCGGAGGGGAAACAAAAGTGCTCATTGGGATGCACAGGGATCTGCTCCTCACTCCTACTTGTCAGTTTTAAGGTTATAGACTTCAGCCTTTGGAGTGTTGCCTCCACCGTGGACATTCTGATTGTTCCGAGACACAAACGTTATCCACGCAGCATGGAGACACCTGGAAGACCTTTAACCACACTTTGGTCGGAGACCGAATGCTAACAGTTTTGAGTGCACAGAGCAGAATCTGTGCCTCCAGATCTGCACGAGTGCTTCAGGAGAGCAACACCTCCAGGAGTCGACTCCTGGCGGTCTCCTTAATCCACTGAATGTGCATGCTGCTTGCAACAGCTATCTTTATCAAGTGTGTTTCCTTTGATGGCATGTGTCAGATTCTGCATCAACACATGCATAAGACTCGCTGAATTAGTGAAATTATAATGTATGCATTAATTCACTATTTATTTACAGTCATCATTTATTTATTAGAGTAATATCCTTAATTCTAACAACAACTAAAAATAATATTTTGAGGAGTTGAAAATATTAACATTAAGATTATATTATGTGTATTTTTGGTCACTAGACTAGTAACACTGCTATGGATTAGAGCTTCACTTTCCCGCTATTTTACTCAAGGTGTTTCATGTCAAACCAAAGCACTAGCAAACCTTACTGACTGAACATGAAGGATATTATTGTAATTGATGAAGGTTGCGTATAAATTACATGAAATTCTAACTATATGATTGTAAACTATTCAGAAACACGGTGAGACCTGCGTCTTTGGTCTCAACACAAAACGCAGCAGCATTTAGCTCATCAAAAAGTAACGGAAGAAGATTACTTTGTCTAAACTTGGCTCTGGGTGAGCTCTTGGCTGGGGTAGATTAAACTGTGATTGTGAGCTAAGTTAATGGAGCCCAGATCACCTTGGGAAAGTATTAAACTTTAATAACAGTACTAAAAGCAGTAAATAGTATCGGTTTATATCGTCAGTGTTCCTTGTGATGTATTTAGCACTAGTTTTGCAGCCAAACCCCAAATTTAATGAAAGGAACTGAGAAAATGTGGGCACCAAAGAGAGTGTGTGTGTGTGTGTGTGTGTGTGTGTGTGTGTGCAAAGCTGTTTGCACACTGGCACACAAGGAAATCATACAGCTCAACCTTTTCTAGATTATTTATAACATGGTTATTAGTCATGTTTGATGCATGTCTATAGAAAGGGATTCAATATAATTATTAAACAATTTGATTTTAGTCATAGGTGGAATTACACACAAGGATTTACACCATCTGGATCGTCAAAGATCGTATAAATTGTTTTTGGTGTCTTTATACGCCAACCTTGAAAAGTAAAAGTGAATCGGAGTTGATGTGTATTTTTAACTGATTTTTGAATCCATAAATCAGGTTTTCAATGTTAAAATGCAATATTTTTTCTGAGTCCATTCTGGATCTGATCCAGATAAAATTTGTGGTGACATAGAGGTCCCCACCCTACATGACTGTGTCAAATTACATATGCATCAGTCAATAATCAACCGAGATATTGAGGAACAAATTTTGAAGCTCCATTGACTGCAATGTTAACAAAAAGGTCAAAGTGATCCAGAATGAAGGATCTCTTCTGGATCATCACCAAAATGTCATAATCTGTTCCTGACCCACACACGCTCATCCACACACAGACAAATCTCACAACACTGGTAACATTCCCAACATTTCCTGAATATTTCATCAGGATCCGTCGAGAACTTTCTGAGTTATCTTGCTAACAGACGGACGGACGGACAGACAGTGATTATATAGCCTCACCTCGGCGGAGGTGGTGTGAAATCTTTTGAGCTAAGTTACGATTACACTTCAGTGCTGCTCCAAATATTTTCTCAAGGTTGGCGGGGCAGTGATTTATGAAGGAATGCGAGTCATGAGAATTTACAGCATCAGATTTTCCCAACTTATTTTCATAATATCATCAAGCAGCTTCACATTTCCATAGCGATGGTCCTTGATGCATCAGCACACTCTAACTCGTCAAGCTAATGACTCTTGAACTAAATGGAAAAAGAACAGCATAAGTCATCGTTGCCATTCCTTTCCTGAATTTCGTTTTTTATGAATTATTTCCTGAGTTAATGGTGAATGCTCAGTGTGACGGAATTCATACAGATGGAAAAGCAGCCAAAGACCCTCCGCTGTTGTGTTAGCGCCGTTTGTTTCAGTAATGGAACCTCAGAAGCTGTTTTTAGTCGCAGGCTTCGGTGGAACTTCCAGAACCATGTAACACCTTAGGGAAACAGCCCAGTTCAGTTCAGCTCCCTCTTTATCTACTGCTCCCTTTCAGTGCATAATGGGAGTCTCTGGTGTTTACTGTAACTGCACCTGTGCTAATAATACTAATCATCAGCCAGTGATAAATTCTTCCTCCTGATAGCATGAGGAATCTTTTCCATGCCCTATTTAATCTGGGAGACCGTCTGTTCCGTCTCCTTCCACTCAGCAAACACAGATAAATCACAGTAAGCATCCGCTATTAAGTAAGTGACATAGAGCCCATTCTGATTAAATTACCCCTTTGAACATTATCACTCTGTTGAGCTTGTTTATCGAAGCCATCTCAGCCACATTGCATGCCCCTTTCCGACACCTTGAAAGGGTCGATGGGCAACCACAATTTGTTAATTTGGGTGCGACCTGTTTACAGGGAAGGATTGAATCGGTTTTGGATGTTTTTTGATCAGCATGTCTCTCTGTTTGGCCTCGGGTTTAGACTTGTAATTGTATGTGTCCTTCAGTATTATCAGCAGATATGTTGTTAGTGAGTTGGAAATTAGTCAGATAAGATGGTCATTGATTGAGCTTCAAAAAAATAAAAAAATAAAAACCCCACAACCCCTCATTCCATCTTCCATCCACTTGTTCCATCACAGATCGTTTCTTTTGTCCTCTGGCTTTGAAAGGGTCTCAGGATCTCAGGTGTTTATTCAAGCTCCAGTCCTTCAACACGTTTTCAGAAATTTTCATCTCAACATCAAAACATCATTAACATTGATAGCCTTGCTTTTCACAAATGATAAAAATGACAAATGGCTGGATAAACCGAGCTTTATCTCGACACAGTGGGGAAAAAAATGAATGCAGAGCGACTGTTTCAAGGTGTT
Organism: Brachionichthys hirsutus; assembly: GCF_040956055.1. Taxonomy (NCBI): domain Eukaryota; kingdom Metazoa; phylum Chordata; class Actinopteri; order Lophiiformes; family Brachionichthyidae; genus Brachionichthys; species Brachionichthys hirsutus. The sequence goes on from NC_090903.1 coordinate 5,601,452, forward strand.
TCCCCTCACTCTGTATTCACAGTTAGAGTGAAATAAAGCCTTTGTCGTCGTATATAAGTTAGTGCATCTTAACTCAATCATGCATGGTGGCCACCCCAACCAGACACGCTGCGAGGTCAACGTCTTCTCCACTGCACACTGTTAGCGCTCACATCGTAAATGTCACTTCATCACTTCAAGCAACACTTCATTTACCCGACGCCGTCTACCTCAGTCTTCCTCAGACAGTTTGATTGTTGTCGCTTTTTTGTCTGGTATTAAGTCATAAAAATTGTCAAAAAACAAATCTGTAATTTTGATAAAGTATTTCACCTTTATAATTACAATTTCGAATCAAATTAGAGAACAAAAAAACAATGAAGCCAAGGAAATTAAAGCTACTGAAGCTTATTCAAAGGTGACAACCCTTTGATGCATGAAAGACTGTGGTCACATCTTTCTTCCAGGGTGGACTTTTAGCTGCTTCTGATTATGTTCTTCAAAATGTGGAGCTGAATTAATGACTGAATAAATTAAGCAGGAAAATGAAAATTGGACATCAAGGGGTGGCCAGATGTTTTCTGGCATTATTTATGAGTGCAAAGGTTCCCCTGCTTCAACAGACGAATCATCTCACTTTCAGACTTCTTACTGGCTGTAAATGTGCGTCTCTCAACACAGCGAACAAACAGAATTTCATTGCATGCGTATCAAGCACCAAGCAGTCCTCTACATCCTGCTCTCTTTTGGGTATTTGGGTTTCCTTTGTTGGCCTGTCAGTCTCTCAGGCCGCTTGAGGATGGCAGTAATTTGGTAATTTTGCCTAAATGGCGATACTGTAATTATGTGGCATCAGCTGCCTGGCTGTCACCGAGATGGCCAATGGTCATTCATCACCAGGAAACTAGAAAGGGTGGGGGGTAGCATCTTGACTGATCGGGTAAACACTAGCAGAAAGAAAGTGTGGTTGTCCCACCCAAAAATGTCGGAAAATAGGAGATGAGAGGCCATGGGAGTAATGGGGTGTAATGGGGTGCAGGGGCAGCTGCTGCATGTGTGGCTGAGAGACGGGGGTCAGCAAAGCACGCTTGAGCCCCTCCCGGAGTGACAGTGATGCATCAGCAGGGGGCTTGTGGGTGGGAGATGAAAGGGGGACCAAGCAAGGCCAGACTTTCAGACTTGAAGTGGAACATAGAAGCAGCTCTGATATCAATCTGATGCTGTCCTGCGCTGGTCATGAAGGGCTCATCGCCAGGTTGGACAAACATGGATGCAAAGGCTTATTGTCTAACGTTTAATGTTGAATAATATCAATGACAAGACACATTCTAGATTCACCTAAATGATGGTGATAATTTTACCTTTGTCGTACCACATTAAATTAAACTCACTCATTTTTACCTGAGATTAAACTTTCCCTAAATTGTGGTCATATTCCCACAACAAATAAGAAGATGCAGCGAAACAAATGGTTTATACAATATGTATTTTTTATTTATTTTTTTCAGTCAGGTAGGGGAAGAAAAGTGAAGGAATAATTCAGGACAGAGCCTAACAGATCAGAAGCAATGATATAGATGTTCTGTACTCATCCTGGGTGTGTGATAAAGTAAACTTCTAGATAATTTCCCTTGTTTGTTTCAATGTCTCACAGGTGTTCAAAGAGAATCACTGCAATGAGTTATCTCTATATAGTGAGACGCTTTGGGCAGATTTAAGGTTCTGGTTAGAGTCTTCGCAGGAAATACAGAGAACTGGACACTCCAGTGAATCACTCAGTGAAAACTAGGTGGAGATATGCCTGGAAAAAGAAATGCTGGCTTGGGGCAAAGAACTTTAGAAATAACTGTGAAACAACTGTTAAAGCGAGCAAGCACAACTTGATCAGCATAATATCCATTGAATGAATGCACGAATCCCCTGGTTCTCATGTGATAAAAAAAGAGATAAGGAGCATGCCAAAAAACATCCCTCCAAACTGATCACAATAATTGAATCTATTTACTGTAGTGTGCTGTTTGTATTCAGCTCCATATAATGTCAAATAAGGCACGAGAAAACTGAGCGAGCACTTTGACCTGAAAGAAATATTAACAATTTGCCATTTTTACCACTATGTATAGCCTCGTCGGAGCTCCTGAGCAAGTTGACCTTAAATCAATCCATACTAAAGACTGCTGTGTAAGGAAGCATGATTTGCTGTTACACCACAAATTGACATTCCAACCTGTGCGGTTGTGGTTGCAGGGCATATTCAGAGTGATGTTACGTCCATAAAAAAGCTGTTTTTCTTGTTAGGTTTGAGAGATCCACTTTTCTATCCAGGTGTCTTAATCCAGATAAATAAATGTTCTGTTTTAGAGACCTTCCAGAGGTCTTGCTGCAGACAGGTCGTTATGCTCAGCACATCTTCATGATACTGTGAGTAATTAAAAAAAAAAAAACACTGCCTCTAATTCCTTCTGAACAGAAGTGCACAGTTTAGGGGGACACAAACCTGTTTCTGTCAATCGGATGGCTATTTTTTATCCAAGACTGAGGATAAAATTGAATTAAGAACAGACCAACCGATTCCTGTAGCGCACGGGACATCCAATTACCCATTAATACTAAATAGCTGCTCTCCAGTCATTGAGCATTATTTCACTAAACTGTTACCCTTATTTTCACTCATTATACCTTTGGCATTGTAAGCATTGGCAGCTTGGCTTTTACCCAGAAACTGTCTGAAGACATGAGGAATTGGCGGGGGGCTTGGTAGCAACTTTGTACATTCATTTTTAAATGTACTTTGCAGACCTGTGTAATTATCCCACGTTGCCATTCTTGAGTTTAATGCTGTGGATTTAGATCTGTACTACAGTCCTTAAAAACCATTAACCTTGCCATAAAAGTGCACACGGCTCTCTATAAACCCTAATGGGAAGGAGGCCAATGCACAGGAGCCCATGTGTGCTTTCAGAGGCAGCCTTTTTGAGAAATGCGGAAATGAGACTCAATAAAAAGGCAAATTTAACTGGTCTTTGATAATATTATAGTGCTTTGGTGTTTCCGTTGCTGTGCTGTCTCAATCGATATGTCCCCAGCAAATTAAGGGTTGTATACCTGTGAGTAGATTTTATGTACCAAGGCTGCTTGAATTTGAAATGTGAATTAGCTTCTTTTTTATTTCCCTGACCTTTGCTATTGTTCATACAAAACTGAATAGTGAAACACTTCTGTCTGTGAAACGGCTTTGCTTTCATATTAAGTAATTCTCCTCCATGATTATGTCTTTGCACTTTACCACGGAACTGTAGGGGAACCCAATCAATTATGATGAGGAGGATTTAATATAAGACTTAGCATTATAAATGTGCAATGTTATATCTTCTTGAATAGTGTTTAAAATACATAACATTTTATGTCCTGGAATGACTGATTTTTAAATTATATTCTGTAACTTCTTGAAACAATCGAGGGGAAAGTAGTGCATTTATATGTAATTAAACATAATTGCTTCGTTATGTAATTACGCGAAACAATTTGCTTTGCTAGCAAATTCAACTGACTATTGATTGTCGTAACAAAGGACATGTTTGCTTGGTTTCTACAATAGATGCTGGCCTGAGGTGCTGCTGCTCTTGCCATTACACTGCCTCTGTTTTCCCAGGTTGTTTTAAAGGCATTGCAAGGTGAGAAATGGCTTTGTGGCAAGCAGTTTTATGGCGATCACCTTGACTCGTTCCTCTGGCCAGGAGACCAGTGAGTGTAATGGATCTTCTGGGAGCTCTCAGTATGGATTTATGAAAGTGCAGAGGCAGAGGGAAGGATCAGTCGCCAGCCTCTCTTTTCCACAGACGAAGAGACAGCGACGAATAATGTTACTGTTCCAAGGCGACAAGGTTTTGATAAACAGTATACAGGGATGATTCCTGTTTTTGGCTGATCCACAAAGTTTACTCATCCAGGATCTATAGGAGCTTATTTAAAAGCCGAACCTCAAAGATGCTGAATTCCAGGCAGTTGGTGATAAGTCACTGCTACAACAGCATTGGAGAATGAGTTATGGTTTGCATTTTCTTCTCTGAAAAAAAAAGCAAAAATGAAAAATGCAGCACACAGACGCACGTGAGCCCACATTACAGTGTGCAGTGCAGCACATTTCTGTGCACTAGAGGATACCAATGACATGTCGGTTCAGGGCCCCTCCACGTGCATGGTACTCATGTAGGAAGCACAAGCAGGGGGGTGGAGTTGGGGGGGCGTCCGGATCAACTTTCCCCCCTCCTGCTGTCTAATTATTGACCCATCTGGTATTGTCTTTTCAATTGTTTCAATTATGATGGCACTGGTGTTGCTCAGCTTCCTGGCGTCAAGGCATGCATAATTCATGTGAAACACCCTGGACTCCACTCAGAGCTGTGAGTTTGAGCTGAATGTCAATACCGCCTCATGCCCCCCCCCCCCCAGTGGAGTTGAGGGTTGTCTGTATTGACAGCAAGGCAGATAAGGAGAGCAAAAAACAAGTGCCAAAGTGCCAAAGACTGTGGCATAGTGATGCTATCATGGCATAGGTGGAAAATTCTCCGTGTGTGTTTGTGTGTCATTGAGGGGTACGATTTCTTCACAGCTTTACATTTGCTGCTGCATGATTAGTGACCTCATTATTGTCACCCCCCAAGACCCAGGAATCAATAATGTTCAATTACTCATGAACCAATATACAGTGCTGTTTGTTCAGACATCAGAGGTTAACTTTCTCATCAGCTATTTGACTTTAGAGCCCGAACCATCATCTTCATCGCATCGCTGCACCGAAGCTGAGAAAAGGTACAAGTCAATCAGCAGGAAGGAGTCAAGAGAGCGTGACGCTTCATTAAGATGTTTGAAGATGAAGGGGGGGGGGGGGGGGTCACATTTTCGTCACCCTGCTGTAATGGAGGTTCCTCTGGAAAGGCTGGACATGATGACATCTGTAAAATGTGTCATTAGTAGATTGTTTACTCACAGATTGGAGCTCAGCAGATGATTAAAATAACGTCATATTGTTCACAGTAGCAGGTTTTTCCACCAGGCCTCTGACGAGACTGAGATGAAGGAAGAAATAATGCTAATAGAGCCTGCATCAGCACTCAAGCAGACCAACACCATCGTGATTGCTTTTAAATGGGATTTAACACCTGATTAATTTAAGATTATAGAATTTTCTGTTCACGTTATCAGACATGACACAAAAGGGCTAAAGTAAATGAGGAATGCAAAGAAATGTTCAAAAGTTCTGGTTGTAAAAGATTGCATGATATTTCACTGTATAATAGCATAGCCTACTAAGACCAGTTATATCGATCATTAAGATAACGTGTAAATGATTATGAATCAGTTGTTTTGGTGTGGTACCATTTTGTCAAATATCTTATTTGCCTGAAATAAACCACACACAGCTTGGACAGAGGTAGAGTGTCATGTTATTGTCCAAAAACAAGTTTGATAGCCTGAAAAGAGATCAGATGAAAGCCAAAGTTCTTGGGTTTGCGGAACGTAATGATCAAGCGTTTGGTAAATTTGTTGATTACATTTTTTATTTAAATCCAGTTTGAATTACAGTTTTACTGGTCTACATGTCTGAGATTTAGAATGGATTCGAGTGGTATTTCCACAGATGTTAAAGCTGTTACATCTACTGTGTGTGCATGGATGAAATGATGAGAAAAATGCTGTGTGTCTCGGCGCAGATCCTCCAGAGGAGACTGTAATAAGGTTCACGTCAGTAGTTATTCATGATAGCAAGGCTCAGACGGGGTAGTCATTCCTGAAATATGAAGACAAGACGGCCACTCTTCAAACCATTGTGCGCACTGCTGTTGAAAAATACATTTTCTGTTGATGTAGAACGCAGAGCCAGGCTGAAGTCACTCTGTCCTGGCACGATGACATACGCACAGCTGCATGCCCCCACCCCTCTGCTCATTTGCCTCCTGCTTCAGGGCAATCGATCGGGAGCTGTCACGCGCTCAGGAGGTTGCATAGACTCCTACCTTGGCACACCAATCTTCCTCCGAGAGAGTGTTGGGGTGGGAACTCAGACAAGGGAGTCAGCTGTGGATTGTTGAGGTTGGGGTGCTGGGGGGGTGCGTGATGAGCAGCTGCTTTCCTATGGATCACTTCATTAACATCCAAGGGTAGAAAATTGAGGGGCCGCCGCAGACTAATTACCCTTGTCTGACCCTCACGTCTCAGAGAGGTCGCTCTTTTCCAGCTCCTACAGAAGCAATCCAAAGCAAAGAAAGACCCCACTGCATCCCCCAGCGCCCGTCCACCATTACTGTCAGGTTTAGGTTTTATTCACTACAGAAAAATACAAAAGAGGTAAACTACATATCATTATTTCCTATGTTAAAACTTGTTTTGAAATGGAACACCCCTCGTAATTTTCTGCATTGTTTTTCTGCTAAACTGTTCCGTCCTTACATATCTATTTTTGTCCGTCACTGTGCGTATCTTTTTACAGAATAAAGCTGTAGCTGTGACTTCCAGGGGGCAACAGGGGACAGTGTTGCACAATAGGAGCAGTGTGTGCATGTTCGGTGCCAGGAGACAAGGAGCCATCCCTCATTAGTATCGTCTGTTTCCCCAGATGGCAGGGTCAGAGTGAGAAGGAACCTTGATGAAAAGACTCATCCTGCAGTGTGACACTCATTGTGCCTCGCAGCGCACACTACAGCTCACCAAGCCAAGTTCCCAGCTCTCACAGGTGATGCTAGGGCTTTAGCTGGATTCAGAGTCAGAGAGAGGGTTTCGTGTTTTCAATCCAGCCGAGGATCCATGCTGCAATGCTGCAACCTGATGAGTTTAAGCAACAACACACACAGAGTAGGAAGGAAAAGTTAGCTCCAGAAGGTGCCATTTTACCCAAAACATTTTTGAAAATTATATTGACAATTACTTTGACACCTGCAATTTTGAAACACAACTTTACTTCACGGCTAAAATATTTCCCTCCATCATGCGGTAATGAGTTCTCAGTGGCTCATTAGAGTTGAACCTGTGTCCAGCAGAAAGCCAGGAATCCTTGTGTCACGGCTCAACATGTTGGATGGGGATGGAACCCACGACTGCTTTGGCCCGCGAGAGAAAACCGAAGCCTGTGCGACACTGAAAGGATCATGAATGCGTTCACATTTTGCCTTGAATACTGGCCCTTATACCAATTAAGATCTTGTTTTCCACTGGAGTAGCCATTATCAAATCTGACCTTCCAATTATTTTTCTCCTTTTTCTCCTGATTCTGTCACCCCGTGTGCCTGGCCAACCCTCAGAGCCTCAGGGGATGAACAGGGAACGGGTAATGGTGCTGTTAGCTGAGATCCAAAGACCAGAGACACTGCCACCGCATTACTACTATCTCTCTGTGTTATTTTTAATTTGTATCTCTATAATTAATTGAAAAAAATCACAATCTGTGCTGGTTAAATATTTAGTCTGTGCTTAGCTCAACATTTGACTTGAATATGTTGAAATTGTAACTTTTCAGACTTTTTATAGGGCTCTGTTTTGTGCAGGGCGAATAATTAGCAGACATTTGCAGAGGAGATATAGAGTTCTACAACAGGCCTTAAACTTGATTTGTGAGGTTATTTTGTTTTTCACATCATTCTGAAGTCCTCGTGTGCTCACCTGGTGCTGGTGTTTGTTTAACAGCTGCAACGGCGTCACAAATCCTCCTGCCGTCATCAGACACATGGCTCCTACGGTCCATCACGTAAACCAACACATGTAAATTCTAACAAACTGTCGTATGACTGAAGGGCGGCGATGGAGAGATAAAGCTCTGTCAGAAACAAGGTTGACGACTTCAGGGTTTAGTGTCAGCAGTTCATGAATTTCATTTCTCAGGCAAAATATACATTTCAATCCAGTCGTCACTCGTTATATTGCGGTTCACTCCGTGGATTCACTAATTGTCTCGCTTAACATATGTTATTAATATTCCCCGGTATGTATAAATGTATACATTTCTATTATTTTCATTATTTTATTGATTATTGTGGGAGTCCTGGAAGGTAACACCCGTGATAAACGAGGGTTGACTGTTTTGTCGTCATGGCAGATTTCCACATTTTTGTTTTTTGTTACCAATCTTTTAATGACTTCTCCCTTTATTCATCATGATTTGAAATTTGTGAAAAACAAAAATACCAACATTTTACCTTTATTGTTTGTTCATGGAAACAGTGTATCAGCATCATCCAAATGTCCAATCAGTTCAAACTAATAGTCAAACAGACCCCATGTCTTTCTTCATTTCTTGTATTCACCATCATAATTTCCTTAAATTAAAATTATTTCCGAGCACAATTTGTGAGCCCGCTCCAGATACACACTATAAATATATACGTCTTACTTTGAATTTGACGATTCATGAGCAAATCTTTAATAACATTAATTTGAGAATGAGAGTTGTAATTAAATGCCATCATTGAATGAAATAAATAACATGAATGGTTTGAAGATCTTCTGAACCTAAAAGCTCATGTTTATGTAAGCCCTTGAAACGAAACTGAGAAAATCTCCTCGGAAATGAGCCAATAATGATCAGTTTGTCTTTCAAAGACTGCAATTAACCCAATCACAGACTTTTACAGGGCCACATTAACAATTCCCTGCTTAATTCAGATTGAGACGCAGGAATTTTGAACTGTTCTCACCCTGCTTTGAGGAATCAAACTGTTAATTTGAACTTAGATAAACACTTGACCCACAGCTGAGTTCCTATTATCTCAGAGGTCATTGCTGTCCTTTTACAAGAGAGTATAATGTCTAATTCATCATCTATCAGGCTGCAAGTAACCAGAATATTAGCATTTTTAGGACAGCAAGACAGGACCACATGCAGCAAAGTGAGATTCCACAAAATGATATGCAGTCATTAAGTCTACAAAATAAAAGTCAATAAAAACAGCCAGAAACATTCCGAATTATCTGAATCATTGAATACATAGACAGCACAATGAATACATATTATACATCACATAAATCCATATAAAAAACATTAAACAGGCTCAAATTTTAGACTTTACATTTAAGATCAAGTGTATAACATGTTTTTAAGAAGCACTGCAATAATTAAGCTTTTTGGTTTCAGTAACTCTATATAGTGCTGCATCCCAGTTTGTGACTGCTCTTAGCAGATCGCCGTCACTCGTCTCAAGTCCAGGATGAACGCCGCATCAGCCTGTAAGATAAAATCAGCAATTTTGAATTTACAGGTTTAAAAAAACCAATTCATTTTCTTTACCGCCAACCTGCCTATCATAAGAAATCTGATAAGGAGAGTGAGGACAGGTAATGGAAGTCAAGATACAGACATTATATCTCAATACTCTTTTAATATGAAAGGATTATATATTTTCAAAAAACCACACACATTAGAAATGCCTAAAGCAGCAGTTGTTGAGATCAAGGTCTGTGCTTCAGATTGTGGTTTGTGGGATGAGTGAGAGATTAAATGAAAAGAGCTAAATCTATTGTCAGCTGCATATTTTTGAAGAAAGTCATGGAGCTTTTGACTGCTTCCAGACTGCTCATTGTGCATGGCTGCTTGGATTTAGTGTGAGACACTGAACGAAAGTTACGATCAACAATGTTTCCATGAGGAAGAGGAGCAAAATGACAACTCGTCTCTGTGCGTTTTTCTACATCAGATATTTCTGTCACAGTGCGCAAGGCAATTTATGGAATCAAATAAAGATGAAGATTCCATACTGTGTCATTGCACCTAGAAGCAATGGAATTACACTCATAATATAATCTGTCACATTGGTGTCATTGTGAGTTTAATAGTTATTTCATTAATGCCAATTATCTTCAGGATCTGGATTCAGAACTTATTAAAATCCTCCAAATTTGACATCAAACTGTACCAGCGGAGTTTCAGCTACAATTTGACACAGTTCACTAATCACTGCTGTTTATTATTTGTCATCTCACAGTAATAAAGCATCACAAATGTAAACATTTTGGATCCAGACAATGATCCAGATCAGCACCAAATCTAATGGATTTATCCGTGGGTTTGCTCAAGCTACGAAAACCTCATTAAAATCCATTCGGGCACTTACTGAGTTAATCTGTTAACAGACAGAAAAACCAGTGGTGGGAGAAACATTGACTAAGAACCCCTTCTTCACTGAGACATGGTAAAATGTAGTCATGAAAAAGACCTTATTCTGTTCTGTTATGTAACACACCTGCTCTTCTCTACTAACTATCACATTTGAAGCATGATCCCCAGAGATACCAGTCAGAACGTGTTTTATTGCATTCACAATCGATTTATTGGTTTCAATTTCTTATTTATTTGACAAAATCCGTCGTGCTAGTTTTGATTAACATGTGAAATATTCAAAGCTGAGTGGCTGGATTCAGGCAGCTTTATAATTCTGTTGCATATGCAACAGTCTTGAAGTACGTTATGAAACAGATGGCCCCATAGCAATGGCACACTTTGATGTTAGGTGATGGCTGCTCTTTGAACATCTATGTCATTTCAATGAATCCACTGATGTGAAATGCGACAGGGCCCTGTAACAACCTCAGCCACACAGAGCTAGCTGCTTTTTGTCTGAGTAGAGATGCTAATATTGGACAAAGAATAGATGTGCACAGTGCATGTGATCTGACAACACTGGCGTCTGTACAGTCAGCAATGCTCAACTGTTGACGCCTATACATGAAATGAAAGAAACAAAGTACGTTATGCATGTTGCCAGTAGTTCCACTCTTCTGGTGTCATGCGCTTGGTGATTTTTAAATGTAATTGAATGCACAATTTATAAGTAAATGGTATAAATTGTAAATGAATATATGTCTATATATATGTGTGTGTGTGAGTTCCAATAAAATAAGAAGTAAAAAAAAGTGATAATTCCAAGCAAACCATTTTTTTTTATTCAATGTGGCCATTGAATCGATCAGAGGACACCATGGAGGCATTGCTGTAAGGGGCAGCCCTCAGCTTATCATGTATTTAGCACTGACAATATTACCTGCTTTATTAAACCAGGTGTATGAAGATAACATTGTTGCTGCTCAAAGCACTTCTCCAGAACTTCTATCTCATTTTGATTTGGTTGTATTCTCTTATTGATGACGTTACTCTTATTGATGCGGTCTCTGTGAAAGATGAGATTCTAACCCTTAACCCACCTGTTTCGACTCAAACGGGTCGAGGAGGCCTGCGATGAGTTTCATCTCTGTGCACACATGCCTTGTTGTATGTTTGCACGCACATTAGAGCAGGCATGAGTGTGAAATTGACCTCAGCCCCTTGGAGATCAGTATGGATTATTTGCCCCAAGAGAGATGGAGGGGCCACCCACACATCAAACAACTTCAATCATTGTATTGTACTTGACATCAGGAGTTCAAGATGTTTAGTTTCCATCTCTGACTCGGCTTGTGCGTCATCGTTGTTTTGGGGTTGTTGTTTTTAAGAAGGGTTCTTTTGTTTTTTAAATCTACTTTAGGGTTGCTTTTTTTTCTTTGGCCAGAAGCATTTGGTTGGTGAGTTGGTGATTCTTCTGCTACGTTAGTCTGTCCGCTTGTTCCGCTGATCGTGTTGTTCATGCATTCTGCACTGCATCCTGTAGAACATCCTCCAGTGGCATATTTATACACTTACATTTTGTCATTATTTTTCTTTGCATTGCTTCTCATTGATCAATAACGCCTACCCTGTTGTAGATTATTGAGTGATCCGGTTGTGTGAATGGTGATTGAGTCTTTCTGATGATTGTTTACAGGTACATGTAATGATTTAAGGGTGTAACACTACAAGTATCCAGAGCATGTGTATGAACAGTTGTTAACAGACTCACTGCTGCAACACAATGGGTTGAATTTCACTTTTCTTCAGCTTGTTTTTTTTTTCACCCTGTGTCGAAGCTTGTTGGAGAACTTTTAGACCTTTTTCATTCATGTCAGATTGTCTTATTTTGGGGGCCATTCTTTCATCTTTGGTGTGTGGCTGGGATTGTAAGTAGCAAGAAACAATAGACCAAGAAGATATGCTGTTTGTAGTTTGAAACTTGCAAACTTATTTCACTTTTTTTCTTTTTTCTATCCAGAACATCAGTACATTCACTAAAACCACTCAAATACTGATTACCCTGATTTTTTAAAAACATTTTTTATCAAGGTTGCCAGTAATGCGTAACATCTTAGTCACTCTTTGTGGACAGCTACAATGCTAAAGATTAGAATTTATACATGCATTTGTAATCATCGACCAAGCATTTACTTCTTATCCACCAATTACTGTGACTATAACATCAACGACAATGAGCAAATTATGCTGTTGAGGCAGAGTTTGATTAACGTTTTACATGTCAACACTACATGAATATACAATTATATTATTATCTCTTTTTTATTTATTGGTATCCCTAAATCAGTCGCACTATACCTTTAAGGTTCATTGTATCTGGGTTTCCAAAACAATTTACATTTATTTTACTGAATGACGTTTGTGTCATATAAAGCCCACATAAAGCCTACATATATATTTTGTTATATTTGTGCATACAAACAGTTTTAGTTTAAAAACTGCCCACAGTGGTTCTGGTGAGCGATTCAGTAATTGTCTGGAGTGTTTGAAGTGAGATCAATAAAATGCTCTGTCACTCCGACGGTATGGCTATTCATAAAGACAACCAATCCAATACAGAAGTCCTTCTGTAAAGCATTGCTCGCGCTTCAGCAGACACACAGAGCCAAAGCTCATCTCATTGAAGAAGTACGTAATTGGCTCTGAACATAGCTGTCATCAAGTGGATTTCCTTCATGTATTAGCAAGACAGCCTCCCTCTGGACTGACAGTTGGAGGATGCCCTGATTACCTTTGAAGAGCTTTGTAAATTTAACATAGTGTCGTTTCCTCTCAACTACGCTGAAGGTCTTCAGCCAGAGTCCTTTGAACAGGTCTGAATGATCAGTGTACTACATGTTGTCGCTCATCATTGATGCCGTGCCCGCGCTCTGTGAGATATTACTGGCAGCTTTAAATTAATGGTGTATGGATAACGGTGAAACTTCAACAGTTAAATCAGTGTGTTCTGTCACGTGAGAGGGGGTGTGTGTGTGTGCATGTTTGGCCGATGCTGATTGCATGTGATATTTATCAACTGAGATTATTGTGACCTTTCATTAATCCCTAGAATCAAGTATTTTATTACAAGCATTTGGCATGGCATTAATCAAATCATTGCAATTTTAATATTGATTTATTAAAGTGAAGCCTCTCTTTAAAAAAAAAAAAATGTTGTATTGAATTGGGAGGCTCCCACACGCATCCCCACAACTGTGCAATGTGAGGCAGAGTTTCACCAGCGGTTCTGGTGAGCGATTCAGTCGTTGTCTGGAACATGCCTGAAGCAGGGTTCTGGTTTCATTTAGTCAGCATTCATGTTGGGATTGTATTCATTTATGTGTCTCTGCATTATGTGTGTATCTTATTCTAACTGTAGGACCCGTGACTCAGCTGCTCTGGCGACAGTCCTCAGTAACTCAGTTCGTCATCGCGCCCATCAGTTGTTTAGAACATAGCTTGCAAACTGTACACAGTGACATCCACAGTTTATTCATCCACCTAAATCAACATATGACTGAAAATTGAAGTGAATAACATTGATCGTCTCTTTGAACATTTTGTCCTCAAAGTTGAATCAGGAAAAATGTGCAAGCAGAGTGAGTTTGATTACATCCAAATTCAGTGGACCGGCGACCGGGTCACGGAAGGATGACGCTCATCGATGCATGCGTAGAACAAAGGTGATCTACTGGAGCTCAGACTACTGTAGAAGTACACAATGGTTCTGATAGAAATGTGTAGAATACAAAGTACATCAATGGTGGCTGCCATTCAGGCCAGTCCGAGTGTGCGTCACTAAGCCCTGGAGCACATGGCACCAGGATGACCTATGGGAAGATGACAAGCTGGCAGAGGAAGTGTGATACGTGGGGCAATGTTCTGCAAGGAAACCTCGGGTCCGGCCATCCATGTGGATGTTACTTTGACACGTACTTCCTACATAGGCACCTTTCATGGACATTTCATGGTATTTTCAGGAGGCAGTGGTCTCTTTCAGCAGGAAAATGCGCCCTGCCTCAAAGCAAAAAATGGTTCAGCCATGGTTTGAAGAACGCAGTAATGAGTTTGTGTTGCCGACCTGGCATTCAATTTCCCAAGATGTCAACTCGCATCTTACAGGATCTGCTGTGAACATAACTGGTGCCAGATACTACAGCGCACCTTCAGACGTGGAGTCCGTGCTTCAACGGGTCAGCAAACAAGCTGTTCTACAAGGCAGATGTGTGTATACTAATCATGATGAGCAGCAATATTAATATGGATAATATACTATCTGTTATATAATCTTCTTCTGGCTTGTCCCGTCAGGGATCGCCACAGCAAATGAACCTTCTAGTCGATTGCATGCTTAATTCTGGGAAAGTTTTACACCAGATGCCACTCCTGCCGCAACCCTCTGCGTTTATCCGGGCTTGGTACCGGCTGAAGGGAGACACTGCCCGTGCTAATATATTCAAAATAAGTGGTGTGCCTTTTGATATTAGGAATAGTACACAAATGATATGTGTTTTTTCTTGGAAAATTGTTTTGTGGTCATTAAGCCAAATAAGAAGTTTTAGCATTTGTCCTGTTTTTTTTTTCTCCAATGGAAAGGCGACTTTAAGGTGACTCTAATGGTTGCTCATCTTCTTAACAGTATGTATATCCAAAACAATCTGCAATACCAGAGGAATGAAAGCTATTGTAGTATTTTTAATGATTATATATTTTTTTATGGGGACAGTGGATATGTACTTTTGTACATATCATGTGTGATCTTGGCCATTTTGCTATTCTTTCCATTTTGGATGCCATCTGCACCAGTTTTGTGGTTACAGAACAGCTCATGATTGCCAGGCTCGGTGCATCATCATCTGGAAGAGGTATTCAACTCCTAATTTTTTCTGGTCGATTGCCATGAATGGTATATATATTTCATCATCAGCTCTCATGGAGCATAATATAGCAGCTTCCCTGGGGGATGGAATCGCTTATTTCCCTGATACTATTTTGAACACAGGGCGATTGGATATGTGGCATGCTGTTGGTTAAAGAGGCGGATTATTGGCTGAGGTATTTCTATGTTGATTTCTCCTCTATAAGAAGCCATTAGCCTCCAGGGGCATCGAGGAGGTCTGCCCATTATTCAGGGACAAGGTGGTGGGAATGGAGAGGGATAAGCCACAATGTGCTCAGGGCCAAGCTGCTCACTCCCTGACCTGCTTCTCAGATGGCTTTTCCACACTCTCATAAAAGCCATTGCGCTGCATTTTAAAGAATAATAGAATTGCTGCCTCCTCCGTGAGAAACTAGTTTAGCTTTGTAATTCCTCGGCACCGGGGCATTTCTTTGAAGGTGACTTCACAGCAAGTTTTCTTTTTACACCTCACGGATGCCTATAAGAAAAATCAAATCATGCTTTAAACAAGGGCAGCGTGAGCACGGGCGCTTTTGTCGCTACATCAACCTTTAAGAATAAAGCTGTGCACAAAATGGGTCAGTGTATCAGGAACACAGAAATTCTGTAACTCTGCGATGCCTTTATTAAAAGTGAGATCTTTTTCGTCCAGTTTCCTGTGTGCTTCTTTAATTCCTGTTATCTTAACGGGTCTTCATTCTGCTAAAAGGTCCGGGAAAATTTAGAAAACCTCAATTCCGGTATGTCTGTTTTACCCAACACTTATAACAGTAAATAGCCTAAAGCCATTCCTGTTGTAGTGTTTGGTGTCGGTCTTTTCCTCGACATCATCTTCTGCTGTCTGCTGACCTGAACTGACCGCCTCACCAGAACTTTTGAATTGCTTTGGGACAAGAGATCCATTTCTATTTTTTTGAGAGAGCCAACAATTCATTTTATTGTTACCACAGGAATTGTGTCACTGGTAACAGGTCTATCTGCATACTGTAGTGGGTGCTTAGGTTGCTCAGACCTTATTGCTTTGAAACTCTATTATCACACTCTTAAAAAAAAAGAAAGAAAAATACATAGTAAGATGGTTCGTTCCATTCGGGTAGCAGAGAAGTGAAAATAAAGTATAAAGAAGGGGACATTTGAGAGATGCACTGGTACATCAATGTATGCACTGTCTCCAAAAATAGTCTCAAGACTGAATAATTTGCAGCATCGAGGCTCCGTATGAACAAATGCAGCCTTTCTGTGAAGCTTCTCACAACTGAGAGAAAGATCCAATTCTGGCGACAGGATGCATCGATATAATTGCTCTTAACTAGTTCTTAGCTACTTTTTATTTATTGAGAGATTATTGTGAAGCTGCAGGTGCTTAAATATAGACCTTAAGCAAATATTACCTGCTGCTTTTCCACCTTCATTCTAATCTAAGTAGCACACTCACAGTTTTTATAACAGAGAACACACCACTCCGCCCCCCCCCCCCCACACACTTTAATATCAGGGGACCCTGAAATTGCTCTTATTAATCAGACCAGTGATAATGAGCAGTGAATAATAGCCATGCATGAGGGCCGCCTGAATGCAGTGAGATGGGAAAAAACACACTTCCCTGGAGGGGTGTTTATATGAGATTTTAGGATTTGATTGTTCCTATAGTCATCCCTAGTGACTCGGTGTGAGCATTTGTGCCACTGACCTTATCCCTCTCAAGTGTAGTACCAGCTGTCATTCCCCCCCGCCCATTTTCTCATCATCTGTTGTGCTTTTTTTGTGTTCCTGAGTGAGACTTTTATATTTTACCCTCTCACTTTCAATGGATAAACCTGGAGCATTGAAGCCCTGCAAGTGAATATGTGGTAGAAATCAGGTCTATGTCATTTGTATGGTATGACCATCACATGCATAACATTTCTCATATTGATTTTGGATATCCATCCATCCCTTTTCTTGTAGACAAGACACGGTCTTGTTAGGAGACACGGTCTCGTCTACAGCAACATTTCTGCTTTGCAGGTCACTGGAGTTGCTGGAGCTTATCCCAACTTGCGAGAGGCGGGGTACACCTCGGACGTGTCGCCAGGGCATCGCGGTGCAACACAGACAGACAACCACTCACACACACACTCACACAGTTCGGACAATTTGGAGTAATCAATTCACCGAAATTGCATGTTTTTGGAGGAAACTGGATATGAACATTTTGGAATAACTTTGCTACTCAATACATTATAAAGAAAAATACATGATCCATTCTCTGTCCTTATATTGCCAAATAACAGATGTCAATACAGATGTGATTGTCATAATTGCCACTTTGAGCACAGAGCTGCTTTTTCAACAAAACATTTCGCTTTTTTCCATGTAAATGGACATCAGAAATCACACATGCAGACAGTTTTCTGGAATTTGTCTCCTAAACTATCATTTGACTGAATTCACAATCGTTGTGTTTCTGTGTGCTCACCCATCACATGGTTCGGCTGTAACGGCTCACATTATGAACATCAAAATGTTTTAATGATGCTTTTCATCATGCTTACCAGGAAACATTAACACAGGATGTAAACAGGTAAAAAAGTCAACGTAGCTCTAAATTTAAGGAGTCTAGCACAGCATTATAACTATCTACAACTTTTACTGTAATGCCTCACCTGACATCTTTGTCATGGTGTCAGCAAAACTCATTTTGAGCAACGAGAAGGTGATATCGATGGCCAGATATTTTTGTTGTATTGCATTAAATCTACATTTGAAATAGCTCTAAATGTAATTTACCAACCGATGCACATCAGCTATTTGAAACTGACTCAGAGATGTAGTGTTTTCTTCATCACCTGCTTGCTCAATAAATTGAACACTGGTTCTATGTCTATATTGAAGGGAAAAAACAAACATCCACGGGGAATGTGAACTATTGCCAGTGGTTAAACTATTTCCTTCAAGTTTGAATTTTTAAGCAACTTTTGAATCTTGAAATGTCTGCTTCTATTTTTCTGTTTCTTATTCTTTGTTCTCAATATTGTTTGCGTCAGTCAACAGCATTTCTATATCTGGTTAATATCACCTCTGTAACGCACACCCACAGCTGGGAAATGTGAAGAAGTCAGCCACACAGAGCTGATGTCAGTTTGCATAAAAAAAGTTATCCTACCACAGTGCATCTAAATAATTTCCTGTTACGCCTCCTCTAGGACGATGAAAACATTTTGAGCCTCCATGATGCTTAGTGAGCTAAAGTTCTTTACGTTCCTTGTTTTTACTGGCAGCCTGTTTATTTTCAACAGCATATCATTAAAATTGAGCTCAAATTTGAACTCTATCCTCCATCCTTTCACTTGTTTCCACCGAGTAGGGAGTGTGTGGGGACTTTCTGGATGTAAGTAGAGATTGATGAGCTTTTGATTGGAATTGTGAACGAGACACTTTTATTGCTGTCTGTCAGAGTGCATGCTGTTGGAGGCAGTTAAGTCTATGGCTGTCGGATTGTGTGTGTGTGTGTGTGTGTGTGTGTGTATGCCATGCTTGTAAATTGAAAGTGTAGGAGAGAGAATGTCACTGCTTGATGATGAGACCCATTTAATGACATTTCTCATTTGGTTTCTACAAAAATCATGAATGCTCATGAATGAGTGCCGGAGGACGTTGAGACCAGTTCACCTCTAAATAGGCCAAACTTTTAGATGTCTCAAATGGAATGGACAAAAGTGAACAGCAGAATGCATGAAAGGTATTCTCCGGGAAAAAAAAAAAACAGAGCAGCTCTGTCTACCTTCTATTATTCATATAAAAAGGTCCCAAGTGTAGGATTAAGAAGTATATTTTAGCAAAGATGAATTATCCATAACTTTACTCACCAGTGGAAAATCAACCTAAACTAAAAATTACACAGTCACGTACAAAACACACTCTCTCTCTCTGCACTTGTCCCTGGGCTAATGTAGGCTACCGTATAGCAAGAAAGGTAGCAGAATTGAAATGGTTAATGCTGCAACTATTGGGTACTTTTCCAAAAACATCAACACCTGTCCAAAGCAATAACTTTACATATTATTTTCAGCATGCGTGCTTGCCTGATGTCTGCCAATTCCTCCTGTTCCAGCAGTGGCCAGTGTTACGACCGTCCCAGTGCAAGCAAAACCCAAATGGTTACAGATACACCGAATCTGCACAAAAAATAATGTTTAAATCTTTCATGGACAATCTTCAATTGCTGAGATATAAAATCCGATTGTGCTGTTAGAATATTCACTGAAAAGGAGATTCCATCCTGTCTGGTTGATGTAGGCATATTCTGACCATATGATGACTGGGGGGGGGGGGGTTGATGTCTACAAAATCAGAATATTTTTGTAGCGTTCCTGAAAAAGACAAATTCCTGTCATATTCTAGTATCTGATCATAGCCTAGTCAACACACACACACACAAACACAAGGGTGTGAAGAAAATGAACTGTATTTATCTAAAAAAGACGATTCGTTCTTATCTCATTCATTTTTTCAGCAGTTTGGGAAACAACAAAGACGTTCCCGTGGAGGCAGCTTGTTTTCTGTGCACACATTTTATATTTACTGTGGGAACACTTTAAAACTCTTAACATTATTAACAAAGTTGCATGATCAAAAGTAAGAAGAGAGAGAGATTAAAATAACATTGGTATCTTTTTATGACTAATTTGATTTTACTTTGCAATAAAAATTAAGCTCCAGCAAAAGTCCCTTGATAAACTTCATGAGTTGAATAAAGCATTTACTGTGTCTCCTGCTGGCATCAATTACGTTATCAAGACACGTTTTATGAAATGTGTGCACCTCATAGTCACAGTGGGAAACAGTTTGCAACTGCTCACTCTGTTAAGAGACTAGTTGCTTGTTAGCAATGGCGCTAATGCATTGCAGGAGAACTACTGATTGTCTCAACCTTTTCAATAGTAGTGATGCCAGATTCATTTACAAAATTGATCACTGAGGAAGCGTGACGGACCATTTTGCTCCTGGCATTGTCCCTATTTCATGTCACATTATTTGATGTTTTGTTCAGGTCACCTTGGCACTAAACAGAGAGGCAGCGCCTGCAGCAGCTGTGATTAGAAAAATGTTTATCAGCAAATGATGTTTCTTCAGCGGAAACAAACGGCACATCGCGATTGCTGCTGAATTAGAGGAAGCCATTTATTTCCAGATTCAGCCTGAGGTCGTTTTCTCTGTGCAAGTCACAAAGTAAAACAGAGCGAAAAGGCTACATGTTTTGTTCAAGAAGACAATGAGAATATCCCAAATTCATGCTACAAACTAATACTGAAATGAGTTTTACTTTATCTTGACAGTTACTAGCTAAGAAATTAATTATGATGTGCTGTCAGGCTCTGCCCCAAGCACGTCACCATCTTTACTCAAACATTTACCACAATGTCATCTGCCCTGCAAAAGCAGGTAGCTTTATCCAAGTATTTTAGTTTTTATTTTGAATGGGTAAATACATTTTTCATTGCATTATTTTTTCTCCCAAACCTTGACTTGAAATATTAATAATCTTCCTTTGATTTGGTAAACTACTTTCTAAATCATCATTAATGTTTTATTTTATAGTTTATATTATTTTTTTTAAAATGCAACATATGCTCCAAATACAGGACAGCTGCCTGTCTCTGTTACATGGCATGTTCCCATGCAGAAAAAACATCATCTGAGATTAACTGTGAGAAATGACTAATACAGTCTCACCTGTAATTATTGCTCACGTCGTAATCATCACAGTCTGCTGTGACTCATCTCAGTTATTCAAAGCAACTCTCTTTTGTTCAGCAGTGGAACCAAATAAGTAGCAGCGCATCTGCACCTTTTCAGCCCAGGAAGCGCTGGGAGTTTGAAATCTGAAGCTCATGGATGATTCTGCACTCCCGTTATATATCGTTCCAATAAATGGAAGATTGCACTTCTCAAAGACGCAACACCTTCATCGCTCAATGCTAAATGCTACCTCCAGCGTGAATTAATTTGTTGATGTAGAATGCAGTTCATCCAGCAATGCCCTGTTATGTTAATTTGGTTATTAAACTGTGCAGCGCATGTGCAATGTTTAAGCTCCACATTTTGTTACCTTGCTCTCCTCCTGTTTCACTACTTTGTCATTTTAAAGGATTCCACGTCGTCTTTGTGTTTTTGTCGTGTGTGTTTAAGAGCGTGCTTTATTTATGCTGGAATTGTGAGCCTGGCATCCAGCTAGATAGCTCAGTCTTAGATACAGGGCATTATGTGCTTGTTTTCAATGATGACCTGAATGTATGTCTGCAAAGACACATGCCGTGTTCCATTGGTTGTCTCAAGCCTTTCTGTTGGACTGAACCACAAAAGCTCATATTCTGTAATCACTCATCAATGACAAATCCTACGGTAAACCCTGATGATGAATGCTTAGTACATCCTGTTGTGTCGTGGATTTAAATGATTTCACTTTTTTTTTCTCCGTGCGCTCATCAGTTGTATGACCGCCGGCTTCTACGTCTGCTTCTTGTAATGTTGGAGTGATGCAATTAGGATTGTATTCGCTGTGGGTCTCTTTTATTTTCATGAGATGATCGTCTATAAAAGTACCTGTCTGTGCTGCAGCCCCTCACAGATTCTAATGAGCTGACACCAGTGCGCATAGGTGACATTTTAGCAAAGCAGACATCTCCTGCAGATTATTTGCATCTCTGTTAGTAGAATTATAGCATTAAACATTAGTTTTAGCTGGACAGATGACGGATAATACCGCAGATGCTTTTTCTTCATGCGGTGGCTCCGATAAAAGCAGGTTTCAATACAGCTTGTTTTTCCCCTGTTGTGCTCCATTCCTTAACGATGTGTGAAGTGCTCTTAATCTAGTCTTATCAGAAGCTTCCTGCCAGGGGAGGTCAGCGCTGAAGGGCAGGGAGTCAGAGTTTAACTAGCTCATGTCCTAATAGGGTTTCTCTGTGACTTGACCTTTGAATTTGGCGGGTTTTATCATTCCCTGCATGGTGCAGGAACAAATCCAGCCCCCCAGTGCCAAAATAGGTGCACTAAGTGCAGTTAATAAGACACAGTGTTCTGTCTGAGTGCCGCATGGTCACCAGCTACATCAGTGCACAGAGATCAGACACTTGCAGATGACTCTGAAAATATCAGACGACAAGGCATTCCTCCTGATAAGTAAAGATATACAGATTGAGAGATGATTATCAGCGTCTTCAGAGTTTATGAGTTCACATGTGATGTGTTTTTGTCAAGTTATTTTTTTTATTTTATTTACTAATCGACACTATCACTTGAGCTGTCACTTCAACTGGCAAGAACAAACACTTTCTCTCTCCTGTAAAGTGGCAGAGAGGTGATATATTAAAGAATCGTACCACAATTTGTGCCCCTGCTGATTTTCCTGCTTGGCTCTAATTCTTCAGGTCCACAGGAGGGTGGTACCCACTGTGAACTCTCTTATGCATGTGAGCTTTCTGCCACATGTGACCTCTACCTCCTCCCTGTATCTATTTTATTTATTTTTTTACTACAGGCTGCACATGGCACCATATTTCTCATGTCCCATTCACATTCGCATCTTGATAATCTGCATAATGGGGGGAAATCATCCTTCAAGATCCAATTTTGTGTTGAATGTTTGTATGATTTTGTGTCAGCTGTATAGCCTGTACAGTAAATGCACTTGAGCTGCTACCTAAACAAGCACAATATTCCCTCAGTCATATAATCAAAGTATGAAGTTTTATTTTAGCCATATTTTTTGTAATCTGTTTAATAGCTCTGTTGTTTTCCAAGTGTTTCTTTCCACACCATAAAAACAGCCTGGGCCTCACATTTCCTAAGTTATCCTTACTGTGTGACAACATGTGGGTCTGCACAAAAGTGTCGATTCCCCAAATCCTCGAGATGACCAGCCCTTCCACAGCTTTTCTCCTGGTCAGCACGCTGCTCTTTGGCCAGAGTGGAGGAAGCCATTCTGTCGGCTGTCACCGCAGACATTTTATGTGCTGTTCTTGTCTGGATGATGGATCTGGATTAGTCGAAGAGTGCTGACTCTTCAGTGACCACCTCTCCCTCACCACCACATGTCGACCCCATAGCCCACCACCAAGGGCCGCCCTGATGGATAGGGCATCCATCTCTCACCCTATTCCACTCCCACACCACCTCCCTCCATCCTGCAGGGTCTTTGTCAGTCAGGCCTCCACGGGCTGCTCAAGGCTTGACACGGCAAAATAGCCTGGCAGGTAAACACAGCAGCCATATTGTTCTCAGTTTACCCGCTGTCATCATCCGGAGGTCATTTACAGTTTAGCAGTAGGTTCAGAGGGAGGATTGTAGATCCCTTGTGATGGATGCTGTTTTTCTTCCCCTTTCTCATGCATATCTTTCATTTACGCTCTAAAGATAACGCTCTTGAAAGGATTTCTATTAGTTTTATATTATGGCTCTGATTAATTCCATGTTTAGATAGCAGTAGGCTTAATGAATTCCACAGTGCAACTGAGGTCTTCTGCACTTGTGGTCCCCCTAATTACTCAAGTCTTGCTCAATAAATCCTGTTAAGACCGTATTTATTTTTATTCATGTCTTAACCTAACCAAGCCTGAAACAACTTGTTTTTATTAATTTTATTCTATTCATTTATTTATTTTACATTTTAAAAGTTAAAGACTTTTTTGTATTTGTTACGCATTAGCTTGAAACAATGCCAGACAGGTAGATTTGGGCAATATCTGTAAATCAGAGGAGGCAAGGCACAAAGAAAGCACTCAGAGAGCTCAGACCTCCACCAAGCAGCTCATTCCTAAATCATGGATTTACACCGTCCACTTTCATTTTACAGATGACCTGCAATAACTCTGTCCTCTTTCTCTCCGTGTAAGTTTACACATTTTACTCATGCCTCCTCTCTATTCACTTGTTCACATGTGCATGCATGTGTTTCAGTATGTACACCAGCCAGTAGCCACCAATGTGTCTCTTGTCTCCTACCATGTAGTCAGGGTATAAGTATTACAGGTCATGTGGACAGGTGAGGCTGCACATGTGACCGAAGTGTTAACCAGTCTATGCCACAGCCAAGGGAAACCTTTCTGCCATTGATAGGAAACTAATAGAGTTTAAACTTGTACTATTATTATCCAAAAAGTCACAAATTAGATGCCAGATTTGCTCTATTACAGATTACCTTTATGACATGTCACTGCTTAGAATAAAGGATTTAATCCGTATTCAGCCTTTCCGTTTGTATGGCAATGTATTTGATAAAATGCAAATCCTCTCAACATGTGCACATGCCCTTCTTTGTGCACGTGTCTCAGCCTACATGACAAAATGCCTTCTGTTTTGTCTCGGTCACACCTTCAAAGATAATAAGCTGGTTTCCAGGCATCTGGCTATCAATGTAGTTAAACTTGGTCCTGTAATGAGCATTGGCTGCTTTTGTGTGATACTATATACAAAACTGCAATTAAAGGATCAGGCTCGTAATTATGCTAACAGGCATTGTTGCCCTTTAATGCATCTTGCACTCTCTGGAGATTTGTGCTATTTGTATTGATAAGAGGGCAGCATAAAGCAGAATGTCCTTCTCTCCCTAGAGTGCGTCTGCAGGACATGTTATTCCTCTTGTCCCTTCTAGCACATTCAGTTTCTTGGTTTAACACTGGCAGCCTGTCACACTGGCTATTGATCATTGAGGACTTCTTATCCTACTGAAACAATTAATGTGGAGCTTAAAGTCAGTCTTAATTGGGTTGGTACCACTTAATTGCATTCATTGTGAATCACCAGGCAAGAATCAAGACAGAGAGATATTCAGAATCTGAAATGAAAATGAAGCAGCGACTGATTGTTGCACGCCTTCTATTTTTGTCTGATTGCTCTGACAAACACGATCCCAGTCCAGCAGACACTCAAAGTTTTTATTTTTATTTTTTCCAGAAATGGTACAGGTAAGAATTAAGGGTGTTAGTTTAGTGTTCAGTACATTCATTAAGACAAATTGTTGTACTTATTTGAGAACAAGTCATTGTTCATCAAAGCTTTATTGTCTGAGTTTATCAGGTTAGTTCATAGTTTTACGGCTGATCTCGGTCTCTGTCTCTCTCTCTCTTCCAATCGGTCAGTGCAGGAGGCCGCCTTCTTCGAGTCTAGGATCTCCTTGACGTTTCTAACTCTAACTCTAACTCTTTCCTAATGCTTGCTCATGGTATATTTTTAATAATAACAATAATGCATTGGTTTTTATATAGCGCTTTTCTAGCCCCTCAGATACGCTTAGCATTGTGCATTATTCATTCACATCATACTTGGTGGGGTAAGCTACTATTGTAGCCACAGCTGTCCTGGGCGAGACTGACAGAAGCGAGGCTGCACAACAGTGCACACATGTGCTGGATCTGGGATTCAAACCTCTCGATCATAGGACGACCTTCTCAACCACCTGTGTCGCCGGCGCCCCCTATTGGTTACTTTTTGGGACTCACCAATAAAGCATATTAACAAGATCTTTTCTTTTTAGAAAGTGACTTGAGATAACTTCTCTTGATTTTATGCTATGCAAATAGAACTGGCCTGACTAGAATCAGAGCTCACCCACCATTTCACTTTCTTTATTGCGTAACTTCAGTTTCAGACGCGACACCTGATATTCTCCTGGGTCTGTGCTGCATTGAGCTGTAAGACCTCCATCTGTCAGAGGCCACCAGTGGCTAATCTCCCCCGGCATACTAGAAACTGATCCCAGTCGCCTCCGATGTGAATTATTCATTATTCACACACAGACTTTAGCTCACACTGAACCCGATTTGGTCAGAGGAACATGTCCTGTTCTGCAAGACAAACAGGAAGGCTTATTTAAGTGTGAGGTAGTAGTTCTGGCTATCCGTGTCTCACTGCACCTCTTTACTCCCTTTGATAATTCACACCTTCTGCTCATCCTTTGTGCTGTTCAGATAACTAAGTAGTGAAATGGGCTGTGAAAAATAATCATCAATGGAGCTGGCCTGCTGACAAGAAAGGAGCATTTTCTCTTCTGTTCCCAAGAAAAGGAACATCTATTCCCGCGCTGTGCGATTCATTGCACTCTTCACTCATTACACAACTCTAAAGCGTTGATGTTCTCTGCATTTTAATTCACATTATTCATGCTTTTCTATTTGGTTCTTCTTTAATACTACTACTATCATTACACTGCTAGCATTACTACTACTACAAGTATTACTGCTACTACTTGGACTAATACTGCTCTGATACTAGTACTACCACTAATACTACTACTGTTACAAGTATGTACTACTACTAGTATTAATGTTACTAATAGTGGGGATATGTCAACTAGAACTGCTACTAGTACTACTTTGGATAACTGGAAATTACCACAACTAGTATTACTGCTAGTACTACTCCTGCTCCTAATACTTAATATGACCACTTGTATTACGAGTACTGTTACTAATACGGCTACCAGTATTCTACAGCTACTATTACTACTGCTACTTGTACTACCGCTACTACTAGCCATTGTTAGTGGTACTACTTCTAATACTGCTGCTATCACTGCTACAACTAGTGCTACTTATTACTATTAACAATTTGACTACTACTTCTACTACACTACACTATATTATGGGAACTTCCATGTACCCTATAACTTTAGACATTTTGTTGTTTGTTGTTATGAGGATGTCATCATGTAATTTGAACCGAAACATTTGAGTCTTTATTCATGAAGCATAAATCTTGACATTGCCGTCCCATAATGTTAAAGATCCCAGGTTTCTGGATTCATCATAGTACCAGCCAAATCCCCTTATTATTGAGTTGCTTTGGCTTCCTGTGTCCCTGGATTCAGTGCTTCATGACGAATTCTACACAAACATACATTTTTCTCCATCATATTTTGAGCAGATTCGATAGCTGCTGATTGAATAGTGGCGTTAAGGGCATTATAGAGCAACAATTTGCTTTTCCCATTTTGCTGCTGCTGTTCTTTCTTACCCACAACAAAAGGAGCAATTTAAAATGATAATGAAGCCTTTATTGTCTTCTGGGAATGGGAAATGTGGCTTGTGGCACGCATTGGCTCGTAAATCTCTGGATGTCACCCGCAGCGTGGAGATGGATCTCCTCTCCTGTGGGTGTCTCCAGCCTCATAGAGCGCAGCTTCAGCAGACTAATGATCATGGATAGCCTTGAGAATAGTAAACAAGTGACTAATTAATTGGGCCTCTGCTTCAATTATTTTAGCTGTGGAATACAAACATTCCAGCTATGGAACATTTCTGATCACTTCTCATATTTTGTTCAATGTTTTATCTAACATACTCTCCACAAATGATGGGATCCTCTGTATGAAGAATGGCCTGCCCTAGTATGTTCTGTTCTTCTAATTGAATAGAAAATACTTTCCAAGTTCCGCTACTTAATTATATTACAAGAGCAGTTCTGGAAAATAAACTTACCCTATTTAGAAAAACAGCCAATCTCAGAAAACAGCCAACATTCTTTTCAAAGGCAGCGCTTGTTACCAGATTAAAGAAGAAATTAAATATTTGATCTGCTAAAAGTTTCTTGAAGTTATTTGGTATATCACTCAAACACAGTAACTTTGAAACAGTTAACAGACTGATCAAAACGCAAATCGCGTTAAATGTCTGTGAAAAGACTGTGTTGATCCTTGTGTGCCAAAAATAAAAAAAAAACAGACTGTTCCTTGTGCCTGCATGAGTGCACAGAAACATGAGTAAACACACATTTGATATCGGTGTCTTGCCTCCCTTAACTGGTAATTGACAGGCTCTGGATGCAGCGGCTTGTTTTTAGGGTCATGAAGTGTATTTTGTAAAGTCTAATTCTGCTTTATTTTACTGTGATATAAAAAAAAAAGACTGAAGTGCTTGTATTCTCCTTCCTGGCACCTGATTTCACTGAATCATTGCGTGGTCGGTGGATTATCGGTGCGTCGGCAAGTCCTCGGTATCAGTGAAAGCCTCATTCAACATTTAAATGGCCGAGACTTCACTGAAAGCATCTCCAACAATCACTGTTTGGTTCAACTCTTTTGCGACACTGTGAAAGCCTTTGCATGCCGGCACGGTGAGTTGGATTGAACAGTCATTCGCTGCTGGCTTGGCTGAAACAGATGTTCAGAGTTGACCTCTCTGCACTGCCTTGGAAATGTTATGTCTTCAGCGCTGATTGAAAGAGAATGTGAGCCCTTTCAGATCATTTTTCTGCTTTATGGCTTAACTCTCCGGAAAGTGAGCAATACTCTGTCATATGGATGTAATAACTCTAAATATTCTTTTCTTGTAGAAAAAGCAGCTGGTCCATTGTAAATATTTTACAGGTTGCCTGATACAAAGAAATAGTGTTGAAAGAAAGAATGATCGAAATGCAGGCTTGTCTTCAAACCTCTCATGTCAATTTTGGCACAAATAAGACACTGTACTATGAGTGTGTTTGTCCCCCTAACATTATTATACCCTTATAAATGCATGCACAGTGTTAGAAAGATATTGCACTATTTGTCAAATGTTTCATATCCATTATTTATTTGAGCAGACAGTGGGCTGTAAATCTCATTCTACATCTACATCGCTGTTTAATAATGAGACATCTCATACTGCATTTGCATGTTATAAGCCTTTTTTTCCCTTTTATTTCACTCATTATTTATTTGCCATTTCACAGCAAACATTTAAACTTGTGATCAAACTTTAGGGATGCAAAGATCTACCTACAAATCTCGTCAGTTTGCAGTTTTACAAGAGTTTTCTCCTCCTTTTGATTATCCCTATTCCGATGAGCCATGAAGGAGCATGTGTTTCATTTAACAACATACTTTTTTTAGTCACAACGATCCTCTGTGGCGGGAAGCCAGCAATTTTATAGCTTATACTGCTCTGTGCAAAAGCACTGCAACATCAAAACCACAGCAGACAAGCTATGTATATGAAGTGGATCCAGCAATGCCCTAATGATAAAATCATAAATCCCCTCAAGCTTTTAGATAGCCTAGTTAAGCAGCAGTTTGAATTCATTGTGTCTTGGGACCAATCCCTCATCATCCCACCTTGTTGCATCGCTATTATACTGAAGACTCCCTTGTTCACTGCGAGTTAAACATATCGTAAGACAGCGAGTATTTTGTGATCTCCTGGAGATTCAGAGAGGTTTCGATGTGTCCTTGGTGTAGCACAATGCTCAACAAAGCAGCCACAACAAGCATTTTTGAATATGTATGCTTTCCTGTTGGGATTACTCAACAGGAAAGCGACTAAAACATATTCCTCCGGGGATGTGTGTGTTCTGGATCAGAACCAGTAGCTGTAGGAGACGCAGAACACAAAGGTGAAGCCTGACTATAGCAAAGTATTGTTTTGTAGCAGGTATCTTGCTTTTCAGTTCTTGGTAAACACCGTCTTGACTGCTGAATGTTTCTGATGGATGAAGAACAGACGCCTCGGTTTCTCTCCTGCTTCTTCGCTTTTTTTGTGTGAGTGCTTTTTTTCATGAGAGTGTGGGAGCCATGTTTGTTATGCAAATAAAGACGCTTCAAAGAATGAAGCATTAGCATTTTTAATGGAAGAAATGTTACATTGTGCAGCCGATTTGAAAATGTATTTATTTTTTGCATATTATCAGATTTGCTTGTGAATCTGCCTCGTGCAGTAAGTGACTTTATTAAGTGTAAATACATGACCTTGTTAACGCTTATCTCGTTCTTTGCTCATGCTTGAGCATTAGTGAAGCAGAGATAATCAGCCATGTCTGATTTGGAAGCTCAGAGATTGATTGGTACTCAGAGTTTTTATTCAGTGTATTTGCACCTCCGGCCATGTTCCTCTATGCTGTGGCGATTCTACAGCACAGGCTTAGTATTCTTATTCAGTTCTCCTTTAAAGCCGTTGATTCAGGGAAGTGACTGCTTCAGTTTGTTTATTTATGAAAAAAAAAACATTATATGTTTCCTTTGATACCAGTCTAGTGCATCCATTGTTCAAACGTTTTCTATAAATGTCAACGTTGTGTGAATAGTGTGTATACTTGTACTGCATGTAATAATATCCCGCTAATCTCTGCAGCTGTTTCCTCCCCATCCAACGTCAATTATCCAAATAACTTAAATATTAATAGTAACTGCTCAATCCTGCGTGAAATATTGTCCATTGATAGCAACACCTTGTCCCTCTGTGCTGAACAGATGCTGATGTTTCATTGATTATAAGTGGTATTGCAGTAATTGAGATGCTGTCCCACCGCTATGCCCATGCTGAGCTTCACAGCTTCATGGAGTCCACCTCTGTCAGAGAGCTTTGGGCAGTGAGCTGACAGCTCACAGAAAACACACAAGTACAGCAGTATGGGCAAAGAGCACCAATTAGGCTCTTTTGAAACATGCATGATCCCTGACACAAATAAAACACTAACATTTTCTTTCCCGGTTGCTGCTTTCAACAGAAGCCTGGATGCGGCATCCACCTCATTTATGCAGCTACTCCATCTTTTACCTCAACCAGGTGTCTCTGAATGAGTCCCCTCACTTGTGCGCGAGAATGCATTTTGAGAGCGTAATGACAGTTAAGAGCTTCACAAACATATGCAAGGCAATTATGGGCGATCAACATTTGCATAATCTTTATGCCAGATAGTCCTCAAGAACCAATCAGATGTTGTTTTTAAGCATGAGAATTCCATGAATAATTCTTACGAGTAAAATGTATCCATTCTGTGTCAATGATCTCAGTGGCTATTCAGTTATTTATCATTTATGACGGAGCGAGTTAGGAAGGCTCCTTGATTGAACTAATGAATGCAAATGGAGTGCGTGACTAGCATGGGTCAGTAGATGCACGCCCTCCTCCTCCTCATACTTGGTTTCTTTACCAGCAATTCAATAGAAGTCCATAAACAAATGTGGCATGTCATTTACTGTGGCCGTGAGACCATTCGTTTTCATAAAGAAGGGTAGAAATGGGCATTTCTTAGGTTCTCAAGGCACCTGGTTGTGTTTTGACAGTGATGATAAGCGTACATGGCAGCTCCATTACATTCTCAAAACTCGTTTTCTGTTTAATTTAGGTGATGGGAATCCTGTCTGTGTGAGCAACCATTGAGGTTAAACACATGAAAGGCATTTGTGCAGCACCTGTTATACTGCTGGTTTTATTCTGCACCCTTGTGCGCAACATGTTAATGTGTCGTTCACCCACATACACGAAGATCATTTATAGTGATAGAATGCATTTGCACACAATGCAATGCATAGTCTGTTATATCGGTAGAAGGATGATGAGGATGGAGCTGCCAGGGAGCAGGACTAGAGGTTGACTAGGAGAAGATACATGGACGTAGTGAGGGAGGACATGAGAGTAGCTGGTGTTGGGGAGGACGATGCAAAGGACCGGGTGAAGTGGAGAAGGTTGATTTGCTGTGGCGACTCCTCAGGGACAAGCCCAAAGTACAGTAGTAGTAGTAGAAGTAATAGCAATGCGTAGTGTATTCTGTAGCTGTTGATGTAGTTTTCACTGTTGAGAGGGCATACGGAGTATCCATATTTAGAAACGTGAAACAAGTTTCTAATTAAATAGCTGCATGTCAACTACAGATCAATTAGTCATGCATTAGGCAGTGTGTACCAATTACCACATTTAAACCATCATATTTTTAATGTGAAACGGATTTCTGGTGTTCAACATTTCAAACTTGTGTTCACAGTTAATTGTGTTGATATGAAATCTGTGCTGCTGTTGAACACATTATTGATGTATTATTAGTTTTATCCACTGATTTGAATGTTTGACTGACTAAAACCAAAACATCTACCGGCACTGTCTGTTTGAATTATTGGTACCTAATTGTAATAAATTGTATCAGTTATATTCAGATTTATCTATTTATTTTTATTTATTTTACTTTAAATATATTTCATTATATTCTATAGATATTCTTTCATCGTTGATCAGTATTGTGTTGCCCTCTATGTCAGTATGAATTAAAGTGTAAGCAGAGCTGACACTAGCAAAATAATCTTACCCAACAATCAGAGGACGAAGCTGGTTTGGAACTTTAGGAATCCATTACTTTTTGCTGTCATTTTTGTTCTGTTATTGAAACTTTATAACACTCATAGTCTCATATAGCATGTTACAATGAAAAATATATTTACCATTGTTATCATATCTGATATGAGTGAGTGATATGAGTTTAAATCTGCAAAGATTACAGCTGAAAAAAATTAAGATGACTGCAAACTATGATCTTCAAAATGCCAAGAAGTGCAAAAGTGCTGCTTTAATACGAGCTCTTGGTGTTACAGCTGAGGAATATGATTACACAGCAGCAAGTACTAGGAGGTAGAGGATGCTTGGACTGGGAAACAACTACAAACCTTTCAGTGAACACTGGGGAATTGAGAGAAAATGTCCAGGCAACTCATAGTCTGTCAAAATAATGGATGCTTTTACCCAGTACAGTATATTGTTCTGTATTGATGATTAGCCATTATTCGTTGTGGAAGGTGCAGGAATTTGTTGCCACATCAGTTGCTTGTTACATGTTATATATATATACAATCAAAAGCAAACTAGATTAGTTTGCATATGCTTTTCAGACATCAGCCTCATCACTGGCATTTAGCCTGGTATTAGAAGCATGGGTTGATTGACACAGGCCTCGTTGCAGACTGTAAATTAGTCGTGATATTTCATCCATGAGATAAAGCAGTGTCCTTACCAGTGCCTCACATACTGCAGTAATCGCAGTAATGGCTCTCATTTCTGTTTAGTATGGAAATAGTCATCGTGGGTACAGAGGTATGATCTCCTGTTCTTTGTCTGCATCTCTGATTTAGATCAAAGTCATGATGAAAGCATTAAAAGCTTCGTCTGGTGTCGAAAACATTCAGAGGCATCTTAATGGACTGTATCTTTTTGGTGCGCACAGCAGTGACTGGTTTATTGTTCCTGCATACCATGGAATGGACACATAATGGACAACTCATGGGCGTCTTTCCTTTCTGCACTGCAGTGCTTTTATGAGACATTTTTATGTATTTTGTTGAAACACCCGCTCCTAAATACAAAGACTGATTGACATTATCTCCTGGCAGTGGTTATATGCCTTTTTCCTCCCAAGCTTCCACAGCATTGACAGCACAAAGCACACCCACTCCCTACACACACACACAAAGAACAAAACTGACCACCATCTCCTTTTGCACACGTCCAAATATGAGGCTCTACTGGGGTTGTCAACAATTGCCAACATGGCCTTTTTTCTCCCTCAGCAGTCAGACAGCAGAGCCGCTTCTGACAGCTCTGGTTTTGATATTTATATTTCTGCACAATTTTAATTACTTCTGCTTCAGGTTTCATAACTGTCCATTATTAGCTTACCCACAGTCAAAACAGCTTAATACTGATTTGTTTTTTTATTATTTAATTCATGAATCTCTCTCTCTTTATGTGTCCATGTTGGGGCACGAGTACATCAAGTTCAAACTCAACCATGAACAGTGTGCCATCGACATAACATGCACCGCTTGGTCTTTGGCATTTTCTGTTTTGTTCATTTCCTGTCTCTATCTGGCATGCATAGAGACCGCCGCCACAGCAGGTGAAGTACAGACACAGTTTGGAGCCCTTGTACATCTGATCTTTTCATCTATTATTTATTCATTTATTCAGTATTTATGTTTTTTTTGTCTGGGTCTTTTGGGATTTTGGATATCCGTTATTGCTTTTAGAAATAGATAATCCACAATGAAATTTAGACTGAATGCATAATAAAAATGAGGTAGGAGAAAGGATCTAATATGAAGAAGAGTGGTTCTCTGTCACCTCACAACAAGAATGTTCTGGGTTCAATTCCTTTTTTCTGCAGAGTGTGCATGTTCTCCCCGTGTCTGTGTGGGTTTTCTCTGGAATCTCTGGTTTCTTCCCACCGCCCAAAACACACAATTTAGGCAAATTGATCACTCCAGGTTGTCCATAGGTGTGTGTTGAGTGTCTGGCGATCCATCTGGGGTGTACCAGATAGGTGTAGTCAGCTGGAATAGGCTCCTGCAGCACCCGTGACTCGCAAGGTGGATAAAGCGGCTATAGACGAAACAATTGAGGTCGTATCGTCTCTCAGAAAGTGGGTGGAATTATTTATTTAGCAAATTCATCTGTGATGTATTTTACATTGACCATCCAGAATCTTCCTCTCCATTTGCTGCAGTTTTATCGTGTTGTTATGGTTACACATGTTAATAAGGGGCTTCATGACTCATGCATGACTTTAGAATATTCATTACACTTGAACCAGACAGCATTTAGTAAATGATAACTACTGATAACTATTGCTGTGCACCTAATGGTCCAGTTATCTCACTCTGCTTGGACTGCGTTACCACAGTTGCTACTAGAAACAAGAAAGCAGGTGACAGATTCTGGCCCGGTAGCCTCTACCTTCAGTGATGGGCAAGGACATCGCCTCAAGGCTGATGGATGAAGGACTGATTTATAGCATCTCCAATCACCACTCTGACTCTGACAAGTTCAAGAAAGGACAGGAGAGGCGTGAAGCAAGAAAGGAACAAAACTGAGTTGGGGCATCAGTCGGTGCTTGGCTGTGGAGACTTGAGCTTTTCAAAAACTATTGCCTCTTGAAGAACAAAGATAAGAGGCAGGGACTTGCTGGTTGGAATGCTTCACTAGATATCGCTATAACACAGTGCCCTACCGTTTAATAGCTAAGGGGAGGGCTTCCTCATGTTAACTGACTGGCCATGGTGGAGATAGTGGACCAGGTGAAGTCTATGTTGTTATGATGAGTCAAGTAGAACGAATCAAAAATAAATAAAGCTGATGTTTTCAGCTGTTTTACACAGTT
This sequence comes from Brachionichthys hirsutus, assembly GCF_040956055.1. Taxonomy (NCBI): domain Eukaryota; kingdom Metazoa; phylum Chordata; class Actinopteri; order Lophiiformes; family Brachionichthyidae; genus Brachionichthys; species Brachionichthys hirsutus. The sequence continues at coordinate 5,636,332 of NC_090903.1, forward strand.
ACCATGTGCTTGTTTAGCCAATACTACTACTACTGCACGTTCAGCTTGTCCCGTGAGGGGTCGCCACAGCAAACCAATCTTCTCCACTTCACCCTGCACTCTGCAATGACGACCCTAGGTACTTTACGTCTACTTTAGAAGGTTATTTAGCTAAAAACAATTGGTTAATATATTGTTCCTGCTGAATCCAGGCCGCTGAATCCAGGCCGTATTTTTGTATTTTTTTATGTTTTAAACTAAACATTTTACATGCATTCCCTTTAATTTGAGATGGTTGTGTGGCCAGTGTTAAGAAAATTTAATTTAATTTATTTAGGCCATGGAAAAAATATTATGGAATTTACAAGTAACATTCCTGGCTTCTGATTGGGTGACCAATTGACGCTTGGTCAATTGATCAGTTTGAGTGCTGTCCCTGAAAATAAATAGTTTAACTTCCATTAATATGGTTTATTTGAACCAGTTTGCAACACTGTGTAATTGATGCATTTTATGACGTCTGTTAACAACTCTAGGGCTGCAGCTAGCACAGCAAAGTAACCGTCCACGAGCTCTGCCCTAAAGCTGTCCCCAATCCCACCTCCTCACGCAGACGGGGACTCCAGTGGTGCAGTAGCATCTCAGCCAGCGTTATCGAACTATCCGTAGCCATCATCCCTGTTTGAATAAGCAAGCGTGACCTATTGTCCGACTGCTTCTACCAGCCCACCCTCATGTATAGGTGCGGGCCCCGTTTGGTTGGACTGTGTGCACTTTCGGCATTCGGTGCATGATGTCAACAAATAAAGCCGTCGAACAATGAAAGCTGAATTGAGAAATGGGCTTTAGTCTAAACAAAACAGATTGTTTAATTCAGCACTGTGTTTTCAATAATTGCAGCAAACTGTAATCACAACAAGCCAATTTATGTAGCTTATTGTTTTCTTCTGCCTCTGTTTGGTTGTGATCAATCTTTACACTATATTAAGTGACAACAAACGACACATTAATCACAGCTCAATAGCTTTATAAATCTATGCTGTGAGAAGCCAGTTTCGGGTTCCAATTCATCCAATTCTATTTTAACTCCTGCTTTTGCTGCTTATAAATGAGTTGTCCACTATTATCCGGCAAAATATTTGCAATGTTGTTGTGCTAGTCAAAAGGCCCAATGCAACCTTTCTACAATGAGAGACTCAGAAGGTAGCGTAGCATTAACGAATTATGAGTGAAGAATATGTGTGATTGTAATGCGTGATGTCAATATGCTGTGCTAAATAGAAGAATGGTTTCATTTTATGCGTCCCGTGTGTTTTGAACGAAAACCTTTAAAACAGCATGCATTTCATTTTATGCATAGTTTTGAAATATGATAAGTCTGTCTGTCGGTCAATCAAGATGTGAGGGTTTGTTTTTACACTAAGTTTCCTGACAACCTTGTGGGTGGATGTAATGGGCACTCCGGCCAGGCGTGCATAGCATCATGTCTGCCGTGTCAGAGCACATTGTTTGTGGCAGCTCAGAGACAGAGTCTCAGTTTACCTCCCCTCATGGCTGAACTAAATCTTTTCCCCAACCCTAGGTGACATGCTCTCCTTCAAGCTGAGGCGGACTCCCTTTAGACAACTATCAGTGGAACGTTCAGGTTTTCCACCCGACTACAAAATGTTGAAAGCAGGCAATCTGTTGTCCCGATTGTGTTTCTCGACTCTTCTCCCCCCCAGCCTGTTTACCTTGCATTTGACCTGTGAAATTCCTCCAATGCTAATATAGAGTTTCCCATGGAAGTAATTCACTTTTCATTTAAATTCACGTTTGATGCCACTTAAACTGCAACTCTATCCAGAAAGTTTCCACCAGGAATATTGGTAAAAGTCTCAGGCTGGTAGCAGGGATCAGGATGAGGAGAACAAGATGGCTCCCTTGATCATCCACAGCTTCCTGCAGACAGCAGCACTCTTTTTTTCTGCAGTTATAGCACAAGGAATGTAAGTAAAGCCATTTCCTCATTCAAAGACAACTAAAGCAGAAATATTAAAGATTCATTAACCACTGTCAACTTGCATCTTATTTTAGAGTGGCACTCTGATGTTTCCTGTCCTCAACTGAATTCATATGCTCTCTTGTTCATCAGCATCACAGATTGAAGTGCATACCCCACAGCATCTCACTGAGAGCCACATCTGTGGGACACTGTGATAATCAGCTAAACTTAATTTAGCACATAAGGTTCGTTTACAGTTTATGACTGATATATAATTCAGTGTAACTTTAAAATCAGGGATTAAGTGGTACTTTTTGTGTTTTGAGAGAATAAATTAATTCTAAAGCAGTGAAGTTGCACATTACTTTGATAAGAGGTTGTCTTTGAACTCTGCTTTCTCAAAGCATTAATTTGTCTTTTCTTCAGCTTTTTGCCCTCACATGGGAAATCAATCGGTTCTTTTTTAATATTATTACAGTTGTGTAAATCAGTGTCCTTTTTGTCAGACTTTGTGTCCCTATCGGTAATAATCAAAAAACCATTCAGTGTTTTTTATGAAACTTTTCCAGTACATCAGAGGGGGCACTTGATTTTGTTGGTGTTTTAAATGTTTCATTTCTTGTTTAGGGGAAAACTATTATTGTTTTTTTTTTTGTGTTGAGGGTCAGTCTGGGGTTTAACTGATGGCTGGATGGATGGATGGACAGACAGAGAGACAGACAGACAGATTGCACCCATAGACCAGGCATGGTGGTAAATGAATATTTTTATTTTAAACAACACATTTTTATATTTATTTTTAAGCAGTTGCTGAACTGAAATAATATTCATGTTCTTTCCTCCTCTATATTCTGTGGAAGGCACAGGCCTCCTCATCACCTCAGTCAGAGACTGCTATGACACAATGTGCGAAAGGAAACATGGAAAAACTCTTGTGGGTAGAGCATCCCATCAGCTGTTCCCTGTCATCCAATCCATTTGCATTTGGACCCTCTCGGTTGTGCAGGAGAACTCTCTCTGCATTATTTACAAGATGGGCAATCATTTAGAAATCCCTCTCTGTTTGGTCCAGCAGAGGAGCACGGGTCTAAAAATATCACTGTAACAATGTGTGATTGTCTGTGTCATATCAGTGGCACCCATATATGTGTGCATTTTTCGCAGAAGCCATATTTTAGTATGAAGTTATCAAATGGATAAATGCCTGTGTGTTGAATGCAAAATGATGCATCTTGTATAGGATCCTGTTGTCCGCCGCTCTACTGCAGCACCTTATTTGATCGACAGAAAGACAATTATCCGTGAAACGAATTGTCAAAATCGCTGATGGAGATCGATAGAATCATTTGTGCCAGGTCAGCATTATCACCATCGATCATAATCAGTCTTCTCTAATGTATAACAAAGCTGAAGAATGTTGTGCAAAATGATTTAGAAAAAAAAAGTATCCCCACACATGAATCTCAGGATCTGCTTTTTCCCCTCAAGGATGTATTATCCTCATCAGTGTCATCATCACAAAGCCATTTTCTAAAATATTTAAATCGACTTGCGTTGCAAATATTTATAACTTGGCAGAGGAGGGTGCACAAGTCACCCAAAATTTATGATGTCTCCCACTTTGTAAGTCATTAACATAAAAATACTCCAAACCAGACCCCTCATAAATTAGAGCTGTGTGAGCTGGAAGAGTTTAAGTGAAGAGCTGCTGGTGTCATGTGTCATGAAATCATTCCAGCTTTCACACAGATTCACATTCATAATTTAGCATTAAAAATCAGATACATGAAGGGTTGCTTTACATTTGAATCATTGTGAGCATTTCAATTTTAAGAGTTAATCTTAATAACTAGTTTCAATATAATTATAAGTTATCCCCCCCCTTTTTTTTTTTTGTGGCGCCCACTGGAGAACACGGCACCCTTAGCGTTTGCCTATATTGCCTATTGGAAGGGAGCTGGAGCTGCAGTCTCCTACATCAATGTGTGAAAATAAGGGTTGAAAATGCAAAGAAAAACATAAGCGGGTATGCAAGAAGGAATGGGAGAGAAAAATGAGCAACAGTTACAGAGACTGTTGACGTAAACATCATTATGACTCCTTGAGCTCTGGCCTTGTGAACTGCTCCAAAGCGTTTGTGCAGATGGTTGCTGCTGTAGTGTATAGAAAATTTAATTATGGTGCTCAAACTTTGCCAAGCAGTTTCCCACGCAGTGCACAGCCTTGATGGAGGAGGACCTAGGAGAACATGCCAAAATTCACAAATTTTCTGGTTTGCAATGCTTACCAGCCTGAGCACAATGATGGTGTAAATTAATATGTTTTACTATAAAGTCATTAACAGCATTGTGGGCTAAACAAGTTCATTTCTTTTTCTCTTTGTCCTCTGCTGCTCTAGTTTGTAGATAGGAATTTGCACAGGGTTCATCGACATGGCTTCCAGCCCCACAGAAACACATGCACATTCAAATTTCCCAAACAGATGTTGGTAAGAGAAAATGCTATATTATCTTATCACAAAAAATGACAGCGATTCTCAGAAGGGTTATAGAGCAGGCGCAGTGAGAGTGATGCCCTCAGAGCAGGAACGGCTTTGGTGTCGTTGTCAGAAGTTATTTCATAGAAGTGGGAAAAGATAAATATTATTTAGAGAAACAGGCTATATCTATCTGAATTCTAAAAAATAAAATGACTGAGCTGATGCTGTCTTCATCAGATTACTTTTTGGACCTCACTAAGAGTTTCCCCAATTGACCCTTACCATTTTAACACTCCTCTAGCCCATCGGCATGGGTGGGCCCGTTTAATGTGTCTTGCTAATTAACGCCGACGTTTCATGGCTCTGTGCAACATTTCGGGTGCATCTCGGTGCTTCTTACTTACCCCTTGGCCACCACGCAGATGGTCAGTTATTAGGAATAATTAAAACTCCATCATTCATCATGGTTTGTAATTGTATTTAATTTGAAATGTATCAATGATTAAAAGCTGAGGCTGCATGCTGTGAATTTTAATAGGCCTGGGAACTGACAGAGGGATGGAGAGTGACAGAGGAAGCATCTCGTAGGGCTCTTGCCGGTAGCCTGGCCTCTGTTAAAAATACAGCAATGCGTGTTAGTTAAAGCTCACTTCATCACATCTTATTTTTGTATAGCTCATTTTGGAATTGTCAACAGAGCTGGTGTAATATGCAGCCGCACTCCGTGAAACGACAAAATGGCGCCTTTGTTGTGGACGGCTTCTTGAGGGAGCTGAGAAACCTTAAAGAGAATAAAGTGGGTCAGCCGGCTGACATAGGGTGCCTGTGGGCATGTTCTTTATGCTTTGCACACAGAAGCCTCGCACAGGAAGGAAACATAGTTAGCAGTGGTAACAGCTTGTAATGAGAGGAAAACAACCTGGAGGCATTTATTTGATCATCTGAGTGTTTCTTGTCCATCACGTCACAGAGCAAAAGAGATATGGGAGTCGATGCTGAGTCTATGATATTGTGCATTAGTTTTACAAGGATAGGCTTGTTTCACAGCAAATATTCAGACTTACGATTGTAGATAAACAGACCATTGTTTAATTAAAATAATTAGGATTAGGTTGTATTTAGTGTGGCAGCAGTTTGCTAATGAGCCGGCAGCTTTAAGCGCTGTGGGCTGACTGAGTCCTGAAGTAAAGAGAAACATCTTTGGTATCCTTGGTAACCCGTGTGTTCACCCTATGACTTCAGAATATCAGAATGGCTGCTGTGAGCAGAACATAAATTTACGTTTGGATCTTTTTTCTTAATCATTCTTCAACTTCAGTTTTCTGGTCATGTGCACCCTGGATGTTGTTGTTGATTTTCCATGCAAATTTTATTTTCAGCAGTATTGGGCCGAGGCGTCAGCGCTTGACAGTCCTGCTCTGTTACTCTGGGGGGGCTGGGGACGTCTGATTTGACCTTGCGATGTGGCTGTTTTACATGCAGCCTTTTCGGTTGAATAAAGCATTTCTATTGGAATAAAATATGAGAAACAGTCATCAAACTAACTACCTTAAGTTGTGAAAGCAGCAAATCAAAGTATTAAATATTCTACAGCACAATATGCCGTGTTCCGGCTGTCAGCAGGACAAATCAGGAACAGTCCTCATTCTAAGAGGAGGCAGATTGACAGCTACTGTTAATGACAAGAAATCTTTCCTACTGCTGAGGCACTTGTCCATTGATTTGTTGCCAGGAATACTATAAAGGAATCTGCAAAATCCTGATCTTATTGTTGACCGCATGCTATGAGTGACAGTCAATTAAAACAGGAGCGGGATCCTATCTAAATGAAGGCTGCGTGTGCCAGAGCTGCCAGAGTCTCCAGAGCTAACAACTAAACGCATACCTGGAATCACTCCGAAAATATTCAAAGGAAAGAGCTTTTATTTAATTCCTCAGTTGCTGAAATGTGGGAATTTTGAATGTTAATTCTCTTAATTTTCCATTAATATATTTGTCTAGACAAATTTTCCACCAGAGGATTTGCACAGAAACATTCCTTTAATCACACTAATTTTCTCCTGTTTTTAAACCATGATAAATCTTGATTAGTCTAAATTGTATTTTATTGTGCTGCGCGGTCACGCTGTAGTGAAGCTTTTGATACCGGGATGGCCGGGATTGATCTCATGTTTTCACACATGACCAAATCAAATCTGTCTCCTCGTAATTTCCTTTTGTTTTGGAGTATTTTTGTAGTTTTGTAGGCATCGATAGAAGTATATGTAAAAATTATACAGCAGTTAGCATTCCCAAACTTACAGTTTGGTATACTTTCACCCTTGTGGATTTCTGAGAGAAAAGGCAGACGTAAAGCAGCCTTCCTCTCGTCTTCGATATCTCTAACAGCCACATGTTTGAATTGAAAATTATTCTTTTTTTTCCCCCTCTTTCAAAACACTTCCTTCTGAAAAGCAGCAATCCCCTTGACAGCCTACTTCTCCACAGTACACCACTCATTCCTTTGTGCATCTCTAAGAGTTTGTGAGTCCGTGTGTCTTTGATCTGCCCTGCCGGAGAAGATGTTGCCGCGGTTTAGTGGGGAGATGCTGGTGTTCGCTGTTGGGCTTAGATATCGCCTCTTGCGTGCTCCACGTTGAGCGGCTCTACGTGCCTCCGTGCCGCGGTCAGCTTTTTTCAAGCATGCCTCCAAATTCGGTCGACTAGCTTGTTCTATTTAAAGAAAAATAGGCTTCAAACACAGACAGGCATATTACAGGAATAAAATGATTCAACACAAAGTAATAGCCTCTGGCGATTGAAAAGTGATGAGCCCTTACCAGAGGGCTCTGCTAGGATGCCGGTCAGTGAGCTTTGAGGAGACACAAACAGACACGCACATGCATGCATACACACCGCTCATTACCTCCTGGAAAGGGGTTATGCTGTTCATGGTGTGTGTGTGTGTGTTTGTTTGTTTGTTTGTTTGTTTGTTTTTAGCAGGATTACAGAAAAATTGCTGAATGGATCTTGATGATTTTTTTTTCTTGGCCTAACTTACATCCCATTAAAGTTTGGAAGCAATTCGGATATTTGCCTGGATACAAAAAATCTTGATTTACTTATAATGGAGGCTTTAAAAAAATCATAATCATATCATATCACCAAGAATCACAGTCATAAAGGGATCTGATATGCACTATCATGGAAAATGCCTTCTGGATCAGATCCAGAACGAGGTCAGGGAAAAATATAAAATTATATTTAAAAACGGAAACAATTAAATTTGAGCATTGAAAGCACTCCGATTCACTTTTACCTTTCATGGTTGGTGTATAAAGATATCAACAACAGTTTAGAACCTTTTGGTGATAATCCAGATCACCATGTGGACAGTGTAAATCTAATTATGAGGGGAATGAGCTGTTTGGCGGAGGTCTGCTCTCTCTGGGTGCTTTTCTAGTTTGTGTTTGAATTCATACTTTATCTATTTATAAATTGTATTCCGCAGTAATTTAGAAATAAATTAATTTAGTGTTTGTTTAGCTGCATGTATTTATGTGACATAATCAATAAACTGATTTAAAAACTCATGGTTTTGTAAGAAAACTCTGTTTGATGCCCGTGAAGGTGTGCACATACTTCCTAGTGGGCGTGCAGAGACGGATTGAAAAGAACAACAGCGGCTCTTGAAGCTAGGCCATCATGGTGCATTCAGTTTCCGCCTTCTTGATTCGACTGCAGCTTCCAGTGTGCTGTTATTTGAATGTGACCCTTTCATCCAGTTGTTCACAGTAGTTGTAACTGCAGTGATCTTCATTGACGATTTCCACTCTACATCGCACCATGTGACCTTTGAATGACCCAAGTACAAGTGAACATAAAGGGCAGAGCACAACAAATGAGATATAGATTCTTTGCAAATGTCCAGTGCGAGGCATGGATTATTGTGGCCCTTTGGATCATGCTGTTACAGTTCCCATGTCCAGGGAAGATTACTAACCACCAGCGAATGTGACCTTCACCAGGATTACAGAATGAGGCGATCAATTCCAACAGTTTGACAAGCCAGTTGGCTTATCATGATAAATACTTCTGTCAACAGTGAGAATGGTGGGAGCTCAAAAACTCTTATTACAGTCAAATCAAGGTACCTTTCAGCCTGCCAGTGAGTAAATAAGATTTGACTCCATGTAAACAGCTCCCACATTTGACCCTGCAACTACCGCTATCAATTAGTGGAGATTCTTATCCCTTACTTTTACTGCTGCTAATATACATCTGTGTATCCACTCCTGATGCTGCTGTTTTGTGATGTGTCTGTACTTGTATGTTTTTTGTATTTAGTCATTACTGTTACATTTAGCACGACTTCACCAAGAAACATTCCTAGTGAACCCTCATTGATAATGACAATAAACTACTTCTGATTCTGATTCTGATTACGTGAGATGCTTTTCTGCTTTCTGTGTGGTAAAGATAAGAAGACAAGGTGTAGAAAAGGGCGTTTGTGCTCATTTTTTGCTGTGATAATCATTGCAAAGAAGCCTCAGTAGTTAAAGCGTGCCCATCTGGTGAAGAAACTGGGACAAAGTGTACTATAGAGAGAACAGAGGACAACTCTCCTGGCCTTTAGGGCTGAGGAGAGCCAAGTGCTCTGCAATGGTAAGGTGAATACTTTTGTTATTTGTTTGTATTTATTTTTAGATATTCCTCTGGAGTGCATGTGTGCTTGCAAAGGTCATTAATTTAAGTGTCATCTGTCACTTGTTGATTTATGTTTGGAGTGTGAAGAGACATCCCACAACTCTGCGATAGATGCTGATATCCTTTTTGAAAGGCAGAACAGGGCCTTGGTGGACGTCAGCAGCTTCCGATACTAATGACCAATGCATCAGAGCAGGACTCCTTAAATTGGCTTTCAACTTCTTCCCAGTCCTAAACTCGTTTTCTTGCCATGATTTCCCCGCTCAGTCCCCCAGGCTATCCATGCGAAACCGTTCAGGGCATCATTATTCTCATATCTCTCATCTAGAGACAAGATCAATAAATCTATCCTGCTCTGACTGAACTCTGATGTCCACCAGGCTCTTATTTTTCCTCTTGTCAATCCACACGGACACTTATCTGCTGGAACACGCTGACACATTGTGCGACGCCTTGGCGCATGTTCATTAAGTTGTTTCTCAATGAGAAGCAGGGATCAATAGCAGACCCTGGGGATTCATGCATCTGTGCTGATTTCTCTTAAGGATTAGCATGCCGGAAGACACTGATAATATAAAGACGTCAATTAGCAGCTCTCCTAAAATATAAATGATTGTGCAGGTAAAAGCAAAAATTGCTGTTGGACTTATTCCAATGCGATTAAAAGCTTCTCATTGGAAGCTGCGTGCGGATAGTGCTATATGATTGTGCTATGATTATAATTTTACATTTACAATTTTGAAGGTGTTTGTATCAATCAATGGATATCTGTAATAAAACAAATGAGATTGCCTTTTATAAATAGAACAATCCTATCAAAACCACATCTCACATGTGTTGCATCTGGCTTGTTGTAAAATCACAAATAACGTAACGTTTGTCAACACAAAAATAGAGTGCAGACCTAATTCATAGTGTTATTTTATTTTATTTTACTACAAATTGTTTCCTTTCAAACTCATCCTTGTGGAGCTACATTCAAGGTTGTTGGGTTAAATATGCTATTTTCTGTCAAATGGGGAAGTGCAAGCATACGGTAGGCACATGCGTGTTTTCTGTTTACAGTGTAGCCTATAGATTTCCATGCACGAAGAATATTGTTCATCAAAGGAACCTCTATTACAGCCTCATTGCATCAGCCTGAGGATGCACTTCTCTTAACCACCCACACATTTATGCTCGGTTCCCAAACCTCAGAGATAGAATATTGCATTCCGTCATTCTACTTTGAAAGACGCACGCTGTAATTTAACACAGCATGGCTCATAATTTAAAATCTAATGGAAAAATAACTGTCAATGATTTAATGGATGAAGCAACAAGGTAATTCTTCCATACCATAGGCTTTATAATTACTGTCATGGAACATGAGCAGTGTCTATTTCCATATTCAAAGGTTGAATGCATTTTTAAATCTGGCTACGTTTTACGCCGGATGGTGTTCCTGCCGTAACCCTCTGCATTTATCCGGGCTTGGGACCAGTTGAAGTGAGAAACTGGCAGCGCTACGCTCGTTCCTGCTAACCTCACTGCTTGTGCTACCTATGAGGTTACATTTAACATGTAGTATAGTGTTGCAAATCATTGCATTCAGGACAAGTCAATATAATTCATGACACATTGCATTTATACAACTTAATAATTTGACTGGAAATATGTTTGTTTTGTGGTCTTTTACTAATTAATATTATTATTTCAATTTTGTTTGAAAATGAATAGGAAGGTATCCTTAGTATTGCTTGATATTATCATATCTCAAACTAATATGCTGATGGTATGTGAGGTTAAGAATACCCTCACTCTGGAGCAAAGCCAGTTGCATTATGTATACCATTCAGACTGCATGCTTTTCCATCTGTCAAACGGGTTGAATATGGAACATCCTGCTGGCTTCACAGTCTGACGTGCATTTCATGGCAATGTGAGACGGACGCTTTGAATCTGGTAAAGAACTTTTGACATCTGCCATTCCGCTCACTTTTCCTGCCCCGTGAACACCATGAAGCAAATGTTCAAATTTAATTCACGTTTAAATTCACTAGAGATGGGCTTTAAATGCAGCAGGACTTTCATGTTTTGCTGACCAGATTTGATCTTTTCTGCTCCTCAATTAATCCTGATGATGGATCCCAGAGCGATGGGCCAGGAAGGTGATGATGTATAGCATCAGTGAAGCTGCTGGAACAGATGGGCCTTCAGTACAACATAGTGGAGTGGCGGGGTGGAGACCCACATATTGTTCTTTGTTGCTACATTGGCATGGAACTTCCTAATCTAGTGTAGCTGATGACCAGGGACTCCTTCCTCAGCTGTTCTCTCCCAGGGGCTTATCATTCTCTTCTTCCCCGTATCAATCACTTCAGAGTCAGGCCATTTGTTCATGCTACATAGCCTTACCTTCCATGGTGTCTACAACTGAACTACATTCTGCGGCGTGTGTTGTTCCCCATGAATGCCGTACCTGTCTTCCACAGGGTGAGTTCAAATCTATGTTTCCTACTGAGTAGGATGTCCACCTGGCATAATGGAAATATAGGAAGAAAGAACAGCAGGTGAACAATGAATAGTTCACACTTAATATCAGTCTCACATGTGACCCTGCTAGACAATGAAGATGAAGGAGGACCTTTTGTCTGATCCAGTCTGCTGTGGTCATGTATCCTATTCATCCGGTAATTCGTACATCCTACTTTCTCCTGGCTCAGTTCAGCAGGAACAGGAAATGATCAACCTCCCATTGCTAACCCTGCAGGACGCTGCTGACCACAGCACTCAGCACTAACCGGCATGACAAAGACACCGTTACAAACAGCATATGTGTGACTGATGAAGACCAACTGCCTCGGCTTAAAAAGACACATCAGCATGGGCAACCTTTAAAGCAAGACTGCTGTCATGTGACATCTGAAGGAAAGGCAAGCTGAAAATGCCCCTAATGTAAAGAGTCAAGAGATGAATGGGGGGTTGATTGAATGCTGTCAGAGAAAGAGGGATGAACTGACGGTGTGATCTAAGGCTGCTTTCATAATGGAAAAGCTTGATTTTGTCTTCAGCTGTGATTTGTATGTGTTGCAGAACAAAGAGAGGGTCTGAATATGGGGCTTAACCTTTCCATGAGAAGCTGTGAACTGGTCACCAGGCGCAGATTTATGAGGTCTCATCACAGCTCTTGAGTTGACTTGAGTATAAATGGGGCATTTGGACGTTAGCTTTAGAGGGCCGGCCCGTCGTTACGTAAATAAGTTGCCGGGGCCTAGATGTAATGAAACATATCATTAGTCATTGCTCCTGTGGCAAAAACATAAGGTCTACATTCTGGATGTTTGGCTCTGTTGATGTCTTTATGCTAAAAGTGAAACGGATGCTCAAAGTACTTTGCATTGTACTTTGCACTGGAGTTCCCGTTTCAACCTGGTTCCATTTGCTCTCACAAAAAAATCACAATCTTACTAAAACACACACACACACACGCACACATACACATACACACACATATGTTATATTAGCATCAGTGTAGTATCCTGGCCTCAATCAATGAGGTCTTTTTCTAGAATCACTCAGCGTATTGGAAATGTCAAATCCATCTTGGCGGCCTCTATAATGAATAGAGGGCTGCTGGCTTAAAGTCATTCATTTGGTTTTATTGACCCTTAGATTCCATAAGGAAAATCACACTGAGACTTCAATCACATGTTAATGAAAACACGGTGGACCTTGAACAATATCGCTAGAGGTCTTTCCAGAGGTGTAGCTGCAGATAATAACTGGATATCCAAAAATCACATAAACATTGATATCATGCTCTGACAGGACAAAATTACTTTCATTATCCTCAGTTTCAAGCATTTGTTTTGGATTCCTGCTGTGGTTTAAGTGTTTCACTCGGGCTAAACTTCTGCAGGATCTGATTTTGTACTTTCTCTTTGCTGTGTTAAAAGCCGTAGACACAGTGTGAGTTGTGCTGAAGTACAATATATCTGCCGCAAAAAGAAAAAAGAAAAAGGGAAATAGAAAACGTATTGCGGCTTTACGTGGAATGCAGATATCAGCAGAGTTAAAGTGATATCTTTTGTCCGTGGGTTCTACCCCTCATTTAGTCTAGAAGCTTGATCATCAGCAATTCAAATGTGTGCCTTCCGTCCACTGAGGCATGATTAAAGGTAAATAAACTTAAGTCGCCCCTTGGCCAAGGGATACACATTCTAAAGTGCACAGTTAGACTAGCATATGGTTTAGGCACGTTGAGAAACGAAAATATGTGCACACAATAAGAGACGACTAATTCCATTTGCAGTTGGACGTAACACTTTCCAACAAGAGGCATGGGCAGAGAGAGGTTTGTGCAGCAATAGCCCTGAAGAGAGGCGAGCAAGAGGACTCAAGTTATGCAACTACCAGAAGACAGGAGCAACGCAGGACTCCACATATGTGCATAGCAGCACAGTTATCTGTTAATTTCCCAATTCAGCACAACAAGCTGATTCATTACGCCCCGCAAGAAGACTTCCCTTCTGCTTGACTCATTGCCGTATGTGCTTGTCAATCTGTGAAGCTCCCAGCTGCATGCTGGAGAGGTGGTTTGATATGCCGTATGTGCAGTATGTCGCATCCCGCTTCACTGGGTGCAAATTGCGCTTTTGCTTGATAGAAATGAATGTTGGATTTACTGCTCATCCAGCTATATGTCAGGCTACACAACTATGTTGTCATTTTCCTTTTCAGACGACCCTGTTTTTGGAGCCTGGAGCACTGTGCAGGCTGTCCCTTCAATTTGGTTTTTCAACAATGGAAGGGGAAGCAGGCAGGCCTAATGATGAGAGGAAGGGCTTTATCTAGTAGTATTTCATCCCCCCCATGTAACACACACTGACACACACATCTCTGTGTAGCAGTACAGCGGCACTGGAAAGGCCCTCAAGTGTCAACCTGGTTGTCTCTGAAGTCTGTCTGCAGAGCTGTGTATACTGAATGCAGGTCAACGTGGAGGCTGCAGTGTTGCTCATCACATATGCTCTTCATCAGGCAAAATTAATCTCAGTTGTAAATTACAATTTAAATGCAAGACAGGAACTTTTCCCCTAAAACTGGAGCATTCACTACATACAGCAGATCAACTTTTGAAATGACATATTCTAGTGTATAATGGCCCAAACTGCTTTTTGTCATATTTTAGAAATATTGGCATATAAAGGGTTAGTTAAATTTTGTATTTCCTGCAGAAATAAGGCGCTTTTGCATTAACAGAAAAACCTTTTATTTTGTAAATAATAATTAATTTAGTCAGCAGATCATGAACATTAAACAGGATTTGGTATCTTACGGTATGCAATAAACGAGACACAGCAACATGATTAATCCATATGCTGATCTTGTGTTGCCAGAAGACAATAACTTTTAATACTGTATAGAATGTGTCACATTTGTGGATTTTTTTTCTTCTTTCCATCGCTGAGCTCTTATTTTGATAAATTGAGATCATCCATCTTGTGTAACCACCTTATTCCTAATGTCCATCATTCCTGTGGTATTCATTCCTCTGCAGCTGCTTTAGACAAGTTAACACACGAGAACGTGATAATTCTTTGTTTTATTTTACTGCCACTCTTATTCGTCCAGGCAGCTTGACAGTGTCTTACTGTTAAGATTACAATGCTTCCACTTCCTGACAACAGGATTTTACCCCTATCTGCCCCTGTCCTTAGGTTACGTCTTACTATATTCCATAATGTATCTGTAATGATATATGATGGGCAGGGTAACAAAATGCCATCGAATGTTGGCTTCTATATATATAAAAAAAAGAATGATGGCTGGCAAGGAACTCTTGCTTTATAGAAGTTGCTCTGCTAACCTGTGGACTTGAGTCTTAATATAGTCTAAATATAGGCTCTGGCTGGTAGTATTGTGTGGACCAGAGACAAATGGGGACTGCCGGGAATGTATAATGCTGAGAAAATGTTCCTTTCACCTCGGCTTGCTTTAGCAGCTGACGCTTTGCTGTCCATCATTAAAAGCTGATAGCCTCGCCTTCTTTCCCTGTTTCTGCAGGTGTAATAATATTCACTAATTGTACAGAAATAGTATTTTGAAAATAGGCTACAAAATGGAGTGCCTCGCGGTGTCAACGCTGCTTTTCTGGTAGAGAATGTGAGCTTCCCCACAGATCCACGTCTAATTGGCTTACTCCATAGCTTGTCGATTCCTGTCCTGTGGCTGTTCTTCATTGCCCATTCACACCTTTCCCCAGCATCCCCACAGGTGGAGTGTGAAATCCATTTGTTTCAAGGCAGGAGTCAAAGCGCCCTCTGCTCCTTGACAGACCATTTTGCCTGGTGCTCCAAATAGTTCCTATTGAGCTAAACAGGTATAACTCAACAGTGTAAGTTAAGCTAAGAGCGAGTAATTAGAGGAACTCTAACCTGCACACAAAGCCAGGGCTGCTGCTTAAGTGCGACCACCACCCATTGTCCTAAGTTTTTCTGGCTAGAAGCAGTCAACTAGTTGTCCGACTAAGCATCAGCAGGGGTCATGAATCATGAATTTGCCTCGTGCTGACAGGGTCCAACCAGGCTATTACAAGAGTGACCCCCCTAAGAAGTTAGCAGAGGTTAACCTCCAATTGTTTGCTTTAGCATTTAGCTGCTTTACTACTTGAAGTGGCAGAACTAGGTCTTTACCTAGTAAGGAACACACATCTGCTCTTATGGTTTATGGTTAATGAATGTCATTTAGAAACTACATGCAGGGCTTGCCCTGAGAAATGACCCCACCATCCAGCACCACTGATAACCTACCAGCTGACATTGACTGCAGGTGAACGCCAGCTTTGTTTTTGACTTTATGCAAATTGCCACAGCCATTAGCGTGTTCTGAATCCACTTGGGACTTTCCATCCCTCAGAGGCTCTGTGTTAAGATTTAGTGCCTATTGTCACAAAGTTTACCTCCTGATAGTCCCGGCCAAATGAGAACAGATGAATCCAAAATACTAAATCACAGCAGTTAGGGCACCACCTGTCTCTGGTGTGCCCAGATAATTATCTCGCATCGGAAGTTTCTGATGTCGTCCCACTGCGGTGACATTAACATAGAACAGGAATGGCTCTGCATACATGAGATGAGTCACTTGGCAGATTGCATGCCTGCCTTGACCCCCATGTCCAACACAGATCTAGCGGAAGTTCTCCGGATCATAATGAACCCATAGGATGTTTTCTGGCATCTCCCAAATAAACAAAGGGCTCAAATGTTAGGCTTTGTATAAATTAGCATTAATGACTTCATTATGCTTCCGGACACTGTTCTGTTTTCAAACTCAGCACTTAATTGAAGTTACTGTTCTGTTTAAAAGGTAGCTTGACAAGGTACACCAGTGAACACCTGGCCTAATTTCAGCAGACGTAAAGCATGCATGTTCATGAGCACCCTGAGTCAAACTTATAGTCTGCTTCAACCATGTAATGTATTTAGCTGATTTTAAACAATGTTTTGTGAGGAGATATTTTTTTCCTGTTGACCTCGGTATCGCATTGAGCTTTGATGTGTTGTTTAATATTAATAACTGTCAGTAGCCTGGAGCTCAATTCGTTGTTTGAGGACAGCCTGAGATTGCAGGTTAAATTTGCAAATACAATTTGGAATACATTTTATTCATATTTGAAGGTTGGGCAAAATTACGCATGTGCTGTATTCACTGTTTAACACCCCTACATCCTGCGTGTCATGACTGAAAATATATTTCAGTTCTGGGCACGTAGTTTTGCTGCCTGACAATGTTTTTGGAAAAGCATCAGGAAGTTGTCAATGTGAAATCACAGCAAACCACTTTCTGATGGTGAGATAGCAGAGGTGTGAGGTACAGATGAAACAGCTGATTATATGAAAACCTTTGATCAGAATACACGATTTATAAAATGATTTAGTGAGCCACTGCGCAGTGCACCACAACATCATGTGTCTAAGATAAAGTGACTGAAGGTCTTGTCATAACAGGGAGGTGTACCTTCTAAAATTAACTATTCATGTTGTATAACTGAAATTTCTGTCCTTTGTTCTGATATATTGTAAAATAATGCCTAAAATGTCACCCTGCACACATGCACATATTTAGCTGCTGTCAGCTCATTGTTCCAAAGCACAAAGAATAAAGATAGACTGATACTGTTATTGTAGAAATCTGCAGCGCCACATCAGAGCTGATGATTGATGTGTGTGTTTGTGGAGGGGGTGGGGATTATTACTGTTTACTCTCTATAGAGTTTGATTAAATGAATAATCCAGATACCTTTTTTTTCAGCCTCTTTAGTGTTTCCAGGGCCTGTGTTCTGTCAGATCGGCTGAGGGACTTGGACCTAATAGCCTTTATCGATTTAGGCAGCAGCCTTATGAAAACCTGCTTTTCCCAGGTCTCATTTTAATGTGGCTTTTGCATTTATGTCCACCAAACTGTCAATTGGTTTCTCCCTCTATATGGAGCTTTAGCAGTGAGTTAGTTAATGATATCACCACAGTGTGAAGATTAGAACTCAATGATCTGCCTGTGCCATGGACCTGGGTTCTGGCTGAATATATTAATCATATTTCTTGATAGTGTAGCAGCAAGCTGTAAAAGAAGCCTATATACACACTAAAAGGGGAACAACTGTGCAGATAAGATTATATAAAGAAACCCTATTTTTTTTTCCCCCTGCAATGCTGTATTTAAGGAATTTTGCTCAGCACTAAAAAAATAAAACAATGTTGCACACATATCTTCGCTCATTAATTCTTCAATCATGTCCTTTGTACTTTAGGCTTCAGGATCAAAAGCTTTCAATTATTGTTAGTCTTCTTAAAAACCTGGGTGAACTAATTGAATCCTGTCGTTCGGATATGAAGTTGCATTTTAATATTCAAATCACTCAGCATCCCAGAGGCTTCTCATGTTACTCTTTAACATTAAAGCTGGTCTTTAAAAAAAAAAGAGGCTGAGAATATAAATGCACTACTTTTCAAAGCAAGGGAAGCTCAGACTAACTGAATGGTAGGATTTGTGCTGTGCTGAACAGTCATTGAGGACGTTCTCCCAGAACACAGCCCAAAAATTAAAACCGGCTACTTTACACTTCCAGGACTTGTTCGTCTTTTCTTCTTTTTGTGGTGTGCTGCTGATTTTTTAACTCAAATCATGCTACTTTTAATTGAATAGACTCTCATCTCATTTTCTCCACACACGTGTAGCACTGTGCCTTATCCTGCCTGGTGTCAACATATTTGCTCATTATTGTTTTAAAACTTCTTATAGCTACTGAAATACTGGGGACTAGCTGAGTTAACGTGAAGAAAACTGTTATTAATACAAAGTGCAATTAGCATCACAGCAGTGAATTTATTGATTTTTGGGATTTAAAAAAAATGTTGCTTTAAATTTAATTCAGATTTATATATTTGAAATATGACTAAGACAAAAAATGATCTGGCTAAGTTGAATGAATTTTGCAATGCTTTAAACTGAACTTCTTACACACACAGCTCCTTTCAAGTTGAAGAATCATGAAACCCTTTATACCTTCCGAGGGTCAGGCTCTGTAGCAGTCTGCAGTCAGACTCTGCTAATAGAGGCATGTTTTATCAGAGAACTCCCGTGCTTCCTGCGAGGCATATACGAGAAGCAGTTTTGATGTGGTGTTCTTTTTGGGAAAAATATAAGGCTGGTGGTAGTAATGACATCGCTTGCAGTTCTCTGCAGATGTTGATTGAAGAGTCTATTTTGGCTTCAGGAGTTCTATCAGTGGGACGTCTGAGCCTGGAACAGGTCGCTGTGATCTCTCTGGCACCTACTGGAGCTCACAAACAGACCCCCCAGCCCCCCTCCCTTGCATCCACCACATGTCCTGATAGAACGCGAGTCCCCAAGAGAGGCGGCTTCTCAGCCAGATGGCAGCCAAGGCTGCCTCCTACTGCTGCAGCACCTTCATTAACAAGCTGACAGGCCTGACATGGATAAGAGAGACTTTAGAAGCAACCGTCCTCCTGTAGACACTGATACAACTGCCTTATTGAGCTGGAACACTGCTAATATTTCATTACACTTTCTGAGACTTCTTGACTGTCCATCCTGCCTCACTTTTGCACTGCCCGAGATAAGTTCGGACGATCAATCAATCAAGGAAACATTCCACTTTGATGGTGACAGAAAAACCCAATCTCATGTGTCAGAAGAAATTTGGTTGATAAAGTAGCTATTTCTATTTGCTTCATTGGAAGAACGAGCTGTGTGGCCACTCAGAGTGGATCTGTCTCAAATAATCTGTGATATTTATGTCCACGCATAGATTGATTATATTTCAGACATAACAGAAGAAGTGCTTTAAAAATGTTCCTCACGTCATCCTCAATGAATGACGAGAATAACGGCAGCTTAAACTTCACTGACATTCTAGTGTCAGCACTGAGGGCATGTCATGCTATCGCTGCCACTCGTGGCTACAGTTTTTCAATGTTTTTTTTAAGATGTTTAAATTCCTGCCAGATTGTTTAACAATTTCTGTCTTTGAACTAATCGCTAGTATTTTGCCTTGTTTTGTTCATGTGTATAGTGTGCTGCAGTATTATCAACAAAGAGACTAAACGCTTCACGCCCACGCACCAGGGTGACTTTCTGCCCCTTGTCGTCAGATTCAAAGAATACAACACAGAGGTTGGAAAAAATACAGGAGCAATTTCTCTATTTTTCTTTTTTTTTTAACCATCCCTCTTGTGGTCAACACTAGTGTACAAACAGTATCTGCTAGTGTAAAAAAATATATATAAACCTTTTACCAACAGCAGAAAAAAAAATTGGTAGCTCTTAACAAAATTGTTCTTATTTTAATAAAACATACCGGTATATGACTTTTTTTCTTCTTTCCAGGATCAAGTGATAAAATGTAAGTGCTGCACACTGGCATTAGACATTGTCGATCCTGAATGCTGTCTGGCCATCAAGCACAAACATGGTGGTGGATTGTATTCAGCTGATGGGTTGAGTGCCTCTGAGTCAGAAGGTGAGGATAGTAAGAGGTTTGTCAGGGGGAGAGCTCCTGTAAATAATTTAACTAGCCAGGCAGTGAAGGGTCTCGGCTCCTGCATATAATGGAAGATTCTGAAGGCACAGCAGACTGTTTCTATACTTGTCTGAGACACCTTTCCTCTCATTATTTCTCACGTGCTCAAGCACACATTTTTTTATTATTATTTTATTTTGCCAGTTGCATCTCTAAATTATTATTATAATATGTATTTTATTTTTTTGCTGGGTATGGCTGATCATGTTTTCCATCTTTGAATGACATCTAAATGCTGAATCTTCAAGTTTAAGTTGGCATTCCAAGCACAGAACTGTCAACCTGAAACACAAGCTTGCATTAACTGAATGATGTTCCGCATTTTGTTTGCCACTTTTTTAAAGGTGCATAATTACAGAGGCCTTAATTAGCCAAATAAGTACGGTACTTACAATGTAATAAGCACACTGCTGTAAAGTTGTGGAGTTGCAAGAACCCTATTATTAGACATCTATGACCTGCATTAGTGGAATATTATTCCCATGCTGTCTTGCTTTTATCCCTGCATGTTCATAAAACATATAGTCTTCAGCATCATGTCACAGGCAGCTCTGTGACAAAACCTGTGTTGAAACAGATACATCTATATAGTCCCAGGTCCCTATGATCACTTTCATTTTACTCCAAACCTCTACCCTGCAGCACTCAGGCTCACACGAAGGACACTATCAAAGCATTAGCTACAGAGTAGGAGACAAATGCAAGCACATATATTTAGGAAATGTTCAGAGCTGTGGCAAATTGCTATTGTTACAGTCCCTCTCATTTTAGTCTGCTCTGCTTCACTGTGCCATTGCATTACCCTGGTGGACTTTGATGGTGCAAAGAAAAAGCGGCTGGGGCGAGGATTAGTTCAATGCTGCCAATTAACAGAAGACAGAGACGAGGAACATGCTATCTGCTGCTGGATGTCCTGCAGACCATCAGCATTCTCAGCTGATGTTAGCTACCGCTTGCATTTTGCTATCTCTCCCTGGAATGGACAGGCCTTGCATCTCTTGAGCTTCCGCCTGCACTGGGCATTAGAAATAATAGATTAAGCCCAAATTGGTGGCGGAACATATGCTGGATGTGTGTGTGTGTGTGTATTCAGTCAGACAGTCAGGATTCAGGCAAGTGTCATTCCTGTGGTGAACTGTTTGTGTGGATAGGGGGCAAAAAGTAAATTTTATTACCTCTTTTGATCTTTTTTTTTCTTCCACTTAGACTGTTTCTAAATCACTTGAATAATAATCTGCATGTTAAGTGAAGTTATTCACTCTGAGAATGTATCCACATCATTCTCAAATTTAATATATTTTTACTAGCCTTGGCAATTAGTCCATCTCTTATCAACCTCCCTCACATTTGTTGAAAGGATGATCTATTGACGGCTTGATATCCAATTAAGATAGTGAATTTTATGGGATTTACCAGAACAGTGTTATGTCAGCCTTTCTACAGTGAAGTAAGTGGAAACAGCAGTATGCTGTTGTGTTCTCCTCTGCCTCTTGTCTCCCGCTGCCTGAAAATGGAGCTGGCATTTCCTACCTTTATCCGAACCAGCAACACTGCATTGCCAAAGTTTTCACACAGATTCTAAAAAAGTGTTTGTGGATTAATAAACTGGGTGTAGTTTCCTCAGTTCGTATGCGTGTAGCATATGTTGCGATGAAGGAGGTGCAAATTATAGTAGTTGCTAATAGGTGCCATATTGTTTGGCTAAGTCAAGACTTTAGACTGTTTGTTAATTGGTGTTGAGGCATTTGTCATCTGCTGTGCCAAGAGGACCAATTGATTTCATATAATTAGTGCAAACTCTCTTAGCACCACCTACAGAAGTGATATTTTAAGTTGGAACACAGAACTGCCAGTACCATTCCACCAGTTTCACAGTCTTGACTTGGATTTGTGTTGCAATAAATTCTATGGATGCTGCCCTCCAGAGGCCCTAATCCAGTTACAATGTGTGCACCGCTCATATTTTATCACAGCCAATAGTATCTTCCTCTCCTCAGGCTTTAGACTACACTCTTGAGAAGGGATACCTCGGAGCCTCGCTGTAGTCTTGGATCATGCTGTCCTAATCCATTCCAAAGCGTAACCACTACATCCTTGGAAAACAAAACTTGCCCTTGGCCAGAGCTTGGGGTATCTCACACCTGTCTTCTTAGTATCATCTCCTTTCTTGCACGTATCGAGAGTAGAGAACTTAAATAAGTCTGTTAAATGAAGAGACTCAAGGCGAAGTGTGTTCTCAATAGAACAAATTTTAGGAACACTTCTATAACTAAAATGTGTTATGTTGTCTGCCACACAATTACAACCTATACGTTATGTGACGTAAAAAAATATCAAGCATATATTTACTGTTAAATGAGAACGCTATAATCTTCCACTGCAGTAAAAGTTACTAACTCTGTGTTTATGTATTCAAAGCTGAAATGATTCATGGCCTCAGCATTTAATGTTTTATATATTCTTGAAGTAAATGAATTGCGCTCAGTGATTTTTTTAGTCTTCTTCTTTCCATAACTTCAAACTTTGACCTTTAATACAATAGCGGCGCCTCGAGCCAGATTTTGCATGCAGCAGATTTCTTTCTTTTTTTTGCATTCATTTTACTGTGTGGCTATTATTTTGTCAGTCATTATCTGTTCTCCATTTCTGAATTGTTGATCACACTTCAACATATTTAGCTTTGGATATCCAGTGTTAGTGGAACACAGAAGTCAGTGCACATGGAGTCCCCAGGTCCTATTTAATACCAAGACTGGTTTCAGGTGACAGGAAATTATTGGAAATTAGGGGCAAAACTTCTGACTATTCCCCATCTGTGTTGAATTTAACGCTTATCACAGCGCACGTTGATCTCAGTGTCTGTGCAGGCCAGACATTGTGGGGCAGTTGGTACTCAATCAGCTCATTTTGAGATTTGTTTTCCTCTCGCAGGCATCTGGTGCCAATTTTCAGAAGGGATTGGACCAAAATTGGGTCTGGAATGTGGATCATCATTCAGCACACTTATTTGGCCGGGAAGTACCTAAAAAAACAAATTGTACAGTAAATGCTGTGTTTTATTTTCTTAGCTTGTGTGAAGCAGTGTCTCAATGTTCAGTGTGGTTCACACATCCCCCCGAATAACCAATCACGCCCCAGCTTTCATTTTGTTGTGATGAGCAGGACAACAAATTACCATATAAACAGAAGATTTGTATTCATTGTCAGCAATGTCCGTCCTCTAATTTCTGTTTACCGCCATCATTCATTTGGTCCAATCAACTGTGTTTGGTATAAAACCATGCAGGTACAGTATGTCTCACTTTAGCCGCAGTGTTTCTGTCTGTTACTGTGCTGTTAATGTCTTGAGGAAATCATCCAAGGAACACCTTACATCCTCTCGCTGTCTTTAGTAAGTTGAAGCAATCACTTGTGTTGCCTCCTTGTGGCTACTTTTTATCGATTGACTGTATGATTCCCTGCTCTGCACTCAGAAAATACCTTTGCAAGAAGATACAGATAAACTAAAGCAATGCAACTGCAGCTGAAAAAGATGTGCTCTGAATCTGAAGCATTCCTCTCATCTTCTGTTTTCTGCTCCAGTGGAGTTTCATAATTAGTTTGTCATAGAACGCATTGCTCTTGGGTTTGCTGCTGTTTTATATGCAGATGACTCAAATGATTTGTCTCATGATTTCATTGTAACTGTTTAGTTGACTTTGTGTTGATGTGACAGTGTTGTGGATCAGGAGGTAAGAAAGTCTCAGAGGGAGTGCGAATAAGAGGAAAATATTTACACCAGAGTGATCCCGATGAATTATTCCTTTTTGTGTTCTTGGAAGATAATCCAATTAGGGTATCCAATAACGATTAGCTCGCTGTATATTAATCAGTCGCTGAAACAATGACACCCCATTTCATAGACTGCCAATTCTTCTTGCTTCATTTCTCAGATTGCAAGCGGGACTATTAACATTGATGTTACTGTTCGCATATATTAGCACATATTTATATATATATATTAACTCAACAAATGTCCTTACTTCTACATCCATGATCATGACATGTTATTTCTGAGAATGCGAACCATCTTTCCCCGGGGCATACCCAGAGAAGAATTCATGGGTAGAAATGACCTTTTCTTAATGTTTTAACCATCCCAATGTCCAAAGCATCCAGTTCCATTCCCACATTTAATTGCTGCTGACAGTACTAACAGAAAAGTCCTGTGTAAAGTGGTCTGGCTGCTGTACAAGCGTGTTTGCTAAAGCCTGGCCAGATCTGCGCTGTGGTCCAGAGGAGTCAGCCAAAACCAACAGATGGGTAGAGCAGAGGAAACGCTGCTGCTGTGTTTGTCCCAAACACCATGCTGACCGGGTGACCCTCCTCAGAGACTGACCATTTGGTCCTACATCCACTGGGCCAAATCCAGGAGAGACAGGGAGAGAGAGAAAGTGGGTAATAATGGGCAAGTCATGGTCGATGTTCTCAAGTAGGTCACGTGACTTTGTGGGCGACATCACTCACTGCCCATAACTTTAAGATTACGCAGCCATTTGTGCACACAGACACGCATTCAGACAAACAAGCTTTCAGGAATGGTCCAGCATCTTTAGTGATGTCACAATGCAAATACGGGTGTCTTGGTTTGAGTCAGTCAAAGTATTAGCGTTTACTGTTAGCCTGCAAAAGTCAGCAAGCTGATGTTGATCCAGGAACGTGCTGCCCTCTCTGTGTGCAGGTAAAGCAATGCAGTGTGAAAACAGCTGCCTCCCTTCTCCCTGTAAATAGAACATAATATCTGCTGTTCATTAATGATGCAGGGCTCTGCCCCCCCCCACAGCTACATGCATTAGAGCTTTAATCAGCAGATATGATTGCTTTGTGCTCCGTTTGACTGCACTAGCAGGCCTCGTGGGGTTTGGTGGCAGTTTAAGACAACTAACTTTTGACAGAAGAAAAGAGAAATGGAAAAAAGGATTTAATAATTTAAATTCTAAAAGTGCCTTGGAGTGGCTTTAAAGAGATAACAGAGAATGTGATCTTGATTTCCCTTCCCCATAGCTTTTGGATTTGGAGGCAGTGATGTCAAGAATAGCTTTGCTGGGGCAAGCATCTGTTTAGTCTCTTCACAAGGAGATGCTCTTTGGCCTGAGAAATCATGATTCGTTCCAAAAGCAATACAAGCATGACGGAAAGAGAGAGAGAGAGGACCCTGAGAGCTGCCCTCAAAATTTCTTTCCAGCTTGTCAAGCCACAGAAGAAGATTAATCCATCTTCTTTTTTCCCCCCCTGCCATTAATTTTCATACCAAAATAATCAAATGCAAAATAAGTCTTATCAGCTCATTGGGAGCAGCCTTGTCACTGATTAGAGACAGTTTCTGGGATGTTAAGAATCCAACAAGGGACAGGATTTTCTCTCCCCGGGGGACTCATCTAGTTCCCAAAGTTACTCTTCTATGTCACGCACAGTGGATGATTCCTTTGATGTATTTTTTGGTCAAAATGTGCTCAGCTGCCTTTGCTGTATTATTATGCAGTATCTACAGTTTAAGTTCTCATTTAAAGCATCACTGCCTCTTTTTTTTTTTTTTTTTTTTTTTTTTTTTACAAGGGTTGACATCAATTCCCAAATCTACTTGTATGTGGAAAGGTGATGAAATGCATTTGGCCCCAAGCACCGGTCTGACTGTGTGAGACACACTTGATGCGGTTCTCCCTGGTGTCTGCTTAGTGACTGTAAACACAGGAATTCACTTCTTCCTGGTAACCTAGTCAGGCTTTCTGTGATGCAAGGACATGATGCTTTTATTAGACTTAAGCTTTATTTAAGACAGCCATTTTTAAATTTATCTGAGAGATGCTTACTTAATGTGTTATTATTTATACAGATGCTAGCCGAGTTACGGCCGAGATTGGTTCCGACCACCTGGTTATTAATCTGAATGGACGCAAGTCGGACAAGTACAAAATGGCCGATATACGGTACAGTATATTCTTTACTGTACATCGGTGGTTCCCAACCTTTTTCCTGTCACGGACCAGTTTCATCTCCTCAGTTAGCCTCTTCCCTGTTGCAAAGAAGCTCTGTTGCAAAGAAGCTAAACAATGTCTCAGTACCGGTCATAAGTACAGGTGGTCGTAAATCGCGCAGGTTGTAACTCGGATAGTACCTGTATTTAATAACCAACCCAGTATCATGAGGGATGTCAATATTTTTGTATTTAGATTTATTTACACGAGCTGTTGAGTTGGAACCTTGGACTGTTGTTGTTATTTGTTGTGTGGATGTGCCATGCTGTCCACTGGGCTGAAACAGACCTGAATAATCAACCAGTCACAGGGCCTGTTGTTGTTATTATTAGGAGCACCCTGAGTTTGTATGGATCCTGTTGCTGCTCGGCTGCTAACAGGCTGCCAGCGTCTTGCTGCATACGTCTGTATGCTACAGCACAGAGACATTCAACATGCATAAAGATGCCATTATTAATAGTAAGAAATGCTGACAGTGATATCAGAGTCTTCTTAGATGAACAGACTGCCAGTTATTCTTCCTCCATTGAGACAGGTGGGCCTAATTTGTTACGAGTGTTTTGTTGTTGTCAAAAGAGGAAATATTAAACACAATTATGTAGCTATCACAAACTTACTGCAGAGGTTATAAGTAAGGGCACTGAAAAAAAGTATCGGAGCTGGTCTACATGCACAACTCTAATCTTTGTGAAGGAAAATTACCACGTGGAGCTCCAGGAGGATGTTACATGTGTACAAATTAAACAACTTTGTAATGAGAGTTATTCCTCTCATATTGTAGCTGTTGGAAATTTCTGAGAGCTATTTGTCCCCATATTCTCACAGAGTGATCAGCGCTGCAAGTGGACAAAGACGATCTGTACCAAAGAAACGTTTTGGTCTGCAGCAAACATGGCACTGAGAGAGCATCGTCTACGTTTCTCAATGTAGAAGATGCGTGTAAATATAGACTTGAATGTGAATTGTATTAGCTGATTCTGTGTTCCGTTGTGATTGTTAAAATTAGATCTACAGGAGATGCACTTGTTGTCATCCGACGTATCCCAAAGAACTGGTTCTGGAAGTGTTTTGCCACGGTTATATCCTGCAGGGAAAAACGCGAGTATAAAAGCTCTCCATGTGAAATATGGTGGCATCACATGACTTATTAGTATTTGAAGTCTACTATCGCACAGGATGATGAAAATAATCTGGCCTGGATTTTGAGTCGTTGCATAGGTCATATCCGGCAGCTGGATGAAGACCCTCATGTACCCTGTGAAGGGCAAGGTTCTTGTTGATATATCATCCATAGGCTCTCTTAAACATTCTTGCTGTCAAGCTCAGGACTCTAATGACACGTCTCCACAAGATTCATTATATATATATATATATAAAGCTAAGGGGATGAATTAAGTGTATTCTTGACACATACCATAGCTGCTTTTCCAGCCTGTCACGCACCTGCTTTGACTTCAGTGGCTGAGTGATTTCAATTGGCTGTTTGCAAAAAGGACAATTTGCCTGGTAAAATAAAACTGTTTGTTTTGGAGTGCATCAGAGATCATTGGCCATCATGAGGGATTTATATAGCTGCTATTTAATAGGTATGGCCAGCATCATTTTAAGCAAAGGAGCATCATTTTAAGCAAAGGGTTACTGTGTGTATGAATAGAACTGTCTGCAAATGTTGAGATAAAGAATAACATGGAAATCCCCTTCTTGTCTTCACTATTGCCATATCAGGCTTGTTTTCTTGGCATCAAAGCAGTTGTTGCCTTTTTACATGCAGGAATGAGCCGCTTCTGTTTCTCGTCACGAGAACATCTTATTGGCTGTGACAGCTTACGGTATGTCTATGTGTCCAATGGTGATTCAGCCTAGAGAGGGCCTAGTGTCTGCTGACTGTTCATGCCTTTCTTTATTTAACGCCGCTGGTGTGTTTGTTAGATGTCATCCATTCCTGAATGTGATATGACACTCGTTTTCCGTGGAAGAATTAAATACAAAAGCGTGTCAAGCTCCCTGCTCTCTGTGTGGAAAGCACCAAAAGGTGAGCTTTATACATCAAAATGGATGATACTTACCTCTTACACACACAACATTCTTCTTCTGCACTATCTATAGTTAAGGTAGTACAAAGACACTGTGCAGTGTCATGGAGATCACAGGTCAGATGATTTCTATTCATTTTTAATAAGCACATAAATGCTGTAGTACTGACATCGCGTTTGAGTGGCCAGTCAAAAGATTTATAACCCATTTGGCACAGTTTGATCTGTATTATTATATACTACTGCAGTAATAGGCTTCATTGTATGTGCCTGTGGCTATTTCTCACAACCTGCCAATCAAACTGAAGGAAACATGCTTCGAAATAAGTCTCGGCCGACACTTCAACTGCCTGGGTCACTAATAACGGGCTTCTATGAGAGGGTGCAGGGCCAGGTAGCGCCCTGCCCTCCCTGTAATTCACCTGCAGAGATCTGACGCTTCTTTCCTGGAGTAAGAACTGACTGACTGGGTGATGCACTTTCCTGCCTTCAGACATGGATTCAGACAGAAATAAACTTTGGTGATGTCTTTGGAGCCCCCCCCCCCCCATCCATGTTTACTGTAATGCAAGTACACAGGACAGGGGCATAATATCATGACACACAAACACACAGTGCTGCACAGCAAAATATTGTAATTGTATTTATGTCTATGAGACTGCCATCCGGCATGCTAAATGGAGATAAGCTAATTTTCCTGAGCCGATTATCAGCTTCACAAACAAGTGGGCCGACCACAGCGACCATTCAAACAGAGAATAATTTGAAAGAGCAGTAGAGAGGGAAAGAGGGCTATTTAGTTCCCCTCCTACGTTGCAGGAAATGGATCTCAGCAGTGGCATTTATCTCTGTTCTCTCTGTTTCCCATATGAAACGCCGAGTAATTCATTTGTCCTGTAACTCTATAGGAATGCAGAAGATATGATGGCTTTTAGAGCTTTTTCTTCATAAACAAAAGTGAAGCGCTCTCGTAGCAAGCCCAGCTGCTTGCGTCAACAGTGGGTTCATGTTCTGAGGCTTTATGCTACTGGATAGGTTCTTATGCATGTAAACCATTACACTGATGTTGTTGAGCTAATGTTTCTATGGGTTGTGTGCAAGTCCCATTTCCACTCTGGAGAGCCTAAAGCCCCAAAGGCAGTCCCAGTCTATATCCCATAGCACATTTTATTAGATTAGAATGACTGGCTGTTTCCATTGTCTCTAAAAAAAGACAACGTCGGTCTTTGTGTTTTTCTGATGTGGTTAGCTCGTGGCTGAGATACAGTATATATTGACTGGAGGTCATCATAACCTTCAACTACTTTGCACTGTATGGAAATGTGTTCTGCACGGACACAACTTCGACTCAAATTGCTGTCACAACAAGGGTATGCCTGAAGATGGCTTCAACCAGGGGACATTTACATTAGTAAATAGCACAAAACTGACAGGCGCTACTATAAATGAGCAAGTATGCTGTCCTATCAAACAGCAGGATGGAGAATAGTGAGGAAATGGGACGTGTTAGGGGCATACAAACTCTATATGCTTGCTGACAATGATGAATGTTTGCTTCAAAATATACTATAAGTGATTTTTTTTCCCCTACATCATTTATTTATTTATTTATATACTCACGGAAATTGGGGCTATTTTTGACCAATTTCATAACGAGTCTACCGTGTGGGGAAGGGAGAGAAGTGAAATGTGCAGTGTAGGACACTGACCCCATGTGATAGGTCTATTACAAAATAGTTATCGGCTTCTATCAGAATGGCTTTAATAGCATCAGTTAAAGCGTGAACAGTGACCCTTGACATGACCCTGCAAACTCCTCTAGCGTTACTGCATAGAAAATATACACCACAGAGACATTCTTAAACGGCTGAATGATAACCGAATGCATTACTAAGCATGTTTTCACATTTCCTCACAAATTCATGAAATTGCTGATTTGTGATGTCTTGTCGATTTAAGAATTTAATCAAAAACAGGTTGCGATTGATCCACAATAACTGCAATTATATGTATATTGGGGGGAGTCAAGACAAATGCATGTGTGATGCTGTCATGATTGTGAATGTTGTCCACTCAACTTTTCTTAGTGTTGATGATTATGTACATTAAATGTAGAATTTCCTCTGTAAAAAGTCTAAAGGAGAAACAACGTGATCATTATATTTCTTGTGTGTTTCACATGATAGGCGTACCTGCATGGGTCCAGTAGTGTTATAACTTTGCCAGCCTGCAATAGTCACCTATCTTGAGCGTGGCTACTTCCGTTCCAACATTTCTTTCAGTGAGTCCAGAGTTGAATTCCATTGTGTGGGTTCATCCTGGACAGGCGACTCATCATCGAGAGCACAAGAGGCTCGGTGAACTTTCAACTCTGGCAGTGTTGAAACTTTGTACGCAACTTGGCTAAATCATCTGCGAAGCCGATGTCATGGAGAGTCACTTCTGATTATCATTCGTAGTATTTGCACTACACAGGGCATCTGCTCCAGTTGTAGAATCCTTTCCGCTGTGGTCATGTTTCATTTTTGAAGCTAAAACGTCAGACTTGTGCTTCAGTGGAAAGACAGCTCAACACTCCAAAATGTGCACACAATTAAAAAAAAAATTCTTAACTTCCATCTGGAAGCTTTTTGAAGTGAAAATGAAACCCTTCATTCAAACACTGTGGCCATGACCCACCCTACTCCACTTCTGATTGGCTGGCACTTGTTTCCTTTGTTGGGTTGTTTTGGATTAGACATGTGGGGTAATGATTGGTTGGGATTACAATAAGAGTATCAGGCTCAGCTGTTTTGTCACCCCAGTCATCGGCACCACAGATAAGAGAGGAAGCTAGGGTCAAATGTGATGATGTGATTAATCTGCATATAAAACATTAAAGTCTTCACATGTTAATGTGACAGGACTAATAATGTAGGGATGGATGGGCCAGTTATTATTAATATATCTAAATATATGTCATTGTCATAACCTTTTACACCACAAACACACTTCTGCTGTGAATCCAGGTTCCTCCAGTTGTTTTTGTGGAGGCTGAACAGCATATATTTTAGGAACCAGAGTACAAAACCTGTAAAGTTGCCTTCTCACTACATAAAAGTGCTTTATAGGACCTGACGCTTTAAACGTGTTTATATGGTTTGGATTAATGCAAGCATTCTGTTAGAGACACATGCTGCCTTGCTGCTGAGCCTTTGCAATCTGCTGCTCAAGTTTCTTCAAACCTGTTTTTATGCCTTGATAAAACAGAGCAATTATTCACATGCTGTGCTGCATAAGAGGGTTTGCAGCCAGGACAGCAGTAAGGATGCTTATTGCTAATACTTGGTAAGGAGGGGGTGTGATGAGTTACAACGTGTTCTGCTGCAATCTATTCTCATTTGTACTCTACAGAGGCAAAAAGATTCCAGTCTCCCCTTAATTGCCCCCGCCGAGGCGAGGCGGAGGTTATGTAATTGCCGTCGTTGTCGGTCCGTCCGTCTGTCCATCCATACATCCATCTGTTAGCAAGGTAACTCAAAACATTCAAGATGCATCTGGATTACATTTTCAGGAAATGTTGGGAATGTTCCCCAAACAGATGATTGAATTTTAGTGATGATCCAGAAGAGATCCTGGATTCTGGATCAGTTTGAGACTTTTGATAACATTGCAGTCAAAGGAGCTTCAGAATTTGTTCCTCAGTATCTCGGTTGAATATTGACCAATGTTTATGGAATTTGACACAGTCATGTAGGGTGGGGACCTCTATCTCAACACAAAATTTCATCTGGATCAGATCCAGAATGGAGTCAATAGAAAATATTTAATTTTAACATTGGAAACTCCATTTATGGATTCAAAAATCAGTTACAAATACACATCAACCCCGATTCACTTTTACTATTCATGGTTGGTGTATAAAGATAACAAGAACAATTTAGAACCTTTTGATGATGATCCAGATCACCATGTGGATGGTGTAAATCTAATTAGGACGGAATGAGCTGCTCGGCAGAGGTCTTGCTCTCTCCGAGTGCTTTTCTAGTTTCTCACTGTCTATTTGTAAGGTCGTAATTAAAAATGTTCCCCCTTCTTTGCTTGATACTTTGAGTTCATAGAAAATGAAACACATTTTTGCTAAGCTAAGCATGAGAACTGAGGTGACCCACTAAAATGGGGAAAATATAATTTCTTTATGTGATATTAGTTTGACTCTTTTTCGTTAGCCTATTGACCATATTGATGTCAAATTAGGTCCGAAATAACATAGCTATAATGCGGATGTTTCATTCTGTGTTGTACCTGCAGGAACCTTTCACAACTCGATACCACAGCTTTCATAAGCGTACCTTATCATTTGAAGTAATATCCAATAACACTTGATGAAGCTTTGACATGAACATGAATGTTGATTTTTACCATGAAACAGGAAGCTGATGTTTATAAACCAAGGATGTCGAGAAACTTGACAAAATTAAAGTACTCCTAAGAGGTGGTAAACATTATGCTCTGATATGGGTAAAATGACTGACCAAATGGCTTCACAGTACCCCATAGAAAATTCCGAAGAGGTAGCTCCTGACATGCGAAATTAAATGTAATCATGGTCTTTTTAGAATTTAAAAGGTGGTTCAAGATGTGTGCTGTCTGAGTGGTCTCACCTTTTATCTGTTGGCAGGATTTCACAATCTTTTATTTGTGATAATTCATAATTATTCACCATCTAATAATGAGTCAAAGAAGAAATTTGACAAAATTGCTTTCTTTGTGTTTCTACAAAGAAATTGATCAGTTCACTTACACCACATAAGAACATTTTCTTTTTTCTTCTGAGTTTTGGTTTATTTTACCGACCCCTTTCATTCATAATGTGAATGTCAGTGAAGTTATCTCGCAATTAGCATTGCACTAGTAGAGATGAACAACTTGTCCTGATTCATATTGCAGAGAATAATTGTGGCCCATTGTTTATATACATCCAAAACGCCATCACTCGCAGTGGCAATGGTTTTCGTTGTTCCGAAAGGTGCCATGGAATTCATCTATCCTGGGCATGGGGTTCCATACCTGGGATGGATATAGTCTACCGGCTCTGTCCATTAACACATCCGCCACAAACTCATAAATCACTGTCCAAGGCCTCTTCAGACTGCCCCAGCCTGTTGGAACGGTCTGGCCTCTTTCAACATTCACTTATGAACTGCTGCAGATAAATCAGTTTCTCCTCTCCAACAACTTTCATTTTTTTCCCTCCTCATATTTTAAGCTGACAGATTTTCATTTTTCCATCATGATTGAAGTCTACTGCTTAAAAACATCATATTTTTTTTACGCTTTATGTTCTTATCCTGCACTTGTCCTGAGAGTACCAACATGAGATATTGTGTTGGGAGAATGAAAGCTGAGACGCGTCTTTTGAGAAAATGCATTCATTTATGCATCGTTCACATAAAATGTACTGTGCGGACCCTACTTTCAAGGAGGTTATAAATAAGAGTAACATGATGCCAGCTTTCAGTTAGCTACTGAACTGGATTGACAGTCTTGGTGTTGGTAAGTCTCTCAGACCCTGAAGTGTCTCAAAAATCCATCCAGCTGTTCCCAAAGGCGCTTCATTGTGTCATTGTGGGGTGGTGATGAAGCTTTATTCCATCCCCTTGACAAATTAACGCATCAATGATTGATTTAGATAGAACATGTATGAAAAAAAGCCATTCATCTATTCATGGAATCTCATTTGTCCCGTTTTATGGAGTGATGCTTTTGACAAGAACTAGCAAAATGAAAAAACCCAATCGCCAAGGAAAGATATGCTTCTTTTTTAGTTTTATTAATGACTTTCCCTCCATCTGCCTTACAATTCACCAACACAAAGAATTCATTATAAGTGATGATGATTCCTGATTAAAACTATTCTTATTCTTAAATTGAAATGCAAGATGTGCTATTTTACGCAATTATCATTTTTGATCCGCACTGGTGTGTGAACTCCAACTTAAGGGAAGTTTTTTTCCATCTTTTCATTCACCCCATTGTTAATCTATAATCTTTTCTTCCATATCTCATGGCATGGAATATGGGACACTGAATGAATATTAGCACCATGAATGTGAAATACTGTGGTATAAATTGTTTCTTGATAGCAAAGCATGGTACTTCTCTTTAGTCCTTTCTGGAGTATTGCCGATGCCAGCAGGAAAAAAAACATTGGACGAAGAAGAAAAAGTGAAACAAGAAAAAGAGTGTGTGCAGGGAGGGGAAGTAATGGAATGGAGCAGAGTAGAGGGAGGGGTACGGAAACTGAGAGAAAAAAGATGCCAGCTCATTAAACATGTACCTTTGAGAGACAGGGAGAGAAAAATGGAGGACAGGAAACTGTTTTTTTTTCTCCAGGAAACACCCTGCCTGGGTTATACCCTGTTGGCTTTTTGCAGCGCAACAATTCTCTGTTGTGTCAATACGTTCACGCAACACGTCGTCACTGATAAATAAATCTATTGTGAAAATGAACAGATAATGTGGTGAAGGAAAGATCAGAGAATGTTTGAATGTGGTGTATTGCACTGATTATTAATGTGTTTCTAAAACATGCTAAGAAGAAATGCTGAGGCAATAGGATCTGGTCTTTAATGTAGATGGCCCCCATTATTTCCAACAGAGGCTATGTGAGATAATATCAGCTATTACATTTTCTTGGAACTCATAGAGGCCTCTGCACAAAGAAAAGTGGCTATTATTTACATGATGGGATTGTCTGTTATTTTGGTTTTAGCCATTTGCAAATCTGCATGAAATGATTTCTGCTTATATAGAGCCTAACAGAAATGATAGTAGTTTAGTAATTATTTTTATTTGGCTAATGGTTGTAGTCTTTCAATCTTTCTTCCTTACTCTAAATGTATCAGGAAAGTGAGATATTCCCGGATAGTTTCAAGGACAAGTTTATCATCATAATTTGGAGGATTTAAGTTTGAATGTCTGACACTCGTAGGCCAGTAAATATGCCTCAGCATGGAACGAAACACAGTTCTTGTCCGAAGTGTGTACACTTTTGTGATAGGACTGTAAGTACATTATGAAGCAGCCATTTTCAGTTGGCAGGTTTCCTAAGCAACTGTCGGGTGACATGATCCACTGTGTGTTGTAGAAGCAAGTGAAGCAAATATTACATGACCAATCTGCATACAGGAGTGTTCCATTCTCCTCAGACAAGTGTTGCATGGATCAAATGTTGTCAGCAGCAATTAACATGATAAAAACCTGATTCATTGTTCTAATTATCCTCAAAGAAAATGTCCCTGAAAGGTAACCAGCTCAGTGAATGACTGCATCCCAAAATGAGTTACATAGCCTCGATAACGAATGAATTAAGTCCCTGGATTTTGTTTTCGTGTTTGATCGTGCTCCTTTTTTTATTTTTGTGTGATTTACAGGAGTTTTCCTGCTATCAGATAACCCATACTAAGGTAGCAGTGCTCACATGACCCATGATGACAGAGTCAGTCTCATCTCTCATCTATATCCGCCGTACCGGCATTGACGTCTCCCTCTTTTGCTGCTGTTTTGTTGTTCTCATAATGAAGGAATGAGTAGGAGATATGAGTCCTTGTACACTTATTTAAGCATGATATGCAGCTTCAAGGGTTGAAGAATGTGTGCTAGAATGAGTTTTGACATTCACTTTGCTGCATGTCCAAACTGGTAGCGCGGTGCATTATTCACTCATGAAGCACTTTTTGTGTAATGCTAATGCCTTCCCCTTGTTCCAAATGCCATTGCCATTTTAGCACACTTGACTCTTCACATCCAAATTTAATACAAGTCTTGTTACTTGCCTACGTATTTTAAGACTAATGTGCGCATGTTTGCCCGCCCTTCTTGGTGTATCTGGGAGAAAAACACCAAAACCTTTGGAGGGAATATCTTCAAACTTTCATTTCAGTTTTCGTAAATAAGTGGACATTCACTGAACGTAGTCCTAACGTGACTATTATGACACATCGTACAAGAGCGTCCAGTAAAAATTATATTTCTGCAAACCATATGCAGATTCCAACTGAGGCTGATCCATGGTCATAGGAGTAGGAATCATTGGGTGGAATGATCAATCAATTAATCAATCAATCAACAAATGAGTAGAGATTAGATGCCCGTTCCTCTTTTTTTTAAAACTTTGTTTTACTACTTAGGGGAATTGTTGGGCTTCCTGATAAATTGGTGACCTATGTAAAGTGCATTCCCCCTCTAGTCCAGTGCCAACTGGACTATTCCCTCCACAACTCTGCATACAGCCATTTCAGAATGTAATTGAATGGATGTTGAATGTTTGGCCCTCAATCACATAGTTGAGATCCAGAAATGAATTGGGCTGTAATTAATTTGTTTTGGAATGAATTTCATTTTCTCACACAATTATAAAGTGCCATGCTGTATCTATTAATGTGGTACTGCAGTATCAGTTCCCTTCTAGTCTCATTTTATTCTCATCACCTGTCTTTTTTCCCTTTCTCGCACCTACCATTTGTGACAAGACATTAACCGTTAACCATTCGATTCTATTGAATAAACTGAGGGAGATTGGTTTTGATAGCACATCAATAAACTGGATGAAATCGTACCTTGAGGGACGAGAACAAATGGTGGACATAAACGGAACCCTGTCCTCGTCCCTCCCGGTGAGCTGTGGGGTTCCTCAAGGAAGCATTCTAGGGCCGTTACTGTTCCTCCTATACATTTACGACATGAATGCTGCCTGTAACTGCAAATTGTTCCTGTTTGCTGATGACTCAGCACTCCTGATTTCGGGAGAGGACAAAGTGCAGGTTGCGGAAGCTCTCAGCTCTGAGGTCAGCAAAGTCCCAAATTTTTGGGTAGAATGTCTACTTTTGTCAACAAAAGTGCTGGATTCTTGATGGAGCCCTCGTTCAGCCCCTTTTTGACTATGCTAGCACCTCCTGGTATTCCAACATCAAAATGTCCCTGAAAACCAAGCTCCAAACTTCCCAAAACAAACTCATTCGGCTACTCCTCAATCTGGGGCCCATGACCCACCTTCTTCCTAGACATTTTGCTCGCTGAAAATGGCTCAGGATAGAATAAAGGGTTAAACAGCTCAAAATGGGATTGGCATTTAAAATAGTCAATGTAGCTCTTCCTTCAGTCCCCTCAATCCCTGCATACCTGAATAAACACCTCCAACGATTTAGTGACACCCACAGCCACAACACTAGAGGGAGCTCAAACAACAACCTGATTACCCCCTCCTATAGGACTAACATGGGTAAATCATCTTTTTACAATACTGCCACTCAAGGGTGGAACTGTTTGACTCCCGCCCTCAAAACATGCACCTCTTTGGCCTCATTCAAAACGGTCCTAAAAATTCACCTTTCAGGGGGGCAGAAACAGAGATAGTCATAATGACTCTCTCTGGGGTTTGTCTTTTTAATGTATTGTTATTTTGCATCTGGAGTAATTTATTTTTATTTTATTGGTATTGTTAAATGTCGATGATTTATGTACGAATGACTTTCAACGGAAAAAGGACCACAAGGGCTTTTTTGAAATGCTCCTCCTAGACAGGACGTTTGACTGTACTTGTACTGTAATACATGCTACTGTTTGACTGTACTTGTACTCTAACATTCTATCTCATAAATATATTCATCATCATCATCACATTTGTGGTGACAGTGTGTGACCCACCGTAAGGCAGTCACCTGGAATCTGGGCATCCCTGACTAGATCATTTCGGGGGAACACTTGGGTGTATGTGATTGTTTTTTGAGATTCTGCTAGAGTGTATGCTAGAAAGGGGGATCTGGTATGGTATTTAATTGACATTTTCCATTCTCTTAATAATCAACGTACATGGATTTGATGAGGAATGACACACAAAAGTTGAGGGGCTGCAAATACATAACTTTTCAAATTGGATGGTTGTTGTCCAACTCTCCTATGATAACAGCAAATGCTATTATAGATCTAAAATTTCACAGCAGACTGATACCTGGGTCAATGACAATGATGCAGGAAGCTGCAAAGAGATGCTTGATAAAGGATGCAAGGAAAACACTTGCTCTCACATTATCAGCATTCACATTACAGGCTCATTAAAAAGAATAATGGTGCTCAATAAAAGCAATCAGACCCTGAAATAAACTCCAATTAAATAACCTTTTTTTCGTCGCCATTAAAGGAGGAGCGCCCCTCTGGGGTGAAGAAGAACAACACAACTTCAATATTTTCCATCTGCTGCAGACAGACATTATAACTGTGCACCCATGACAGCCACATACTGTATACATCAGACAAAGACAAAGAGGATTGTGTTGCATTTCTGCTGTTTGAAGGCCATAATGCATTTGCCATGCTAAACAAACATACCAAAGGTTTTCATTTATACCCATGCATTGTGTACTGTTGTCTTTCTGCAGAGTTTTATTCCTTCCCTAAATGCATCCGAAGCTCCGACGTGAAGTGTAGACTGTATTGAGTAAACTGTTGGAAGTCTTCACTTTTGGAGCTGCAGCACCAGGCATGCCTGTGTGCTTAGAGGATGTAATTTAATTGAGGGATTAGCAATACTGTGTAGGATGTGATATACTTCTTTTGCGGTCTTGCTTTTGACCTTGCTGTTAGCGAAAATGACTTACAGCAACAGAGTGAGGGGCTAGTTTTAATAGTCAACATGCTTGAGCCCTGAACGGTGGACCTGGGTTTTGAAGCTGCCCTTATTGATTCCAGCAGATGGCAGAACCACAGAGAGAACTTTTCCGCTGACTCAATGCCCAAATGAACAGCAGTGTAGCGCTTGCCATGGCTTCATTAAATATTCACTCGCAGTGACAACACACCAAACATTAAGCACACACAAGAAGTAGAAACAAAAGAAGTAGAATAAAAGTGCCATCATGCAGATATCTGAGTAGGAGATGTATCGAGGAAAGACATTTACTTCATTCCCACGCCTTTTGAAATAGTGAGCTCCAGTGGCTGCCATAGTTCATTAAGCTTGATAATACAAGTCTGAATTAGACTAATGTTTCATTCCAAACTTATTGTTTTCTTTTTCTCCCAATATAGTTTTTCTATTTCTCTGTTAATTATCATACATTTGAAATCAAATATCCAGCAATTATCATTATTAATCAAGCTTTCAATCATGCTGTGTCAGGGAAAGTGTAATTTAGTACTTCATAAAGCAGCGATTGAATGAGTTCTGATAAGTCTTGGGATGATTTTGGTTGCTGTGTTATCGTTGCTATGCGCTGTTATTTATGCAAAATAATAAAATGAACTCGGACCACTGGAGGATTTGTTCGTGTTGGCAATTACCTGGAGGAAAGATGATTGTTGGGCAGGTCAGGGAAATAATTACAGGGCTTTCGCAATGTCAGGCGTCACATTAGGCCACATCAAGACCTGTCTCTGATGTCCAGAATTATGTATGAAAGTATGCAAATGAGGCTTCAGGCTTTGTAGGGATGAACGTCCTGCAGCACTGCAAGCTCATTGAGATGCAGTGCAGCTAGTCGGTGATAACTGCTATTTCTGGTATTTTAATGTGTATCGAAGTCTCCAAAACCGCTTTTTTTTTGCACTAACATTGTTTTAAAGAATATAAAGGCCCATTAGCCAGCTGACAATATTGGCATTGTA
This sequence comes from Brachionichthys hirsutus, assembly GCF_040956055.1. Classification (NCBI taxonomy): domain Eukaryota; kingdom Metazoa; phylum Chordata; class Actinopteri; order Lophiiformes; family Brachionichthyidae; genus Brachionichthys; species Brachionichthys hirsutus. The sequence goes on from NC_090903.1 coordinate 5,676,233, forward strand.
CATAACTATGGATATTTAAATTCACAACAGTCCCTAATACATGTCATACCTTTAAATACCAGTGCTTGGGTATAGCATCATGAAGTTAGCAGTCATGTTGGCAGCAAAACTCGGTATCTGTTGACCAAAAAAATATAATGTTGATTGCACCTAGACTTTGAACACAGAGTTGTCACCAAGAACATTGAAAATCAAAATGTAGCGAGGATCTACGGTTTGATTACTGATGTGTTAATTCAGGTCAGGTAGTTTTACCCTTAGTTATAAAACCCATTTAGTGAGGTCATCTACCAAATTGTCTTTGAGATTATGTGACTTTTGTCGGCATGCAATATCCCACTGATGAACAGCCAAAATGATATCTCTATGTTTTTAGCTTTAAAAAGCTATTTATCCTTCAATAGAATCTTCTCTTCTGTGATCTAAAGAGAAAATGCAAAATTGAAATGTGATGGTTTGTGTTTTGCAATGCCCTTAGTCTTACAGATGTAGTTCAACAGAACTCAGGGTCAGTTTAATTGTGCATATCTGTTCGTGGTTGATTTCCAAATGTGTGTTGCAGAGAGAGACAGAAGGAGTATGTCTGAAAGCTTTTGGAGACGCAGGGCAAGTACACACAGCTGCATCCTATTAAAGCCGGCCCTGTGGCTTTGCCATTTCAGTATGCAAACTATTGTGTACTTCTGTCGTGACGGGGGAAAAGAAACTTAGAGCTCAATCAGCATGTATTAGTTATGCTTTCCAATCACCTGTCTTTCTCTCACCATTTCCTTTTTTACCTCACTTTGTTTGTTTGAGCGGAAACATCTTTGATTAATCATTGCTATCTGTTTTATTTTTGGTTTTCCTGAGGCAGCTTTAGTTTCTTCTAAAGTTCGTCGTACTGGGGGGGGGGGATCAAAGAATAGCCTAGGACCCACAAATGAGTGTCTTACATTCTCTGTCAGCGGTTATTGTTCGATACCTATTACTTTCTGTTGTGTCAGTCTGTGTTTATTCAACCCCAGGCCTTTGTCATGCTGCACTGGAGTCTTCACAGACAGCCCCAGTCTCACAGTGCTCGTCTCTATCTCATCGTATTTGTTTGGATGTTTTCCTCTCCAGGATCACCAGACTTTGCAGCACAAATCTGATTGGCAATGCAATGTGCTCTTCTTCATGCAGAGTCACTGAGAATAAACTACTGGAAGAGACTTTCTGAAATGGTGAATATGCGGAATAAGTATAAGTCAATATTTTGTATATTTTGTATATTATTTTTTCAATAATAATTAGATTTTGTTTGCTCGTTCTTATTAATTAGATATTGATCACTGCCTACTATTGATATAAATAGAAACAACATAATGAATAAATGAATGTATTTTTTTAAATCTTACAACTGAAGTATTTCAGTCAGAGCCAAGTCTTTTGCTTTTTACTCAGTCACATTGTTCATGTCTTGCTATTTTTTCCCTTTCCTTTCTGAGGGAAAATTTTTGCCAATCATTCTGCCAGATATTTCTGGCTGGTTTTGTGTTGATATCTTGGCTGGTTTCTGCTTGTTCTTGACAGCTGAGTCCTGTAAGTCTTTCGTGTTCTTGATATTCTGAGTCATTGTTTATTCTGAGATGGTGAAACATGGTCATTGATCTTGAGCAGCATCCACCTTTTTGAACCTACCGGTAAACCACTACCATGCAGGTGAGGATGATCCACATTTAACAAATGTATTTTTTTGAGACTGAAAATCCGAATTTTCACATTAAGTCAATTGATTCAAAGTTAATAACTAATGTTTTACGGTGCTTTAAAGAACTTAAACATGACAACATCCTTTTCAAGCAAACTGTCAACGTTGCTTTCTCTGTGTACCGCAATAATTTATTCACTGTCTAGAAACTTTATTTGCCAACACTGCCTCAGGTGAAATGTTATTCCAGTAAAATTTATTTAATGTTCTACAAAATCCTGAATTTACCATAAAAGTTTTTACAGTTTTACAATATAGCACAATATACCTTTCGGTCTTGGAATGTGTGCGCTATAGTGACTCTAACAAATTTTGACTTTCTGAGATGTCCTTTTGATGGCTACTCTGAGCTTGTCCATTAGAGATATTCTCTGGGGTAATTAGGCTTCCAACAGAGATACTTTTATACCTGGAATACAATTGTCTGGCACTTCTTTTTTGTCTTCAATAGACAGATGGTGTACTCGTTTTCAATGCTTCGTTTGTCCTAATGCTCAAGTATTCTTGAAACTTGAAACTGTGCGATAAGTAGCTTCTCATTCGACTGCCCTTGCAGGCCAATTATAACGCTGTAAGAGGGCAACACCACCTCAGTATTTCTGTTATTGAACCTCTCTGGTCTCTCCCTCAGTTTCCCTTTTTGTCTCTGTCATTTTCCCTCTGTCCTTTCCCCCTCTGTCATTCTCTCTCACACTCTCTCTCTCTCTCCCCCCTGCGGCAAAGAGTAGGGAGGGCAGGCGTGGTGATGGCCAGCCCTTGTGTCCTTTAGTGTCCGATAACAGAGACTTTACATCAGCTGCCTGCTTCAGCTAAGCAAGGCCAGGCTAATGGATTTGGCTGGCAGGCATACATCCCAGTTCTGCCACCCTGCTCTCTCCCACACCTCTGAATTATTCAGACTCCACTTCTATGCAAATGGTTTCTTATTGAGAAAAAACCTGCCATCGTTTTCATCTGGATGTTATGCGTGCTGATTCGTGGGACTCCGGAGACTTGTCGGCTGTGACATATGGTATAGCTGGTGAGATGGCGCGTACTGCCGGCTTCCCGATCCCTCATCTCCTTGAAGGCGAAGCTCCATCAGACCTCAACTATTAAAAGGCTGATCTATCTGCGCACCGTTCACAAGTGGTAACACTTTCTAGCAGTTCCCTAGCAACCGCCGCAAGCGCTGGTCTCTGTCTATAATGCTCAGTTGCCTAGCTACAGAGACTGACAAAACTACACATGGCTGATCTCCCATCTCGAGGGCCAACAATCTATGGTATCGTTCAGAAACCGGATCGATGAAGGGAAACACTGCAAATTCCCAGCTGTCTGGAAAATTTCAATGTGAACGTTACAAATATACTATTGACATACTAGAAACCCTTCCACACCTCCATGTTGCAGCACATTTACCCAACACCATCATTTGAATTGAAGTGATTATGTGTTGTGGAATAAGTTGTACATCTTTAAATTAATTCCATGCATTTGTCTCTGTTTTTGCTCCCTGGATTCAAATGCATTCATATGAATGGACCAGCCTCCTCAGCAGCAGGAAGGTGTGCTGCTGATTTAGCTCTTCCCCTTGTTACAGGATTTATTTCCCAGGTCAGTGGTGGTCGCATGCCATCATCAGGCTACCTGCTTCTTCTCTTGACAAAGTGGGAGGCCAGCAGAAGAGAGGGAGAGGAGCGTGTTTACTTCAGTAAAGAAAGCAACCCTGATGCAATAACCTTTTTTGTCACCTTTTCTCATTTGGGGCTTGGAGCGCAGACTCAGGAAACAACCAATTTTTTACCTTGAGATACATTTTGTGAGATGAGGAAAGTTCTAGGAAATATGTTGTGTCCCAGTGCTGTGTGGGGACTAATGTGGAGTTAAAAAAAATCCTCTTCAAGTCATCTGGGAGACATTGTGCCCTTCCAGTAGCCTTCCTCAGCAATGTCACACCCCACCTTAGCAGATGCTTTAAGAAAACACCAGCAAGTGCATTTACCCCCATTTTACACTCTCATATTTCATTTCCACGTCCACTGAGGTTACCCTTCCATTTTCTTCTCCACTGTAGATAGAGCAAGGTGAAAATGGTATGCTATCTGTTTATTTATGAATGCTGCAGTGAGGGCAGGGTGTTTACTAAAGCCACAGATATTTGTGTGTTCTGAGCATCTTTCACAGTAATTCATGAATTGGGAATTAGGATTATGTTAACAAGGCTGGGGTAGACACACCCCCAGACGGCATCACGCCTCTGCCCACTCGAGAAGCAGACACTGCTGGGCAAATCCAGACATTGCATGGGCCTGCTACAGCCAAAAATAATTAAGCACGGTGTCACAGGCTTTTTGCTGTACTCGCACAAAATGTTCATCCAAATCTCTGCATGGGAGAAAGGTCGCTGCCACCGTTGTCTTTTCTCACACATACACAAACTCAAACAACCGCTGCAGCACTCACTGTTTACGCATGATGTGACTGAGGGCGGAGGAAGTAGTCTTTGATCAAGACTCAGAACAGCACTGTGTGACCAGCCAATAAGATTAGACCAACCTAAAACCTAATTTATTATATTCCTCGTGAGCTGCTGCACAACACAGTACCTATGTTCATAATGCTCAACCTGCAAGCGCTGAACGTCCATTACAGTTCATACAATATGAATGCACAACATTCATGATTACATATTTACACGCAATTCTCAATGAAGGATGAAAAGTATATTGAATGCAGTGGCCACATTACACCAATCTGTGCTTCCCATCAGTGTGCTCTTGTTACCTGTATTTTACTTTTTTTTAGAATTCAGTTGTGGCTCAGTTGGTAGAGTGGGTCCGCCGGTGATCTGTGGTTCGGTGGTTTGAATCCCAGCTCTGACTGTCCGCATGTCGAAGTGTGGGCAAGACACTGAACCCCAAATTGCTCCCAGTGGGTCTGGCGGCACCTTGCATGGCAGCAGTCGCCCACTGGAGTGTGAATGGGTGAATGTGAGGCCTCATGTAAAGTGCTTTGAGCACCGCAAAGGTGGAAAAAGTGCTATATAAGTGCAGTCCATTTTCCATTCTTTCTCATCCTCCTCCTATGCAGCTTTGGAACTGAGGATGCCCATTTCTGTCTAAATCATTGTTGTGGTGATGGAGCAATGCACCGGACAGCCTTTGGGTCATGTCTCAGATCCCCTAACAGACAAACACTTCTCTGAGTTTGGAGAAGTTGTCCAATATTACTGCTTGCATCATCTTTACCTCACAGTACAGAGTTCTAGAATTGTCAGCTGTTGAGTATTGGAGAATACAACTAATCTGTTTCTTTCATCAATCCTGATGTGTAGAGACTGGCAGAAGACTCGAGTTGCTGTCCATGCTTCTCATCGTGTCCCAGTCAGGTGTGGAGTTATTTTCAGCTCTGTGTGAGTGGCAGCACTGATGTGTGCATTGTCTTTCACCTGCTCGCCAATCATTTCATTTTAAATCATAAGCGAGTGTGCTTTGAAGAAGTGCTATCTGGCTGATGTGCAGTGTGTTTTTGGCTGCTTTGAGTGGATGTAAGAGGTAGTTTTTGTTTTTGTCTCTGTGTTTAAACAGAATTCTCTCGACTTTTACGAGCTTTCTGTTCCACGCCGTCTCACTGCCCAGACCCACTTGAATGGAAAACAGTGTTCAACTCCTCTTTTATACCTGAAACAAAATCATGTTTTTCATAAATTTGACAGGAACTGTTGGGAGAATTTTTTTTTATTATTATATGAATTGATTCTTCCAAGAAAAGTAAAGTCGTGACTGCTAGGCATACATGAGTATCCTCAGCAGTATTGTTTCCCCTGATGGCTCAGTACATTTGATTGAAATCAGAGGGTGAGACTTAACTTACCATGCTAGTAGTAGTTGTCTGTCTGATCTGACAGGAAGGGAGTTGTGCTCTCATGCTTTCACACTTCAGGCTAAATGACTTGCTACCCAGCTGGTTGCTCAGCTCACCCTCTACAGCTTGAGGGTAAGAAATACTTCACCCTAGTCCATGTGTGTCTTCAATCCAGGCCTCAAGGTAATGGCTCTTGCTCTCTAGTTTATATAAAGGAGTCTCCATGTGCCATTTATTGTCCGAGTTCTCGTACCTTACCTGGACTGTGCTCCTGCAGAGACCACACATCAAAGCTCTTCTGCTATTTCAACCTAGCATAGTGCCCCAAATTATCTCATTAAGCCCACATTTTTGTGAAAGTAAGATAAATGCTCATGCAACATGTGGCTTTGATTGCCCAAAATACTCTGCAGAACAAAAGACTGTTGTGCAAAAACCTGGACTGCTATAAATTATAGGGGCAGGGGGGGAGGGAAACGGGGATAGCCCCCCGTCCATCATGCTGCAGTACTGAAAGTACTTGTGTTTGACCCAGCTGTGGGGCCTCGCGCTTGTTGAACATATGGGAACATCAGCCTGTGTCATCAAATGCTCACCCTCAAGTGCTGTGTGCGATTAGTAGCATTAACTCAGGTTTGCTGGAAGCATAACGACACTCTGTTTTCTCCTGTTAGCCTTCGTCATCTGATGACTGACCAGTTCAGGCCAACAAGTTGCCGCTTATCCTAAGAATAAGTCTGTCTGGGAAATGTTTACATTTCTAAACGTCCAATCCAAACTCCCTTTCTGTATCATGGAAAAGCACACATAGACCTTTTTCTTTTTATGTTTGTAAATGCACCCTGTCTACTGACATGAATATATAAGACACTTCTGGGAATGGGAAACAGAACATTAATTATCCCTTGTTTAAAACAGTCACTGAAGAATTTTTCGGTCTGTGAAGAGCAGTGGCAAGGTCAAACTCTGAGTTTAGTGTGGCACTCATAAACCGGCCCCATAAATGTATGTATTTCAGCATGTCCCATGCCACTAAAAGGCAAGAGTTTATATGTGCTCTACTAAAGGCTTCTCCCTTGTGAGGCATTTCTGTCGGGGGTAACAAAGTGAGCGTATGCACAGCGTGGCACAGCCCTCAGTGCAGAAAGGGCCGCATCCATGATAAATACACATGAAAAACAAATTGCAGTAAAGAAGGTGGGGAGCTGACTGATGCTACATATGACCTTGTGTTTGTCTAGACATAAACCTTTGGTCAATTCGGCAGTTCAACAGATTTAATTTGCAATGCCTGTGAAAGACAGACTGACGTACAGGAGGTATTTTACGCAAAGAGAAAGTGACAGAGACAGAGAAGACAAAAATAAAGGAGATTTCAAGAACAGGCAGCACTGGGTGAGACTCCAACATGGCAACTAATGAGATTTTATGATACCATCAATCCACAGCACCAGCGCCCAATGCACAGGTCCAGTTACTGTGTGGGAACCTCAGCTGTTTTGCAGCATGTTTGATCCATGCCGCTCCATGTGGCTGTGTCTTATATACTATGTGTAATGTATTCCCAAAAGAACATATTTGCTCTGGCTTTGGGTTGAGGTACAAAAGCAAGAATTGTGTGTTTTCTGTCTTTTGAAGTATTATGTGTCAGGTGGTACCGCTGCTAGGTAGGTCCCCTCTTTGTCGAGCCTCCCTCCCTGGAGGAGTTTAGTCGCACTTCCTCTTCATCCACACGGGGACCTGAAACTGTCTCTGTGGTGAGTGTGGAGGGAGGCATGAGGAGGGTTGGGAGTCAGAAAATGACCTCTATTTATTTTGATGGGGCCCTCAGAGAACTTGTCAACCCTGCTTCACACCGATGGGCAAGTTTCAACACTGTTTGGATAATCTGTCTTTATATGTGTTGGTGTATGGCAGACTGTGTTTTATTTACGGCAGCACGGTTCTGAGACTGCACCGGCTGGATGGGTCCAAGTCAGAGTCATTTCACGGAGCCTGAAAGATGCACATTTAAGATCCTGCGCTGGTGGCATCCACAGATAGAACTGTGATTGGTACGTATCCCAAGTCCGACCATCAAAAATCTCTGGGGGGGAAAAATAAGAGCTCTATGTTTCAAACTAGCAAAGCACCCGCAGGTCATGCAGAAAAAGATGTAAGATGGGTTGGCAGTGGGGGGGGGGGGGGGGGGGGGGGTCTAATGGATAACTACAAGGTTTGATTACGAGTAAAAGCCCAACCATGACAGCTTCTGTCTTCTTCTTCCAGTTTTCACATAAATAAATGTGTTCTTTAAAAAAATGCAATCAATTAAAGCAGAAATAAATTGATTAATTTCCACTGCATGTACATGAATGGTTTTGCTTTTCTTATTGTGTCATGAAATGCTTGATCAAAATTGAATAACGCATGCGACAATGCTATAGATGCAGTGTTAATCTTGAAGGAAACAGGAAACATTGAACTGGTTAGCTGCACTGAATCCCTCCGGCCTACGCCCGCCATGAAGCTGGTTTGGTAGTGAAGGACGTAGTTTGTTGTGATCACTCTTTCAATTAAACTACACAGGCTTTGAATGCATGACTAATGATTGGCATCTTGTGTATGAAAGGAATTGTTAAGTATCTATTTGGACTATAGCGTTCAGCTGAGAGGAACTCATTCCTGACAGACAGTGGGCAGGAAATTGGAAAATAGATATTCCACCTCCTTTTGACATTGGCTCTTATAGGTCACGGCCAAATAAATCTATTTCATCTTCCCTTGTTATTCATTGTATAAGGGACATGTTTCTATGAGTCCTATATCTATCAACAAATAAATAAGTCTTCTAACTTTAAAACAAGCATTCACTGTCTCGTTGTCTCTGTCTCTGATCTGACATATTCAAATATCTTGAGAACTGTTCTTTCTGTTGACTTTAGAGTTGCTGCAGGTACTGCCGGGAACTCAGTCCTATGAAGTAAAACATTTGATGCAATTTGAACGTGTGATATGTTCAGTTTTTGTGAAGCTTTGGAACAAGCAAACGGGCACACAGGGACGAGGCTTCAGGGCTCATCTCAACTGACTGAAATGCACGCACAGAGCGACAGTCAGAGAAATGGGCTGAATAAAAAAAGATCAACGTTTCACATGATGTAGACGCCGATAGAGAAGGCGAAGCCTGCAGTCGGCGCACCACGGATTACTTTGAGGAGCTGCTGGAGTACCTGTGACAGCTGAGCAGTACATTTATTGCTGTGGACCAGACCAACGGCAAAGAGCATTTAGTCCCCCTCAAAAGAGGACCCACCTCTCTCCTCAGAGCTGCTTCCCTACAGTAGTCACACCCACATTAATGGTAATTTCTACCACTGTCATTGATGTTGCACAGTGCCTCACCGAATGAAGCTTTATATACCGATATATATGTTTTTCTTTAATGACTGCTTTTAAACATTTAGAGAATGGCTTACTTTCATACACTGATAAAATGATCAAGGTGTTGCCGAAATCCTCTTAAATTCTGAGATCCACATCCATCCAGAAAAATGATGATTCAGTGAATAATAAAACATTGAGTAATGAGACCAGTTTTTAATATTTCTTTTTTTGTGAGGTATTTATTATGTTAAACATAAATTATTTAGAATAAGCAATAAATGAAATGAAAAACTAATGACCAAGTGCTCTCTACCAGCCTCACTGGCTATACCTAAAGAGCCATTTTTTCTTTTGATTGCCCTACGCAGTCGTTGCTGAGTGTCGGTACTTAAGATGAATGATTCTCCAGAAAGCTGCAAGCATGTTTTATGAGAACACTGCACCGGTGTTCAAACGAGAACAAATGTTTGCCACCCTCTCCTTTCTGAACAGATTCCTACAAAAATAAAGGGCAAATTACATTGTAATATATGTGGATAAGATACACAAGCGCATACAAGAACAGGGCCGAATTAAAGAAATCATTCTGTATAAAGACGGGCCCCGGACCAGCCCCAGAAGACAGCATTTCTTTTCTCATGAGATGATGCAGCCCTTCCCCTTCCCTGCTGTTTCTTTCTTATTGCGGCTTTGTGAATGTCAGCATTTTAGCAAGTATCTGACAATTGTTTTGATATGTAGCAACAAGATATTAAAGCCCTTGTGGCATTATCATGCACTTTAGACTCCAAAAAGAATAAGAGCGAGCAAAGGAAAAGTCCTCCATCTCAGTGCTGCAGGGCCACAATTATGTCTACTCTTGCCAGGGTGTAGAGTTCATCATTCATTTGAAAGAACAGAAGGGCAAAAGTTATTATCTGATTAACCACAATATTTAGCTCAGGGCTATAATATCAAGTAGCTTCTTTCCCCCCGATTTCTTTACAAGCAAACAGCAGCGTGGACACAGACAACTTAGAAAGCACAATAAAGAGCACAAAGACTAGTGGATCCTTTTCACAGTTGTTTAAAGAGTTATATTTCATCTGAACAAAACATGCTTTTGTTTTGCCATTAAACCGTTTGGAAGCATTGGATCATGCTTTGGCTTCAGTCCCGTTTTGTATCTCCACATTAACTTTACATGTCATCAACACTAGTGCATGCAGCCCATGTTCTTGAACTGCACCGACAGTATCTTTTTCCATCATATCCACGCCAGGCACATACGTCTTAATTTAGTTGATGGGCACTCGCATCCATGAAGGCCGCATCACTTTCAGTCTCCCTGCAAGCTCTGCCATCACAACATTGTTTGTGTTTGTGCAAACCGTACCGACATCTGAAAGATTCATGACGTGCACCAGCTCAAGGACCTGCCTACAAAGATCTCCACAAGATTATGATGTACTGCTCTGCTGTTTAGAGCCCCAATCGGAGAAATGATGAGATGCAGTTGAAGTCGGAAAACAATATCTGCGTAATGTGTGCTGGCCGAGATGAAAGGCTTGTATTGGGTTTGTTTTGTATGTTTAGTACAGAGCTTTAAAATCTGCTTACTTTGTTGTTTTATACAAGGTGGTTTTTAAAGCGCTGCTATAACAGGGCACCTTGCAGGTGGACCAGAACATGATAAATATTGTAGATCTCTGTGTGTTTGTGTGTGTGCAATAACGTCTGTTGAATTCAAATTTCAGTGACCAGCCAGTAGTTTGTTTTCAAAGTCTTCTTCAATATATCTCAAAGGTGCTTCTGAGGGTGCCGGTGTAGTACAGGAAAATCAATGAATTGTCCTCATGACATGAATGTGGTTGATGTTGCGCAGCAGGGTTGCTCCTCCTTACACACAACATTTTTAGTCCATGCTGGTTCTGAGCAATATCGTCCCACAGCCAAGTTATGCCTGGGGGAGACACTCCCAACAAATCCAGATGTGGATACAGAGTAAATGGGTTGAGTAGAAATGGACCACTATCTTCAAGCTCCATTGTCATCCAGCATGTTGTTTCTCCTTTCCCATTTTTCCCTAAAAGCACTCTTACGTTCCATACAGTCTTTCTTATTCATAGCACAGTGTTTATTCACATTACACCTTGTCAAACTGTATTGTTTTGGCCATTGCAAAGTCTTTACAGCGAGCCAACAATGGAAACAGGGTTCATTTTGTGCTTCCTCAGTCTCACCTCATGCATAAATAAAACAACTCCCCGATTCACAGTTAATTCAAAACAGTTAAAAAGTGCTTTGGAAAAACTGGAAATTGAGCAAGCAAGAGAGAGCTGTTGTGAGCAGTGTCACCTGGCAGCTCATTCAAGCTTAGAGGAGTGTTATAGAAAGCCCAGAGCTGCGGGAACAGCTGGCAGAGCTGCTCAGTGACTTTCTCCCCCTGTCTTTCCTCTGGGCCATTTGTCCCTGAAGACAGCAGGGCCATTCTGACAGCAAGCATACAGCAAAACAGTCATGTGTGGCGACAACACACACACACACACATACACACACGCCCCTCACCTTCTGTCCAGTAGAGTACAGCAGTAAAAATGTGCCAGTTGGCTGGAGGACGGCCTTCCAATTAAGCAGTCCTTTCTTCCTCTCCAAGAGCTTTTTGACACATGAAGGTGGTATACCTTGTGTTGTGCTCTTCTTCATCCATGTGTCTGTATGCAGCTATTGAAGACAGAAGAAATGTACTGTAGCTTACTGTTGATTTTTTACTGGTGATGCACTAATTAATGCTTCATGACCGAGTCATGCACTGTTCCAGTGAAATATCCGTCCTCCAAGTGCAGAACGAGTTGATCTAGTAAGATCTATAATTAAACCTTTGATTGTTTTTTTGTGCTCCTCTTGTTTTGGAAAAAAATGCTGCGAAGTCAGCAAAACCCTTCCAGTGATAACACACATGCATGATGTAATAATTATTTAAAAGGTACTTGTGTCACATGAAATAGTCTGACAATCCCAATGAAGGAATTATCACAGATATATCCATTATCACTTGCTTAGTTTTTATGTGTAAGCAACTGCATCTGCTTGGAATTCGGCATGTGAATCAAGGTCTGCAAAACGCTCCCTGTCTGACTTGAGCTTCTGTGAGCATTGGGGGGATCACTCTGCACACTCTGTCACCATGACAACTGCAGTTCCATGTCCGAGTGGATGTACACACTTCATTTAATCATCCTCAGTGAAAAACACTGGACGAGCTGTGTGCATGCTGAGAGCGTCCAGGTTTGCAATTACGCCCAAATACACTTAATTAGTGGAAATGCTGTTTATCTTGTGGGTATTGAGTGGCATTGAGAGACAGCCACTCTATAAGATACATGCAATTTCATGCGGAAGTAATTTGGCCTTTATCTGAATTGGTACGTTCATAAAAGTTGTTTTCCATGACTCGTGTGTTTAGGGAATGGTTTGTTCACACAGGTACGTTAGAAATGAATAACACAAACCCACCTGAAATCCAGGGAGGGATTGTGGCTTACAAATTATTTATTTATTTGTATTATTTGTTGCCCACCGTACTCTTTCAGGGCAGTGTTAATCACACATCAGAATGTTATTGGTCCTTTCAAGTTATTCTGACCTTTCATCGTTATATGGTCATCGCTGAAGACTGTCATGATGCCACAACCATTGTGTGTGATGTCACTGCAACTAACTAAAAACATCGTAGGCTACCCCCTGTGGAAAAACCAACAGCAAGTTGCATGTAGAGATGAAAGAATGTGAAACACTGCCGAGCCTTTTTTCATTTGCAATCACATTCTTCTCTACACCATTGAGAGACGGTTTCACGATGAGCTCTTCACAGACATGTGTCACTGATTTGCAACAGCCAGTAGAGAAAAGCTAGATGATTGGTTTGTTTCGACTGACAATTCAACACCAGTTTGAATTTACAGAGTTTACTCTGGTAAATGTTACTTCATAGCATACTACTCCAAATATTACCTACCCCAAACAATGAAGAAAACAAAAATGAAACCATGTTTTTGACTTGAAATATTTTGTCACCCCGTCTGTGGATGATACACGAGCTTGATCACGGCGTATAGAGCTCTGCTCACATACACACTAACTTGGGAAACATAGACATTTTAATAAATTAGAATGAGGAACTTTGTTTGTCCCCAAATGATATTCCCTCTTCTGTGCTCTCTTGTATTTTGTTTCCATTTTTGTTTCTGTTTTCTAGGGGGAAAAAACCCAGATAAAAAAAAAAGATGCATTTACGGTCCTGTCAGTGGTGCACTGCTTTGTTAATCTTTTTATTTCTTTTTTTCATATTATACTTTTAAGTCTTTCCAGATTGCGCCTTAGAACACAAGACAAGCGTCTTGTCCTAGATTTCAGAAATACTCTGACTGAGCAGCAATCCTGTGCGTCGGTGGTAACTTTCATAATTATTATTGCCATTATTATACAAATAACTTTTATTTCAGCTGAATAAAAATAAATGTAACCTTTAGTTTAAATTACTTTAGCATTTATATTGTGCTTATCTACCCTGAACAACAAAAGTTGCATAGTTACTAAGCAACATCTTGATTTTCAAGTAATTTGAAGGCAGCTCAATTTCCACAATCAAAGGTGCTGCTTTTCAGCAGACATTTATTTCCTCAAACCCTCAGAGGGACTACAGTCCGCTCTCCATGCTGAATCTTCCTCAAACTACCGGTATTACAATAATGACTGTATTTAAACTCCATTTCTTAATGGATTGTAAGTCATTATTTGCTTTGTTGATCCTTAAGCGTGGAAGATAATTACATTGGCAGCACAGGAGTGGTTTGGTTATTGTCTGCTGGCTCCTTTGAATTATAATAGACCTAAATGAAGGTCACACACACTCATATATGTGTTTCCCACTGTCACTTCTAACAGTTGATGAAAAGTAAGGGCCCATTTCGGCGTGTAGACGCTGCAGTAGACATGTTGGTTAGTTCTCAGACTTTTGGAACTGTTATATGTGATGTTATATAACAGCCTAAAAGTCAGTTAAGACCACTGGAAATTAAAGATTGATTGGGCTCCGAAGTGCCAGCCCCTCTCTGAAATAGCACAGACACTTCTATTCTAAATGAAGAGTTGATACTCAAATGATTTGTAAGCTGCTGAAAAGTTTTGCTCTTTGAAATGAGCACATCTCCTGATAGTTATTCAGCTGAGGAAAAACTCCCATGTCTTGTCTAAAGATGTTCTCATGCTTGCTCCACATTTGCTATGTTAATGGGTAGTTTTGTGTCCAGTCTTGATCCTAATCTTCCAGATCGAGAAGCTCAGGCAAGAAAATCTCTTGCAAAGAGGTAATTTCATATTCTCTGGCAGTAAGGCCCAAGCCATTTAGATATATGTCAATGTATGCATGCTGTCTGAATAGGACTTCATTCAGAAAGTACATCTTGCCACCAGAATGTAGAATTTTCAATTCAAAATCATTATACATGTTTTTTTTTTTTTATGTAAAATAATGGCTATAATGGTTCCGGCTTCATGAGGCAATGTTTTATTTTATTTTTTATCATTCCCTATAACATAGTGATGAAAATGTTTTGCCCCTGAACTGGAGGCTTGTCCAGGGTGTGCCCCGCCTCTTCCCCGTTGACTGCTATGATAGGCTCCAGCATGGATCGCTGGAGAGCAACACTGCTACTTCCTGCATTCAGATTGTTCCTGGTTTCAACACGGTTCAGTCTGATGCTAAGAGGGTACTTGAAGACTTTCTCCTGCTCTTGCACCCATTGTTATTATTGTACTCTTTGGAATTTTCTTGCCTTTGTACTTGCACCATTCATCTGTGTCCTTGTACAAAGACATGCTCACGAACAAACTGAAGAAAGTATCATATTATGGAACTTTAAAGGCTCCGTACATTCTAAATTTTATTTTCTATAATCGTATCAAATGATGCATCATTCTGTGAATTTTCTACAGCACTCTAAACGCCACTCGGACGCTAATATGTAACCGCTCTGCATCCATATGTGTGAGGCTCATTCATAATTATTTAAACAAAAAGCAACTTTCTAAAAAAATATATTTCTGTCATGTATTTTTAAGAGGTTAAAAAAAATAAAAGACGGTAATTTATAAAATAAAATGTTGAATGAATTTTCATAAATATTACATCAGGAATTGTAATAATGGCAACGTACACAAGATGTGAAATTGACAAGTCTCTTTATATCATTTCAAAATATGTGACCAAATTTCATTGGCCGAATATAATAGTTATGAATAAAAAAGATCAGCATGGTCTGCTGTCCCTGCAGCTCATTATATGTTTAGTCATTTCAGTGATTCTTTATTGCCTCACCGGGATTGATGGGAAATTTGTGATAATCATGCCACATTAGAAGAGGAGAGCAAACAAGCTTCCTCTAATGTGCACGGCGGGACGCATTTCCTCCATTTAGGATGATAATGACTGGCCAGATTGTCAGGATTATTAACTCCACTGCATTGCTGTTGGATTAGTTTGTTGTTAGTGGCTACTCGCACAAGTGTAGTGATCAGTATCACTAAGATGATAAAACATTCTGATGTAAAGCTAGGAATAATGAACAGTCACGTTTCACTAGTTGTTTGTGTTGTAGTATGTAGAATACATCAAGTATCATAGCAGAACGACAAATATATCAGCCTGTCAGGTTCTTTCTAGGATTTAATTTGGTCTGTATTAATTTTCAGGTAATTAATTATCCTTTGACTCTTCTGAAGAGATGAAAACCAGCGGGATTTCTACTTTGTGGTTCATTTTGTTTGTGTTTCTGTTCAGTCTGTGGGCTCATTTGGACAGAAAGCGTGCTTTGAATGACAATCATCAATCTTTGCTTGCTCAGTTGTGCTCCCGACCTTGTTGCCCCAAGCACGAGACGGCAATGAACAATTCCAATTAAAGCATATTGAGGAAGATTTGCTAAAGAAACATAGGTGGGCCTGGAAGCTCATTAAATACTTGTGTAATTGGCAAGGTGAACGTCTTAAAGGGGTGTGTGCAGTGGGAATTTTGTGCTATGTGTGATAAGGAAGATTTCTCTTAATTCCATAATGGCTTATTTTGAATGCTAAGAGCAAACTATGTGTCGCTGTGTCTGGTAATATTATTAATATTAATATTAATATTAACCTCGGCAGTTCCGTTCTCTTTTATCTCAGGTAAAGTTAAACAATCTTTGCATCTCTTTCGTCACGCCGTTGGCACCGTTTTGTCTTCTTTACAAGTGAATTAAACAGGCCAGGACTCCACAATGTTATTTAGGTGTGGGGTTTTGTAATATTCTGATATTGTCTCATTAATTTCCCTTCAGCATATACTAAAGAAGAACACTTTCTTTCCAGACTTCTCTGGGACATTTTAACTTGGTGTTTTCTGATTCCAGTATCAAACCCCTGCAAACATTTGCCCCTAATGTGCACAAGGATGTGCATGACAATGAGTCACACAAATAATAGATAATAAACATGAGCCTTCTGCCAGCAGAAAAACAAGATGATGATTAGGATTAATTCCCAGCTTTCTAACTATTACCATAAAGAGCATCTTTTGTTAATGTTTGTTTTCTTCAGTCATAAATAATCATTTGCTGAGTTTTCACAACCAATATCTTCAGGGTCAAATTAACCGCGCTGTATATTTATTAATGTGAATAATTAGATTTATTATTTGTACTTCAGTGGAGAGAGCTACGCTTCTTTCATGCTCACACATCAGAAAATTATGATTCAACAAAGTCATTGTGTAGTTTAACATTTAATGGCCTGTAAAACCTCATTGCAATCTAGATTATTTTATGATGCTGGACTTAGACAAATCCTATAAACAAAACAAATAAATTCAGCTCGGAAATCAAGGTTATTTGTGTTCATCGAGATGCTGGAGCAGCTTTCAGTGTTCCAGAGGTGTCCGTCCTGTTATGTCACTCCAGAGTTACAAAGTCCTTCACCTTACAGAAACACAGCAGTATACATTTGTATTTGATGTGGAAGTGTCGAGGATACGAGTGGATTCATCAGTATGAGATAAGAGCTGTTTAAATTTTCATGACTTCACTACGGGTCTGCGTTTGGCCACTTGCCCATGTTCTAATTGGTATGCTGCCATTCTTGTTGTGAAGAACTTCATGAATTATGCACAAACAGCAAGTTACCACGTGTCCCATTATATGGAGACAGTGCAATGTGACTTCCTGCTTTTCTGGAAAGACAATACATGAGACAGCTCCATTCTCATTACAGCACAGCCGCAGCTTAGCGAGGGACCCCCCCCCCCACAGGCAAGAACAGTGAAAGCATATGGATTATTTTGTCTCCCCATTCATCTGATTATTCTGACCGATTAGAGTAGATTATTATTACTAGTTATGTGAGAAATCCACACTTGGTGCTGACGCCACTTTAACACAGGCTGCTGTGTGTTTTCCTCTCGTCCTCTCACCTGAACCAGGCCTGAAGTTGTCGTCTTCATACTTTAATGGGTTTTAACAGTTTAGTGAACACAAAAGAAGGGCGAGAGTTTGTAAATTGCAAATGAATGTAAATGTCACATGTTATCCATATTTAATAGACCATGGTTTAAGTAATAAGAGGCAGTACCCCTGAATTAAGTGAGTATAAATATACGGTATGTGTGTGTGTGTGTGTGTGTGTGTGTGGGGGGGGGGGGGCGCATCAGTCTTGGTCATTGAGTCATTAAGTGAATCCTTGATGACCTTTCTGAATTAAGCTTGTATGCACGGGCCAGTTGTGTGCATTAGTTACTTTTCCTGACTTAAAAAATCCATGCCGTTCGTCGGCCTAAATGAGACACCTGCAGCGCACCTCTCTGGAATGCTCTGCGGTGATGCAGGGTGACTTCTTCTGTGTATTGATGTTGACCTGCTCTGTCCAATGCGGAGGAAGCCAAGGGCAATCGGGAAGGATTTGGAAGATTATGTTTCTGTGAAGTCACTGCTTAAATGCTCTCATTTCCTGTCATCACTCCTATGATTCAATTATGAAGCTGCATTCCCCTGTTTTTGCCAGGCCCGAAAAGGAGAGCAGTGATTGACAGGTGAAGACATTACTACGCGAAGGGAAGGAGAGTGCAGGGGAAGAGATGAATATTTGAGTAGATGGCATAAAGGAATCTTGTAATTCATTTTCTATTTAAGCTGCTGTTTCATTCACTGAATAAATGCATCACTTCAGGCAGTGGCTTGTTCTTGCCATCACCATCGTCTCGTTCTCAGCAGACAATTTTACGGTATTTTATTATTTGACGATGATGATTATTCTAAAACCTTCTGCTCAACCGGTCAGTTTTGTGGCAGACCACTACCAGGTTTTTGCTGGACTACACTTGTTCCTTTCTTAATGGCAGCACAAGGAATATCTGCTGTCCCTGGATCGCTTTCTTTGCGCCAGGTGAACATTTCCATATTGCTGTTTGTTATTTGTGCTTTCTATTCCACAGGGTGAATGTCTGTTGGCCGATGTTCAGCCACTCCTTGTGTGTCTCTGTCAGATAACATTTTCCTACTGCAGGTCTTAATTAATTAAGTTAGCCAAAGTGTGGGGATTCCTTTAGCAAGTTTTGATGAACTCACCCCTCTCCTGTGCCGCTGACTTCATGTGTGGCATGTAGTTGCGTTTCTGATGCAATGAATTCGGCAATTATCTAGGTAAGCTGTGCTGAAATTAAAGTTTTGTGTTGTCTTCTTCCAACAGATGTGATCCATACTGTGGGCCCTGTGGCCAGAGGTCACGTGGGCCTGACCGAGACCAATGACCTCACATCCTGCTACCAGAACTCCCTCAGGCTGACGATGGAGCACGGTTTGAGCACTGTGGTGAGTGCATCATGCCACCGCACTCATCTCAGAAGTATTTTTGTTTGCTTCGTGCAGCTTGAAAGACATAAATTATGTGCCGGTATTTTTGTTTGACAGCAAGTACGCCTTCAGGGAGACAAGCCATGTTTGAAATTTTAGAGTAAATTTGTAAAAGGTACAAGAACAGAAGGATTTAGCATCTTTCATTTTTGATACAGTTCTGAAAAGCCTTAATCTTCCTTTTTTTTCAACGTAGCAACAGGGAACACAACAAAATGAGAATGTTTCATGTTTGTCAAATTAAGGCCTTTTATGTTGACCACATTGGCTTGTGATTACATGAAAAGCAGGCCTTTGAATCCACCGCTCCTTCCCATTTCAAACTACACAGATTTCCTTTTGTCAGTATTTAGAAAACAAATACCTTCAATAAATTGAAGGTAGAAATTTACAAAGATAAATTGCAGGTTTGTGTGCTAGCATCAATATTTTTTTTATTTTTTTTAAAATTCTACAATAGCACAAGTAATAATAATGTACTGAATATGACTTAATCACTAAACCTTAAATGGCAGCAGCTGTTCACTCACCCATCTTCTAAACTGCTGTGGACAGTGTGTTTCACTCTGGCCCACGTGATGTATGGATTATTCCTACCCCAAAGGGGAGAAATCAGTATCACACTACATTGTGACAAATCACATTTTCTCCACCACCCTAGTACCTTGCGGCATCATCAGTGGCTAATCAATGGAAGTACTTACCAAAATAGAGAGGAGACATAGATGAGCACCAGTTTCATTAAATATGGTGACAAATTGTTGCTCTTCTAAAACTTACAGAATGCAACAGACACGACTGCAGCGAGCATTTTCATCCAGTGTGATCAATGGAGTCACACACTTGCCATTAACCGGTCATTTACACAGCGGAATAATATAAATTGGTGGGCTTTGGGATCAATGGGCACAAAACATGCTTTACAGCCTCATCTCAATTTACTGTTTCCATTCAAATGTGTGCCAAATCTTGCTTTGATTCTAACAACAATTTATTTATTTTATGTCCATGTATATATATATATATATAACTATATATATAAAAGATGCAGACATTCTGTTTTCACTGGGAACTGTTTGGATCTTGTCTCATCTATTTAAACAGCTGCTCCGAGTGAAAACAGTTGTTCTGTGATTGTCTGGCCTTGTAGGATGAGCTTACCGGTAGTCATTATGTCTTTACCTTTGTCCATTTCATCTCTGTTTACTTCAAGGAAAACACAAAGGCTATTTAGCAAAAGCAAAAAAAGGGAATGCCCATTTCATCAAGTGAGGATGTGGCCTTGATTTAGTTTCAGTTGATATAGAGACAGGCTCAAATATTTCTCTGGTCTGAGTCTATAGCTGTTAGTCAGTTCTGCAGAGCACAGCCGGGCCACAAAGAGTTTATGTGCAGCTGATCAGTACTAAGTTTATTTGGACTCATCTGAAAGGTCTCAATAAACTTTGCTGTGTGTGGGAAAAAAAAACAAGAGATCCCACCAAGCGTGGGCCCCAAGCCAAGTGGGTCTACGCAGTTGGAGGGGGTGCACATTTGTGAACGTTAGACCGTGGATTTACAGAGGGATAGGAGTCAAAACAAAACACAAAATAAACTTGAGCCAGAAAGAGTAGGAAGGCGCAAATCTCGATATTGAATCTGTTTGTTTGAGCTCAGAGCCTCCCTTCGGGCTGTGGAACAGAGAGGACACCTCATTCGCCTCATTACCGAAGCACATCGAGACAGAATGTTTCGAGTCAATTGTCATTCAGGGCGTAAAATGCATTTCATTTACCTGAGGGCAGCTCAATGTGCATGACTGACCATTCACTACAGTAGCATCCCCAGAAATAAAATATCAGATAAGCTTTTCCTGTCTCGGAATGGAAGGGTTTACAAAGAAAAAGCTAAATGATGTATAAAATATAGTTGTATTTAATACATATGCTACATTGTTTGACATCAAGACACAAATGTGTATAAAATGTATATTTAAAAGTGTTGGGACATTCTTGAGGTGACGATTCAGGAATAATAGCAACATATTTAGACCCTCTCTATGTTTTTTAAACAGGCTTAAATGTGCTGCAATCTATCTCCTATTGCAAGGAGACACCAGAAGGATCGGCTGTAATGGCAGTTACAGTATACACTTCAGAGAGGCTTGTATGATCAAAACAGGTTTATTGTGGGACAAAACCAGTTGTTGTTTGGTGTTGGGGTAGTGAACCCACTGTATATATTTACAGAGGGGCTGGTATTGTTCAGGGGTCACATTTGTTGCAGCATCTAATTTGCTATGCCATTGTTATAAAACAGATCTGATTATAGACAAACAGAATGAATGAATGTCCTTCCACCCATGAGGTCATCAAAACTTCAGTGACTGCAGCTCAGAAAGTCGTTCACGGTAGCAAAAAACCAAAATCTTTGCTGCTTTGTTTAAGTTTTGAGACATTTCTGTCTTATGTGCGGTGTTAAGGTTGGTCCATCTTAATGGGCAAATATATCAAGAAGAATTTCAACAACAAATCTAATAATAACTTTCAACTAATGGAATCCAGTTAAAACACCGCCGATGATCTGATGGATGGATGAATGTGGTTGTTTCACCACCACACAGGATTTGAAATCTGCCAGCAGGCTTTCACAACTCCCTCCCTCCAAGTGTTAAGTGGATAAACATTCTGTGGACCATGATGTGTTTGTCAAATCATTACTGCTGAAGCCTGTGGTTGAAAGTCAAAGTGTGTTAGGTGCCTGTGTATATTCAACATGCCGTCTTTTACAAAAACGAATGTTCATCTTTACTCATTTCATCTCTGCAAAGACGGCTCTTTGTTGCTTTTATTTATTTTTACTGTGGTGAAAGAGCAGCAGGCTGTCACAGCACCCTGGGCTCTGACTGGCGGTAGCCCACAGCCAGGATGCTGGCGTTGCAGGATGCACGCTGCCGCATCACACAGGGGAGTCGTGTACAGTACAGGATCCGTGCAGCCTGTGAGTGAAGTTGGAGCTTGTGAGCTGATGAGCATCACATTGTGAAATAGCCCCCTCCACTGCTCTCTCCTTGTTACGCTGCATCTTGTCAGCTTTCAAACAAGGATTGGTTGAGGAGCCAAAGAGGAAATCTAACTACAATATTCGAAGCATGAATTGTGATAATATCACTGCCTTGCTGGTCGATAGGAGTAAAGATGCTCTTACGGGCTATCAATATTTGTGTACACTAGGATGTACTAAATTCTGTTCTCCTCATGGCCCTGGAGCATTTAAAGTGTCTCTGTCCTATTTGGAAACAGCTGCGATTGTTGTGGAAAATTAGTGTTCAGAAGCAACATATTAATGTGTGATGTTTCTGTGTGAAACAGGATTTCCATAAAACAATAATTTATTTGTGAGCTACGTTGCCATGCAGCACTAAAGATATGCAAATGTTTAATCACTGGGACCTGCCAATCACTTTATCTTATAACCAAAATAATGATTTCTTGCTGTCAAGATCGGCTCATGTGTCTGCTGAAGGAATTATTCATCATTATGTATGTGATTGGAAGCATTGTGGTTATGTGTGTACTGTAGCTGTATACTTTCCGACCCTGGGGGGGGGGGGGGGGGGGGGGGCTCCTCTCCAAAGAGCTGGAAAGCCACACAGCACATGGAACTGTGGAGATGGTTAATGCAGGTCCCCTGTCTTGGTTAGTCATGGACGGCTGCTCAGATTCTACCCTGGAAGCAAGCATAGCATCTGTTAGACAGAGACAGACATACTGTGTGGAGAGGGACGCCACCATCTGGAATCCATTTGGCCTTAGACTTTGTTCCATTTTAGAAACATATTAAGCATCCCTGAGACTGTGACCTTTAGAATAAAAGAGGAGCTATGTATTGCCCAAACATGATTATTGTTTCATTCAATTCAGCTTCTCATTTGAGTCTTGAGTGAGTGTTCTGTCAAAAAAAAGGTTGGATTTTATTGTGGACATAAAGATACAGCAAGCGTTGTTGGTTGTTGACTCCTGATATTTTGGGCAATGAAGCATCCTTTTTGTTCCTAATTTGATGTTGACACGCCACAATTTGATGTTTTTTTTTTTTAATGTATCTGTCATTAATATATTTCTGGCTTCGTGCTGTGGGCTGGCAGCTGACAGTGTGGACAGTGACGGGGTTGCAGACTGCATTTAGTGGCATCCTCTCTGACTCCCAAGCTGCCCTGGAAGGATTTTATAGTCATAACACACTGGCTTTGAGGACATCCAGCAGGGAAACCACAAATTGCCCATTGAAGAAAATAAATAGAAAATGCTGAAAGCCAAGTGGATTGGAGATGAATGGTGTAAAATGATAGGATTAGCCACCCATTCTCTGTGGGCTCATTCCAAGGCTGATCAGAGCATTAGCTTACATTCGTTTTCACCAAAATGCATTCCTGCTAAAGATACCTACGTAGTGAGACCACAGCAAAACCGTCCTGTTGGAAGGAGACAGCTGATACCCTCGACTGAATAATCTGTTTCACATAACAGGGACAGCAAGTGAAGAACTAACAGTGTATGAATGGGACAAGTGGCAATGCTGCTGTGTTCTCAAGATACACGGGACAGTGGGATATGGAGGACAAGTTGACTTCTACCTTGTCATAGTTTCTAGTTTGGCTGACCACATTTAGAAATCTGCTCGCTTCTAGGATTAATGTGGAATATTCTGTAATGTTTTGCTGTTCCGTATTTATTATTGAGTTTGAGTTTGAGTTTGAGTTTATTTAAAACAGGGACAATACATATTGATGAACGTTTCACACGTAAATATGTAAGATTATAGCCAATGGCTAATTTCCATCTTTAGTCCCTTTGACATCAACAACATAAAACCACAAAATCAATAAAACAACAGTCATAACAAGTAGAACAGTTCTACTAAATAGTACAAAACAAATAATGAGGATGATGACATTATCAGAAAAACTGGGGATGGTAGCCCAACATTTAGCCAACGGTAAACAAATATATCAGTTTATGCATGATTGTGGCTACAATGTTGCTCTTCCAATTAATATAGGTCATTGGTTTTATTTAAAAAGTATGTTTTTTACAGCTGTACTTAAATGCACAGGGATAGCTTTGCCATTATTTATCTTTCCAAATGCAGTCATATCAAACTTAATAACTTTTTTCCATTTTGGTGTTTAGACTCCCCAAGTGATTAATTAATTTTCATTTATGCACTGAACAAATTGTGCATCCATTTCCATACCCTTCCTCATAAATTCTTGTCCATGAGTGTAAATGGGTCCAGATTCAATTATATAATGCATGATATAAGTAAAGAATCTTGACTGTGCACAAACTTGGCTTTTGAACATAGCAAAGTTAACTGAGCCAATAATTGGGGTAGAATGAAAGGCTCACTGCTGATTTGTTGACACCCTTGCAGTTGGTCGTGTTGTTTATTTCAGCAGCATCCCATTTGGTTCACACTTTGAATTCCTCTGCAATAGAATCCAAGCTCATTTTCTTCATGGCATTATTTGGAAAGCTTAATTTGCTTATAAACTCTGGACTCTATGGGGACCTTCACAACCAATTCCAATGATGGAACAGCTTTAAAGGTGCAGATAAAAGGTGATTTGACTGATGCTCCCCATAGACTCTGTTTAGTGTTTCTAAATCTCAGATTCGACCCAGTAGACGTTTGCAGCCGTCTGTGCTCATCTCTGTTTACCTTTTAATGCCGTGTGAAAACAAAGTACAGATGGTCCTCACTTAACGACATACTCTTTTAACAACGACTCGGAGTTACGAGGGGCTTTTTGAATATAAAAGTATGTGTTTAGTGACAAGGAATCGCCGTTACGAGCGGAATGCGCTGGCTACAGTATAAATGTCCTGTATTCATTTTCATGTCTGCTTTATCCGCCTTTTGGTTTCACGGGTGTTAAGAGAGCCTATCCCAGCCGTTCTAAGGCCAAGAGGCGGGGCATAGCCCGGAAGCGTCGCCAGCGCATCGTGGAGTCATTTGTGTGTAAACTTTTTTTAATGACACAAAAAATTCTGTCAACAGAGGTTTCGTTCAACAAAAAAATAATTTAGCGACGGGCCCTTCGAAACGTAACTCTGTCAATATCAAAAGTATTTTATTTGAAACATTTTAGTATTATTAAATGTAAGAATAATTAACTTAGTTTTATTGATTTAGGTTCCTTTTGTCAAAATAAAAGAGTTCTACCATTGTTTATCAGAGAGTTATTCCAAACACAATGCTCAAATGAGGGGGGGGGGGGGTCCTGTTGTTGTACCTTATATTCAGCAGAGGATTTCACTGGGTGTCACCCTGTCAGTAGTTATCTACAGTATAAGGTTATAATGCAGATCTCTCTGTGGCCAGTTGCTGCTCGTATAGTCCACTACCACATAGACTAACTGCGCGCATCTCCAAAGGTTAATTAGGCTCAAGCTTTCAAAAGGTCATGCTGCCGTTTAAATTAGCCATTGCTGTTTGTCTGATCAAAATCATTGGCAACACTGGGCCCAATTAGATCCAATTACCTCGATAGTGGTTGGGGTAGTCTGCCATGTCGTCCACCTTAAGGACCATTGGAACCCTGATTATCCCAATGCCCTGATTCAAAGGGAGGCAGGCATACCTGTAGAAGCCTCAGATCAGTGTAAAGCGGACATCCTTGTCACATTGCCATACCTCCAGTCCAGCACTACGCTGTATGTGGGCTGATATATTAGGATATGTAAAATGTGACATTTCCACACATCTCAAGAGGGGACGGAAGTGGTCATCGCTAGTGTCTATGTGAGAATGGGCTGATGCGATCATGCTAACATCTCGATTGCAGGCACTGGAAGCCACCACAATCATTGGAAGGGCGAAACCCTTCCCAAAAACATTCTGCTCTACCTTGATGTTCTGTGAGGAAAATGGCTATTGGCTGGTGCTGCTTTAGATGAATGTGCTCTGACAATAGTAACGATTCTTCAAATCATTTAAGCACTAAAGCACAGTTACACAAGGATAAATACACACTGGTTTCACTTCAGCTATTTCTTTTCTCATCCCGGCTGTGAGGAACTCCTGCAGACTGAATATCTATGAGGTTTATATCCTTCCGCGGTGCCACCTGAGAATAGGAAGCGACAGCTCGTAACCAATTGAGGGACCGTCGGAGGAAGCTGTTGGTTAAACAAGCACAATTCTGTGTACGCCAGGAGACAACAGCACCACAATAAGCATGCATTAATTAAACATACCTGAAGAATGTGGGCAGCACAAGAGAACAAAAAAAGCATCTGTCTGTCTGTGTCCCTGCTTCACTGCAGGAATAAGAAAGTGAAACTTTTCTTACCAATAGTCTGACTTTAAATAAAGACAGGGCGTAATCTTTAGGACCCACTCGAGGAGAGAAGGCTGTTTTAATTCTAATTGGTAGCATTTCATTCAGAGGCCACTTCTGAGCACGTCACTTTTATTCAATGAGAAAGAAAGTCAAGCAGAGACAGTGCAGGGACGGTGGCATTTTAAGTAGCTAGTTAGCTTTGAAGCTTCCACAATTAATCTAGTGCACAATTGCAGCAAAAAAACAAACAAACTCGTCCATACCCTTAAAAGATTGTGTTCTCCTTTATCCATCTGTTTAGAGTTAGGCTTGATTCTGATGCACCGGTGCCGGCGAGCATTTTTTTGCACTGCTTGATTAATGTTTTTCCTTTGATCGATGGAGCTGAGCTGGAAAGACACCACATTCAAAGCAGGCCTCTCCCATAGCCTGAAGTTGTTCCTTAACTTTGAGAATCTCCGTAAGCGCACAGGAACTGTAACAGATTGCCGTTCAGTTGTTTGGACCTGTTTACGTCATCCTGGTTAACGAGCATGGCGAGTCCTCCAGTGTCTGCAGGTTCTGACTACAACCTACGATACTCCTGCTGCTCTGATGCATGTGGTTGCAATCCATTTGACTCTATTGACAGTGGATGGATTTTTTTTTAAACATGTTATGTTAATGTTTAACCAGGTAAACCTTTTGCATCCAGTCACGGTCTACAACCAACAAATCCACAGTTTCACAAATCTTGGCAACACATTTTTCTGTAATTGTGATACGCATGGCAACATTTTCAATCTAGACCTGACAGATGGATATTATAATTATTGCTGAGCGAATGTTGAGAATACTGAATCGGTGCATTCCTATTAATAGCCTCAATTAAAATTACAAGGTGAGGCATTCGGCATGACACGGCATCACAAAATGACCTTCTCAGATTGTTATTCCTGAAAGAACGAAATGATAAAGCAGACAATCATTGTGAACATGTGATGTATGTATTAGCACTAATCAGATTAGTAGCTCCATAACAGATGCAAGCCTCGGCGCTCTGATCCAGCTCCAGCTCTGTGGCCTTGACGCTCTCTCAAAGGGTTTAGAGTTGGAGATTTATAAAGCCAGGTGTTTAACCTGATGCCGACCTTGCCGGGGCCGTCTCCATGAAACTGGAATTTCCGGGTCAATCATAGGATTCCATTTCAACATGGACACAATTATCCTTCAGTCATGTTCCCTGGTGTTTACAGATGTGTTTGGTCGGAGTACAAGGTTTCTCCACGTTGGTTAGTACATGTGATTTCTCTCTAACTTCGGTGGTGCGCATAAAGTACAATCACAGTGGGATATTGGGCAAAGATACGGCCACCTATCTATTATTTTAGTATTCTTGTTGTTTGTTTGTAGCTTTCATACTGGATAAATAGCAATCACACGAAGATGCATCATAGTTTATAACATTAATTATTTTAGGAATGCTAATCAGTAGTCTGTTAAGCTGCTTAAAGTGTGTGGATTTTTTTTTAGATATATGTTTTTAGTTATTAGAATGATTAAATTGATGATTTAAAGGGAAAGGTTCAATCAAAATGAGAATTTTTGATTTTTATCAATTTGTTTACCTTAAACATTACATTAGCCTACAGTTGACCATTTCCTTTATTTCTTATTTGTTTATTAATTGTTTTTCTGTTGAGCACAAACCTGCCATTGATCCTTCTGAAAGACAGCGAGCTGTTGAAATTGATTGTTGTTGTTCTCTGCAGGTTATCTACAGATTTTTCATAGCACTCTTTTCCCCAGACTTAAAACATGCACGGTTTATTGTGTTTTGTTAATGCATTGCTTCCTGTGTGTTTTATCAAAGAGAAAGTATAAAGCAGCGAGCTGACAGTGATTGGGAGCCTCGGGAATATTTCCAGTTCTTTGTGCGACTCAGAAATGCAGAACTGCGTATCTACATTCAGGATATGTATAAAGTCAGAAATGAATATTTATAATAAATCCAAAACACCAGTGCATATTTATGATGTGCATTTTTCAGTTTGTTGAGTGCAACTTGGAAACAGTGCATATTTTGGTGTCCAACAGGCTGGTCCATATTCATCCATATTCATGAGAACGCGATGCCTCGATTCAAAATCCTTAAGACTTTTGTTGATTTAACAAGCGGAAAGTCATCATTTTGTTATCAAGCAGATTTCCCCACAGGCTCTGGTCAATGAATGCGTACAGTGGCAGCTGCGCCAGTGTTTATATTCCTATATAATGCTTTAATCATGCCACTATTACCCCACACATACACCCAGTCTAGTGCCATAATTATCTCTCAAGGTCACAGCTGACGAGGGCTGAAGCAGTGCGCCTGGTCTGAGCTGATTGACTCGCAATTTTAAACTGGCTCCGTCGAAGCTTACTCAGCAATTCAAGAGGCAATGAAGCACCCTGTGCAGGTTGATTAAAAAATATATATTAGCTTAACACTGCAGGATTGCCCAGGCAAATGTTTCAGATTGTTTAGTGGCATTTTTATTCTGAAAATGCAGAAGTATTTTGGGGGAAAAAGGTTGGTCTGCTCGTTATACCTACCTGAGTGATATTCAGTGTGCAAGAGGAAAACCCATTTCTGTTTTGGCATGTATTATTATTACTATGATTTTAGTTGTAATAAAGAATTTAGCCACCTACTCTTTCACACCTGATTTTGAATGTGCAGCCCCTTCCCCTTCCCCTGCCCCAAGTAATTAAAAATTACATAACATGCTAGTATTAAATCATTATTAAATATGGGCATGCTGAAGTAATACTTTATTTGGGTAGTTTTTTCAGATTAAACATTGCTCTCTTTGTGAACCTGTGAACAGGGGAAGAATCTTGTTTCAAAGTTTCACTTTTTGCACACAGTTTCAAATGTCATATTAAATCATATCTCAAATCTTAGTTTAATATCAAATGCCCCAACATTAGAGGCCTGGTAATGACCATATGCATGGAATAAATACCCAAGTTCTTTATTGTTAAGGTCTTAGCCCACTCACAGGAAAGCAAACTGAATTTTATTTTCACAGTATGCGCCTGAGAGAATTTCCCATTCAGTGATGCAGTGAGGAAACTCTATTATGAAATTGAAGTGAAGTTGATTCATAATAAGTGTTTACAATTAGATTAATTTAGCGTAATCAAAGCTATCAAAGCACCAGATTCATAAAATGAGGAGCTTTTGGCTCGCCACCTGGATCCAGTTATTTGGCACTCCAGTAGGAAAATGAATCAAATGTGCATTCCTTTGGCACAGAGCCCCGTTAGGCATAACGATGCTGACCTACAT
Source organism: Brachionichthys hirsutus (assembly GCF_040956055.1). NCBI lineage: Eukaryota > Metazoa > Chordata > Actinopteri > Lophiiformes > Brachionichthyidae > Brachionichthys > Brachionichthys hirsutus. Next base: position 5,705,731 of record NC_090903.1, read on the forward strand.
GATGGTCTCTTATCCAAGCATAATTATGAGCCACACTAAATACTAATAAGGCTTCTCTGGGTTGTTTTGTCCTTCTTCTTTTTTTGTTATTATAGATGACAAATATGACAAAGTTCATGAAAACCCAGAAATTAGTTCAATGACAAAATTCATAGTCACACTCTGACTAAGAATTGTTTGTTACATTATTTATTGCCATAGAATTAGAATCGTCCTACCCATAAAGTAAGGCAGTGCAATTTCTGCTCTAAATACGTGTGATGTATTTGGCGCAGAGAAAATGGTTTTCCAGTTTTAGCAACTAATTAATGTTTTATCAATATTCATGAAGAACTCCACATTTAGAAAACTTTAATTAGCTGTATTATCCTGTGGCCATTTTTGAAAGTGTTATTCAGATAGTTCAGATTTCACCATAGCAACAACTAAAGTTTCTATCCAACAGTGTTTACTCTGTTGCTACATATTATGCTGGGTGGAAATCCGATATCATTCCAGAGGCAAACAGCTGATGGCAGGAACTTTTCAACCCGATGTATTTCTTATTTCAACAGCAGGTGTTTTAAATGTGGAGCATTGCTGATCAACAGCAACCGTTAGGCGTCCTTTATTTTAGTAGACCCTCAATTCACTCTTCCCTAACTATGTCGAGTATTCAAAGCAGAACAAATATAAAATAAAAATCCTCGAGTTCATAAATACCGACTGAATCATAAATACCTCTATCTGAATCCGCTCCACTGAAAGTGTTCGTCCTTGTCACATACCAAATGCCAAGTTCATGAAAACCCAGAAATTAGTTCAAAGACATAAATTCTGATTTTTTTATTATTTAATTTTTTTTACAGTTTCAGAGAAAGTAAAAAGAAATCCATGACCCTCTTCTTTGTCCATATCCGCTCCAATGTTTTGTTTGTTCTTCCCTGCTACTTGCCCATCATGCAGTTTCTATGTACTCTTGCTACTTCTGACAGATAATACACACCAGGATACACACATCCTGAGGAACCAGTAGAGGTCAGGTGAACTATTCATCCAGAAATAAATTGACTGTTTGACGTAGGTACAATGGGTGAATAGTTGCGTGAAGATGATGATGCTTTGTTTTCTGTTCAATGGATAATTGGGGAAAAATGTTGTGAATTGGCCTATGTAAATATTTTTTTTCTAAAATAATATGCCCTTTAAGAAATAGGAAACTGTTTGCCATTGATTGAAACCATGTTGTATTTCATCAACTGTGCTATCCCATCCTACTGCCTCCAGATTGCATACCTCCCTCCCATTGGCATGCCGATGGATACGGCAGACTGCTCCTTACAATAAATAAATATTATTATTTATTAGTATGTCACCTCACAGCAAGAAGGTACAGAGTTTGAATCCTATCATATGTTCTCTCCATGTCTCGATAGGTTTTGTCCGGTTTCGCCGGTTTCCTCCCACCTCCACACACATGAAATTTAGGTGAATTGATTACTTGTCCGTAGGGTATGGTATGAGTGTGTGCGTGAGTGGCTGCCTGTCTCTGTGTGGAGCCCCAAGATGTGTTGGCGACGTGCCCGGGGTGTACCCCGCCTCTCGCCATAGCCAGCTGGGATAGGCTCCAGCAACTTCCGAGATCCGCAAAACGGAAGAGCAGCTTTAGATTAAACGTCTCAATCGTCTCATCTACAACAAAATGGATGGGTATATATGTATTATGTCTAGTGAATTCATATTCTGTTACAACCATTTCTGAGACAGATGTTCTTTAACACAGGTTCAAATGTTTCCAGGCAAGCAAGGCTTGCGATCCATCCCATCAAAAAAGAGACACGAAAGTGAAATATGCATTCAGATTGTCACCTTTCAGCAGCCTTTTCATGCAATCATGGCTGCAGTGGGAGTAAACGATACTTACTCATCTTTTATCTTTCTTTTTATGATGCTTTACACTGTTGTCAATGTGATGTTTACTGAGCATGATGACAACAACGACAAACAACCTCACCTGCCCCCTCCCTCACACACCACCTCCTCTCCTCTCGTCATCTGTTAGCAGATAGCATGTTTGCAGCCTGGATGACATCAAAGTGGCTCTCACGCGCTGACATGGACATCTGTCAGTTTTTCAAGCAACTAGACTTTCGGGGGGGGGCACAGCTCCAGGTTACTAAATGCTGTTTGTATTACATATGTTAATCTAGACCTGGGCATTTTACGGCCCTTCAAATTTTACCTCGTGCATGGACTAAAACTGCATTCAGTGACAGTTCAATATTATGTATCTTTCTCAATGAGCACAAAGACAATATTGTGATGACTTTAGGATGCTAAGAACCTTCACACAACTTTCCAACAGTATATTAAACTCAAAATGTGTTTTAGAGTGAATGTGACTGAAAATGTTCACTAATATGAGTCACAAATGGTAAAACGTTCACATTTATTTTGACTTGGCGCAGGTTATCTTCTTGCTTCCTCTACTTCCGTATCGTTGATTCTTTAATGTTGGATTCTCTCACAGCTGCTCTATTCCCATGCTTTGCTGCATGGCTGATAGGCTTGTGTTTGAAATCTGCTTAGTAAGCATGTTATGCCATTTTGGGATCCTTATACTCCTTGTGTATACTCCTTATACACCATAATATTATGTTGAAGCACAGTACCGGTACGTTACACTCCGCAACGCTCTTACGGTAACGGTAGCCGTAATTCTCCGACAATCCACCAAGTGGTGTGGCTTCGTAATTTATCAGTCATACTAAAACATTTTGAAAGATTTTTGAGCGCCGTGTACCACATAAAATCTGTTCGAAGTCATTAAACAAAACCAGAATTAATGCATTACGTGCTCCGGGTTATAATGCGCACGGTCAATATTTTTAAAAAGAAGATTTAATGATTTTAAGTGTGCCTTATGGTCCAAATAATACGGTACTCTGATTTGTGCTTTAGTGGAGCATCAAGTATATGATTAGAATTAAAAGGTGATTTGGCTTCAGTGGTTCCTATTTTGAGTTGTATTTGAGATGTGAGTCCCATGAGACAATTAAACACGTATGAAAATGAGCTGACAGCATGACAAATCAGCTCTAGTTTGAGCTACACGCCCATTGCAGCAAAGTATAGGCTCTTTTTAAGGGCGTCATTCTGCAGCTATCATTGAGCCTGCTTCACTTTCTGAACAGTTGAGCATTTTATAATCAAAAGAGAAACTCCAAAGTGAAGAAATTGCTTTGCATTCTCTCCATTATTCCCAATACAAATTCAAAGGAAGATGACACCCCCCATCCCAATGCCCCTCCTGTCCCTAATCCTTTCTCTCCTCAGTCCATGCCTGCCACACCATCATCAGATCTCAGATCAGAGGGTGAGAGACTGGCCTATAGGTCAGCGAAGTGGGAGGGCTGACCTCCTCAGAGCTCAGTATGTCCTTGGTACAAAGTCCTTTCAAGGGCTGGACTTGTCCAATGAAAACAGATTTTCTGTGTGTCTAAATCTAGCTTCACTTTGGACAAGCGCTCTTTCTTTGTGGACATTCCTAGTGGCAATCTTAATTTAATTGTCAGCTGCATAAACACTATTTAGCCATCTCATTTGAAAACCATTTGTTTATGCAGACTGAGTAGGTAAACGTACAATATCATGTGTGCAGGAGGACGCATTTGTATTCATACCCACACTACTAAAAGCCGAAAATCTTCATTTGCTTAAAATATGGCACAAACTGTAAATTGAAACATAGTGTTTTCTCAGGCTAATGCGACACAGGCCTTGACCTCTCATGGCTCTACTGTTAATTAACGTTGGATGCTTTTTTGGAAAGCCAGGATTCATGGCTTTACATTGTGGGGAGCTTTAAAGTGTTTGGGCCCAGACTGTGTGGATAAACAGATTCATAAATAAAATATGGTATAGATGTAAATTCCTTAAATGCACGTGTGGTACTGAAAATCTAGTTATTGATTAAAGCACAAAAAAATAAAAAATACCATTAGATTTCATGTATGTGTGTTTGTAAGTCTTTGTATTTCACTTTACCATAATATATAAAAGTATTAGATTTAAAGTGTCTGCTGGAAGTTCTTTAATTATTTTATGATTTGCTGAACATAAATAGATCAATATCAATTTCGTCCATGCCGTGCAAAGAGGGGCTTCATGTTACGTACATTGGCCCAAACATTGACAGCAGTGGGAAATATCTATCCTTCAACAAAAACAGCCTTCCAGGTTTCTGGAGTTATCTGTCTGCCTACGGTAGCTGAACTATTTTCTTCTCATTCTCCTTCTTCTCTCCCCATTTTTCCGTGGCTCCTGAAGATGCTGCAGTCTGCCGTTCATTTCCTCTCAACATTGCATCACAGGAGTTCACAAGCATCACCAGAGTTGTTCAAATGGGATGAGATATCATCAGTGTTGTGGAACTGAGCGCCGTGAAGGCAATCAAGACACCCTTAGCTTCCATTAACAAATACTTCATTAAGTCCATTAAATTCACAGTTGATAGAAACCTCCCAAGCTTTAAGTATTTTTATTATATTAATACAGAATAAAAGTGATGTAGAAATCCGAAGAAAAATACTTGCCCATTGGTATACTATATGTTTTACTTACAGTACACAGCACAGACTAAAACATTCACTATTGTTTTTGGAGAACGCGTTTGTTATGATTCATTAATAATTATATACTTACTATGCTTCCGAAGGGTCATTGCTGCAACAGTACATCAAGCTCCATTCAATATATGCAGTTAATAAGGTTGGGTCGCTTAGTGAACATTTATTTTCTATGTAGTGCTTTGGGAAATGTGGTTATGGCTTAATTTATCATCTGTTATGATTCTGTGCAAATCTCCTATCTCCATTTATTTGGGCAAGAAAAAAAAAACATCAAACAAAAAGTTTATAGAGTCAAATTAAATGCAATTTTAAAATTAGCATGGTTTATTTTATGTGTGGTGAAGATCATTTACATATACATAGAAAAAAACATTTTTATTACCCATCATAAATATGTTATTGTGCATATTGCTGTTGTGCAGAAATATAACTTTATCAGAACTAGCCAAGCTTCAAAGGCTGAATGCAGAGAATGGCCTGGAGGATATTGGGAGTTAATATCCAGAGATATGTGCACGTACAGTGGAACCTCGGTTCTCGGACATAATCCGTTGTGTAATATTGTTTGAAAACCGAAACTATTTACCACAAGAAATAATGGAAACTAGATTAATCCATTCCTGCACACCAGATAAATTCCCATTTACATGTCTACAGTTAATATGTACATTAATATGTAACTGCGTGTATATAAACAACAGACAACACATAAAAGTATAAATAGTACGAAAAATTAAAGCATAATAAAAGTTAATTGAATCCAATTCTGCATCATTTAAATACAGTTTGGGCTGTGGTGTCGGGCGGGAGGTGGATCGAGGGAAGGGTTATTCCTTTGAAAGGGAGTTCTCCTCCATAAAGTGACTGGGTGACTGTCTTGCATTTTTTTTCCCCCTAGACTTTCTCTTTAGTCTTACTCGGGTAGATTCCGCCTTTGTTCGCGTGCCTTTGGTTCACCTCGGTGCCACTCGTGTGTTTGAACTCCAAAAATCTGTTCAACTTCCGAGGCATTTTAAACTCCATTTTTTTGGTTGAAAACCGAGTTGTTCAACCACCAAGTATTTTGAGGTCCCACGGTACTTTATTCTAGGCGACCACTGGGCTGCATCTAAGAACAATATCTCCTTTGACGTCACTCACTTTAATTCTACCCGCCCAGCTCTACTGGCCCTCCTTTGCTTTACCTTGTTACACTATACTCCTACGTAATTACCTCCTTCGCATTCGCGGTCTACACGTACCACCTATCCCTACCACACCAGCAAGTTTTAATGCACTCAAAACAGTAGCTCTGTTCATTCGGCTTTAGCCATGTTAGATGATTATAAAATGTTTTTGTAATTGTGAAGCCAGGACTTCACTTCTGCCAGAGGCCAAATGTGGGATGCAATCCATACCAGATCTCACTTTGTTCTCACATTGGTTCTGCCAGGAAGACGTGGGATATGCAAAAAGTTGATTTGTCTTTATACTGCATATGCCGTTATTATCACCTCCAAATCCAGAGTGGGCATTTGACTTTGAAGCCTCTTTGATAAGGTGCTTTTGAAAATTAAAGGAGGCCTTGAAAGAAATTAATTAGTTAGTGGCCTTTTGAATAAAAGGTACCATATGTTAGCTTCCACACGGCAAGGCCAACCCCCCGCAACCCTATCTCTTCCTTTTTAGCTTTTATTTAACTTCCTTGTTTTGTTTTATATATATATTGATTGATTTTGTTTAGTTAATTTGAACTTGAGGGGAGGATTTTTATGTAAGCCCTTTCGGCTTGTTTTCCTCTCCTGCACTATTATTTGCCTTTGTAATGTTTTGTTTATGTTTATTATTGTGCATATTAATAAAATGAAATGAAAAATGAAATGAAGCTGATTTATGGAAATTAAAGATATGTCTGATGAAAATTAATATAATACCATTTGTTCCTATCAACCACTTGGGCTGCATACTCTCATGCTGTGTCATCAGGAGTTACAGTATAGTTACTGATAATTCTACCCTCGAAGCTGTAAATGCCACAAATCTCCACTGAGACACTTAAACAGTGTCGGTATGGATGTTTACTAGTCCACATATGCTCTGGGTTTCCCTTCTGTAGAGGGATATAAGGCTTTGCATGTCCCTTTTGCATTGTATCCAACATTTCTTGCTGACTTTGAGCTCCTGTTTATAACAGCAGTTTGATTCATGCTTACTATCTATATTCCTCACTTTGATCCTTATCTTTATGCCCACCTGGAGTTTATTCTTCCAAAATGCAAATGAGTTCTAATACTACACATCATGATCTGCATTTCTTACACAGTCATTGAAATCATTTTAATGAATGGTGCAAATTCAAATATTTTTCCTCAGAATTACTTCACATATACATGTAATACATGTAATGATATATTTTTTTTCTTTCAGTTCCTGATTCCTTTGCACACTTCATTTGGTGATAAGAAATAAGCACCATCAAAATAATCACATGTGAGGCTCTTCATCAAAGTGAGGCTCAAGGCTTTAACGATAACAGATATTAGATGGCATGAATTCGAAATAAAAGCCACTGAAATAGCTGAAGATGTGATTACCAACAAAAGGATATTGTTTCCATTTATGCAGCCAACAGTTATATCATTTGATCATTTATTTTCTTCAACCACTCATCCTGTATAGGGTTACTGGGAGGGGGATGGAGCTCATCAGTATACTTTGGGTGCGAGGTGGTGTTCACTCTGGAGGAGTCACCAGTTCATCGCAGGGCTGCATAAAGAGAAACAAATTATTGCATTCACGCCAAAAGACAATTTGGAGTCACAGGTTCACACATATATAATGCTTTGGTTGGGGAAGAGAACCCACGTAGAACCAGGAAGAACGTGCACACTCCACACAGAACAGCCCCTGGTCTTCAGGTGAATTTGAACCTAGGACCATCACTACCCACTTCACCACCGTGCCGCCTGTCAATCATATGCCGCTTTTTTAGCTCGATAAATTAAATATTGATTTCCGAATTCTTTGCAATTTGCTATACAAGTAGGAGACATAGTGGACATAGTGGATATGTAAACTGTAAATCAAGGCAAATGAGACATAGAGGTCTGTTTCTTACAACAGCCTGTCTCCATTCAGCCTTGGTTTCCCCTTCAGTGGTGGTAAATTAAAGCACTGGCCATTATTATATTTGCCTGTTTTTCATGGTGGTTCCATGCTCAGACAACAAAGCCCTGGGTCAACCCCAAAAAACCCTGACTATATCAGACTAGAAGTGTACCAACAGCTGTACAGAGTAGTCGCACAGTGTAATAGTAGGAATATATTTGGCTGTTGATTTTTTCTGTCATGTACTTTACCTGCTTATTTTAATTCTGTCAATCGTGTGTGGGTCAGGTAGAGGTCGGTCAGTTTGTCTCACTGATGTGAATTTCTTTCTTTTGTCTTTGCCTCTCTCGTGGACAGTCATGTAATTTCAACTGATACTGAGCAGGGGCCCTCATACATAAATATGAGCAGATGTCTGGTTGCATGTGCCCTCAATTCCGAGTAGTATCATTTTTATGGCCCTCTAAATGCTCATTCTTTTACACTGAGAGAATCAGTGTCACAAGCAGACCTCTCTCTCTCTATCGCACAGAGGTATGAATAATAAAAGGGAACGATTTCCAACCAGAACTGGACAGTACTCGTACGTTATGTGCGCAGGCTGGAATCTGCTATTATGAGCATCATCATCTTTTGGATTGGATTTTTGGAGCCAATTTACTATATTTTGAAAAGAGAATGAAGCTTAATATGCTACTGATTGGATCTTAATGAGAACCTGAGGACATGCAGTAGCAACTTGTCAATCACTACGAAGCTACTACGTCCTAAAGCTTACCCCTAATCATCATGTTTTTTACTATAAATTTAACCGCAGTGTACAAAAGGAGATGAAAAAAGTTATTTAATTTACATTGAATCCAAATCTTTCTGTAACCAACAGCGTTGCTTCATACTGGGCACTGGAAGGACATTTAAGTCTCCATTAAATTGGCTGCTTCACTTTTCAGACCTAGAATTTGATCATGCAATTTGATCAGCGCACAGGTACACGCTACCTCTGCGCTGTAGTTTTGGGCTTGATCGACTGCAAAAGCTGCCCATGAACCAGTGATTTGAGCTGCAATCAGTTCAATATCCTTGGAGTTGCTCCACTGCTCTTCCTTATCCACAGGCTGCATCATTTGGTCCTTTCTTTTTCCACTTGTCTCACCTCAGTCATGTGCATGCATGGTTGACGGACATGTAACCTCTGTCTTTTTTTCTTCAGCTGCAAGGCCTGCATTGCATGTACCGGTAGGATTAATTCTACAGAACTGCACAGTCATAGAAAACCCGTCATTATAGCCAAATCATTGTAGCCAAAGAGAGAAGGCTTCTCTGTTTGTTCCAACAACAGGATTGCCCTCCTGTACACACAAATCTGTCTTTCTGATAAGTAAGCACAGATTGACATGAGACAAGATGAGGTTGTCACCCTATTAAACTGCTAAAGGTTTAAGAGATATCTGGACTATTAGCCCTTTGGGTTACTTTTCTATATCTGGTGCACAAAACAATGCCTCAGCAGCTGCGGCTCTTTAGCGTCACCGATCGCTGGGTTGGTGGTCTGATCTCCAAATCAAGCCCCAACTTCTGTCCAAATCTCAGAGGTGCCTGAATTTGTAAAGCTCTTTGGAGGGAATTATGATACTCTTTACTTTTGAATTACTCTAATTGCAATTTATTTTGGCCTGCATTGAACTGGCAACTTGTCCACGGTGTACCACGCCTCCCAAGCCAAGTCAGCCTCTGTATTATCCCACCCCCAATGACCCTTCACAGAAACAAAGAATTAAGGAATGAATGAAAGAACGAACAATTATTTAACTTAAACTCAACAAAGTTCACACTGTAATAAAGACCAGGTTGATAGCTGACATATATCCATAAGCATTTTGCTGCGGGGGGGGGGGGGGGGGGCATGTCATCATGGTATCGCCTTCACTGTTGGTCTTATTGCTGCTGCAGACTAATGCAGCCTCATGCACCATAGGCCATAAGCAATAGCTGCAGTTTCTGCAGTCCAGAGTTGCTATTTCTTTATTCTATGTCAGACATTACCTACTACAGCTTGGGTGATTGAGGATTTACTGGTTGGTGGCATATTTTCATACTTGATTATTTTACAGGACCACAGAGGAGGACAGGGATGTTCTGCACTGGTTTATTCATAACAACACAGATCCCCCATCCCAAGTTGCAACAGTGCATTCAAACAGCTTATCCTTAATAAGCTGTTTTGCAGCACATCATTGTCACAAAGTTGCATGTAAGCATAGCCGGTGATGGTAAAACCTTAATGGACACTCAGATATTATTGTAATAGCAGTTGTGCTACGGCATATATAAAAATGGGTGGAGGAACTTGGGCCATTAGGTTCCAGGCTTCTCATGCACTCTCTGCCTCTTTCCATCCCCCATTTAGCATAATGACACTCAAACAATCAGTGCTAACATTAGAATATGGAGTGTGGTATTATGCAGAATAAAATGATGTTAATGTGTCATATTTAAATATCCTGGTCTGTAACCAAGACATGCTCATTCCAGCAGCAGCAGCAGGTTGCTAATTCAGACAAAGAGACCAGGAATGGCCTACTTGCTTAAATAATTACGGCAATTAGCAAAGAGGATTTAGGATTCATGATCTGATGCATGGATTGTAAGACCACACATGTGGCCAGCATAATATCATGGACATGGTTGCATCTGAAAGTTCTCCCCTTGTGTTTTTGATTTTCTAAACATAGGTTCCATCTGCAAACAGGCCAGGAGGCTTGGCGCTACAGGGGTATCACCCTGGGTGTAGTGCTATTTATTCAGCCAGCCGAGACAAAGTCCTCCCCAGGCAGGATCCCATCGTCACTGTGCCCATTCATGAGTTTCACACCTTTGCCTACCTGCTCACGACTGTGTCTGCAGCATGAGAAGGAGACAGCTTCAGCAGGGGAGACACCTTTTTTCCCAAGGTTGACCCATCTTTTCTGTCATCCCCTGCTGCTTAACAAATGATGGAAAACTGTAGGCTTTCGGGATCTCACGTGGAATGTCTCACGTGTGTGCTGTTTAATTAACATTAATGCAGTAGAAGCGTAGTTTCCCCTCCCATAAGCATTGTGGATACAGTGTCCTGTTCTTAATGCACTGTGAGCTGAACCAGTGTGCAGAGATGCTGAGAGGAGGGGTGCTCCAGTTTTAAGTGACGTGATAGATTAGGGAGGAGCCCTAGCAGCAGAATAATTTCCCTGGTGACCAATTTCTGAACACTCCCTGAGCTAAGAAAATCAGCAACAAGCCAACATGTCAGCCAAAGCCTCATGCCATGGTGTGGGCCAACCTGCTGACTCACTTCTAATGAGCAGCCAGAGACAGATATAAGAACCCAAACCAGGAATAATAATTCATAACTGCTTATATACCGCTGACTTTCCTAATTAACACTGGACCTGATGCAATGCAAGCAGATGCACCCTAACAACCATCAACATATCTTCTATGGTGGCTTGTTATTGATGGGAACGAAAAATAGAGCTTGTGATGCTTGCAGTGCTGCACACACACACACACACCTCTGAAATCTAATGTACTGCTGATTATATTGTTAATGTCTTAAATGCTGTGTTGACAAATTAAGGGACATTAATTTGTCAACACAGACATCTTCATTAAAGGTGGGATTTATTTCCAGTTCTATAAACAGTTGACTTGCTTGTTTGAACATTGCGTACTGTAATGTGCCTTTTCAATAGTGCAAGTTAATTTAACAAACGCAGGTGAGAACCCAAATGCATGACAATAGAGGGAAAATCCAGAAACCGAACGTTATTGCCAAAAAACTGGTAGTCAGTCCAAACCTGCAGAAATATCAGAAGAGCGGCAGGTAAAGGGAGAGTTCCAGAAAATCAGGCATTGCTCTCACCCGATTCCAAGTTTACAGGTCTGATCACATGATTGTTTAATTGTAAATGTAATTTTACTTTAACAATTGACTTTAAAAAATGATATCCATATCCTAATACTATTGATTTATATCTGAAATGAAAGCTATTTTTTTAAGTAGGTATCAAAAACAACCACCATCTTTGTCTTTAATTTTGATATTCTGTTGTGTCCATGTAACAGGGTTTGATATTTTGTCCTTCTATGAGTTTTATGACAAAGAAATGAAAGTATAAAATCTAATGTGTTGTTTCACCAGGAAAATGATCTGTGCAGTTTGCTTCTGTGATTGTTCCTTGTTTGAACTTGGCGACATTGGAGGTATGCCATCTCCTGATGGTTCTTGCATTTCATAACTAAAGGCTTTCATGATTTCATGAGCATGTTGGCATTTACAAAAAATGATTATCAATAAGATTTATTGTTAATGCACGCTTTTTGTGAAGTTTATTGCTGGCCGATTTATAGAATGTAAGGTGGAACAACTACAAGAATCCTCTGCAGGCTTGGAGTTTATTGGAGATATACGTCCCTTCATTTTTAACAATAGCCATCCATTAAAAAAGTAAGTGATGTCTGTATGTGCCACAAAGGTGCCAGAACTTTATAGCCTCGTGTTAAGTGATTACCCAATAAAGAGATCAATACCCTTTAATGGATCAGATGGAGAACTAATAAAAAAAGATATTAATTGATTATGCTGATAGCAGGTCTTTACAGCCGTTCGTGTGTTAAGGTTTAGTTTCTGAAGTCACAACTTTTCATCGCATACTTAAAATAGAATCCTCTGGCATAATTTAGAGAGTAGCAAAAAGTATTGTGAAGAGTATAAGCACCTTTATTATATGATTATAAGGGCACTGATATGAAACACTGCTTTTCATTTGTGCATCTGTGTGGATTTGAATTTTGTTGTCTTCAATATCAATATGCCTCTGTATTTGCCATGGGCAGACCTTGGCACAGGACTAAAAATGGCCATGCTTTTCCACGCTTCATCATCTGAGGTTTATGTCAGACCCAGACAGTCATCTGGAAAGGTCAACGCTTCGCTAAAAGATTTAAATCACCCCGCAGAAGAAAGATTCACCTTGACGGGCGGAACCTGGGAACTCGTAAATAGGAATCCAAACAGAAACTCATTCGTCTTTGTTTAAAGTAAGGACGCATGGACCATTGCATTTCAAAGCAGCTGTCATACGCTGAGATGTTTCAGAGAATAAACCTTTCTATGCAATTATTTACTTTTACAATATTATATATATATTTTATTTAAAGCTCCAAAACAAAGTGATCTTGGGACAGCTGTTGGCATCACCATGTTTCTAAACTGACAGGCTCAGTGTGGCAAAACAAACTGTTGGCTTTCATTTTACAGACGGAACATTTGACGCATGGATGTTATTATTTGATGAATCACTTTTTGTGCTTAGCTGTTCTATATTCATCCAGTTGTGAGCTGCATGTGGAAATGTTTTCCTTTTTTCATAACATTTGTTATCTTGTAATATTAATGCCGTGGCCACGCCTTTTGATGAATGCAGGAACTAAAGCACATATTCAGCTGCTTTTGAGGACAAATGGGACCTTTGAAGGGGAAAAAAAAATCATTTCTCTTTACTGTTTATTAATATACTTAAAAAGATGAATGTGGAATGGGGGAACTTACAACAAGGCCTATGCATCATAATATATTTGCTCACGGAAGTGAAGAATAATGAAACTATTTTCGGCTATGAAGCCATGCTTGAATAATATGTCTGCTGCAAAGTGCTACAAAGTAAGAACTATTACAAGGTGGTTACTTTTTATAATCTTTTTGGAAAACACAGTCGTAAATATATGTAGGGTTTTTTTCCCTTATTTTTTGAAAGTTATCATATTCTGATTCTATATCTGATTTGTTTTGTGCAAGCACTTTAGTGGCTGGCGGGATGATTATTGATTAATTATATTGATCAAAATGTAGCTGCAATAGCATTCTGGTGTTCGTAGTTTAATAATTACGTATTTGAATCAAATGACCTGAGAAGCTTCTGGCTGTGATGATGTTGTCTTTAAGACGCCACTGGGTCACCGTTAGCAGTATGCATTAACCGTAAAGGGAATTACATTTGTTTATGCTCTATTTATGTCCGTTCAAAAGACTAAAGATGGGTATCGATGGGTCGACGCATGCTTTATTGATTTGAAAAAGGTTGAGTTCATGGATAAGTTCTATATATAATTGTGGAAGATGATTCTGAGTGTGACTTTGGGGCGTGGGGGGGACAGAAGGATTGGATCAATTGAACTCATTTGGATGCATGTGTTGATGATCATTAAGCAGCAAGCTATGCATGCATTTATGAATTCAGATCCATTGCTCTCTAAGGATGCATAAGCGAACTATGACTAGATCTGGACACTAAGTATGAGCATTACTAATGGGATAACTATTGCCATTACCACAGTACATGATATGAGTTGATGGGTTTGTTGTCCACTTATTGGAAGGTCAGTGGTTCTTGCCTGCCCCAGTATCTGTGAGGGATGGACCAAATGCAGAAAATAAATATCATGACATTGTACGACATATAATTATGTTTTTGTTTTGTTTTTTATCTGTGTTCTACCTGATCCTGATAAATGTGTATATGTGTGGGGTTTAAATATAGCTCTCCTTTAACTCTGTAGGAATGTAGGAATTCAAACACATACTTTAAATGGTTCCTTTTGAAACATACAAATAAACAAGTTAATGAAGTTGTGGTAGATACCAATAAACAAAAGAGGACCTGGAATGGTTGCAACATTCAGTTGTAAACATCTTAATTTCCCACAATGTGCTGGTGACTCGTCCGCGGTGTAGGTTGGTAAAGCAGTCGTGGATGAGATGATTAAGGGCTTGGTTGATAAATGGATGGATGGAAGGACATCTTATTTTTTCAGTTGTTGTTTTTATTGTAGCTCATTAAATAGAAACTCCAACCTTAGTGTGTTTTGCTGAGAAAGCAAACTGAGGTCCTACCTTTTAGGTAGAATGAGTTTAACTCTGTTTGATTACTTAATGAAATGGATAAAAGTGACTGTATAAATGTAAACATGCTTTGACTGTCATTTCTCTTGTCTTGTTTTGCACAGGCCTTCCCATGTATATCCACTGGTATCTATGGTAAGCGTAATTACTCTATTTTTGTACCTAATTTATTTTTTTTGTATTGCTTTAAATGTTTTATCAAAACAATATGCATTACTGAGTATTGCCCTCATTAAATGTCATTTATGTTATGTAAGGCTTTGCCTTTAAAGAATGCAGTTGAAGTATACAAACAAGTTCACCTTACACCTTGTTGCACAAAGACACAACTGAGTATAAACTGAACAAAGTTTAGGCCCTGAACAATGTTTGTGCTCCCTCGTGGGATCTGGCCTGTTATGCAGCAGGGCATCATTGCCAAAGAGCAAGTTAACTAATTAACTTAAACAAAGTCACATTGAAAACATGACAAAGTAGTTGGTGTAACCAGGCTTTGAATGTATGATGATGGCGAAGATTGCAAATACAGGAGACTACAGGAGTGCTACATAAAGTGGTATGCCAACCACTGAATATGCACAAGGAATCTAATAATCCCAGTTGGTACCAAATGTAAAGATTCAAACCTGGTTTTGTTTTTTTTTACCTTTTTTTCTCTCTTCCTAACCCTAACCCTGATTTCAGAGCCCGAATAACAATTTCAACGCTCTACCAAATTAAGGGAAATGAGCAGCATACTAACTTGATGACTGTTTTAGCTGACTATAACAGCACATCCTGCTGGCTTAGTTTTACCTCGTGTGGAGAACCATAAAGCCTTGGAGGATCTCTGAGCCCAGCTTGAGGGCTTGACCATAGAAACACACTTAAGACAGTCCCCTTGAGCCTGGGCCGAGACCTCATATATGGATGGTGTGAAGGCAAACAGTCATAGCCTCTCATTCCCGTTGAAATCCATAATCTCAGCAATAGGTTACACGCTCTGGATCAGGTGCATACACCCCAGCCCACACTGACTGCAACCCAGGCTGGTTTCCCTCATGATTCAACTGACACTTCAATGCTCAGCCACAATACTGCAGCTCCTGTCATTCTGGCCTTGGGGTCTACGTCTTGCCCATACATAACCAGATAGATGCCAGCACGCTCAGCTCTGCAGCTCATACAGATCCAGCTGTTTGATATTCATCAGAACAGCCTTCCCCACTGCCCATTGTCCATATAAGAGCCAATGGATACTCGAGGAGAAATGGACTCTGTCCCAGATGCACACTTTTTCTTTGCAAACAGGCTTTGCCATTATTCACACTCATGCTTAGGCCATATCCACACAATGTAATCACCTTCCCATGCTATATGGAATCAACGTAATTAATTATGTTACATGGTTACTACAGTATTTTATGGTCACTCATACCCTAAACAAACTCATAGTCAACCTTCTACCAACTCTGAATTCTGTCATGTGTCAATATTATACACAAACCCTTACAGTAAATCACTGATTGTAGAACCTGAAATACTTCTGCTGTTCTTTTGAAAGCAGATATATGCATACAGCAACAAAATATGACTACTAAAACCAGTTGTCTCACTTTCTTAACCAGTTTCATTGTTTAAAAAAAACATATTTCATTGCAATTAGAGATTAGAGACAATTGATTCAAGAAAAAAAAAACAATAGCCATCGTTAAAATACCAACAACGGGGCTTTTTACGAAAAGAAAAAATAAACAAACATACAATAATTCTGCAGCACGGAGGCGCAGTGGGTGGCGCTGTTGCCTTACAGCAAGAAGGTCAGAAGTTAAAATCCAACTTGGGATCTTTCTGTGAGGAGTTTGCATGTTCTTTCTATGTCTGCGTTGTTTCTCTCTGGGGTCTCCGGCTTCCTCCCACCACCAAAAGTGTGTGTGTGTGAGAGTGATTGTCTGTCTATGTGTGGCCCGGCAATGAACTTGTCTCTCGCCAGTAGACTGCTGAGATAGGCTCCAGTAGGTTCCACGACCTGGATTCCGGATAAAGTGTTTAAGAAAATTAATAAATCGATGAATCAATAGACATACAGTACATCAAGTCTGTATATAAATGCATAGCTGGTACAGTTAAACCTTTATGCAGATGAATGATGAAGATCCTGATAATACAGCATTATATTTACTTGTGAGCAAAGACCAGGTTGTGTTCTAAAAAGACTCCTGTGTTGATAAATCACCAGATGTGCATCATGAACAGAACTCTAACAAAAAATTTCTACCCATCACTTCTGCAATTTACAGAGTTTTCTGAAAAGCATCTCATCATTTCTTATCACCATATCACTTGGAGTCTATAGTCTGTTTCTGCCACCTGTTTATGCACACTACAGCTACTGCTGAAGTGTTAATGCTCATCCATCACCTTTCCTCATATACAGTAGTCCCTCGATATAATGCGGTTCATTTTCCGCGACTTCGCTGCTTCGCGGAGTTTGTTCTTGCTACAATATGTTGTGAATCTGAACATGTTATATTGCAATATCACTTTATTTTTTTAAACCAGATTGGTACTTACAATAACTGCACCTCCATAGAATAATGCAACTGAATATCTGCACACAGCAGAGGGCAAAAAGAGGAGGGGCTTTCAGTAACTACACTTATAGCATTCTGCAGAGATGTTACGCTCTAAGACTCCTGGCTGTGCCCCCATGAGAACTGCCATGTTCTGAAAGAGGCCCTGCTCTCTTGTCAGGGGCTTTGACATTTTCTGTACATTTTCAATGACCTTTAAGGTCAAGTTCCATTTCAGCAACTTAAACATAAGCTGTTTAGGTTGGAAAGCACATCATCCCGGTCTATTTCTCTGCGATAATTTTTCTCTGTGTGTCTCTGTAGAATACGCATAGATATATAGCCACAGTTTTATATATTTGCACATGGCCAGGTACCCTAGTATTAAACTTGTGCACATGTGGTAGACCAATTTTTATACTGGAATTGTAGTCAATAACAGATCCCGTGCCTTCAGCCGTGTGATGGAGAGGGATCAAGAACAAGTTATCCTCTTTGTGGAGAGAAAAAAACTATTTGTTAGGACAGCTAATGCTAATTGACAGTATCTTTCACACCTCCATATTCCAGAAGACCCAGTCGCCATTGACAGATGATGCCAGAACAGGGAGGTTGAATGTAGCAGGGATGCACGGATGGTACCTCAGATGCCTGGAAAGAAAAATGAGAGCTCACACTGCACTGACAGTCTAATCCCTCAGTCCAGCCCATTAGCCACAACAGAAATTCTGCACGGATAGTGTGTCGGAGGTACCACCCATAAACAAACTGGTGCCCACCATGGGCCATGAGGTCACCCAGCATGATAGAGGTTATTAAGTGCTGTTCCTGTTTGCACATCAATCACGGCCATGTGACCCCGGTTTAAATGGATTATTCCAAAGAGGAGACACCTTTCAATGTCTCACAAGATCAGTGCCAAGAGTCCAACTACCTCGACTTAGAGAGGTCATTTTCTCTTGTTCTATCCATTTTTGTAGCCCTTTTCCTCCCATCTTCCCTGCAATGCATTCTCTCATCTCTTGTTGCCCTTACATTCCTGTTCTCATTCTCCAACACAGGCAGAGATACTTGCTCAAGCAAAGCCACGTTCATAAAATTCCCATTTCAAGATGTATTGTGGGACAATTTAGCCTTGTGGAGAACATTTCCAAGCTGAAAGAGCAATTCCCAACAGCCTTGTAATGGGTTGTACAGTTTGGGTGACACCTGTTAAAATCAATCTTTGCACATAACGTGGGGCTCACTAGCACAATGGAAATGCAAAAGCATGCACATTAAGTCTGACTAACCTGACAGGTGCCATTTCACAATAATGTCTAAAATACTCAGAGTTAAAATATCCTTCTCCTTTTTTTACTGTTCACCTCTGGCCCGTCTGTCTCTGTGTCGGATCTGAGGAGTGTCGATGGAGGACTTTTATCTCTGACTGGTGGCTTTGGGAGATATGTGAATGTAATCCACCCAAGCTCTGCTGGTATGTCCATGCTGACATTCAACTGGACTGTCCAGATCAAAGGTTTCAAGCTAAGATTTTTTTTTCTCCTGCTGTCTGCATCATGCTATGGCTCTCTTCATCAAAGTCTAGGATTAGGAAGGTTTGAGGCACTCATGGCACCTTATCTCTCAGCAGTGATGACTTGCTGCAAGCTTGCCAGAGATTGCCCAGACAAGTTCCCCCTTTCCTAAATTCCAGGTTGTACTACAGGGAGCATAGCCCAGCTGGGTAGGGAATTTCATGGTACAAATGATGAGTGTGCTGTATCCCTGGGTAGTAGAGTGTGCAATCAAAGGGAACAGGAGCTTCGTAGTCCATTTAACAGAGTCACATATTGTGCATTGTATGCCTGTGTAGGTCATCCAGATCACGGTAAATCATGAAGAGCAAAAAAAAAAAGGAGACTTGTTCAAGTTTGATTGAAGACGTGGACACGTATACTCTTGTTGGAGCAGAAAGCAAATGGTCTCTAAACTAAAGTATCTAAACACTCTACCAGTCTCTCAGAACTGATGAAGCCTCTTGGATGAGAGATGAAACGTCTAGAATCAAACTTGCACTTCATGATTGTGCATTTTAGTTAAAGTTAGCCCTGCTCTTCCGTTTTCAACTACCGCTACAATAGATCCAGGCTTTTGCAAAACCTGGTTCAGCGTTAAACTAATCATATATTCTTCAGAATGTATTAAATGCAAGCAAAATGCCATGCAGGTGTTAATTTTAGCCTGTAGGACAAACCATGGGCTGTACCTATCTAGAATCAAGGTCGTTGTGTGTTGTGTTCACTTTCCTCCACGTTCTGCCTGTTTTTCTCACATAGCACCCCCCCTCCCCTCCCCTTTACCTCTTTGTTTCTGCCTCTCACTTTGGCCAGCAAAGTCGGTCATGGTCACAGCCTTGCCTTGTCCCAGTGTTGGTGTAGAGATGCGCTCCTGGACATTTGAAGCCCATACTTTGGCAGTTTTTGTCCTGGGGCACTATGCTGTCCTCCACCCCAGGTCACCTCACCTCTCCTCTGGGCCCTGATGGGGTGACACCTCCTTTTCCAGATGAATACGCATGACTGCTGCCCTCAGCTAGAGCAGTCCTCGACAGTACTGCACTTAATGATTCTCCCTCTGCCATAGACTACAATCAGCTAATCTAATTTGTATAATGTTGTGCTTAAATGACATTCCATTGTGGGAAAATATTTCTCCGTGCTTTAGTGATCAGGAAGAATAATGCTACTTGCAAAGCATTTTCCAATGAAAATATTTTCATATGCAGCAATTGTTAAAACAAAAAGCTGTCTGTGTGAGACTAAATCTGAACGACTTTTCAAAAACAAATAAATATTTATATGTTTTTTTTGTAGCAGATTTCTTGTTTACTACCATTTCGACACCTATGGTGAATTTGTGAGTACCAGCTATCTCAGCCTCAGGCTCTATGCTGCTTCAAGGTGGACAGAACGAATGACGAGCATTCAAAAGTGAATTTTACCAACTATAGCTGAGTGAAAACACGGTGAAAGCAACAATAAGACACTTGCCTTAAGGGAACGGCAGCTGAACATATATTTTTGAGAATTTAGCTTGGCAAATCTCATCCACATACCCTCCAAGAAAATATCTGTGTCCTCACAAAACACTAGGAAATATATATTCCTAAAATAACAGCAGGTTGTGGAATTCTGTTTGCATTATAAGCTCGCTCAGGAAAAACAAAACTGGTGTGGTCTGCAGTATCTCTACCCATATATTTGCAAACAAAGAATGGAAATGTATCATAGCAGACACACATTCACCTCTACTCACTTTATCAGGGGAAGCAGGTAGTTCTCACTCCTTTCCACCAGAGGAAAAACACCTTAGCTATACAAGTTTGTTGTTGTAAAAGTTAACTCTGTAGATTTAGGATACGACAGAGCTGCTATGCTGGCAAAAGAGAGTATAAAGGCTTCCATGTTCTTAAAAGAAAATTTTCCTCAGCATCATGGTAGCATTTATGCTATTTATGTTCCTGCAAATTGTTTTCATGGTAACTTTCAGAGTCGAGATGAAGTTCCCTGTGATGTAAACTGGTAGCTGTAAGTTGCTCTAGTTTCTACATTCCTTTACGGTCACCTGAGGCCCTGTACACGTTTTCCTAAAGGTGATTTACATATGCCTAAGAGAGGCGCTAGTCTTTGCTTCATCAGAGATTAGAAGATCATAGGAATAAAATATGTGAAAACTGCTTTAAGATGAATTTTCCCTATGGCATAATGTGCCGGAGCGATGTGAAGACATAGATGGAAGTCTACTTTTTAACCTAAACAGAAATTAAACTAAATGTTATTTTTCATCGTGACTGATGAGGCTTTATAAATGTAGTTTGGGATGAAATTAAGACATTTCCCCCTGCATTCGTCTCAGGTCAGATTCAGATTCAGCAGTTGTCTAATTTCATTCTTCCAGGTCTAACGTTCATGTTTTCGCTGGTCTCTGAACCCTTAACTAATATTGCTGTCAACATCATTTATGTGCAAATATTATTTAAACCTGCTATGCCACCGTATTTAACTCTGACTTCACATGGTGCAGGCCTCACCCAGCCCCCCCCCCCCCCCCCCCACCAAACCCCCTCTGGATGCTGTGCTCTGCCAGGTGATAAAGTAGAGGAGCCTTCAACAGAAATAACACTGCCCCACCTGAGTCCTCATCAGCGACGCTGTGCTGCACATATCCCATCAGTGCACCTCACTAAGACAAATCTCCCTGAGCCAGCCATATTCCCAGTATAGGGGAGAGACAAGCCGAGCCAAGTAGCGTACGGACCCTGGAGGGCCCACCATCACACCGGCTCTCCACCTCCTGACAGATGAGTTTCTCCAAAACCTCCACATAGCATAGAAAGAGAAAATATTGAACTTTTTCATTTTGTAAGTGCTTGAGCGTATGAAAGAGACTGCTCAGTCAATCTCATTCCGAGCATCCTTTTTGATCACGTGTATTACTGTGCTACCAATGGTCACTATGACCAGCAGCGGTGTGATGGCAGCAATGATTGAGGCAACGTTGTTTTTGTGATTTCCAGCCGATAAGTATGCCGGCCTCACTGACGGGGACGGAGAGTCAATGGGAGGAGAGGTGAGAAGAGGTTTAGCTAGTTGTTAGTGTGAAGGAGACAAACGATGAGAGGGAGCTGTCGATGCACTCCAACTACTGCCGTTGACCTTGCACAGTCAATGTTGATGCCGAGCAGAGTTCTTCATGGCAAGCTGCCCCCCAGCGGCACTGACCCCCTTTTTTCCATCTTCCATTTGACTCTCTTTCTGCCATCCCTTTTTCACTGTTTCTTTATATAATTCTGCTTTCCTGTTATCGTTCCCACTGGCTCTCCAGCTCGCCTCTTTTCACCTCTCAGTCTGTCCTCTGCAGCTCTCCTATGATTAATAGATATAGCTCCCAAATCAATACAGCATTTGTAGAAACTTCACACTGCATAGATTAAATGTGCTCAGTGCCATCCACTCACTGCTGACGGACCAGTGTAACCATATTGTTCTTTTATTATGATTAAGACATGTTTGGCATTAAATTAAATGGGCATATCCATGCGTACTCGGGGACATATAGGTTACGCCCCAAATATCTAATTTGATATTAACCATTGAGGATGCTAAAGAGCAGCCTTCCTGGAATGCATACGGTATAAATTGTGAGGTATATTTGAACAAGGATGCTTCAGAAGAACAGACATCTCATTTCTCTAAATGTATTTCCTCATCCCTTTGGCTTTGGGTAAAGTTAAATTGACCTGGAATGTCCCCAAAGGAGAAGCACAAAGCCAGGTGCGTGTGTGTTCTCCCCTTTAACAGCTTGTCTGACCTCTGGGAATTCATTGTCCCAAGTCTTCTGCACCTTCCGATGCTACTTTAAATGTGAGCTGGACTCTTGGTACGCTTGCAGAAGTGCAGGTGAAAAAAAAAAACATTCTAAAATGAAACATCACCAGACAAAGTGATATCACTGAAAAGGTTAAGTGGGTTTGGGAGACAGTCGGGTGACCTGCAAACTGATGTGGCATGCTGTATAAGGTTCTGAGCACTTACCTCTCAGGGCAGAGTTTGAAGGGCAGGAGATGTGAAAGGGCCATGCACTGTCTGCAGACAGCGCCTAACAGAGCCATAGCAGCAGTCTGGCTGTCACTGCTGGCAGATATGCAGCTCACATCTCACGTCACCAAGGGCTCGAACAGGAGCTCAACCATGGCTCAGCAACACTTCAGCCTCCTGCCTCTCAGTGTACCACAGCCACTCATGTCATGCTGAGAAAGGAAGAAAGAAAAACAGGCACATCAACACTTGATGAGTGTGGTAAGGGGGGGGGGGGAAACAATACTGCATATATCCTAGCCTCAGGGCAGTTTATTTAGAGAATTTACTGATGGTTATTTAGAGCAGTGGTCCCCAACCACCGGGCCGCGGCCCGGTACCGGTCCGTGAGGCATTTGATACCGGGCCGCACAGAAAGAATAACTAATTTATACAATTTCCGTTGTATCGATTATTAGCGTCTAAAAGGTGTTTTATTTTGAAAAACGACCGGATTTTCTCCAACGTAACAATCGGCTCTTCACGTTGCTAAAAAACCCAGCCGTGAACTCGCGAAAATTAATAAAATAAAAAAAAGTCTTTGGAGAGCTTCTTTGCTAAGGATAAAAGTCCAACTGAGGAGGAAGAAGAGGAGGAAGAAGCGGAGGTGATGACCTCCAAGACGAGAAACCAGGACTAAGACTTAAAACACGGTTTATCAACAGATAACTGGCTTTGTTAACGAGTCAATGAAGGGTTCAAAACTGCTTCATCATAGAGACCAAGAACCCTGGATTAAAAAATAAGAATGTGGAATTTATGACTCACAAAACCATGAAGGACAAGTAATTATTGGGACCACAATTTATGGTGAGTAGATATTGTGTAATTATTAAATATTTATTAAATATTTATTGCAAGGGTATAATATAAAGTTTATTGGTAAGATTATATTCCTCTTTTTAAATTTAATTACCCCCCCCCTGTCCTCGAAAAAATTGCCCGGCATGAAACCGGTCCGTGGCGGGAAAAAGGTTGGGGACCGCTGATGTAGAGGATATGACAGCAGGCAGTCCCATTGAAAGACGAAAGAATGCAGGAGCTGTGAGATTGATCTTTCTTTTCTACACCCGACTTAAAGGATGGAGGTCAGTGAAATACTTGTAAGCCTGTTTCATAGGTCATAGAATGCTACAATTGTGGCAATGACACAGGAAAAGGAAATATTTGAAAGTGTGACCCATACGACAACCAACAGGTTGGGACTGCGGCGTGGCTCTTGTATCAGTTCATGTGGGATGAAATGGAGGTATTGACCTCTGTTGTTTAAAGAAGTTTAAAATCTCGGTCACACTGCGTACAGTGGAAAGGGTTACATATGTGCTGCCAGATTAGTGTAAATGTTGGTGCAGGTGATTTAGACTAGAATATTTTGGTCAACTTTCTGAAAATCCAAGAAAGCCAGCCAAACATATTGTACTTTTTTTAAATAGAAAAATTATTCTGGCCCAAAGCACCAGTTTATCATCACTATTAGTTATATTAAGCAGTAGCAAAGGTGGCCCAAGCACTTTTCAAGTCAATAGTTTGGACTGACTGCAAATGATTTGGTGATCAGACCTGGTTAAAGATGAATAAAAGAGCAGTTTGTGTGTTTTCAATTAAAACTTCATTTCAACAGAGCGTTGCACCTCCTAATTTCCCTGAAGCAGTCGTCCCAAGGAATTTATAAAGTTCTCTCAATCTCTTATCTATCTCTCAAATGTTTTGGCTAACAACTGATCAAGTAGGCTGGTGTAATCAAACAAACATATTTATTAATTCAACTAAAGTGGCAATACATGAGGGTGTGGCTCCAGATTTGTGCACTTTGTCATTTGTAACTGTACTGTGTAGCGCTTGTACTTCTGCTTGTACATGTGTTTTCCCATCACTCTGCATCTAGTAACACATCTACAGCAGTTCATTAGACAGCTGGTCTCTTCCACCAGATACACGCAGCTTGTGCTGCTTTCCCTTGATTTAGGAGACATTTCCATGTGGAGATATCAGTTTGTCTGTCTGTTTGTATCCCTCTTGTATCTTCACGCTGGGTACAACTGATCTTGACAGTTTTTTTTATTCTTCTCTCCAAGGCTTTCCCAATGAGCCTGCAGCTGAAATTGCTCTTAAGACAGTAAAGAGCTGGATTGAGCAGAATCCTGATAAGGTAGGACATGTCTGATTAATGCATATTCAATGAATTACCTGTCAGTCTGAAGCCAAGTATCCATTTTGTGCAGGCACTGTCTATTTCATGGTTTTGTTGATTCGCTGTGAGTGGAGATGATTGGATTGTTGCAGTATCACAGAACACTAATTCTCATGCATCTGTGTATCAGGCATCTTATCCACCTTCCGCGCTTGATCACCCATTTAGTTTTCGGTCTGCATGTGCATCAAATTAAAAGCCAGTCTGAGACTAATCAGACCCTAAATGGTCTGTTGACATTTTAATTGATATATGCTTGGGAGAGCTGTTTAACTCCAAAGAGCATAAGCACATCAGATGAAATCGTTTGAAATTGGGTTTGGTATCAGATATATTATAATCATTCCTGCTGCCGACTGAAGGCTCAACAATATCATTTACAACCTGATCTGTCATTATACCGCACTGCATTTTGCAGAAAACACACATAGCATGGTCGTCTTGACAGCACAAGGAAATTGTGTTGGGGTTGTTTGACAAACAGATAATCATCATCAGCGTGATAACCATTTAAATAAAGCGAAACCCATCTCTGGAAGGATGGTCAGTGAAATGATTAATTTCAAAGCCACTTTTGCTAAAGATAGAGCTGCATGCGGCGGTGTGTTTTTCCCACAGATAAGCAAATGTTGGAGTCTAATTACCCAGATGATGATGAAAACAAATTCTGGCATTGCTTGGACGTCAGATAAGAAGCGATTGTGAAGTATTGCTCTGACGCTGCTAAAACGTTGTTCAATCCTGATTGCAAAGAGTTGTTACGATGCATTGAACTAAAACTAAAGCAGAATATAACCATTTGCAAAAAAACATTTTGCAAACAATAGTTTCAAAAATTATGCCTGAGGGCATATATTAATATCCTGACACAAACAAACAAAATGCTGAATGACTGACCCTTTTGAAGATACTCCTATCCTATCCTAATAATTTACCAATTATAATGTTTACTGGCAGCATCTTTCAAGTAGTTGCTCTCTTCCAGTTTTAAGAATGTTTGACACCAAAGTTTGATATGGAAATCTCCCGAGATTCTTGCTGAACATTTATCGTGTCATATGCATGCGCGATAACATCACTGGAGCTCAACAGGCAAACAAAAGGCAGTATCTCCACTTTAATCTGGTGGACACGGAGACTCTTTGTGTAGAGTAGACGGACTGAGTACACAGATACACAGAGAAGGGAATCATGTCAATAAATTATCACAATCTTAAGTTTCATTTTGTCTGTTAAACAGATGTTGAGCAGACCTTTCTGAAACAATACCTTTGCAGAATCTGACTATCAGTCTGTTGTCTATAATAAATTTTGCTGCACTTTAATCTGACAGGAACAAAATGCAGGGTTTAGACTCTAGACAATGAAGATGCAGCAGAGACACAGAGGCATGTTATAAGGTCACCCTCTGATCCAGTAATAATGTGGTTTGTTGTTTGCACTTGAAAAGAGTATAACATGTCATCAGATGTTCATTTTTTTTTTGCTCTTGTCTGAACAGCATTCCGTGGCTTTATTTTATCGAATAAACCCGGTAATACTGTTAAAACACTTTCAGGCCATTTGCAGCTCATTTCACACGTTATTCTGCAGCTGCACAGGGATCCTGCGCTCTCAGAATATTAACATATAATCTTACATAATATAAAAATCATATTTTAGTATGACTGAGCAACACATGGGTGATATGGGTGATACAGATGCAATTTCTGCGCAGCAAGCAAAGTAATGGATCTGCTCCAACACACTGGCAGTCGCCGTTTATGCACAAAGTGAAAATGCGTACGTCTGTCCGCTGACAAAAAGGATATGCAGGGGTTTTATTATGAGCTTTTCTTGAATTGATGCTGGGTAATGATGATTACGAGGCCAGTAAGCCTTGTCCAAATAATGTATAGTAATGCAGGTGGACTCAATGAGGAAATTGCAGTGTATTTGCCTCTGCTAGAGGAAGGTGGTGGACAAAAACTCAGTGTTTGTGTAAGGAAACCTGCCAGTGAGCAGGTTAGATTCACAGAGTTAGTTACCACTGTAAATGACCTGGAGCGTCACTAGTCTTCCTGGAACTGAAGGCCAATAATATTTATATATTTTTCAAGTCTGTCTTTAATCCTGTCCCAACTGTGTTTTTTATTTTATTTTATTCTTGCACCAAGATCAGAATAAGCACATGAGATTAAAATGTTGAGGGAAAAATCCTGTAAAATATTGTCTGTACTTTTAGAATTTATATTGATGAGGATTAACAATTTTTTTTAATCAAATCGCATCCTATCCTATAAGTACATCCTGTTTTATTTATGTCTTTCACAGTGTCCTAGTTTTTTGTAATTGCTGTTGCGATTCTAAATAATTCAACCAGTGTCATTAACTTTAATATGTGACTTTAATGTGTCTGCACTAATTAAACAGGTCAAACTCCATGTGAAACTGACCATATTGTGAAATGACCAAATTAAAGCGAGGACTAATTTGAATACAGGCCATTAAAGCAGCATTTTGATTTGTGGCATGCATTAAAACGGGCATTAAGCACCTCAGTATTTTTCTATAAAACATTCATGCTGATAGACTTGTTGCTGATGTCGTCTGGAGGCTGTCGTTGGTGAGTAATGGTAACCTGTGGAGGTCATCTTTACTTTGAAACACGACTCATACCTGTGGCTGCGGATTGAGGTGTTTTATAAAGCTCACAGCTTGATGTGCTACAACACCCTTCATCCTCTCTAATGGATGCTGCAAACACCCAGCCAAATGATACCAAGCTGCCAGATTACTTTTTAGTGGATGTGCGACGTTTGCAACACTTGTTCTCTTCTTGATGATTGCTGTAAGATGGACTCGGGGAATCCATCAACACTCTGGCGTAAATATCATTTTATACAGCTTATTGCTGACTGTAAATAACAAACTAATGTGCAAAGCTGACTTTTGTGGTTGTGTTGTTCCACATCGGGATTGCTGCTCACCGTATGCAGGCTTCACTGCTGCACATAAGAAACAGTTTTTGTGAGGTGCTGACTGATGCCTTTCCCCGGTGAGGGTAGATCGAGTGGAAAAGTATTGGAATTCATGGAGAGAGCGGGGCAGATGTCTGTGGAGGTTTCTCTGAGTATGAACACTCTCTGGCAAATCTCAATGAGAAGAGGATCCTCAACTGTAACTATAGACCAAGCGTAAGTAAGTTTTTAACAAGATCAGAGAGAGTAAAGTGATTTACATTTTTACCCAGAAGCATAGCAGTGTTTCCCTTACATTGAGCGTCTTCTTATCAAAATGAAGAACAAACTGTACATGGCGCTGCGTATCAGCCTTGACATGCAGAGTGCATTTGCAACAATATGTGCATTCCAGACAAAGGCTGGATTGAGATACGTTCATGTGTATGTGTATATATGTATACAGGTAGTCGGAGTCTTACGACCACAGTTGGTTCCGAGGGATCGGTCGTAAGTCACCCCATGTTAAATTACCCTAAATATATTATGCTGCGTCATGATACTGGAAATGTAGAGGAGAAAGAGAACATTTCCTCTCGGTAGACATCGTGGGTGAGACCGCAGAAGGTGTCGCACACTCGATTCGATTGCTCGCTTTCCGCTATGTCTTAACGACACATGTCGTAAACAGACAGCAGTGCGGTCGTAAAGTCAAACTGTTGTAAGTCGGCGACTACCTCTAGTCTGTAGTCTGTTTATATATATATGTAAACAGCATGATGTATGTCTTGTTGTCTCTGTGTAGGGTTTTGTTTCACATGAACTATTAACGTGCATGCCTCATGCTTTGTGTCTGAGGCATTTGGAAATGCAGTTTATCACTGCAGGATTTCGCTGCAGCTGCTGTCAGCGTGACAGATAACTGACACAATCGTCTTTCAGGCTCCATAACGAAATTATGAGCTGAGAATTGTTTAGTGCACGTCTTACATCGAGCTTACAGTCAGTAAAAATGTTGTGAATAAACCTGAATGTTCTCGACAGTATTGTTCAGGTTGCCACACACATCATTGCTTTTTTCATTTCATATATCTCCTCAAAGGCAGTAACAGTGCTATGGAACGTTTAATGCTATCACATCAAAAGGTTTTCAAAAGTTCAGTCTTGCTGTAGTAGCTAATATCGCAGATTGCATGCAGCTCGACCAAAGCAAGATGAAGCCAGAATGAAGGGTTTGAATCCCAGTTTATCGGGACAATAGGACAAGATTGCTCCGCTCCCTCGCCTCCAGCTGCCGGCCCCCGAGGAGCCTCCTCTGTGGGCGTCCACAGAGACAAGTCCTTTCCGGACCACGATAAGGGTTCTGCTTTAGAGAAGATACTGCATTGTTGTGGCTGAATTTCAGTACAATGGGATGGCTGATGATCTAACGCACAGGGGTTGCCAACCACAGCCCCCCCAACACAACCCCCTCATGGACACACACACACACACACACACTTGATAGTATTGTCTGTGTATATATCCAGCTGTTTCATTTTCTACGTCCACTATATTTCTGAAGCAAGAGGAGTCCTTTAGTTCCAAGAAAGTTATTGAACGACTAAAGAAGAAACTGGTTAGTAACTGGTTTCTATTAATTTAGACTTTATTAGTAGGAAATCTGATCAGCAAATGATTACAAATGTTTTAATTGTTGAAATGATTTAGAGGATGAGATTAGGGATTATTTACATCATTCCTGAGAGCAAAATGCACTTAATTTTAAAAACGGAAGGTGTTCATTTTTGATTGAATGACTTAATCACAGTATGATAAAACCTTTCCAAGCACTTGCAGCAATATCATTCATGCAAAGTGAACTCACAAAGTATCATATTTACTTTTTCTTGGGAATGACTGAGCCTCTTGAGGCTTCAATGATGAATGGTCTAAACTGTTTTTAGAACATTCCAAATTGTTTCAAATGATTGCAGTCACTTTTTTAACAGGCTTCTCATGCTCGGCATGTGTGTGGAATGCTAAACCAACAGGACAAGACTTTGAGTCTGTTTCTAATTTACAGTTCACTCTGCATTAAACATTCTGCACTGTGGTGTTGCTCCTCTTACTTAAATTCTTCCTCCACCACTTGCTTCCACTTGAGACGCACGTGACTCTGCCATGTAGCAGAAGCTGGACTGTAATTGTCTACTGATTGAAATGTGCACACAAGAGGTTCTGAGGACTGAGGACACGGCTGCATCAAATCGCTGAGGGCTTCGTGAACATGCTGTGTGTTAATAATAATAGTGTGTGTGTGTGTGTGTGTGTGTGTGTGCAAAAAAAATGGACACGATGTGATTGATTAGCAGGGAGTTTATCTCCCTGGCCAGCACACAAAGGGCTCCACTGCCAGCGTGAAATTCACTCTTAAGAGTACCTAGACTTCCATTGTTGAGAATAAACAGCCTCGCTGTGGTTATGTACAGCTCATCCTTTAATCTAGAGAGACTTCAGCACGGCAATGATGTTTTGGATCACAGTAGATGAAAGAATAATGGAGGCCATTGTCCGAATGCATTAAATAGAGAATTCTGGTATATGTAAGCAGCAGATCTGAAGGCTCTGCGCTGGGGTGGCCATTACAGAGGTAGGGACCAACAAATCCAGTCCTCTGTAAGGTATTATATTAGTGTACATTAGAGTTCTTTTTTCCAGCACAAGCACCCCTCGACTCATCTGGCTGTGGTTGATTCTTATTTTCAGATTTAATTTGGTTTAATTCAGGCTTATATAGGTTTAATCTGCAGATGAAAAATGTGGTCTGACACTCTATTTGGCTGCCACGAATGTGCTCTGGATGACCAAGTTATTTAATGAAGGTTTTGAAGCGCCCCGCAGCCCAGCATTGCCACCACAGTCTGAACACTTGAGACAGATTGGGTCTGTAATAAGCTCTGTTGCTCTGTGCCGCTCAGGACCAAATTGATGTGTAGAGATTTCACCTTTCAACACCACTCTGGTTTGGGCTTTAGTATTAAGCACTCTGCCATACCAGGGATCCTCTCAAAACAGCTGCTTACATCCCTTTTGCCTGTTCTATGAATAACATGTTTACCTTAGTAGCATTTGTCATTGAAGACATCTGATAACAAATTCCATTTCAAGCCCGGGCCGGATTTAATAGTGATTCGTGGCACACGTCAAGTGGTTATTCTGAATAAATACAGTTGTGTAAATGTTTTGTATGATTGTGTTTTTCTGTGTGGGTGGATTTTGTTTTAGGAGACTGTCTGGGTTTTGGCAGATGGAACTATAGAATGACAATATTGAGTTATGCATTGTCATTAAACTGAATAAAATGGATTACACTTACCGTGGCTATAATGCACACATCACATTTGGAAAATCTGGATTACATTTTTTGAGGATTGTGAGCAGCTTTATATTCATTTATCTAACATGCATGGTAGGCAGAGCATAAACAACTTATGCGTGTGCTGCCTGTGCTTGTTTATCACCTGCTATACATTAGGGTTAAAATGATGATGTATTGCCTCGGAGAATACACAATGAAAGTCCTCTATTTTTCCGGCTCGTCGTTGTTCCATTAGCCTTGTGTCCGCATCCGGTGTACGTTCAATCTCGGATTCTTTCATCAACCTCTATAAATAAATGAGATTAATTTGTTTGTATTCAACGTCTCCCTTGAGAGTTCCATATAGTGACATACAGTAGTCAGGGCACTGTAGTGTAGCTGGCAGCAAGCAGCCCACTGATGTTGAGTGACCACTGAATTTTGTTTTTACTGCATATATATATTCATTCTTTCTGCTCTGAAAAAGAAATGTTTCTGTTTTCGACTTGCTCTCAATGAGCCCTGACGATCCATAAAAGCTGATTGAGGCAGATGAAAGGATTTACAGAAACCTATTTTGTTGCTGTTGCGATGCCGTTGGTAACACTTTGAGACCCACAAGGCTGCAACTGAGGATTTATGTTGCGATCAATTCATTTCTCAAATGCTTTCCTAACCAGTCGATTTGTTGTACATTATACATTTGAGAAGTGGGAAAGACTGTTTTGAGACATTTCTGTATAAATATAAATTACATTCTCAACATGAATTACTTTGTTTAGACATTAGTCATTTATTTAACTGTGACTGTTCATAATTCTATTACTGTAAATCAATTCGTTCTTTTGAACCTTTAATCACAGCAATCATTTTTTTTATTTTACCGTGCATTAAATATTTTCGTTCTTACGTAAAGTTAAGCAAGCTAGAAAAAAAAGTTATTCCTTTAATTTGGCAAAAGTGTGTGTGTGGGGGGGATTCACACACATTTAAACCTTAACATATGGACTGAAAACACCCAGTAAAAAAAAATCTTGAAGTGATTTAATAAACTGTCTTAAAACCACTTTGAAAGCAAGAATCTCTTGGAACAGATGCTAACACTAAGTGGGCCGATACTTAGCTCTCATTCCTCTTCATGGTGTTTTTATTGTCTTGTATCAAGTGAAAAGTCGTTGCCAAGTGTCACATCTGCAGCCGAGGGTGGCACAAATTGGCTCTGTGCATGCCTTGAGGATGCTGATTTGCCACTGATGGTTTGTGCGACTGGCGTGGTGTTCAAAGCCAGCTGTAGGCTTTTGAAGTCTGTGTCTATCCTCTTTGAATCATTTGCTGTGACAGAGAGCAACAGAGAGATATGGCCTGATCAGGAGCTGAGAGCATGACTAGACACCGGAATCGGCCTCCGCCTACTGTACCGTCGTGGAGAAGTGCGCTTTGAACTGAGAGAACACTATTCTCTCTTCAAGCCTCTGTTAAATGTCTGCAGATTTGGCTATTGAAATGCATCAGAAAGAGTGTTTGAATGCCTTATTAGTTTTCTCTGTCAGAGAATTACTTTTCTGGCACCATTGTTAATGCTCTCCATGTACTAGTGCATTACTTGCAGCCATTTGTCCCCAGGCAGTAGAATGGGGATTTTATGGGTTTTATGAGCTGAACATTTTATTATCTGGCTCACTCTGCATAATATGATGTGTGCTCTTTGCTTCTGCTGACCTCAGGTTGCGATGATTAAAGACTGCAGGTTTCCATGTTTAAATCGATTTTAGATGATAGAGATCGAATTTCTGAGTTGAAACTCTAGTCATTTCTTAAATGTTTTATTTTTTTAGATTCCATCCATGGTGGCCAAAAAAAAGCAGTTTGTATTAAGCACTCATGTTGTCAGAGATAAAGAAAAGTTTATCAAGAGTTGCGCCAGTATTTCAAATGTTTATCTGAATGGTTTGATTGAGCCGTTGCCTTTGCAGAGAAATCCGCTCTGCATGAAAGGGGATTAAATGTCTCATCTCTCGATCTTGTACACAGACCAAGGTGTTGCACTGCTTCTGGTAATTGCTGAATGATCACCCTATTCTCTGATGTAAGGTGACTTTGAGTCTCAATTTATTATTATTCTATTGATGCACTGTTCCTACTTAAAGTGACAAGTATTAATAAAGAAAGGAATAAAACATGAATCATGGGGTTGATTACATAGCCAATAAGTAATTTGCCACAAAAAGCAAAAATTAAATCTTTGAATGTAACGGCAATGGCTGTTATTGAGGATTACAGAGTGAACTGGCAAATAATAAGTCTTTTCTTTGTGATGTTGTAGAAACTCTTATGCATCCAGTTGTTCTTGTATGCAAGCCCACCAATAAATGCAGCCCACTTCAGTCCAACACATGAACAGTGAGATGTAATGTCCTCGGAGTTTTGCTTCCATTTGTGCAGACGGTGTAGTCCCACCTCCCTGCTTACTGTGCTGGAACAAGCTATCTTAATTACATGCTAATTGATTTAGCATAACACAGATAGCAGTAGGCTGGCACACTATGATAAAGCAAGAGCGGGTTGAGCTATCAGTTCCGAAGGGGACAGGAGACTCCACAAACTCCAAGCAGCTCATTCACTCTACTTGAATATAATTTTATACTGCAGTACCGTGTGTGTGTGTAGGTGTGTGTGTGTGTGTGTGTGTGTTCAGGCTGTATAGGGGATTCTCCTGCACATACAGCCCATGATCTCATAACGTTTTTGATCTAGCCTCATCAAAGGGATTAATCATCACCATTTTTTGTGGCTATTTGGATATCAATGCTGACTGTAATTTTTGTTCCAATTTTTGTTCCCGCGTATTGAAACCAAACAAGCCCATGTTTCATGCTCAGCAGACATCTTTTTGTCAGAGAGGCTGTTGCTAACTTTGTTTAATGCAGGGCATTATTTACTGGATATTTTTTAAAGCGCTGCAATGAAGCATGATTTTAAGGATTCAAATTTAATTTAGTTAATACTAATCATCTCAATCTTTGCCACAGTTTATTAATGTGTTAATAACCATTGGATTTCTCGTGACTTGCATGCAGTGGCAGCATCTCTCACCGTTCTGGGTCATTATCTGCCACCCTATCAGCCAATTTGCTGACAGTGCAAAATATTAGGTTCCCTTGCCTCCACCTACATTTTACCTGGTGGTGAATGAGCAACACACAAGCAGAACTCCCCAGCTCTACCGATCTAGAGGGGTCGAGACCGAGTTCAGGGAGGAGGGGAAGGGACCGCCACAGTGATTACTGTGTTGCCGTGTGATTGCATGGTCTGTGGCATGTGATTATGGGAAATGTGCTGTATTTCTCATCATCTCAGAGGGGGATCAAATCAGCCTCAAAGCCTAGCTTGAGGCAGTGGCACATTTGAAAGTCAATGTTATGTTTCTCAGCAAAATCCTGATGTGAGCTGTTTTTGCCCAAGGTTGTGTTCAGAAGTAACAGGAGCCACAGCGAAGAGGGCAAAATGTTTGCATATATAATGTCAAAATTCATCCTGATCAAGTTAATTTCCATGCCCCCTGACTAGTAAGAGTAACAGCTATGACTGTGTGATTGAATTTTTCTTGCGTATTTGATTTTAAACAAATTTTAGACGATTGATTGCAAAGTTTGACAGAAAATTCCCAACAGGATGAAATCAAGTGATGGCATTTTATAGCCATACCATATTCAATACTTCAGGATCAGAAGGTTGTGATCAGGACTATGACATTTGTAGTGCATTGCAGTTGCCATATACCATTATCTCAGTGACTTTCATCTTGTTGTTGTTTGTGTGTTGTATTAAAATTAGCCAATGAATCAGAATGAGGTGGTGCGCTGCTTATGAGGGAAATGATCATCTAAGAGACAATAAATAGCTTCTAATCTAAAGCACATCTTCAGCATCTTGTGGAGTTTGCACACCTGCCTTGGGAGGACTGCAACCCCTGACCGGCTGCAGCAGCTGGGGATCTGAGGTTATTGCAAAGAGTGACGTGCAAACATTACTGCAAT
This sequence comes from Brachionichthys hirsutus, assembly GCF_040956055.1. Taxonomy (NCBI): domain Eukaryota; kingdom Metazoa; phylum Chordata; class Actinopteri; order Lophiiformes; family Brachionichthyidae; genus Brachionichthys; species Brachionichthys hirsutus. Next base: position 5,741,045 of record NC_090903.1, read on the forward strand.
CAATGCTTATTGACGGGTCGACTGAGGAAAACGTGTCATTTTTCACCTCAGAAACCAGCATTCAACTTTTGATAAATATGTTGCCTCTCCTAAGGAACCTTTTTTAATATAGTGATACCTGAAATGTGTCTGACTGCATAGACATCATAGTACAAGATTTGAAAGACGATAATTTTTCAGTGATGAGGTATGTGGTCTAGCATGAGTATAATTCCATAAATGAACCGGATAATGCACCATCTCAACCTGTAGCTCATGTTTGATGCCACCTTGGTGACAATCTGGCAGAGATCCTGAGGTACTCAAATGAAACTGGTGCTGAATTGTGACCGACAATGGGGCCAGCATTATAGCTGCCGTGCAAAATATTTGGCTGGAAATCGACAAGTTGTTTAAGACAAAATGTTCCTTTAGCTATCCGTTGGACAAGGATCAAGGGACAAAAATGAACCATGGGTTTGTGCGGAATGCTCCTGACATCTTTCTATCAGAGCTGGCAAAAGAACAGAAAGCTGCAGAAAGAGCAAGCTAAGCTCAACATGCGCCAACATTTGCTCCGTTCTGGTGAGTTTTGTTGAAATAAAGTGCTGACATCTCTAACATCAGCAATGACTGGCATCAAAGCTGTGCCCCATACTGTAATAAGTATTGCTTTTTCACCACCGTAGTGAATATTCCGTAGCATCATTGCCCTAATTGTGACCATATTTCACATTTTCTCACAGTGGTCATTGTGCAGGTCTTCTGCTGCTGAGCTGAAGATGTTTCTGAAGCAAGCTAACAAGATTATATTCTCTCATAAACATACATGTCGCCAAGAATTATAGAACGGAATAAAGACTGCTGACCCCCCAGCACTGTGATAAATACTGGCAGACATAGACTGATAGATGATAAACTGGAACCTGTACTGTGAATATCCTCAGGCCCACTTGTTCGTTATGAAGAGGACTTCAGTGCTCGTGTGAGTTCAGGACAGGTTGCAAAACAACTCTCTCCCTCTGGATGACAACCAGGACATGGGGTCTGCTGATCCTCTTGTTGAAGAATAGTATAACTCATATTTCCCATGTTAATCCAGGTGCTTTTATTTTTCATCATCAGGTGGCTGACGTTCCACCATGTGAGGAGTTCTCTGTCAGTCCTCTTCACTGCCCTGTAAAAAAAAAATACACTCCTCTAACTTTCATTTTACTTCAAGATATGCGTATTTAATACACTTAATAGTTTCCTTTAAAGTTCTCACCACATGAGCTTGGGCAAACTGCAACTTCTCTGGTTGGGAGAGACATGAGGTTGTAATTATAGTTCAGGCTTCAAAATGTAAGGCAGGCCTCCCTAGGGGCCCTTCAACCAGTTTAAGATCTGGTTGAATGGAAGTGAAAAGTGTTGCAGTAGTTATTAAATGGATTATTAAGAGCTAAGGACGTCACATTGAATAGGCCAAACGTGTGTCTGCATGACAGTGATAGCTCAGCGGTACAGTAGCTGTGGGGAATTTTACTGGTTTTTCACTTGTCCAGAGGAAGATTCTGAGAATAGCACTATAATACACTTTATTGCATTTGTTGGTGCAATTGGTGCATTTCACCATCATAATTTCAGGAGTGTTTTGCATGCCTGATTCTATACCATGGAATTTTTGATGTACAATTTGGAGTCAACACCATTTTTTTCCCATTCTTATTTAGAAAACTATCTGAATTCCCTACGCGCTTCCTGTGTCTGACACCTCATCTCAGCGGCCATCACAAATAGACCAGGCACAAGTTATACGCAGAGCAGAACACAGAGCTGTTCCTGTGTCAGTGTCTCTAGTGGTCCCTGACCACTTTATGATTTATTCACTAATTTGAAGGTCCGGCCAAAATAAAATAGAAATATTTTGCACATTATGCGCTTACTCGCTTGAATTCCATTTATAAATGTACTGTAATGATCCTTAGGGGATTATCATTATAGAGTTTGTGTTGTACTGTTCCTTTAAGTTACGTGTTATGTGCGCGCGCAGAGTGGGAAGAGAGAGAGAGCCGAGAGCGGAGAGTAGCGCGCTGCAGCAGAAGGTTCCTGGCGTGAGTTAGAGTTGGCGTGGGTTTCGGCCGTAACAGTGACCCTGTTAACTGCTCTGTGAGTGCTGGAATAAATCCTGTTAATGAATCCTCCTCTCCTGCTTCATGGTTCGCACCGACGTTACAGTACTTTAAACTGTTATGATTAGCTATCAAATGTAAGCAAAATGAGGAATATACTGAAAGCTATTCAAGATGAGATGAAGGTGCTCACATTTTTGATGGATGCCAAATGAATTTGGTAACTCTAAAAGGGTCAAATGTTCTTCAAAGACTTGTTGAACTTTTGAAACTGTTTCAGTTCAAGTCATGCTAAGTTCTGAAGAACAAATCTGGCGCGCAGCTTGCCATTTCAAATTGAGTTTTCCATTCAACTGCAGGAAAGAAAATGTTTCAAGCTGTGAGTAAGTATCAACAAGTGTGACTATGACCTGTCATAAGCAAGATTATCTCTCACAGCCTTTTGCCTTACTGCCCCTATACCTTTTAAATCTTTTAGCATATCTTATTTGTCTGACTGCATCCATTAGTCACACGTTCTCTCCAGTGGTGATTTACAAGGGTGTCTGTCCCAGTAGTACATGTTGTAACTTAACAGGGCATTGGCGATAAGGTTGGGCGCCGAGGTCAGCTACATGGTAGACAAGGGTGATGGATGGAACAGGAAACGCTTGCTGTGTGAGGCTGCAGGACAGCTGGTGCTTTAGTGAGACACCTCAGCTACTCTTAGTCTAACCTTGTGTTTGCGTCGTAAAAGCAGAATTTAAAATCATTTCTGCACAACGCAGGATATGTATGAAAAGAATGATGTTTTATTTCACTTTTAAATTATGATGTTAATTGTTCAGATAAAGGTGCTATATACTCATAAGCAGGAATGGCAAGACCTAGAGATGACAAGTGTGTTCGAGTAGCATTACTATGGTAATGCAAATCTAATTATGCAAAGGTTTGCTTCCTCTGTTGTTTATAGTGGCTGTATATGTTAACAGTTTGACCCAGGCTCGGACCTTTGTCAGAGCTGTCTCCTCTTTGCCGTGTGGAACGTTCCTGGACAGGATAACATATTCTGACCTGTTGCTTTCCCGGGCTGTCTGAAGTAATCAAAGGAGGCCAGCATTAATTGCTTGACCCTGGCAGGAAGCCTGTCTAGGTGATCACCTGCCCGGGGAAAGTTCACTTCTCATCCACTCATCCTCTGATTGCACATTCTCACCTCTTTTCTTTCTCTTCGCCTCAACCAAGCACCAGGTGCATTAGGTGTACAAAGTCACCTTACTGTCCAGGCAGAAACGCATCTCACCCCTAAGAGTAAAATAATCTATTTTTTTAAATAAGAGCTCTGCCTATTAATTGGCCTTATATCATTGTCCAGTTTTAGACAATATTCCCATTCGTATTACATAACAGCCGTGCGTGTACTTCAGCATTTAAACATCTTAAGAGGTGCTGTTCAAGGAAGGGCAGGGCTCTCTGTGACTTATGACTTGTACATTCATCAACCCCATTCCGAGCCAATATCAGACTGTCAGAGGGGAGTGTATGGCATTCGATCATGATGAGGGGCTCTGACAGAACAAGTCCTTTTCCATTAGACTCTCTCAGGGCAATCGCTGATATTCTGCTTCTCTGTAATGCCACTTATTTTGGTTGTTGCCACTAGTGGATTCCATATTGCTGGGTTCCCCTCTGTGGAGCTCAGTCATGTGATTCTAAGATTCTCCGTTTGAACATTGTGGGTTCAGTAAAGACTGCGGTGCTGCTCCACACATTCTGTTCAATAAATGTGAGCTACACCATTGTTGTGTATTTATGTTTAAGTCTATATCTCAATTAAAAAAAATAGAAAAAATGGGTAATAAATTGTGTTTCAATTTCAAATCGATGAACTAGTCCACAATATTTCCGTACCCTGACCTGCTGTAAATTTCAGGCGAACTGCCATTTGTCATTTATTTGGCTGACAAAGGCTTCTTTCTTCTGTCTGCCTCAGACATATTAAAGTGTTGCCTTTATCATTCACTCAAGGTCGTTGAGATGTTGTCATTCTTTAGAGTGGTCTATAGTATGCCCTTGTTTTCTCCTTGCTTGAACATTTGATAATCTGTCCCTGCTCAGCCAGCGTACCTTTTCAGAACGTGTCCTGACATGCGCAAAACCATGTAAAAACTTTTTCATAGGTTGCAGACATTGCAAAATGAAGACAAAAGAATAGTTGTACGATAAACCTTCATCTTGATGCCGGTTTCTTTTCTGAGCTGAGACAATCTGATGGACCAGTTCCATTTTGATTTCCTCATGTGAAACATATCAGTGGGATTTGTGGCTATTTCTTAATCACCATTAACCGTCTCTCCTGTGTACTGGAATGAAAATGCACTCCTTCATGAAGTCTTCCGATTAGATTTGTTCACAGTTATGGGATGAAAAGCACTCTCTGTCTGTAATGTGAACACCACAGATAGAGTTTTTCATGAAAGCTTTGATGGACATCAAATCTAATCTGAAGGATACAGAGCCCAAGTATTCTGGCAAATCTGGTACGATTTTCTGCCTTTGATGCACAGTAATTCTGCCTTCACATCTGAAGAGGGCAAACTTCAAACTGAGCAGACAGGATTTTCTCAAAGAATGAGGTTATACTGCAGACGTTCATTCTCCAATGGGAACTATTGATTATTTCACATGTCTGTCTTTCTCTGGAGTTTTTAGCACTTTCTTGCCCAAGTTTTTCCTTACTTGTTAGACACAGACATTTTGTTTTGTAAGTTGAAAGTTTCATGTATTTTCTTCTTGTTGGGGCCAATTAATACGAAATGACACATAGCCATATTTAATCCAAATGTCTAATACATTTAGACGGGTCAGAAACAGTCAAATCTGAATCTGTTTAAATCGCCTCAACTGAAAAGAGTGGAAATGCTCTTTGATTATGGAAAATCACAGCCTAAAAATGGCAGACCTGGAGGAAAATAGTTTTTAATAATTAAATTTGGGAAGCATTTAGTAAAATGTAGTAAAAATGTTTTAAATGTGTCCTCATTTCTGTTTATCCCATCAGAAGTACTGGTACTATAAACATTTATTTGTATTGTGTTGTACATTCTGATTGTATTTTTTACTTGGGATCATAATATAAATTATGCATCTAAGTCTGAAAAGGATTTTTGACATATCCTGCTGAATGATGAAATAATTGAAGTAGAATATACAATATATAATCTGTGTTTATAGTTTTGCTGTAAATAATTGGATTACTGTGACTGTGCTGCTCATAAACGTAACAGAAAATTATCACAGTCTGCATTTGCTCCACATCATTCATGCCAACTCTCGGCACTTTTGCCAGCCAATCCCTCCTGAGCAGGTTGCCAGTTACTCCCTCCACACCTGGTTGCCAGTTATTCCCTCCTGTGCAGGTTGCCAGTTACTCCCTCTACACCTGGTTGCCAGTTATTCCCGCCTGTGCAGGTTGCCAGTTACTCCCTCCGCACCTGGTTGCCAGTTATTCCTGTTTGGATCCTGTATCCTCATATGTTTTCATAGAGCACTGTTTTTCTAACCCTCATTCCACACCTGAAGATTTTATTTTTCACCTATGTCAATGCAAACTGAAGGAACTTAAATTTGGAGCAGCATTGGCAGACAGACAGATTGAGAATGGATCCCTGCAAGGCTTTGCGTTTTTTTCCCCTGCCATGCAAGTTCTCTCCATATGATCTGATACGAACCCATTTATCCTCTATTGCTTCATCAGCCAGTCAGATGTTTGGTCATAATACATTTCAGCCTATCTTCACCATAAACATGTAACTGTCTATTTTAAGAGTAGGTCTGGTTTTACGAGGGAGGGGATTTCTCAACTAGGGTAACATGAGTCTTTTAAGATTCTGTTTAAGTATGCGCTATACCTGTCGTACAGTATATTTATGTATATTTTGTGCACTTCTGCTCTTTTAAGCACAGAACTGCAGGATTAATGCTTTATTGCATTGTACAACATTTATTAATCTCCATTTGCAATAGAAGTTTATTCTAAATCGGTTCAAGCCAGCGTAGCAACAGCTTTCACCGACATAGTAGTATATTTTTCTTTTGGGTCTTGTATTCTAGGCCTGAGAGTACTGCATCATCTGACAGCTTTGTGTTTATTCTGACAGTGCAGACTTATTTATGTCTCATCTTTTCTGGACTCCTCTGAAGGCTCATGCTACAAACCACAGAGACTGCTCAGCTCTTGACAAGGTATCAGTGTCACACTGCAAAGCCATCGCACACATTGTTGACTGGCACCTGACGTCTTCTGACTTCTGTCATCATTAAAGTTGGCTTGTTAAGCAGGTTCTTGACATGTTTAACATCGCGATTCTGGGGTTTCTCATGAGCCTTGAGTGTAATCAGGTTTTATTATTTGCCTTTGAAAATAGTTATGGTTCAGCAGGTTTATATCCAATTTGCCTTTAATTTTAATCTAGCTTTATTTTTACAACCACAATTTATGAGTGTGTGTTTTTAGATTTATTAAGCACTGTCTGGTGTGAACCTTCTGAGTTTAAGACGTGAGATTTGTTACAACTGTTCCTTAGTCCTCTCACAATTCTGTGGTGGTAGAGCAAATATGACGCTGAACTTGTCTCACAGTCCAACCTCAGTCTACTATTCATCGTGGGGTTGCAATTCCAGCAAGACTTTGAGGAGAAAATTGAAAAAGAAAATTAAAAGAATTTCAATTAAGTGATTTGCTGAATTGGATGGAAAATGGTAGTGATGTGGAAAAGGCTTTTAATCTTGGTGAGCCACCTTCTTGTTCCATTAAGCTCATATCCCCTGCTTATCTCACTAATCATTCCTCCTGATGCCAGCAGTCCTGGCGATTTTTAATGAACCTATTATGTCCTGTTTCATTCCACAAGGACTGGCAGACACGGCAAATGCTCATGAAGGGTGCTGGAAACAATCAAAGTACAATCAGGCCATAGTGATGATGCTTAACCCAGTTAGAGACAAAGAAAAATAGCTTTAAAAAAATGCCCATGTGTGTCTTTTGGACGGTCAGAATGCCTGCGGAACAGAGAGAAAAATAAAAGTGGTGCAAAGAAACCTCTGCCTGTGAGAGAAGACATGGATTCAGAGTCATCTTGTCAACGACAAGATATTCGTCAATCAGTCACCAGTCAGAGTTAAACACAGCCAAAGGCATTAAAATCGGAAGCACAGTAAATAAAGGTAAATGTTGTCTTCAGAGGAACGCTGCCTCTGTGTTATTATTGTGATATCACATATCGATGTGAACACATCTAAAATGTTTATCGTGTCAGAGCTCTGATATCCAAGTCTCGATCCTCTGTCGGTCAACGCATTTGAGCCTTCTTGCCAGCAGTACAAAGCTTACTACATTCTTTGTTTTATGCATGCAGCGCTCATCGCCGCCGAGCGATTACGTGTGAAACGTCCTTGTTTCGTTGGTTTGGATGTGCATTCAAAATTTTGGATTTCCTAATCTCATTTCAATAGATTAGTATGGAAAACTTCAAAAGGCTTTCCCGATTCACACCCTCTTTCAAGGAGGAGCCCGTAAACAGTTGCTCCTTCTTGCTTTCAGGGCTCAATAATCGAGAAGGTGTGTGGTGAAAAGAAAGGCTTTTTTTATTTAGGTTGCAAAGTGCACAGATAAAGAAGTCGGCGTGATGAATCCAAGCCAGTTTTCTCACCGCAAGAACATTATCCAGCTAATTTAATAATGGCTTGTGTGTGTGCACATAGCCCTTAGATCACATTCATTTATGAGAGCAGTTCTACTGAAAATACCTTTAATTGTGTTTGTACTTGTATTTGGTGTGAACTATGGTAGACCAAAGGAAGTAGTCTGACCTTTGTTCCATTTTATTTAAGACCTGCAATTACAATTAGTTAATGATCAGCTTGTTGTGGTTATAATGGTTCAAATAACTGAGACTGGATATACTGAATTCATCATTATCATCATTGTCATCATTGTGGACTGCACACAGACACACACACACACACACTTATTCTCTGCGCACCCCTTTTAATAAGATTCCTATTACTACTTCAGCTACGCTCTTCTCCTGCTCCTCATTCTGTCCCTCCTCAGCTCCTTCCCTAATCAGCTCCTTTCCTGCCACTCACCTGCTTGTTTCTGCAGCCAGCCACATCTCCCGACTGAGCTGCCTGTTGCTGCATGATGTGGATACAGCTGATGAAGTTTTAGCAGCCTCTGTAGCAAACCTGTTACATTTGCATATGATGTCGCAGAATCCATCTGCAGATGTCTAAACCTTTCTGCCAGGAACTTATCTGCATGCCGCTTGTGCTTTGGACCGTCCACACTCTGAGCCACAATATCTTCTACAAGTAACATGGAAGATGAAGTGGTGACCTATTAAAACATTTATGGTAATTGATTCAGCCAGTAAAGAATACATCAGCAAACATTCACATCCCTGTCACCAATTGATTTTGTTTCTTTACTCCAGCACCTCCCATGTACATTTTATCTACTCCCAAAAGTACAATGAAGTAAATACTAGTATTTTTAAGTTGCAATTAATCAGAATTAATGATGGGTGATTTTTTTTTGACATTCTTAATAATTTGCTACAGATAAATACAGAACTCTTCTCAGAATAGCACTTTCCTGCTATCTTTTCTTTTTAAAGCTACAACTACACTAATAAAGACTGCTTACAGAGCCTTCAAGATTAATATAATCAAGTTCAGTTTGACACCAAGCCAAAGGAGTATGAAAAAAAATGTCAGATTCTTTACTCAATAAACATTCAAGGATAGAACACATATCTCAGATGCAAAGCAAACAGTTTTAGTCTCGTTTGATGACTTCTGATAGTTTACTGTTCCACATGAACTCTACTTTCCCTCTTCAGTAAAGTGACTCGAGACCACACTTCCTTGTGAAATTATTAAATGATTTCTTAATTTACAAATAACCTCACCTCATTCAAGAACACCAATTGCTGCAAGTGTAGAAAATATTTGTAAAAATGAATTTTGGGTTGCAGCATGTGTTGCAACGGCGTTACTTGCTGTGTCACACACTGGGATGTGCTTTTTGTGCTCTGATAAGATGTGCGCCTTTTGTCATCTTTCATGCCTCCCAAATAATTTTCCACAATCTATCCAATCAAGTAACTTGATTTTTATAATTAATTAAAGCTATCGAGATGTAAATCAGGGAAAGTCAGACAGTGCTGTGTGCTATATGAATATCAAGGCTTATAAACCAGAGATGCATTTTATTGTTGCTGCAAAAACAAATGAATACATGTTTGCATCCCCAAACATCATTTACATACACACACACACACACACAGCCCTACCCCACCAAACAGACAAGTGTGCTTGGAAAGTCAGTCAGTGGATTTAATTGATAAAAAAAAAATAACTTTTGGAATGCCAGATTGAACTTGAGCTTGGCATTCCAATGGGAAGGATGGCATGCCACAAAATAAAACCTCAATATTTGAAGGTTGTGCTGCTGTTAACAGCTTAACTGCAACCCATTATTGTATTGTTCTTGTGTGTGTGTGTGTGTGTGTGTGTGTTTGCGCGTGGCTCTCGAATCAAACAGCAAACATCATAGATGCACCAAAAAATACATTATATATGAGACTGGATTAATGGGTCACATTCCTCCTTCACACTGTGGTATTTTAATTGCACCGTTGGTTTCGAATCTATCTTAACTCGACTACTCTGCCTGGTCTGTGTAAATGGTGTGATTTTCCACTGGACAATCATAGCTCTTGCTCGCTCCCCTGCCTGCAGCCCATCTTGCTCTTATGACGAACTTGGCTTTTGTTACTGTTTTTTTTTTTATTTATTTTTTTCACTTCACAATACTACATTCTGCTCACGCATCTCAATTTAGAACAATAACTAACTTTTCTGAACTACAAGTTTAGATTACTTTTGGTTTTTTCTTGCATTTCCACAGCTCATTTTTGACATGGTCCAAGGTTAGGGTTATGACATGATCTCATCCACAATTGACAAGAAGAAAACAACATGGTTGAGATACAGGAGGCAAATGCAATGCTCTCCATTGCTTCACTTTGGAGAAACAGTGTGTGCTCCTTGCAGCTTGATTTGTGTCCACACCACATACGTTTATTTATTACCCTACAAAACTAGTGTGAAGAATTTTCCAAGAGGTCCCTGACCTGAGATGAATTGATATGAGCTCCTAAATTAAGGCAAAGGTTAATGTTATTATAATTATCAATGTGGAGTCACAAGGGAGATGATTTCCCCATCAACGTGTGCTCACATTGAATGCATTAGACTGATAATTAGATTCAATGATGCCTTTTCATACTTTATTATTACCAGTGCCACCCAGCTTGTCGCTGCAATGCTTATTTCAGAGGTCAAACATGCCAACAGATAGCTAAAGGAGAATGTGTGATGCCAAACATAACTGTAGATCTGTCAACATATTTATACGGTAAACGGTGTCCTTATCATGCGAGGTTTGTCTCATTGGTCCAAGATACTCGACAATTTCCACAACATATGAAAATAGCAAAAGTTATACCGATATATAAAACTGGGGATTGTCACCATTTCACTAATTATAGGCCAGTCTCTCTTCTACCTCAATTCTCAAAAATCCTAGAAAAACTATTTTCTTACAGATTAGACAAATTCATAGGAAAATATAACTTACTCGCTGATAGTCAATATGGATTTAGATCAGAACATTCAACATCACTTGCTTTAACTGAACTCGTAGAAATGATAACAGATTCAATAGATAAAAAGCAATATGCAGCAGGAATATTCATTGATTTAAAGAAGGCTTTTGATACAATTAACCATGATATATTGATTAAGAAATTGTAGTTATATGGGATAAGAGGTGTGGCTTTGAATTGGGTTAAAAGTTATTTAGAAAATAGAGAGCAATATGTTAAGGTTGGTGACTGTTCTTCAGAAAGACTGACAATTACGTGTGGGGTCCCCCAGGGGTCAGTATTGGGACCAAAACTATTTCTCCTTTACATTAATGACATATGCAACGTATCCAGACTGGTTAAATGTATTCTGTTTGCTGATGACACAAATATTTTTTGTACGGGTGAGAATTTGCAGCAACTTTTGAATGTTATCACTTCGGAATTAAGTAAAATAAAAATATGGTGCGACAAAAATAAATTATCAATAAATTTGAGCAAAACAAAAATTATGTTTTTTGGAGATTATAATATACAGAATCAGGTACAAATTGATGGTGTGAACATTGAAACAGTAAAGGAAACAAAATTTTTGGGAGTGATAATCGACAACAACATTTGCTGGAAACCTCACATTAAGTATGTTAAATCAAAAGTCTCTCGCAGTATTTTAGTCCTTGTCAAAGCTCGGCATGTCTTAGATCATAAAGCTTTATTTATTCTATACAACTCTCTAATCATGCCATATCTACATTACTGTTCGGAGATATGGGGTAACACATATAAAACTGCACTCCAACCAATTTTTATTTTGCAGAAAAGAGCTATACGTATCGTTCATAATGTGGATTATAAAGCACACACTAATGATTTATTCTGGCAATCTCGAAGTCTGAAATTTTTTGATTGAGTACAGCACAAAACAATTCAAGTTTTATATAAGGCAAAACACTATTTATTACCACACAATATACAAAAAATGTTTCATGAGAGACACCAGGGATACAATTTCAGAAATATGTCAAATCTAAAGGTCCGTAGAATACGCACAACAAAGAAGGGTTTTTGTATTACTGTCTGTGGAGTAAGACTGTGGAATAGACTGAGTAATGAAATGAAAAATATGTTGAGTTTGACTTTATTTAAAAGAAGGCACAAAGAAATGATTTTGCAAACATACAGGGACAATACCTGACAATATCACTCGTGAGTCCAAACATGGTGTGAATTGCTATCTTTATTAGCAAATAATGTATATTATAAAAAGGAAAAGAATTTTATGTACATTAGCTAGTAAATTAATAAGGAAAGAAGATGTTTAAGTTTAGAAGGGGTAGGGTTAAATAAGTATTTACTTCTTCCTACTCCCTTTCGCTCACGTAAATTGCATAGTTAGTGCATTATGGTTATTATTTATTGTTTGAGTTATTGTTAATTAATATTACAGGTGCTGCGTGTGTGTGTGAATATGTCTTTACATATGTGTGTACAGTATATATATGTATTTATGTTTATGTATATGTGTGCACATGTATTTGGCATTGTTTTATCATTTTTGGTTGTTTACATGGTCGAAATAAATAAATAAATAAATAAATAAAAAATAAATAAAGATATCTAGGTGTAAAAATGGCCATGAGTGAGTCACGGCAGTGAAGCTGAGAATTTGTATTTGACCCAGGGACGATGAGTGGGATTGCTCTGCAACACAATACATCACCTTGTTTTGTTTAACTATCAGACATCACTACTGCCCATGTTGTAGGGACAGCCATGTCTCACATTCAACAGTAAGACATGATATTCCTGGACATATCTGTCACTGCAAAGAACATATAGCAATGGTGGTATAGCTTATGATGGTAGCTGTGCAGGATGGAATTACACCTCAATATTTATGTGACAGTCATTGGCCAAGCTGATCTTTTCTCAGCAGGAGCAGTGCCGGTGGTACACATATATCAGTTTTTGGATAGGCTTTGGACTGGTGCCTCTGGCGCTGTCCTCTGCTGCTCTCTACAAGTGATTGGACACTCTATGCATATAAGAGTCTCTGTGTCAGAGTGATACAGTCAGGGAGACCGAACCTGACAGGATAGCCTGTAGTGTGTTTGCTGCAGATGTTCTGACTGGTGCGTCCATCATTGCCTCCCCTCCCTGTTGGCAGCTTAAGACGCAGAGTCTGCAGAAAAGAAGTCCTGCTGTGATGCAGAACCCCGGCCAGAAGCCGCGGTGATGAATGAGGCCCGGGAGCCCAAGACCTCAGTCGTGACCAAGACCAGAGATTTGTTCAGGACTTGCTACTAGGATTATTGGATTGAAGTGCGTGTGTGTGTGTGTCCAAATCAGAAATCTTAGGTATCAAGGGTGACAGGATATTTTTGCAAATAGACCAGCAGCCCTATTAGCAGACTTCTCACCAAGCTTTGACATGTACAATAGCTCAGAGCTGTTTCTGTTGAACTAAATGTATTGTCTCATCGGTACTCTATAGTGAAAATAATCTGAGGCTGTATTAATTTGCATCACGCTGGGATTTGTCACTGTTGTAGATGATGCTATGTGAATGCACCAGAGTCTTGTTAGGTAGAGTTGTGTGAGGACAGACATGATTTGCATTCTTCAGTCCTTGCTGCATAAGTATGTGTTAGCTCCTGCCAGTCCACAAGGGCCCAAGGTGCTCTCCCACAGTGTGCAGGGGGCTCCTCACGCAGAGCCTCCACTCGGGCCTTCTCTGCACTGGTAGTCAATTAGAGATGGTTACTGTTGCCCATGGAAGGAAAATATTAATTCCCCCTGCTTCTTACAGATCTTTCGCCATGCCACTGATCTGCAGAATTGAGGAGAAAAGGCATATGTGACTCCTGTAAGAAGTGACTTCCTTCTGCTGTTTTGTTCTTTTTAATGTCAGAAGTTACACTAACCTCAGAGGCCGTTTGTTCACTCCACGAGTAAGTCTGCCTCCCAAAAGAGGAAGGTCAGAGAAAGGCATCCACTAGACTAGATTGTCTTTACTGCCGCAATTAGCATAACATTAATAGGCTTCTGTACTCTTTTTGCTTGTGTTCTGCACGTGAAAGTCATAACTGCTAAAAAATAAAGTCATTGCAGCTTCAGCTGTCATTGAAACCTGTGCGATTAACCACTCCCGGTCACTCATCAATATAACCCAACACTCTGCAGTGGCCTCGGGGCAAATCACGCTGCCGTTAGTCCCAAGACTGAGACAGAAGGTGCTGCCTTACCTTGTGTATAGTTCTTCACACCGTCCTCTCTTCCACCTGTTCGACACCCCCCGGCCATAGCAGAAACATATGCCAAACCTATCCCTGCAAATTTAGTGAGAAGCTGAACTACACAGGAGGTGTGTGTATGTGTGTATACAGGTGAGAGAGCTTGTGTTTGTCACTTTTCCATCGTGACACTTATCCACTTGTGAAATTGGAGCAAGGTCTGAGTGGCCCCCTTGATGTTATTCACAGTTCATAGTTATAATAACAGCAACTAGAAATCCATTCGCTCAAATTAAACTAATTTGTTCCTACCTTCGACTCACTAATTACATTGTTAAAAGGCGACGACCCAGCCAACATACGCATAAGAAAATCAATATAACTACAAGAGGTAATGGGTTAAGGCAAACACATCTTCCCTACCTTTCAGCAGGGGGCATCTGTGAATGGACTCTCCAAGGGTAGCAGCTGCTAATGCCTTTACCTGGTTTGTACTAGCTGCCATGGTTATTTACATGTTTGTCTCTAAGAGTATAAAGGTTGTTTGTATCCTTTCATGTGAAATTAATTTACTTGATATACCTGCCATTGGCGTTCAGGCGACTTGCCTTTTTTACTAGACTTGAATTTTCACAAAAAGGAAAGTAGGAAAAAGAGTCCTTGAAGCAATGCTGTTTCTAATTGGGCTTCTAATCGAATGTCACTCCAGAAAGCCACAAAGAGCAGGATGGATTAAATTGTCCAGGACACCGGTGAGGCCGAGATAATGATGGCATGGCTGCCATGAGAGCAGGACCTCCAGGCATGCTGTTGGCCAGTTCTTTTATTGTTACTAGTAAAGCCTCTGGGGCAGAGAACAGAATACACCTGAGTGCTGGTAGCTTTTACAGCACACCTCAAGCATAAAGAGGAAATTAATTTAGTCTACAAATTTGGTTTTGATTGGTTAAAGCGTTCTCGATTCGTTTCACTTTGCTCAGTGTAGATCCTCCTCACCTCGTCCAGTCGAGGGTTTCATCCACGTCAGCCTATCAACCAACTTTTTTTTTTACTGCAGAACTTAAGAACTAGTGCTCCTGTATTCGCCACTACACTGTTTAAGGTCAGTGTGTCAGTGTACTCACTGATTAATTGTGTCTCCGTGCCAAAGTGCGGTGTGTGTGTTCACTGTTTTTAGAGTACACCTGCAGTAATGAATGCATATTGCATGTATGGCCTCTGATGATGAATATGATGATGAATATATTTATTAGATAGAATGTTAGAGTACAAGTACAGTCACACAGTAGCATGTATTACGGTACAAATAACGTCAAACATCCTGTCTAAGAGGAGCATTTCAAAAAAGCCCTTGCGGGCTTGTTTCCGTTGAAAGTCCTTCGTACATAAATCATCCACAATTAACAATACAAATAAAAATAAAACCGATATTAAATTACACAATTGATGCAACGTAACATTAGAAAAACAAAAATAAAATGATTTTACACCGCCAGTGCAAACTAACAATTAATCTAAAATAAATTACACCACTGATGCAAAATGACAATGAATGACAATAAATAACTTACATAAATTACAATAAATTACTAAAGCAATTAATATCTGCAACGTAGGTGGACAAAAAAAAGGAGGGGGGGGGGTTTGATCCGGAGAGAGTCGTGATGACTATCTCCGTTTCTGTCCCCCTAAAAGGTGTATTTTTAGGGCCTTTTTGAAGGAGGCCATATGTTGCATTGCTGCGTCACTTGTCTTTGAATATAATCAGAATATGACCGTCGAGATGTCTGCTCAATCACAGCATTTTACACAACTGCTTTAACAAAAGTTAAAGCTAGTTTCATTGCATCACCATGTGTAATGACAATAAAGTGCTATTCTATTGCATTCTAAAAAAGGCAGCTTGCTATTCATTCCTCCTTATTTTCAAGTAATTTATTGGGAATATTGGGAATGGATACATTTAAAAATCATAGCCATTGACTTGAATGTCAAGAGTTGAAAATGAGATTTAAAACATCACTTCCTGCTTTCATCACAGTACATGCATTTCCTGTGGATGTCATTTAGCTCCCGAGCATTGCCTCTTGCTCGGTTGGATACAGTCTGCGCTGTTAATGGTTCCCACTCTGCCGCGCACGCTCTGTGTCTTGGTGCTTTGGTCCAGACTGTTATTATGTCAGGTAAACTGCCTGGGGAGCTGAGTCGATTCAAAAGCCAGCACAGTTGCCCGGTCAGCTTCCTGCAGTACTGATCAGCTGTATCAGAGTGGCAAGAAGAGCTTCATCGAGACATCATCAGAGAGAGAGAGAGAGAGAGGACATCTTTCAGTCTGTTGATGTTGATTTCCCCTTTCCTGACAAAGATACATGAAATCATAACTGCAATAACATAGTTGATGACATCAAAGAACAAGATTTTTTTCAGAAAATGACATTGATGGAGATACAGTATGTAAATGATCTGCACTTTCTACACCTCCATGGGGCCCAAAGCACTTTACAAAGCCTCACACTCACAGCGCCAGGCCCACTGGGGAAGTTTAGGGTTCAGTGTCGTGCCCAAGGACACTTTCACACGTGGAAGCTGAGGTTCAAACCACTGACCCTGCGACCCACGCTACCAACTGTGCCACAGGTATATGAGGAATGTCATTGTTTTTATGGATCTCTGTTGACTTTCCAAGAAAGAGTTATGTGGGTTTTAGGAAAAAAGACAAGGGTTATATAGAGAGGGAAATCTAAAATGTTAGTTTGAGCTGAGCTGTTAATACATGTACAATAAAATAGGCTGAGATTGATGGACTTGGTGTTTATTTTAGTTATATAGCACATAGAAATATAAGAGACGATGGAGAAAATATATAATAATCATTTAATTGAGGACTGTTGTGATGGCCCAGAGTGATAGTTCTGCAGAAACCAGAGCAACCATACATTTACAAGCAAACAATTCAAAACAGATGAGACAAGTAATCACAGAGCATGTACTACGTGTACTTCTGGTTTATTTAGTCAGTCTAAATGTTCATGTAGCCATTTCAGTCTGAATAACACAAAGATTTTAGGAGGCTTAAGTCGCGTTCGTGTCTTTGTAACATGTTTTGCTACCTTAGCTGACTGCAATATTTTTTGCATGATTTGAGTAATTTGTGTCTGTAATCTGATAACCTGACCAGAATAAGAATATCTGATGCACATGTTTATTACTGAGAAACATTTAAATACAACATCATTACAATAATTTTGTTTTCCTTCAACTGATTAGATGTTTGGTAATAATAATAATGTATTGATTTTATATAGCACTTTTCTAGATACTCAAAGACGCTTTACATTGTATGTGCATTATTCATTCACTCCATACTTGGTAAGATGACAGGGGCGAGGCTGCCAATCCGAGCCATCAGTCCTCCTGACCCCCACCGACATTCACTCGCTCACTACATTCACACAGGCAATGTGGGTGAAGTGTCTCGCCTAAGGACACAACGACAGTGTACACATGTGCCCGAGCCGGGAATCGAACCATCAACCTCTTAATCATAGGATGCCACCGTCACCCCACCTGGTTGCACATAGTCCGTATTAACTGCCAGGTTTTTCAGATGGGCAGTTCAAGAAAAAAATCCAGCGATTCCTGAGGCTGTGCGGTTGAAGAGACGATGTTGTAATTTTCAACTTTATACAACTTGATTCTGCTGTGGTGCTCAGAGCGATGTGACGGTGATGACCTCCCTTTAACAGAGAACCAGTCTGCCGTAATACTCTGGACAACCCATATTGTTTGTAGTTGGCACCTCACTCTCAGACAGAAATCAGACTTTGCTACACGGCTGACACTGCTGATCACAGAACAGGATCAGGAAAATAACTCCAAATGTTGATTGAATAGAAATCCAAGTGTTCAGAACCAATTTGTGTAGAACATTCAGAGACATCTGGTTCCTACATCAGACTCCTATCACAATCCGCTTATTCATCCTGTGGTGCGATGCTACTGTCCACCTCTGATGAGTGGTCATATTGGAGCGCTATAAATCTAAAAGGAAGGTTTATTTAGAGTTTATTTTGGATTTTCTCCAGTCTGACCAGGCAGAACTGTGATTTGCCCTTGGTTGTGTTCCTGCATGTGAACCCTGTATTAAGAAAGTAGGAGAGCAAAACAAAGTAAGTCAGGAGGTAACCTTTACTGTGAGGGGTCACTAGATCACCATGTACTCCTGTAAGTGAGGGGTCACTAGATCACCATGTATTCCTGTAAAAACACTCCTGATTAGCCTTTAGTTTGTGTGTGTGTGCAGTGGAACCTCAGTTCTCGAACATAATTCGTTCAATAACCAAAACTATATTTCCCATAAGAAATAATGGAAACTAGATTAATCCGTTCCTAAACCCATTTACAGACCTACAGTTATATTAATATGTAATTACGTGTATCTAAACAACAGATAACACATAAAAGTGTAAATAGTAGAGAAAACTTTCAGGTCCACTGATGTTTTTCTTCTTCAACAGCACACATCACCTGTGGTGTACCGCAAGGTTCGATTTTAGGCCCGATTTTATTCTCTATTTATATGCTTCCACTGGGCCAGATCATCCAGCGGCATAACGTCTCTTTTCATTGCTATGTAGACAACACACAGATATACCTTCCCCTGATACATGGTGACCCAGAAGCCTAGGTACTGTTTTTAATTGTCTTGATGATATTAACTGTTGGATGGCACAACATTTTCTTCAATTGAATAACTCCAAATCAGAAATCATTCTGGTTGTGTTTCCCATGTACTGTAAGAATTACATTTTTAAAGTTTGTGTTTTCCGTGAGTCGCAACAAAAAATATAAAATTTTATTTTGAATCTACAGGTTAAATATTTTAAGCTTTTTGAATTGCCAGTTTGTGTCAAACCTTTCCCATCGGGAATATAATTAGATTAGATAATTAGATAATTACAACAAAAAACGTTGTCTATAAATTGCCTATTTTCTGCTTGAGCTTGATTGTCTCCATTATCGGAGTTATGTGGGATGTCCCATGAGGCATGCGGGTGAGGATGTGGTTGAGTGCTGGTGTCAACGCAAAAACATTTGGATGCCACAGTGGTGAAGAGAGGTGGAAAAAATGGAGTGTGACTGGCAGACTTAACAGTGTAAGTGTCACCTGGGGTCTGTGAGGCCCAGCTGGTCCACAGCTCGAGCTGAGGAACAGTTATTAACCTGCCGTACTGATTCACTTCTGCTAGTTTACTTCTTCTGACCCATACTGTGAAGTAAAGTGACATTCGGTCTGTGATGACATCCTTTTTGCTATTGCTGTTGTACCCACACTCTTTCTCACTGTCTTTTTTTATTGTGTCTTCAGAAGCTTAACATGTGTTATTTATGTATTTATTTATTTATTTATTTTTTGGGGGGGGGATTGTTTGACTGTGACATGTTTGATTTTCTCTTTTCAGTGTAGCTGCTCCACAGCTTTTTGATATTCTGACACCTGGGATTGTTAGGAAAAGAGCAGCATTGTGTGATAATGACCGAATGTGCTGTCAGTCAGCGTTAGATCTTTCCACCATTGTTGTGTTGGGTGTCAGTCAAGGTGAACGCTCGCAAACAACACGCATTTGCTCTCCCTCTCGCCAACATTACGCGTTCGGAATGCTCCGGATTCGTTCTACCGCTCTGTCTCTGTCCGAAAGCTGTTTATTTATGAGACAAACCATCTGCTGAAGTTTTGTGTTTTTCTCGGCATGCCATCCCCATGCCGCGTACTTTCACATGGTGGTGCGCCACCAATTATCTCATGCACAGGACGCCCAGTGTGAGCCTCTGCCCGCTGCACTGGCGTGGGGTCTGTCTTCACACCACGTAGCATCTCCGCACGGCTCTGGATCATGGTGAGAGTGAGACAGACAGACCTGTCTTTAGCTCGTTTCATCACTCATTTGGCGAGCTGATTAGCTTCTCTCTCTGACTAGTAATAATTCCTAGTCTTGTGTATTTCATGGCCAATTTCAAAATTACTGCATCATTATACATTCAATCAAATCTGCGCTTGCACGTGTTTGTACCATGTAATAGGCATTGCATTTTTGTGCAGTGTACCATGAAAACATGAAGGCTGGAGCGGAGAGATGCTGTCATTGCACTGATTCTTTGTTGGTTTTATGTAACATTTAATGTCATATCAAGGGAAATTGGACTGCATGTATTGAGAATGAACTATAGAGCCTTTAAGTCAGATCAAAGCCATTAAATGCCACTCAAATCATGATTCATAGCAAATAATGATTGTGTTATCAAAATGAATGCCTAACTGCCTACCACAGCTAGATCCCATCAGGGATAGAATCAGCTAATTTCCTCATAAAGAATGCATTTGCAGTTCAGATGTTCCCGTCTGTCTGACGGCAGTCACGCGACAAAGCAGACTGTCGTAGATTCCTTTGTGTCAGAAGATGAGGAACATGTCATCCTCATCATCTTCTGCAGTGCTCTCATTTGCCCTCTGTATATCAACTCTTATCAATACTTCATCTGAACCGATGTAGATTTTAAAGTCATGACACTCTGTTATGTGAGAGCTGTCATACAACATGTCAGTAATTCTTTTTCTATTGATCTTATATTTGGTAATGATTTGGATAATTGAACGCGGAGGCGAGTGTGGCTGTGCTCTTCTGAGGCTTTATCTCTCAGGCAGTGTGAGCTACATGTGGTTAGAGTTAGGAAAGCGAATGCGCTCAATCCACTGAAACACACAAGTGTTCCTGCAGGGGACGGGGGGTATTAGAAAAAGCCTGAATTTGAGAAATGTGATATGGGAGCTCTGTGGAAGAAAAACAAAGTAATTTAAGCCACAAGCCTTTCTTCTTATGAAAGTAGTATCAAGCTTTTATTGAATTCAGCGTGTTTATGGTAGGGGTAACGTTAACGGTCTGGTGAGTGTGGGTGTAGCCTAACAACTTAGATAGTCATCTTTGTTCCCATTTCAGTGCACAATGTGTCCTACCCTTATGCGTATGAATGTGTGAGCATTCATGAGTGAAGCTTGTCCTCTGCCCTCTTCCCGGCGGCTGCTCAAGAGCAGTGCGCCTGTTACTTGCATTGTTGAAGGGGTTATCACAGCAGCGGCGTGATGAAGTTGATGATGAATATCGTCATCACGTGACTTGTCGCGCGTCAGACGGCACTTACAGCATGTATTACAGTACAAATACAGTCAAACATCCTGTCTAAGAGGAGCATTTCAAGAAAGCCCTTGCGGACTTGTTTCAGGGCGTTCATTATCTCCTCATTGAGGATTGCCGGCACTAGATTTCGGGCTTACTCTATTAATGACACAAGATTGATCTGGCTCCCCGACCGGGAATCGAACCCGAACCGCGGGGGTGAGAGCGCGGAACCCTATATATATGGAAATGTCTATATATTCTCAGACCTCACTTTTGATATATATATATATATAATAAGTTCCTGAATGGCATGCCATAACTATTGTATTTTTTTTTTCAGGATATTTGACATTTTGTAAACATAAACAGGCATCTGACAATAAAAGTCAGGAAGTTAGCACGATATATGATTGAAAGTTTAAGAGGTAGCACACCAGAGAACTCATGTCTCATATCTTATTTGTATCTATCGACTGCATGATGTATCTGCTGTTCCCCGTAGGCGCTGTGTGTATTTGTTATGTTTTAACTGACAGAGTAGGTTCAACATGAAGAGAGACCATAGATTCAATGAAGAAAGGCAAGGTTACGGTTTTCTATTGCAGCAGTCTTATGTTGTACTCCACTGCATTTGTAAACATTGACAGATTCTGTAATGTAAGGAGTGCCACTCCTTACTTCTAGAGTCGTCTAAACTCAGATATAGTTGTATTCAGACATGCGACCAATCTCACAGGCTTAAGTGCTGCATTCAGGCACCAAACATATGTTGTAAATATAAAAGCACTCAGAGAGCGCAGACCTCCGCCGAGCAGTTCATTCCCCTCTTAATTGGATTTACACCGTCCACAAAAGGTTCTAAATTGTTCTTGGTATCTTTATACACCAACCATGAAAAGTAAAAGTGAATCAGAGTTGATTTTTGAATCCATAAATGGCGTTTTCAATGTTAAAATTAAATGTTTTTTAACTTACTCCATTCTGGATCCGATCTGGATGAAATTCGGTGATCAAATAGAGCTCCCCACCTTACATGGCTGTGTCAAATTCCATAAACATCTGTAAATAATCAACCGGGATATTGAGGAACACATTTTGAAGCTCCATTGACGCAATGTTAACAAAAGTTTCAAAATGATCCAGAATTCAGCATCTCTTCTGGATCATCGGCAAAATGTAATAATCTGTTCCTGATAACATTTCCAATGTTTCCTGAAGATTTCATGCAATTTCATTCATCTACCTTCACTGCCATCTCAGAGGTGTCCAGCATACCATATAGGGAGCATACCATATAGGGAGCAACCATTTAAATATTTTTCATATGGTGAAGACTCTTTTCAATAAGTTACCGGTAACCTTCAACTAGAGTAGAGAGAAAACCCATAATGTACCTGTCAGTACAAGACTAGGGAATGAATGAAACCACATCAGCATCCTGTTGCACATATTTACATCAGGTTCCCCTACAATCAACTCCTAAGGACGAGCCTGCAGCCATTGCTCAAGGAACTGGTTTGTGACTAGCATACAGCAGGGATCTAAAGAACAACTAAAACCTTTCCGCTCCAGTCAAAGGAGAGCAGAGCAGCCAGGATCATGCCCCCCCCTTAATTTTTAGAATCACTGGTTTATGTCTGAATGTGACAAGTCACAGCCTGAACCCAGGCTGATTCACTGCATCCAGCTCACGTTATCATCAGGTTTGACTCATCTGTAATCTGAGCATTTATACTACTCCTGGAAACCTATTGGCTATTTCTTGCAAGATGATGCCTTTTTTCAACCACTGTGTGCATGTTAGACCAAACGCTATATTAAAGACATGGCATTCGAGAGAGGTTTAAATAGCTTGAGACTAAAACCGCTATAAAATTGTAATTTTAGAAATGCATCTTGAACCTTCGCCTAATTGCAACCCTCTCCCGAGCTCCATCATGAGAATGGTGACAAGATGTCTCATTTTGTTCATGGATGTGGGCTTTTTGTTTTTTGTTCTCCTGTATCCTCATTATGTCTATGCTGAGCATCATACCTTGATGGAAGAAACACACACTGATAGTAAATACTGAATTTTTGCTCTGTATTCCCCCTGAACTCTGCAGACATATATGTGCCAAACTAAATTATGTAAAGAGCAGAATTTTTCAGAACAGCACTTATTTAATTTTTTTTTACAAATCTTTTAATTACATCGGAGTTTGCTGTCACATCTGATTGGGTTGTCATGGTTAATAAATAATTAATTAACCTGAATTGCTAGGTTCAGGGACACGACCGATGTTGGAAGGATCAGTGTTGAGCTCGTTTCCCTGAATGGGTAACAGAGATATTGAGTTTTTGGTTTGAACAACTGTCACACTAATGAGTTCCCTGATGTGCTTGAGACGGAAGCAGTGACACCTCATGCTGTCCTGCAGAGGCAGATGCCCACATCCACACTGGCACTGTTTTATGTTTTAGTTTTCTGCGTATTGAGCGATGTTCAGCTTATTAGTATCTTTTTCTCAGAAAGTATCAAAACATCAAAAGGTAACCCCATTTTCATCTCATGCCTCCTGCAGAGAGTTGTTGAAACAGGCACATGGGAGTTGTTCTCTCCTCAGCAAGCCAATAAAGACCTGTGTTCCATCCATAAGGAGTATAAACTGATAGGAAGTGCACACAGGCCCATCTCAAATAAATTAGTTGCAAAATTTGCCCATGTAGCATTCACAGCGAACGCGTGAATGATGTGATCCCAGCTCTGACCTGGGACCAGCTAAGCCTGTGGCTGTTGTTGGAACTGTGGCGGATTTCTTCCCCTCATCAGCAGGCAGCCAATCAAAGTGAAAGAGCCAACATCGACCCCAGCCTCACTCACCTGATGCTGAAACAGCATGATTGTGCTTTTACTAGCTTTTAACGGATTATAATTGTCTGCTAAGTACACGGCTGTCCGTCACACAGATGGTAGCTGAACCCTAATCTTCATTTTGAAGGCTTTCCTGCATCTGGAGATGGAGAAGTTTTCACGCACCTTTTCTTGTCTCCGTCCATGAAACACCCAAATCCTCTTTTCCTTCCCCGAAGCCTCTGGGAGGCCACTAAATGTCTCTTAACTCTGGATGGCTGGGCACTTTTAGATGTTTTATTGACACTGTCCAATGCACATCGACCAACAACTTTGGAAATCTCTTAAAAATGTGAGATATTCTATTTTTTGTGTGTGTGTGTGTGGGGGGTGGGGGGGTGGTAAGTGTTGGAGGGAGAGGTTGCTGGCAAGGACATCTACTAAACGCCAAGGCTGAACAATTCTGAAGCGTGAAAGATTTGAGACTACCAGCCTGCATGTAAGAGACATTCTCAGTCTTGCTGAAGCTATTTATGCTTAATCTGAGCTGCACGTATAAACCAACTAATTATAATTGGTTTGACTACACCCAAGCTCGTGAAATGCATATCATGGACGTTTATCCGATGCTTAATTGACACCGTAAAGGGAATACATATTCATAAACACACACACACACACATACTTATGTACACTGCTTATGCTGCCTCACACAGAATGTCAAATTTAATTGGGGGTATTGAAAGATAGATATGCCTGCTGATTTAAAATACTATGCATCCAAAGTAACTTCTTACATTCATATTCTTGCCAACAAACTGAGGAAGGAGAAATTTATACAAGTAATGAAATGTAAATCTGCGTTATCATTCTACTGTATGTCATGACAATTTATATGTCTTCAGCAGTCATGCATGTTCATGTTAATGATGTGGGTTTTTATCTCTCAATATGCAGATGAGGCATGTAGCTCCCCCACAGTGTCATCTGTATGTGACATTGAAGAGGTTACTTTGATACCTTTCAGTTTTACAAATATCACCTGAACTAATTATTTCTCAATTTTCTCTGTTTCATTGATTTTTCTTCTTCGATCTTACTTATCCAAGGAAAAGAAGAATTAAAATTAAAGCCGCAAGCGGCGTTGTAGGCCCTCGCCGGCCGACAGGCCGTTGAGCTGACCCGCCGACGCACGCCGCTTTTGTCCTGAGTGCTTCGCAAGTGTTTAGATTTGAGCTGCATGAGTCGCTCACAGTTTAGTCAAATCGGTATTTGGATTATATGGCATTCTGCCATCAGGAGTTTTTAAGTTTCAATCCAATATGGCCGCCTTCCTGTGTGTCTGGGGGCGTGGCCATAATACATTTTTTTTTTGCCCTGACATGACGCATGTCTGTACCGAATTTCGTGGCTGTCCGACAAAGTTGGCGTCGGACCCCTCACCATAGGAGGGGTTGCCATCGCCACGGCAACACCGTAAAAACAACAACAAGGTTACGATTGTGTTTTTTGATCGGGACCACATGAGGGACTTTTCTGGTAAGTTTCAATCATTTCTGGCAAAGTATTTTTTTAATTCCCATTCAATTTTTGTTATTGTTCTCTAGGGGGCGCTGTAAGGCTGATTGTCAAAGTGTCCCTTTTAAAGTGTCCAGGTAGGAAGGGTCAATAAGTGTTTAAAATTTGGTTTGGATTGGAGTGTGTGTGTGTGCAAACGCTGACTCTGCAGTTTTTAAAATTATATCCAATATGGCCGCCTTCCTGTGTGTCTGGGGGCGTGGCCATAATACTTTTTTTTTTTTGCCCTAACTTGACGCATGTGTGTACCGAATTTCGTGGCTGTCCGACAAAGTTGGCGTCGGACCCCCCATAGGCACAATGCATTGTGATTTTTGTAGGTGGCGCTAGCGCGCCACTTTTTCATGCCCAATTTTAAAACACATAAAATAATTAATTTTTCGCCGGTTCTGAGCTTGGTTCAAAGTTTGGTGAGTTTTCGAGCACGTTCAGGGGGTCAAATTGCCGTTTAAACAGCAGAATAAAGAATAAAGAATAAAGAATAAAGAATAAAGAATAAAGAATAAAGAAGAATAAAGAATTTTTGCAAAAACAATATAACTTTTTTTCTGAGTGTGCGATTTCTACACAAAATACATTTTCGGAATGGTCTCGACGAGGGCTACGCGTCTGTGGGGGCACACAAACACGAGTTGACGAGCTTCGCTCGTCAACTCGTGTTTGTGTGTGTGTGTGTCTGTCCGTGTGTCTGTGTTGTTTAGTGTCGATGTGTGTGTGTGTGTGCTGTTGAGTGTCGTGGGTGTGGGCGTGGGTGTGTTGGTCGCCCGATGGTTGACTCGCTGCGCTCGTCAACCATCGGAAGACAGTTACAAACACGAGTTGACTCGCTGCGCTCGTCAACTCGTGTTTGTGGATCTCTGTGTGTGTGCATTTGTGTTGTTTAGTGTCGGTGTGTGTGTGTGTGCTGTTGAGTGTCGTGGGTGTGGGCGTGGGTGTGTTGGTCGCCCGATGGTTGACTCGCTGCGCTCGTCAACCATCGGAAGACAGTTACAAACACAGTTGACTCGCTGCGCTCGTCAACTGTGTTTGTCGATGTCTGTGTGTGTGCGTGTGTGTTGTTGAGTGTCGGTGTGTGTGTGTGTGTGCTGTTGAGTGTCGGTGTGTGTGTGCGTGAGTGTGTTGGATGCCGAGGGTTGACGAGCTGCGCTCGTCAACTTTGTCGAGGGTTGACGAGCTGCGCTCGTCAACTTTGTCGAGAGTTGACGAGCTGCGCTCGTCAACTTGTCGTCTTCTGCGTTGCAAAAGCAATAGCCCCTTACGCCTAGAATAGGCGCTCGGGCCTAAAAAAATATATATATATATATATATATACCGGGTGGCACAGAGGAACAAATGAGATTGCATTTGTAGTTTGATCAACAAGAAACTTAATGACATGCTGAATCTTAATTAGAGATAATACAGTAAGAAACAAAAGTGATGCTATCTTCTAAAAAGCCATTAAAACTCAATCATAAGAACTAAGCAGGTGGCAGAACTGAAATTACTGTCAGGCTCAGGACCTTATCTGAGTAAGGGAAAGCAGTGCTCTACATCTCGGGTTTGTGTTCCTGCTGCGTTGCTGTGGTCTTTTCTCAACTGCTTTTGAAAGAGTGACCCCCCCCCCCCCCCTCTCTCTCGCTCTTCCTGTGTTCGCAGCGTGGGCTGTGATGGCAAAGTTGGCTGTCGACCTTGCCGACCCGTGGTCATCAAAAAGCAGAAAGGAATTTTATTAATTCTCACATTCTGCCATCTGCCTCAATTTGTGAATGTGTCTAACTCCACCCAACCATCCAGCGCCTCCAGACGAACACCCCACCCCTTCAATTTCCTGTCAGACTCGCAGCCATTGACTGAAACAAAGCGAGGATCCGGCCGAGACATAATGCATTAATTAAAGATTTAGATGCAGGACATCACATTACTGCTGTGTGTGCACTATTGTCAACATGTGCCTTTGCATGCTTGGGTCACAAACACACCGATACACCGATGCCTGATCTCAACAACAGCCACATCCCTGTGGAGAGGAAGTACAACAGGCCAATGTTGCTATGGGCTGGAATAACTAATTAAAAGCTTTGATGCCATCGTTTTATGCATGTATACACTTTTCATTTGACCCGCTAATTATTTTTTTGAAAATATTTTTTTTATAATTAAATATATCTCAAGTATCTTGTTGATCTAGTTCTTAGCTTAGTGCTTATGTTTGTCTTAATGTTTCCATCATGTCTTTTATGGCTGACGTATAATTTCCCGACCTCTTCTTAGTTTATAATATTGGTTACACTAAATTAGAATAGAATAGAATAGAATAGAATAGAATAGAATAGCACTTTATTGTCATTACACACGGTAATGCAATGAAATTAAGCAGGCTCTGCACAGTATAAAAAACAGTAAAAGTGCAAAAGTACAATACAAAGGACAGATCAAGTATGAAATTATTGCGGTAAACACACGTTTATGACAATTAATGCATGTGAAGATGATTGTTTTAATTGTTATTGAATGTCCGTATGGCTCATGGGAAGAAGCTGTGAGACAGTCTGGTGGTGTGGGATTTGATTGACCTGAAGCGCCGTCCAGAGGGCAACAGGTCAAAGAGGTGCTGGGCGGGGTGTGATGGGTCTCCGGTGATGGCCTTGGACCTGTTGAGGCAGCGGGTTTTTGCGATGTCCTCCACGGAGGGCAGAGGACGGCCAATGATTTTTTGGGCCGTGTTGATGACCCTCTCCACCGACTTCCTGTTCTCCACACTCTCCACTGAACAGTGATAGAAGGCCACCATCAGCTTCTGGTCCAAGTTGTTCCTCCTGAGGACACGGAGG
Organism: Brachionichthys hirsutus; assembly: GCF_040956055.1. Classification (NCBI taxonomy): domain Eukaryota; kingdom Metazoa; phylum Chordata; class Actinopteri; order Lophiiformes; family Brachionichthyidae; genus Brachionichthys; species Brachionichthys hirsutus. The sequence continues at coordinate 5,769,460 of NC_090903.1, forward strand.
AAGTGAAGCCTCTGCTGGGCCTTCTTCACCAAGGTCTTGGTGTTAGGAGACCAGGATAAGTTGCTGGAGATGTGGGTGCCCAGAAACCTGAAGGTGGAGACAGTGTCCACACGTACTCCATAGATGAAGAGGGGGGTGTGGGCTGGCCTGTCTTTCCTGAAGTCCATGATCAGTCCCTTTGTCTTCTGGACATTCAGTGTCAGGTTATTTTCTGAGCACCAGACAGACAGTTTTCCAACTTCAGACATGTACGCTGTCTCGTCCCCGTCTGTGATGAGCAAATTGCACATAGGTGTGAATGTGTATGTGAATGATTGTCTGTCTGTGTGTGGCCCTGCGATGAACTGGCGGCTTGTCCAGGGTGTACCCCGGCTCTCGCCTGTAAATTGCTGGGATAGGCTCCAGTAGACCCGGATTTCGGCATAAGCGGTTAAGAAAATGAATGAATTCTATAATATACCGGTAATCCTTTTTCTGGAGCGACACGGTGGCGTAGTGGAGAAGCGGAAGAAAATTAATTTCCTTTGGATTTATATTCAAATGAAAATGTTCCTTTGTTGCGATATCTGATATCTCACACGTAGCTTCAGAAACTACATGACACAATTCAATGAAATTTTACACATGCTTTAATGGGCATCAAATACGTGCATCTGATTTTTCTCTATTCACTTTGTTTATTTTTTTTCCAACTGGGGTGATTTTTCCTGCCAGTTGATCCTATTCATAAGGGTTTCTTTTCCATTAGAGAGGTGGTCTGTGTCTTCGTCCGTGTCCCTGGATGTAGATTTTCTCCATCATTTCTATGGAACTGCATATTGTAACTGTTTTGAAAGAATTAACAACAAGGTCGGCGATGAGATGAGCACATAAGATATGACAAAACAAAGAGTCAAAGGAAATCTGGTTCTAGATGCAGCTCTGTGGAAATTATTCAATTTCCCCAGGAAGATAATACGCTTCAGTGTTTAGAGTACAAATGTGCCATCGCCCTCTCGTTAGCTTGCCATGGTTCCAGTAAGCATCTTAATTAGATTATTATAGGAATCATGGGGAACTTGTGGCCCTGTTAGCCTCGGGCTTCTTTACTTGTGGTGTTTGCATCTAATTGGTTTGTTTTGTTCAGAGCTGCCCAATATTGCATGCCTTTTTTTTACGTGAACTTTAGCACGATTTTCCCTCTTCTATATTTATCAATGCAGTGAAAGAGTTACTCATCAAAGGATGTTATTTAAAATGGAACAGCGTGACTATATTGCACTTGATGAAACAATTGGCAGGAAACCGTATTTGCTCACACCAGGATGTTTGGCTGCAGGCCGGCACTAGAGATGATTGCAACACGTCAGAATAGATCATCTCACCCGGATGGGTAACAGGTTGTTGTGGTCTCTACTTTACAACCTCCTCTGGATCAACTGATATTCCAAAGGCCCTTGTCAGCTGCCATCTTGACGGCAGTTGTGATCTGAGTTGAAGAGAAACCTGATGGCTGAAAGGCTGTAGACAAAGTGCTGTCAATTGTCAGTATATTAATGTTTAATGCACGGATTAAAACATATGAGCAAGAAGGTGTAATTTCTACCATATTATTCTAGTCTAATAAAATAATTAATGTAATATATCTGTCAAAAATAAACAAGAGATGGTTCATAAAAAGTGACAAAGCCTCATCAGGGATTAGTCTGGCCTGTTTTACTTCAAACCCGTGTTTCAGAAAACCCAGCACAGACTGATTTATGCATTAAGAGCGTCCTGAATATATATAATAGCGATATGCTGCTTTTGCAGGGATCCCACCAACCAATCGTGCCTAAAAAGCTTTTTCAAAGCGCTGAGTGTCAAAGCACTTCAGTCTCCATGCATCAGGTAGAACAGATTGGTGTGGAGAGCAGTGATAAATATGGTTCTTTTGATACAATAGCTTTGTAGGTCACTCTGTGGCGAGCTGAGGTGTGCTCGCTCAGACGACTGCTCCTGCAGAGCCTGTGCAGCCCACAGACACAGGAACACACGACCTTTAAAGAGGGATTTGAAAAGGTCAACGCACAGGCATGCAGAATAGCAATATAGGTGGGTGCTTCCAGAGGTCACAGGGTCATTGTGGGATTTATTCCTCCATGGCCCGCTCCCCCTGAAGAAATGGCTGAGTACGATAAGACTTTCAAGATTAACTTCAGCAGGGTTTTCCAGTGGTGTGTTATAACGTCAGAAATGCTTCAACATCTTTGTTAATACACTCAGTTCTGTGTTCAGAGTAAGATAATGTGGACTTGCAGGCGACCGGTCTGTACCAAAACACCATGCTGTTTTTCGTTACTCCCGTGAAGGCCTTCTCACTGCTTTGCTCTACAGTTCAGATAAGAATAATAATACAGCAATTTTTGCCCATAAGGGGAATTAGATTTGTTGTTGTTTTTTTGCCGCTGGTTTATGTGCTGGTCTTTACTTAAGGTCAAAGCATTATATTAGTCTATGGTCTCCTCTTAATGGAGCAGGGCGGATTTCCATAGGACCAAGCCGCCTATGTTGGTGCCACATGACTGAGTGGGTGCTCTCACGCTTTACTCCACAGTCCCGCGTGATATGACTGCATGCTTAGTGACTCTTCTTCCACTGATCTAATTAGTCCCTTGACGCATCTTTAACAGTTCGTGTTTATCAGGAACATTAATTAGCACCTAGACTGAACATATTACTTTGAATATAGTGGATGTCCTTGTTTATTAAGGTATTAACGGGTGAGTGTGTGTGTGTGTGTGGGAGGGGGGGTACGCTCCCTTATCCCCCGGTAAGCCTGCTCATTTGTCATACGCTTTTTGCAGTTTGTTTTTTGTCTCCTACTTATTCTTGTTTGTCTTTTTCTAAGTGCTCTCATAAAGTCATGTTGGATTAGCATTATTAATTACAAAAGCGCCCGCGTCCCCAGCGTTACAAAGTTGCTGCATTAGTACCGTAAAGTGGCACCCGCCTCTTGTGGATCGTCACCAGAGGAGCACATAGCATTTTTGGTCTCGTTCTCAACTGAGCACCTGAAAATGTTTCCCAGTGTTCACCGTATGGATGGCATGAAGCAAAAATGTTTTAGGCCCCCTGTCATCATTCGTAGTTGAATAATATGTAATAGATCCCATATTTACAAAAGTCTTTTACCTCCATGCAGACCATCCAAATCCTTTATTTTACACAGGCAATGCTATTCTCACCTCACATCTGAATTGTTCTGGTTATCTTGCACCTTTCAGTGTGCAAGTGAAAGTGTTTGTGATAGGGGACCCTGTGATCAATGCAGTATTCAAGTGTACCGGTGGCACACAGAATATGCTCAAGGTAACCGACTTCTGCTACATCTCAACCCAGAAACCAGTCGCAGTACCTTCTTTACAACATGCTACATTGTTCGAGTCACACAGTAATCATTTCATCATTTATTCTGACCGTGCTCACTTGTTGCCTTCCTGATTTCCCCGGTCTGCATAAACATGGAAGATAACTACTGTAGTTCGTGTTCAAGGAATAATTCAAGAGACGGAACCGTTGCAGAAAAGACAAGTCTCATTGATTTTTAAGAGACAGACAGACCTTTTTCACTGTTACTCTGGAGAGCTTGTGAATCCTTTTTTGTTGTTTTGAATTGCTTTTTTGTAAAGCAGTCTTTTAGTAACAATAAACCTTTTGTGATCTCAAATGAGTCTGAATTGCTTCACTTGTTTTTGCGTGATCTATTGGTTACCTTCTCATTATTCCATTAGCAAAACTACATAAGGACGCTGACACTAATATAGTCGTATCGTATGACAGCTTCTCTGAGAGAAATCATGCAGATCATGGAGACTGGATTCCTGTGCTGCGCTGACGCAGCATTTATTTGACATTGAGGCTGTCCCGTCTAAAGTCACATAGTTCAGTGGCTTGTGCGGTTCTCAGTAGCTTCATCTAAAGCAAAGCATTTGTTTCGTGCTCTGGCCTCGTGTTTCAGACAGGAATTCATTTTGGCACTACTCTGGTCTTGTCTCTGTGTAATAGAACAGCTCACATAGAGCGGCTTGGTTTATCAGTAGTATTCTTTTTTACATCTTTATTCTTGTTTTATTTCGCATGCAAATACGCACACAATTATATTTACACCCTATAGTGGGCCCCTGTAAGTCGTCCACCCATACACACACAGGTTCCCCTTAACATGCAGGGCAGGCGTATGGTGACGTCAGCGTGCCTGGAGTTGTTAGGCAGGGTCGGTGCCTTGCTCAAGGGCACATCAGCAGCCACCAGTCCGCACTTGATATTTTTGTCTGGGCCGGGACTTGAACCTGTCACCCTCCGGTTGCCAAACCAAGTTCCAAATGACTGAGCCACTTCCTCTCGTCAAAAAGATAAATACTGGTTGATCCCCCCCCCCCCCCCTTATAGACCATCTGATTCTTATTTCATCCAGCATCACTGTCGAAAAGGGCAAATCAGATTATTTATTAATTATTATTTATTTAGCAAAGATGCATCATATCTGAGTTTGAAATTATCTACCATTGGATGCCAGCTACATGGAGAAACACAAGAATCACAAATTACATTTAATAAATCTTTTTGTCATGAAAATTCTACTCTCACATGTAAACCAAGGATCACTAAAGTTGTAGTGTGCACTGCTTTAGAATAATATTCCAAGACGAGGAAAAAGGGAAACGGCCACAAAGAATAAATATACCAGAGAAAATCTGCTTTAAGGATTATTTGTTCTGATAAGGAAAAGATATCCGATTTTGATATATGCTGGAATGGCTATTTTTGTCCCTTATGCAGATGTGAGATTTGCACGTTGAAGCTGGGTGATAATATAACTGTCTTTAACTGGACCTTTGATCGATCTACAACTGTGCAGCTGTTTGTCATCAAAGAGAAGTGCAAACCATAGTCAGCAATGCTCATTCACACGAAACTCCTTAACTCCAATTTAGTTGATTAACCTGCTGTAAATCTTGCGAGCTGCTTTCATGTACAATATCTAATCAGCCTCCATAGCAAAAACCTTCAGGCACCTCCGATCTGCTGGTTAAAGCAACACAGAGGAAATCAGAACCAGACAATTTGAACTTAATCTCTGCAATCAAAGATTTAGGTGCTCTCTGTGGGAGCTATGTTTTATTTATAACCCACCAACATCTGCGGCTGTCTGATTTCACTTTGTTTTCCTACTTTAGGATTATAACGTTGCTGTACAGCTGTGGTGCCATTGTATGAAGTAATTCTCAGGACATGTTGTCCCTGTTGTCCCAATGATTTATCTGTTGTGTAATATAGTTTTTTGTAATCCTCATCCACTGACCCCTCAAAAAATATTTTGCTGTCTCCCAGTCTGTCCTGACACTGTCTCTAATTCACATCCAATGAGAGGTTGTACATTTTCTTGGTGCATCTGATAGAGTCCAGATCAGATCTTAAGTCATGTCAAAGAGGCTTCTTCTTTCAGGCTCGCTTCCCTGCTTGATGTCGTCTACGCAGCCATGTGGTATCACTCTCAAGATCAGGTTTTATTTCCTGCCATTATATCAACCTATGGTCTGTTCAGCAGTGTGAAAATCTGCCATAATCTCACAGTGGCATTTTCTTGTGAAAAACATCACCTTTTCCTCACTCACACTTTTCACTTTTTATATATTGATCTTTTTATTCTTACATTGAGGGATATGTATAAAAACTCTAGTGAACACTGAATGGTATTCATGACTTAATGAGAGAATGGAGAGTTGCAGAGTTCTTTTGTAAGGTTAACTCATGCTACACAATAATAAGTCTACCCAGCCAGTCGAATCGCCAGTTTGGATTTGAGAACAAAAAATGTTTTTCGTGACCCTTTACTTTTAGGGTCATGTCAGCTCTAATGCAGCTGGAAGGAAGGGAATACACATATTGTTATCTCTGCCCAAACATCCCACTGACATCTTGTATGGACTCTGTTATTTAAGTAACACAGGGGGTTGTAGCTTTCTCGAGCAGCAAGTGGATAAAGCTGAGTGCTTTCTAATGAGTCTTACTTCTGACCTCATGGCATTAAACTCCACTGGAAGAAGAAAAAAAAGTACATGTGGGCTGAACCTATGAGAACTGGCAAAGTTATAGACATTTACATGTAGCAAGATGATGATGCAGCCCACACACACTCTCACTTATCTGCATTATCATGTTCAAGTACTGACTGGGTTACATAAAGAGCAATATTGGTAATCATGGACGGGATGAAGACATGCACGACTGCTGTGGCCATTGATAAATAGCATGTCAGTGGTGCATCCTTTCTGCCTCTGCAGACCATAGTTTGGATGCAGCTCAGGCAACTTTGCCTTGTGGGTTGTGATTGGATTGTCATTTGTTTGGCAGGTTTTGTGTAAAACTCACACTGGAGTGGTCTGCCTGAATCACACCATGTATTTCCAACTCAGGAAACCCCTTCGGAACCTCTCAGGCCCTGTCAGGGCAAACGTGCAGCTGAAAAGGAGAAGACCAGCGTGCCAGACAAGTGCACAGAGACACATCTACCACAGCAAAGCCTGCTTACACCAGAGAGGAACTTCAAAAAGGATTTATCTGAGAAATGGGAAAGAGATGTGTGTATTTTGCGCAGATGACTCAATTTAATTTATACGAGACAGTGTTTTCCCTCTAGAGAATCTCCTGCTGGACATAAAAAGGTTTGTTCTCATTGTGTAAAAACTGTTTTCATCTGGAAATAAACACACATTGAGTTATAGCCTTAACACAAGCTTGGCATAGCAGGTCCTACGTTAGAGGATCTCTCTGTCTGGCTACACGCACCAGCCTCAATCAGCAAAAGTGGAATTGGCTGTTCGAGTTCTTCACCAGGAGACTGAGAAGGTATTGACTAAATAGAAACTGCAAATATGAAAATATTAGTGGGTTGGCATGACAACCAAGCAAGATAAGCAAAGCCAGATCCTGGAGAGAACATGATCAGACACACAGCCTGGTACCGTAAGACAAAACATTACTACTTCAACATGACACGTAATACTGCCTATTGCTAATCAATATGATAATTGGGAGCACAGCACTCATCAAGCGTCAAATAGAAACTTCCCTTAAAGGTAAAGAGTCACACAATTACATTTATCTGCAAACTGAGGCGATATATTTCTGTAATTTGAAGAATTTGATAATCATTCTCTTGACGTCCATTAGCTGGAAGCAGCATGCTTTCAAACTGCTCTCAGAGAGAATGGCGTCCACATGTTCATCTGAGCCTGAAGGAGAGTGCCGTTTGACTGCCGTGTGTGTCTTATGCATCTGAACAAACCATCACAGGAACCTTCCCTTCACCTTCACGTGCAGACACGCGCCTCATCAGCAGAGGCTGCTGATCATTACCATTGCAGCGCTGGGTCATAGATACAGCCCTCACATTACACCTTTTTTACATCATTCCCCTCTGACCTTGTCCACCTCTCATTTTTATGATGTGAAATTATCCCAATCCTTCACGCTCACATAATTCCCTATAGGCTCAATGCTTGTATTCCATCATAATATTTATTTGACCATCCATTAATTGACAGATTTGTGAGTGGAGTCTATTGCAACATTGGTCAGCACTGGTGGTGCTGATAATTCCTTTAGCTCTCAACTAAGGTGTTTGCAGATCTAATTATTAGTTGGGAAGGATTTTCATTACTGTCATTTGGTATTTACGGCTAAACATTCAGTTGCACTCCGGTGATGTCAGACAGTTTTCTTAACTCTTTTGGAAGGAGCTCAGCATTAAACAGCCATTTGAGAATATTTTCCGCAGCTGCATTTATTTCTCTGATTGGTACAAATTTAAAACCTGAGATGCTGCCGTCTTTTTTCCTGAAGAATTATAAATGAAAATATCAAATTAATTACAAGCGATCAATTGCAATTTACATCTGATTGCGCAGTGCTTCTGTTGACAGCAGGCGCTGGCAGGAACGGCCCAAAGCCTGCGAACGTGAGATTTGAAAATTTTAACTAAAATGCTTGATGGCCTCGAAAATAGACAGCATGGTAGACATGCTGTCTATGTCTAGCAGTGAAGTCTAAACAATACAGTAGAAACTCTTTGTTCAGCTTGAATGTGTAAAAAGTGTGACACACACACCCACACACAGAATTTTGTGGTATTAACATACAAATTGCTGATTATCTAGTGGATTTTCCATATTTATCAAGGAAGAATTTTCCTGTCAAAATCTTTGATATTCTGTGCTTCATACAGCCACAGAAGCAGTATGGTTATGTTTAACACTGAAAGCAGCCAATTTAGCAAAATCTTATCACTTGGATGTAGTCACACTGTGCTCAGCTCCTGCACGCATTTGCACACAGTTAATTAAAAGTTAATTAATTGAATTAGCTTACTTAAATCTGGCTTCTGTTTGTTAAGCAGACTCTATCGGTGACCCCTGATGATGATATAGCAAGGATCTCTTACCAGCTGTTTACATTTGAGCTCAGCACTTTTTTCCGGGCCTTGGTTGTAACCAAGCTGCCTGGTAGCCCCGTGTCGGGCTTCTCCTTTCATGCATGGATGGAGGCATTTTGTTCAAAGGGACGACCTTTTCTGGGCACTTCTTTGAAGTGATAATTCACCAGCTTGCTGCAGGTGGAGCTCCAGCTCTGTCTGCAGACAGGGTCAATCAAAGTCAAATGCACGGCGCTGTTCACAGCTTCACCTGAGTAGCCTGTGCCGGTGCCAGGCTCGCAGCAACACTCAGCCCAGCCCCGACCACGAGTAAAGGGAATGGAGATGTATGATTTGAGCAGTAACCTGGTCTGAGTAAATGTGATGTCATGCAAATGAAGGCTCTAGGCCTGTCTGTTGAGCATTAAAACACACAACACACACACACACCTCTGACTGTTGATTGTCAGGACCCAAGCGGGATTTTTGCAGTCTTTTCCAAGCTTCGGGGAGGCGCAGGTGTGTGTAATTAAATCAGTAATAAGGCCTGGATATGGCCCACCTGCCTCAAAGTGAACGCTATCCAATCCAGCTCTGAATGTGGCTGCAATGATGCCAATAAACTCGTTTTATGGGGACATTTTTCCAGCTCAGGAATAATTCCTATAATTACTCATTCTGTCAATCAATTGCATTATCACGCACGCACCACTCGTATTTCATGTTAGAGATTAATCAATCATGAACAATCAAACGTAATGTGTATTTATTGTGTATTTGTCAGTGTTTAATATTATTCATTACGCCCAGTCACTGTGGCGGATTGGTGATCAGCCAAGCTTCGCTGTGATGCAGTGCATGCTGATTTTTACTCACCACAACCTTGAGCATAAGCAACTTAAGTGAATAAATGAATTGTTCGTGCCAGTGCTAATACTGTATATCAGTTTCCCGCTGCTGTTGTCCATCTGGATACAACCATTTAGGATTGTTGCGCGGGCCTCTTTCTTTTTGACGAGGCTGCACTGGACACACATTTCCCTTGGGTTCGGGCTCCAGCTGGAGTAGATGCGCTAGGGCAACCTGTCCCTATTATTGTTTGTGACAGAATCAAGAAGGAAACGCAAGTAGAAGAAATGCGTGCGTTTGTGCCTGCCCGTCAGATTCTGCTGGCAGTATCCCCAATGTAATTATGGGCATGGCTGGCCAGCTATGACAGCTCATCTGTTAGCCAGCAAGTAGGAGTATGGGGCAAACCTGCGCCAGAGTGATGAGCCACAGAGACACACAAATTAAAGATCTGATGCAGTGTTTCATGAAACAAGAAATTTGAGATAAAAGGGTTTTCATTTAGCTTCATGCTACAAACTAACACATGCATGTGCTGCAAACTGACAGTCAGCCATTCCCCTTGATTCGCTGCATTTCACGTGCTGTGCAGATTAGATATAAAGAGGTATGTTGCACATGGCCATTATCATTTTCATTAGTCCAATCTCATCATATATTCAGGAGTCAATTACAACTAGGAGGCGCTATGGGTCTGAACTGATTAAGGTGGATGAACAAAGCCCCTGTAGAGGGTTAAAATAAAATAAAATAAAAAAGTACATCTTGTATTTAGATGTACATGCCAGCATTTACAAATAATATCTGCACCAATTTTCTATTTTCCTTTTTTTAATATAATGAGTAATTAAATAATTAATTGTAATGGCATTTGTAAGTATTTGAAAACAGCTCTCTAATTGATCTTTTTATTTGTATTTTATGTTTTATTACTTTCGCGGCAAACCTTTTGAATACTTTACCTGCTGGCTTGATCTTCACTAAATCAGAATCAGAATATACTTTATTGTCATTGACAGCGCAGTACAAGTACAGTACGACAACGACATTGGTTGAAAAGGCAGATCAAACAGTGACAGGCCAAGCCAACGGCACAGTCTCACGTCTTTCTGTTCAGAGAAAGAGGAGCAACCCCTCCAACACCCAGGGACCCAATCATATTGTGCTTAGCCTTTGGCAAAGGCCCTCCAATCAGAGATAAGTAATGACTAGGTAGGCTAGCATGCCGTGATACCAGCTTTCTAATTAGTCTTCCATTAACTTTTTCAACCTTGGCCGCTGTGGGTTGTGGGTACACACACACACACACCATTAGACAAAAATTTGGTCTAAAGTCTAACATTATTTATTTAAGAACATGTTCAACTCTGCCCTGCTCATTTAAATCACGACTACTTGACCCTAACTGGCCAAATGTGTCCGTTGTGTTTTTTCACCTATGCTGTCAATTTATATATTCCATTTTAAAATTGAAAAGCAGCTCATTCACCTCCTAATTAGATTTTCACCGTCCACATGGTGATCTGGCTCATCACCAAAAGGTTCTAAATTGTTCTTGTTATCTTTATACGCCAACCATGAAGAGTAAAAGTGAATCGGAGTTGAGTTTATTTTTAACTATTTTTTTAATCCATAAATGTAGTTTTCAATGTTAAAATTAAAGATTTTTTACTGACTTGATTCTGTATCAGATCCAGGTGGTGAGGTAGAGGCCCCCATCCTACATGACTGTGTCAAATTCCATAAATGTTTGTCAATAATAAACCGAGATATTGAGGATTTTTTTTTAAGCTCCATTGACTGCAATGTTAACAAACATTTCAAACTGATCCAGAATCCAACATTTCCTGAAAATGACATCAAGATTTGTCAAAAATCTCTTGAGTTACCTTGTTAACAGTTTAGGCCCAAATATTCAGTAAAATGCCCTTCAATTATTCCATCAACCTACTCCTTTGACTATTTTGTATGTGTGTGTGTGTGTGCACAACACGATATGCTCTCTGGTTGATTTTGAATGAACAATTGTAGGTTTTTAACTTCAGAGGGAAAATACACAGATCACCTTCTGCATTTCATTTCGTTTAGATTTTTAGGAGGCCTGGGCCAGCCGTGTTTGGATACAGACAGAATGGCAATGCGCTACATTTGTCAACCTGATTTCACTGATGCCGGTCAAAGACCATACAATATCCTTCTGATCTGTAGCATGAAAGATCTTGCCCAAGCCTTTTTCAGAGTGTGGACATGGTGTAACAGAACATGAACAAAGGGGGGTGACAGAAGGGGGAGTCTGAGAGAAGAGTCAACATGATATGGATCACTGTCTCCCAAACTGGGGTGTGTGAAGATGGGAGTATGTGGGGGGGAAACAAAAGAGCTTCAGTTTCAAAGTCAAACAGTTTGATTACTGTGTCACATCCAGGCTTGTCAACTGTATTTTTGGCATTTTGCAGCATCAAGAACAGAAACCATATAATATGATTGCTGCACATAGATCAAGTTGTATATTGATGTGTTGCCTTGAATTAAAATATCAACAAATTGAGGCTATGGTGAATATGTTCTGGCAAAATTACATGACCAATAACAAAACACAGGTCTTTTTCTTGTTGCATGGTTCTCGTTTGTGTCCTAATCAAACATCTGGCCTTGGTGAGTTGACTGCACAGCAACAACGGAGATGCTCAGCAGAGCCCGAGTATTTTTTCCTCTTCCTCCGTGCATGCTGCCTCTGAACAGGAGAGCTTCAATGCGGTTGCAACAAGTGAATCCATTTAAATTCAGTCAGAAGCCTCCGGCAGATTTATTGATAAGACTGTGCCAAATATCCTGAACCAGCCAATCACACTGTCAAGACTTTGATGCTATTTTCTACCATTTACTTACATATAAGGAAGCAGATTCAGAGCTCTGACAAGCATGAAAATAAAATACTGTCACGGACTGTGTCTGGACACATTCTATGAGTCTCAGACTTTCTCAAATGTGGCCCAATAATTTTTGAATGTGTTCCCAAAAACACACCTTGGTGTTTATTGTGGGTATTTGAGGATGAGATCAACTGTCTGAAGGAACATGAGACTATAAAATGTTTAGGAAACATGGACATGGATGCAGAACAGTTCTGTCGTCTGGTTTTTGTTTGAATACAGGTCAGAATAACATTGCTCCTTCCTTCAAACACAGCATCAGGGAAATATAGAGCATAAATGGTATCTGTGTGTGAGCCTCCACATGTGTGCTTCACTGATGGTTCTGTGTATCGATGCATGAATTCATGATTCATCCTGTTTCACAGCGGGCAGTCAGTTTTAGAATGGTGCTCCATAAAAGAGTAATGGAATTTCCTGGGAAGCTGCTGTCCTGTGGCCTTCAGGCACCGAGCAGTGTGCACTATCTTGGCCTGTTATCACTTTTCACACAATCTGTTTGTCACTGAGCCCACAACTTCAAAGGAGGCGTAATGCTTTCTTTCATTTTCTCCAGGGGTTAAAGGGTTGAGAAAGTGAGTCTACATTTTATGAACAAAGACATCAAGCGAAATAAAATGTTGCCTTTGCGGATGCAGCCCCGAACATTTACTCCAAAGACAGATCATAAACTATTCATGGATATATGTCTGTCTGAGCACCAGAGGGGGCCTCTTTGTATCAGTTACTTGTGTTGGGCAGGGTCAGAAATGAGGCTAAAGCTTGTAAAATCCCTTTATTCCCATATAACACAACCATCTTGCATGGAGGAAGATAAGTGCTGGATAACCAACATTAGGAGTGTTGTGTAAAAGTGCCTTTATTTGGTCAAGCGATTATCTGCTGCAGCAGAACAGAATGCATGTCTGGAACCGGTACTTTTGAGATTTTGAGATTTTGCTGGAGGAGAGCGAAAGTGAAAGAGGTGACCTCTTTCTCTGCAACTATTTACCAGCTCTGTGCAAGTCACATGTTCACAATATGGACGGTCCACTCCACACAGCCTGTGGGCCGCATCGCAGTGCTTCTGAAGCAAAATGTTTCTGAAGCGGCAGCTATCACAGCAGTCAATGGGCGAGAGGCGGGGTCCACCCTGGACAAGCCGCCAGTTCACCGCAGGCCACACACAGACAGACGATCATTCACGCTGTGATTTCTTTTTCTTTCTTCACAGATGACAAGGGTCATTTTCTGTGTCTTCCTCGAGACCGACTTTGCAATCTACAAGACAAAAATGTCCGTCATCTTTCAAGGTTAGTGTGTTTGCTTCCAGTTGACGATACTGCATAATGAATCAGACGTAATCTATATCAATGCTGTTTAGGAGATTACCAGTGAGAATATATGCAGACACTCTCCGCTTTAGTTAGACTTGTCACTGAACCAGCAGGCGGATATTTTTCATAACTATTGTGACGAGGCTTCAATGTCGGATTGATTGAATTAATGCTCCTAAACAGCAAATGTCTCCCACAAGAAGTAAAAAAAAAAATCTGGGATGCATAGAAACCACTGATTGTCCGTAGTTTCTGCTCCTCAATTCACTATGTGAAAAAAACAAACATCCATTATCTTCTGCTCCCACTCCTCTGTCTTTCTTCCATTTTACGTCCTCGCCTTTTTTTCGGGGGGCTTGGAGCAGTCACCATGCAGCTCTGATGAGGGTTCCATGGAGGGTTGAGTTTAATAGCTGGGGAGCAGAAAGAGGCAGGGCATTACCTCCCTTTTACCTCGCTTTTCCCTCCCCAGTGGAATTCAGGCTCTCAGGCCTTCATCTCACTGCTCCCAGATGGAGAGTGTTTTGTTCCCCTGCTCTCCCATCGGCTGTCCTACTCCTGGCCCAGGCTCTTTGCTGAAAGATTGCATTCTGGGGACAGACCTTAATTATATTGCCTGCCCCCCATGCACCCAGCACCTGTCTCATCATATTAGTGCTCTGAGATGAGAATCTGGTGCTGTTGTTCTCTAGTTATCACTCTTGCCATTTACAATTGCTGTCAGTGGATAAACGGCCACGTATCTCCCCATGACTGGGAACAGAGTGGAAACTAAGCAAGCAGGCTTTGCTTATGTTACATAACATTGTTTTAAAAGCTGGGGGGGGGGGCAAAGCCACCTTTGTCACTGCTCTTATGTGTGGGCTACAGAAGACACCAATTCCATTATAAACCTAGTGGCTATCTAAAGGCTAAAGGTGGCAAAGGAAGTGAGGCAAACACCTGCTCACATCTTTGATCTTGCTTACCTGTTTGAAGCTTTTTGTACACTCTATGAAACAGCATGTCTCAAAGATAACAGAATTACATGTGCTATGATTACAGAAAAGCGCTTCATACAGATGCTATATCTGCCCAGATTGCACCATGCAAATGTGTCTTACAGTAGTCGGTACGTCTGAAATAATGAAAGAAATGCTGATTGGTTTGATTGCACCACGTTGGGAATTCATAGCGCCATAGTGTGAAAAGTCCCACATTTGGGCTTCACAGATTGTCAGTGCTGAATTGAGGCGTGTGAATTAGCTCTGCAGGTGTGCTCAAGCGACTTCAGAACATCCCATCATCCTCCTTGCCGGAGATAGACAGATAGGCAGGCATACCTTGAGGCAACACAGAGGCCTCGGACCTCTTTCTCCTGCAACATCCTCCTGCTTGCAGAAACCCCTCTGTTGCATCAACCTCCATCTCTCTTCTTTCTGTGATTCTGTCTTGCATCACTTCTTGCCCAGTACCTCATCCCTCCATTTTCTATTCTTTGTCCTCGTCATATCAAGGAGGAGCTTCTCCACTGCCTCCTTATTGAGCCGTTGTGAATAGTGGTCTTGATCTGCCTGTAATTTGTGTGTGTGTGTGTATGTGTTTTCATATGAAGCTCAGAATTGTCATTCTGACACGAGTTTCAAGCATGTCTACAGCTGAGAGGAGGCACAATAGATTTTTTTATTGAAGTCTTACTATTCTCATTTTTCATCGTACAGCTGCTTCCCTCATATTCAAGCAATCTGTCAAGTGACAATGACTGGAACAAGAAAGTGTAAACAGGACATTTGCATACAGGAAATTGCTTTATTACAATGTGCATTCCTACAAGCTGTCATTGTGAAGGGAGTGAAAATATGGATGCATCTCTGCAGAAGGAAGAAACTGAAAAATAGCCTTTCCTGACTAGAATTTTCATTCGTAACTCTTCATTCAGGCACGTCCACCGTGATGCACAAGCAAATTCCTGTTAAACAGGAAACTGCATGTAGTTGAGGGTTGAAGATGAGTTTTTTTGTTTTGTTTTTTTGGAGGGGGGGTAGAGTAGTACGTGACACTCCAGAAGAACTGCTGTTTGGAGAGTTATTGATTGTCGAGATCTCACAAACAGACAAGTGTTTTCATGGAGTGCTGGCTTAAAGAGCACTCTGGTTTTTTAAGGTCATCATTTCACTAATTTAGCCTTTCAAACATAGAAATACAGTAGTACCTCAGCTTACGAATGTCTCTACATCCGAAAGTTTCAGGTTACGAAGTATCTGAATGGGAAAATATTGCCTCTCGTTACGAAGGCGTTTCAGGATACGAAGTCAAAAATAGCTGCTCGTAGCTGCTCTGCCATTGGCTATCGCCTAAAATCTGCCTGGCAACCCGTTGCGTATGCGTGTATCCCAGCATGCTATTCGTGTCCCCCTCGTGTCACCCGGAAAAAGTGTTGACAAGTCGGGCTATTGCTCATTATGATGACGTCTGCCTCGCACATTTCCGACGGATTGTCAAAAGCCGGCAAAAGCAGACGTCATTGGATCAGTTTTTCAAGAAACGCGAGGCAGAAAACACCGCAAAGGACCAGTAAACAAAGAGGACAAAAAGTAACAGCTAACAGGTAGATTAATATTTTAAAAAAATATCATACTTTTGCGGGCTTGGAACGGATTAGTGCATTTACATTCAAAATGCGTCTCTACTTACGAAGTTGTCACGTTACGAAGCTACTCCCAGAACGGATTAAATTCGTAAGTAGAGGTACCACTGTACTGAAATATACAAATCTACAAAAAAATAAAACCTTCCATGCAGCAACTACACATGAATCGCTTTCTATGTAGTACCATCCCCTATGCATTAATAATAATAATAATAATACATTAATCATTTAATATGCTGCGACAGATTTGCTATTTGGCTCACAGGACAGTCATTGTTTGCACAGTTTACACAGCTCGAAACTTTAGACTAAAACGACCAGGGATGTATTCTTAGACACATAGAATCTAGAACTACTCGTTGAATGACCTGCAGAGCTTAATCAATATAATTAATTGCATGACATGATTCTATTAAATATTCATAGTGGTCTATAGATCATGTTTGACCACATGCTTATTTACACGTAGTGTGGAAGCAGTCATGCAGCTGAAGTTGTGAAGCGTAAAAGCATGTTAAAATTGATTCAGGCTACACTCGACGACTAATATGATGCGGGTGGCTGGATTCCCTCTATTCTACAGTTCTTTGAATTCTTGCCACACCTCCAGTTAACATTAATTTATATAACTCATCAAACACTCCATTCCCCCCGAACCCCAAAACTACATACCCCACACATGTATTTTGTGGACAGAGGATAAGGAAGGATGCAGTCTGTGTTGCTTTCAGAGGACTCTCCCATGAGGCGGGGAAATGGGGGGGGGGGGGGGGGGTAAGTTTGTTAGTGATGTAACTTAAAGAAAGCAAAGTCTCTCAATCACCAATGGCATGAAGTCGTGCCATTTATTTACATTTGTGCATAAAGTATATAAAATATCCCAATATGTATCTTGAATACTTAGTCAAGCTTGATCTCCGATCATATAAAGATGGAAAATATGGATGACAACCAATTTGAAATATGCGTGCCTTTCCCGGAGATAGGTGAGAGGATTGATACCACACTTATATCTATCCATTAAAATGCAGTTTGATGGTTTACTTAGCTTAAAGACTCACAGCAGGAGCGGCTGTGAAGCTCCGTAATGAACATGTTACATCTGGTTTGTTACAGCATACAAAGACAGATGTGGTGCAACGTGGTGGCGTGGTGGTTAGCACTGTCGCCTCGTGGCTAGAAGCTTCTGAATTCAGATTCCAACCAGAGGCCTTTCTGTGTTACATTTACATGGCCTCCCTGTGTCGGCTTGGTTTCTCTCCAGAATCCTTGCACAGTCCAGAAACATGAAATAAATGTGCACTGATGACTTATTTTCCTTCGGAGTGTGAATGAGTTTTGGGTTGCTTTTGGACAGTAAGCTTAACTAACCATGATCCTGACTGTACGTCTATATTTAGTGCAGGAAATATGTGTGCTGTTTCATGTAACCCTCTGAAAGAGAGGGAACAAGCATATTTCTCAAAATGTCAAATTGGACTGGTGATAGTCTCATTTCCTTTCGTGAGCCTATCTCTGAAAATGACTTAACTTTTCCCCTTGAAATAAAAAAAAAAAAAAAAATAGTTACCTTTTATTGTGAAGATATGTTTCCCTTTTTAGATCAGCGTTGAGGAGCAAAAATGTATTATCATGCAGCATTAACTCAGCAATCCATGTTTCCATTCTTGCACTATTGTTAGACTCGATCAGTCGGTCTTTATTTTTCCTGAGCAGGGTTAGATTAATGACCTGATCCCTTAGACTCAGTAGAGAACAAAGGCAAAGTCTGTCACTGGATCCACAGGGAGCTCTGATTGTTCACTTCTACAGACTACAGCCTTTCAACAAAGCTCACTCTTGTTCTTTTCTCAGTCTTTGTACACACACACACACTGCATGCATATATGTATGTGTATAAATATACTGTGAAATCCATTCACATGAACGAGGTACATTAAAACAGGATCTTGAGGTACACGGACTGTGTGCTGAGGCCATGAGCCGGAATCCCCCCGTTCCTCCTCCTTTTCATGTTCAACCAAGCAACATAACTCATCCACGCAGGAACATCCAAAGTTCACCCTGACTGTCGACAACAGAAGCGTACATAAAAGAGGAGAGTTCAAGTTTTTTTTTAAAGCCACAGTTGCCCACCCAAGCCTGCAGCCCTTATAATTTGAGGTTTTGTACCATTTATGCGGAGCCTACTAGTAAAGATTTAATTGAAAGAGAATCTCTTATGAATGTGACTCATCTTTCCAGTCACACACTCACACAGTCATTTGGTGTAATAACTAATCCGATCTAAGGCCATTTGTTTGGGGATATGAGGGAGTGTGTGTGTGTGTCTGGGGTTGTCGGTAAGATTCCGTAGCGTAGCGACGTGTGGAGGGAGGAGATGAAATGGTTCCAATGGCCACCTTTAGAACGCGTGAATGGTAAATGATATTACAAGCAACAGGTTACTGTGCTCCAACATTAAAATCAAGAAGACAAGTCGCTGGGCCTCGCTGTATTGTCCGATATAAGATAACACTGTTTGACACGCTGTCTTTCTCCACTTCTACCAGAAAACGACATGGAGGCTACAGAGGAGCCGCTCAAGGGAGGTGAGTGACGGAATATTTCATGGCTACCTTCTCACCTCAACACCTCCATTAAAGCGCACAGAGGCTGAGCGAGAGGTGCAGCTCCGGCGTGTGTCAGTGATTGGCTAGGTTTTTTTTTGCAACCAATGAAATTTGATTTGATCTTTCTGGTTTATTCATTTGAGGACAAGTTGAATCCCTTGCCTGTCGCATCGCAGTTAAAAATACTTCATGTCAGGTGCATTACATCACAAGCGTTTACGCCCACAGCTAATTCCCGACTCCTCTTCCCTTCATCCGGCTGCTGGCATGTTGCCTTCACACCACCGTAAGTGAATGACAAAGCACCAGCAGAGCCGCCTCCCTCTGTAGCATGTGCAGGGCGATAGCATAAACACAACTGTGCATAATGCTGTTATCACGGCACCATCTTGGCACTGAAACTCCCCGATACTGCTTACCAGCATAAACTACTGACAATTGCCTGTCTGTTGATGTCCTAAATAACCAGCAGGAAGCACACAAAAATGGATTCAATAAAGCTCGGCAGAAAATGTTTTTTTTTTCCTGTCGTAGACACTTTTCTCCAAGGAGCAGTGAGCCTGAGAAAGTACCGATTGCAAGTTTCCTTTACGAGCGCGAGGGGCATGCAGCCATTTCCCTCCAAAGACGTCATGCAACACGTGCAACCGGCGAGCTTTACTCTGTCGGATGTGGTGGAGTACTTTAGATGTAGAACCCGGTGGCGCTATCAAAATGTTTCACCCTCCAAAATCAACCCCATGATTTTTCACTTACATGCATCTGTGTTTTCAATGAAATCCCTTTTTTTGGCTGAACGTAAAAACGCTGTTTTATAAGTGCGCTGTAAAATGTGCTATTTCAGAGTGAGGCAATGCGCATGTAACGACTAAATCGTAAAACCTTGGCTGCGAGTTGAGCGTCCGGCCTATTGTTACCGCCTGTGCAATGCTGTTGTCTGCCATTGATCAACTATTTCACGTTGCATATAGCAGAGCATCAGACCGTATCCAGCCAACCTATATAACCCCTGATGATTCCTCGCTCTGTTGTGCCATCATGCCAGTCCTGCCCCATCCCGCTTGGCCTTGTTTGATGGGCTTCTGCCACACTGCCAAGGACTGGCCTTTTGTTCTGCTCCATCAGCCCGAGTTTGAATCAGCGCAGCCTGGAATCCGTTCAAAGCTTCGAATGACTGCTATTCTCACATGAAATGGAGCCTTTGTCCCAGACTGTGCTCTGGAGTTGATCTCAAAGCCTCACATTCTCTCCCCCGCTGTCCCACAGGAGTCATTTTTGTCAGGCAGGTATAAAGCAAAACAGTGTAAGAGCTGCTGAGTTTTCTCACAGCCTCTCGTAGCACAGACGACGACGGCCACGTTAGAATAATCACCGCTTCGATGTGTTTGACTTGCCAAAAGCTATATCTCTCACAAATTGGCACGCTGTCACGCCCTTCACATCCTGATCGTGTTGGGAGGGACGACGATGTGTCACTCCCACTTGTGTTTATTTATTTGCAGATAACACACCACCATCTACAAAATCCACAACCGAGGAAGAAAACGAAGACACCAGCAGAGGTATGCCTGTTCCTGACTCTGTGGGCGTGTGCTTTTGCATGCGTATGTCTGTTGTTATTGCAATGTTATTAACAATTACTTCATGTTCTCGACAGTTTGCGTAACAATGCTTGACATTGCGTTTTTACATATTCATTTGCTTTCTGGTTGTGAAGCCATTTTCAGTCTTGGTCAGTAATCCTTTGCTCTCTGGTTCCAAGTCGCTCTTTTGGGAAATGAATACAAGATGAAGCTTGGTCTTTTTTTTTTTTTAATAAATCTTTTCTTAGAGACAAAGTTGTTTAAGAAGCCATTATCTGGCTATTCTGCAATTTCAGCCCCTTTTGGCTGTGTAATATTGAAACAGTTATAGGCTTCTCCAATACGATGGACCAAAGATAATTAGATTCTTAGGCTGGAGGGTGTTAGTAGGCAATTAAAATCGTACACCATCAATTTGTCTGCGAGCCTTAAGGTTGCAAGGAATTTTTGAAGATAGCAGACGTACTTGTTTTCCTCTGCGGAAAGGGCTCTTTTGTGTGAGGGTGGACTAGATAGCGCCGACACTTCAAGGGCACCAATACATTCTGAGTTGTTAAACAAAGCAACAGCAGTCATTTCTTCCTCCCTATTCAACCTACCTTTCCATAATCCACAGCAGTAATTTAATATGATTCACAAATTCAATCACCAGCATTAGGAGGGCATAAGCATTTTGTAATAATCTTTATAAATCCTAATTTATCAGGCCCAGCAGCTTAATAGTAGCTAATCCATTCACAAAAGGCCTTGGCACAGCGTTCGAGCATGGGAACACTCAGCCCGTGAGACAACCTCTCTCACAGGAAGGGAATGAAATGATTTTGTATCGGCTGCACTATAAAGGTTAAGACCGGTGCAACATAGCACATAAGAGGGATACATCATTGGAAACACTCAGATGTCAAGATGGCACAAGGTAGTAGAAGTGCCAGCCAGAAAAAACCCAGCTGTCACTACATGATATAATAAAATGCTCCCCTACACTTGTGTGTTATGTCTTCACCCCCCCCCAAAAAAAGCTTGCTATATATATAACCATGCACTGTATATTTCACCATGTCATCTACGGAGACAGGAAAGCAGGTCGCCTGTTCTGAATCTACAATTTATGAAGCACCCTTTTGAATAAATTACGCTGTGCAGCTGACTCGGTGGAGCGTGTCTGTCAATACTCCTCCGTCACATCCATCACACCCCTCACACTCCTCTCTCCGTGGGCCGGGCATGAGGCGCTTTTAAGCACGGGCACTGATGAAGAGAAAGCTTGAGAGATTTTGCCGCTCTTTTCATTTTTCCTGATGAATAGACTGGTTAGTGGTAATTTACAGGGTGCTTTGGCCCACGCACAGCAATTTCCACATTTACAGTTGTGTTGTGACCACACAAGCACAATGCTCTCTCATATTCAGTGGATTGGTGGAACAATACAGGAAGTATGCAATCAACACAAACACACACTGTAAAAAAAAGAAAATCATTAAAATCATTCATCAGCTGAAATTGTCTAACAGACACAAGGAGACAGAGAAATGTCATCGTCAGGATGAACCAAAGCATATTTTACATGTAATTTATGTTGTGTTTTTACATTTATTTTATTGTCTCTATATTTTTCATGTTATTTCTGTAACTATTACTTTATTATTCTTGATGTTTCAGAATTGTATCTTTGTTTTTTTGTTTTTTATTTTACCTGTATTTAACCAGGAAGTCTCAATGAGATCTGAAATGTCTTTTACAAGGGAAACCTGGCCAAGGTAGTAGCCATACAAAATAACTGTTGAACGTCTTACACCTTTTAATGTTCAACAGTCGCATAAATTGAATTCTAATTTTTATTCGCACAAGTCCAACACAACCGGACAGCTGTCGAGATCTGATAACCAGTATTTCAAGTCCTTTTAAAAAGAAGCCGACACACGATCGCTCATCAGCTACAAATAACCCCAAAGTGTATTTGCAAAAAAGAAAATATTAATTGCGTGCACATGTGTGCGAGATGAGATGAGCTATGTTGTGATGTAATCCACATGAAACTGAATCACAGCATGCACATGCTGCGAGCGGTAGTGGGAGAGAGTGGGTGAGCCACAGAGGCCCAGGGGAGAGTATAGCCTCTTTAGCACACCTGACTTAGCATGCAGCCCCACAGTGTCTATTATTTGGTATCGGATTGGTGTATTAGTGAGATTAGTGAATGTCACAGGGCACAGTAAAATGTGAACATTGAGCCAGAAATCAATTCCTGGCCGAGTCGCTTGCCTGGTATGCTGGGAGAGGCCAGAGGTAGAGCGGCAGATGCTGAGAGATGCCCCGAGTGTGATTGGACAGAAGGATTCATAACAGTGAATGTGTGGACAGACAGTAAACCTCTCCCTGGGACGTCGTCTTTGCTCGGCGGCACCCAGCAGCAATTGTTCGTAGATGCATTTGCATTTTCTTTGCACACACTCATTTCAAATGCAAAAGGTGTGTGAATGATATCCGCTGGTCATCTCCGAGCCCTTTTTTCTCGTTAATTTTCCAGGGCACCCCTTTTATTTACTTTTTTTTTTTTTTTTTTTTGCATTTTGGTATTTTACTCCAGTTGGCTATAAAGGAAGAGCAGTAAAAGGAGACAGAGCTTAGTCGCAACACAGACAAGGCTACGTTTCAGCATCTTAATTGTTTACTTCCTTGAGATATGGTGCCCCTTCATCTGACAAATAAATAAATAATTTAGTTGTGTGAGACGAACGTTTTATTAAAGCACTGTGGTGCTGTTGCTTGTTCAACAGCGCTGTAGGCGAGACGTCGACACCTTCCAGTCTTTCTGAATGTGAAATTCAGGGGAGTTTTGTCACGTCTTCAGGTGGAGCCTTTGGCCGGAGCCCATTTGTGCGAAGTATGTCATACCTTGTTTCACAGTGAGGGCAGTTTAATCCTGTTCACACTGGGTAGGAAAGCTGTGGCAACGCTGCCACCTACTGTTTGCAGAAATTGAATGAATAGGAGGTTCTCGATGACTGTCTGCTTTGAGAGGAGGCAGTTTGAACTTAATGCAGGGCTGTTATAAATCACATCTGCCCTACATAGAATCCTTTTTCGTTTTTGTGTGCGTTCAAATGTTTTTTTTTTTTTTTTTTTAATCTGCAGCCTGTCCCTTATCGTAAGTTTAATACTGCTTTATCCAATAAAACAAATACAAATGATGAGGGCGGAAATTACATTCAGCCTTTTGTAATAAGTGATAAATTGTTGTTTGGAATCATTTTAGACGGATATAACAGCCAAGAATCATTTTTAAAGAGGAAAGAAATGTGTGGAATGACCTCATCGCCAACAAAAGATTGTTTTCTAAATGAAGAAGTCTTTTCAGCCCCCTGTCCGTGGCTCCATCTCAAAATGCCAGTCATGATTAATAGAAAGGGTTGCCATCTACTGTGTGTCACCAGCGCTCTGTGTGATGGACGGAGGCACTTGAGACAAACATGCAGACTGGTGGAGCTGGCCTTTTTCCCATTTAATAGAGGATGGCATTTTTATTGTTCTGAGTGTAGGGTAAAATTGCATGGATATGAAAAAATGGTTTCTTTCTACAGCTTGTTAAAAAAGCAATTATAGAAGCTGCACAATGGCCATTGTAAAACATGTTCTCTTATTGGTGTCATGGCTTTCATTCACTCGATTTGGCCCAAATGTCACTGGTTTACGTGTAGGTCTGTTTGTGCAAAAGCATTTGGAAAGGGGAGACAAGGGGTAAGGATGATGGGGGTAACAGATAAGCTAGATGGATTACATTGTTTGATTTTATCTGCTTTTTGTGCGCACAAAATGTGGCTATGGTGTCGTGGCATAGGTCAGCGGACAATCTCATGACTCTTAATTACCTCCGCCAAGGAAGTTATGAAATCGCCCCCGTTTGTTTGTCTGTCCGTCTGTCTGTTAGCAAGATAGCTCAAAACGTTCTGGACGGATCTTGATAAAATTTTCAGGAAGTGTTGAGAATGTTACCAGGAAAAGATGATTCAATCTCGGTGATAATCCAGAAGAGATTCCGGGTTATGAATCAGTTTGACATGTTCGGTAACATTGCAGTCAATGGAGCTTCAAAATGTGTTTCCCAATATCTCGGTTGATTATTGACCAATGCTTATGGAATTTGACACAGACATGGAGGGTGGGGACCTCTACCTTACACTGGTATTATTTGAATCGGATCCAGAATGACTTTAAGAAAAAAGATAGAATTTTAACCGCTAACCTGCTAAGCATTAGCAGCTTTGAGATCTTCCCATGCTAAAGTAGCATTCAATGTCAAACATAGCTATGCATGTTCACAGTCTGACAGAGCTGCTAGCATGGCTTTAGCTTCATCTGATACCCAATAGACAATAAGTTAAGACAACAAAAAACCTTGAACAAAAACGATGATGATTTTTATTTGGGTTGTCAGATTAAGACAAAAAAATACAACTTAAACAAAACAAACTATATATTACAACCAAAAATGGAATAGGCAGAAGCAATGCTTGTTGTAGCCTATCCTATAATACATACAATTATTAGATTGGCTTTACATATCAAATTATTATTTATGCACACTTTTCATATTCATTAATTATTTGACATTTGAGACATGTTTTGAACTTTGATAACGATAAATACTCCAAGAACAGAAGCAGACCTTAACATCACATTGGTTCTTGCTTTTTAACATTCGAACATAAAATACCCTTAATTTGAAAAAGTCATTTATACACTTTGGGATATTGTTATTTTTTACTCTATAAAGAATCTCTAATATTTTAATTTTCAAAATATCAACTAATTTTAATGTTTTATTTTGTATAAATAAATTATTGGTTGGTTCAAGATATCCTACTTTATTGATAATTCTAATAGCCTTTTTTTGTAATTTTCCTAATGAACCTATAGATGTTTTACCTGCGTTCCCCCATATTTCTGCACAATATGAAAGGTAGGGTACAACCAAAGAACAAACACAAATAAGCTAGACATGAAAATTTTAAAATGGGATGCCAGCCTCCCAAGATCAATGTTCTGCCTGGAGATAACGGTTTGTGACTATTAGCTTTGGTTTCCAAAATAAACGACTGACTTTATTCTCATGCATGACTGTGTTCGGGTGACGATTCCTTTTCCTCTCTTGCCAGGTAAAGAGGAAACAGGTGATGAAGAAGAGGGTGCCAATGGTAATGTAGCTCTACGGGCCATTGACATATGTTCGGAGCCCCTCAAAAATGGAATGTAATATTCACCCCGTCTTCAGTCATCAGTCGTTCCATCCTGTGTGCCACCACTCTAACAAATAAAGTTCTCTTATCATAGAAGCCTGGAACAAAGAAGTCCCTCAATTATGCATGGCTTCAGATGTGACATTCTTTTTCCCTTCTTTTTGTCACTTAATTTATGCGTGTCTTTCTGGTTCCATTGCTCTCCTACTGAAGTACAAAGACATAGTTACACAAAGAGATGGAATGAAAAGACCATTTGAGGTGATATTGAAAGCTCAGTCAACTCCAGGGATGAGCACTGAACTCAAATGTTTTCCACTGTTTTGAATTCGTCTTCTAGATGCTGTGAAAAATGAGGACATGGCGATGGAAAGCCAAAACCCAGGTATAGTACAGTTACAAGTCAAGGCTCCTGGATGGACTGGGGCACAGTGCACATGTTGTTGTCATTGTGCAGGAAGGAGCGCTCATTGTTGTGACTCTCATGTCCAGAGGAGAATAGCTGTGAGAGCTAACTGACAAGTAGCTGATTGCTCTGGTAATCACTTCTCCTGAGTTTGATTAAACATCCGACTTGATCAGTCTTGTTAACAGGAGATGAATTAGTTGTATAAAATGCATCAGTGCAGGCTGGATGAACAGACCTCCAAATGTTGATGTGTTTTCTGCTGACAGCGGAAGCCTTAAGTGCATTGAGTGTGTGTGTGTGTGTGTGCACTTTAACTTTGCAATAGGACCATTTCTCTTTCCCAACTATCCTCTGCTGCGGGTATATATAATTGCGATTCTTCATTTGCATACTGTCAGCCAGCAGCACCTCGCCTCTCCTCTGTTTTATTCAAATCCCATTCCATTGACAAAGATCTGACAGAGCCTCTCTAAACATGAATTTTGTAGCTATTCTATGAGCTAGTCAAAGCACATTCAGCCCTGCGATAATATCCAAGAGCTGATATATGCAATTATAAGATGCAAACAGAAAGGCAGGAGCGCCGAGGATTAACAATAGCCTGTATAGTCTAAACAACACCATCATTTTTCTAAATGTGACCACATATCAATATGTTATTCAATTATGGGGTTGTACCGTAGTTAGTTTGGTAAGCTATAACTCAACCAAGTTGATGGGTATAGATCAGAGACAATTATACTGTAAGAGTGAATTGTTAATAACCTCACAAAATGACAATACAATACTGAACTAGTTTTACAATTAGTGAGGAGAATCTTTTATTAGTCCTGAAAACTTCGGGGTGTTTTAACGACCCTATTATGGCATCAAGGGATGCATCATCAAAGATAAAAAAATTACATTTAGCTCTGAAAATAAAAGAGGCGACATTATTGGCATGTTTATTAAAATGTTGCTTTTCTATTAATCCTTGCACACTTATTTCTCACAATATACACGTTTTGGCACCAGGACTGGTCGACTGGGCGCTACAAGCTTTACATCCTGAGCAGCTTCATACTTGCGTTTTCTTGACCAGCTGTTTATATTGACCTTTAAGCCGGTGTACACCAGCTAAAGCAAGCTCTTCTGCTTCAGACATGAGGATCTTTGACACTTTTACTTACTTTCTCCTCTACCCGCATGTCTTCCCAGCTGGAACAGAGAACCCTGTTGATGTGAAAACATTTAAAAGTGATTTCTGTCAGCAGTAATGACGCATGGGTTTGTTTTGCATTGGAGGGTTTCATGTGAAGGCCTGAATCTGCATGCTTGAATGCACCTGTCAAAATGTACCTTTAATATTTCAATGTTTGTCTGTCTCTAGATGAAAATTCAGGAAGTGAAGAGGCAAATGAAGAAAAGGATGGTGGTGAAAATGAAACCCAGGAAAAAGATACAAGCCTTGACGAGGACAACAATAAAGAAGAAAAAAAATGCATTGACAATAATAAAGATAAAGATCAAGGTACGGATATTTGAATAAGTCACTTCACTAAATCTTGATATACATATAACAGCATAAAAATTTAAACTATTTGGTTTTTGCTCTACCATTAATGAAACCCTTTTAGCAACCCGATTAGCAAAGCTGATCTGATTGAAGACGTGACAGTAGAAGCTGTCAAAATGTTGACTCCGATTGCCTGACTGCAGAGACATTGATGTTCGCTGAGCGTGTCGTCTCAAAAATATCAAGACATCATCTATCTGTTTCTCTCACCTGCAGAGGAAGTGCAGCCTACTGCCGCGAAGATGGAAGACGATGCTGCAAAGTCCACTGTGGAGATGGAGGGTAAGGTCTGATTGGATTGTGTTTAATATGGTTGGAGGGGTCCTGACTCGTTTTCTATCAGTTGGATTTTTCTCATCCAGTCGGGTGTATTTGTACGCTTGAGCATTCGATTAATGTGGTCGGAATTATTGTTGTTGTCAGCTGTTTGTCAAACTAGTTTTCTTCGGCTATCAGTCTCAGCTTCATCTAGAATCTGCTTTATCACCTGTGTCTCATCACTTTCACACAAGAAGTATGAAGCATTGCAGGGAGCCTCGGGTGGCTGGAGAAATATAAAATATAAAATTTGATGGCGATGGCAAGAAGAGCCAATACTCGCAGATGAACAAGGACTGATTAGTATAGCTTTGTAAATTGTCAAAGTTTTTTACTACTTGTAGATCAGTTGCACGTCACATAAATGATCAAATTGATTAAGATCAATTATCTACCCTTTGTTGTCTTGGTTGTGTAAAAGCAGCTGCCTCAGAATTTCCGTTTGAGACACTTATTTATAACCCAAGGATTGGGTTTCTCCAGCTCATTTGGCTCCTCATTAGAGCACAAAAACACTATTTACTCCTGTTTGAGCAACTTTTGTTCAAAACTGAAATGTCCCGATGTGTCGCGAGTCTCCTTATAGTCTTTTTAAAGAATGAGAGACTTGTGTGTGCTTTTGTCATCATCATCATCATAATCATCGTGATCATCATCACTGAGCTGGAGGCTCAGTGCCGTAGACAGAGAGGGTAAATCAGAAAGCATTGAGAGATGAGCATGTCTGCACTACCTCCATCATAATCAAACTGAAGCTGCTTTGCCTACCAGGACCCCACTCATCTGTATTTTTACACAGTTGGTGTTTCCTTTATACACCATTTGTACAATGCTATTATATTTCCACATAGCACATGAATTAATGAATGAATTTTATAGGAATAATCATTCCACAGAATATAGAATGTATTCTAACCTGCCATATAATATTTGGAATGTTAGAATACAATCATGATCATATAATTAATTAATTAATTATAATCTTTGCATTAGATAAAGCAACCAAAAGTATATTCCTGATTCTTCAGTTAAAACCATCTAATTCTTTACTGTTGTACTACCTTTGATATAGCTTTTACTTCCAAGCCATCGATGTGCACGCCCCGAAGCTACAGACTACAAAGACCAACTCTGTGTGTCTGTATGAAAAGAAATGCCTACATGACACTCTGGGTCTGTTCCCTTTGGAATTGTTGCTTATGGGTTTGTTGACAATGTTCAAGAGGAAATAAATCTTCCTTTTAAGACATTGTATTCTTGGGGTGTCGGTCCAATCTATCCCTGTGAATCTGGTATCTCAGGAAAACCAGAGAGAACACATCAGGCAAAAAAGTAATTTCCTCAAGCATGACTTTATTGGTCTCACAAACCCTTTCTTGCCATGACTGGATTATTGTGATAACTGGCTGAAAATTTGACTGACATCCATGAAAGTGACCATATTTATACCCAAGAGGTCAAAGGTCAATGTTACTCCGACTTAATTCTGCTAATACTTTTCTAGCCATTAAACGGCATCACTTAGGAACAGAGAAGGAGATTGTGATTATATTTTACATTTAGTCTGACACAAATGGTGACTTTTAAATCTGGTGCCCACTTTGAAAGTCGCTGATTATGTAAATCCTCTGCGCTGCTGCATTGAAGATGAATGTGATGCATCCATGTTTTTATTTATATCCATATTTGCAAAATTACAGGTTAATGGTCTCAGGCACTATTCTTAATTTCAGGGGCAAGTTTTAATTTTTAATAAATATTTGTGTTCAATAAATGTTACAATATTTCGTCCTGAATAAATGTTACAAAAAATGTGGTAAATGTTGAAAATTGCTCGTCACACGATTACATGAGTGTGATCACATGATTATAAACAGCAGCTCTCGAAGTGTCTAT
The DNA here is from genome assembly GCF_040956055.1 of Brachionichthys hirsutus. Taxonomy (NCBI): domain Eukaryota; kingdom Metazoa; phylum Chordata; class Actinopteri; order Lophiiformes; family Brachionichthyidae; genus Brachionichthys; species Brachionichthys hirsutus. Next base: position 5,799,231 of record NC_090903.1, read on the forward strand.
GTAGGTTCTTAGACATCCAGGTTGAGGTAAATCTCGAATTTAACATTTTGCATATCCCTCATTTATGCAATGTCATTTCCCGCATTGGGATTTTAAATCTATCTTTATTTGTTCCCATTCTCCTGCTGATTTACTCTGCCTGAAGTTATCCCTGATTAAGGGTCTTCTACAGAGGCTGTAATATGTGAACTCCAGCCACCAGTCTCCCACCACTACACTAACACAAATGTCTGAGTCAATTTCTTACCTCAATTTCACTTTCTCTTTGACGGACATCCAATTAATTTAAGGGGAGAGAGAACATCCCAGACCGATCTATCAAAGTTGGCCTTCTCACTGAAGACTCATTGGAATACATCCTACACACTACTGGCTTTCCATCACTGGAAAATTTCACTCTAGCCTGTCGATTGTGTCCTGTCTCCCCCCGCCAGTGTCTGTCACTGTCTAAGCCACCACTGTCTATGTGCTGTGCGATGCCACCTTCTAGCAGTAAACAGTGGTGTCATTCCTGATTGCAGACAGATTGCATTGTGTCCAGAAGAGTCGGGTCTCAGACACGATGCAGAGCCAAACTGTCTCAGATATGGAATATAACGCAGGACAGAAGAGACTGGCTCATCCATGTGTAACCAGCTTCACCAGACAAAACCAAACGATAATAATAACTATATAGCTAACTGTAATCAGGCCACCTGCTACCTTGTTGTTGTTGTTGTTTTTAACCTCTGCCAATGCAGAGGTTATTTAATCGCCGCCATTGGTTTGTCTGTTTGATTGTCTGTCTGGCTGTTAGCAACATAACTCACAGACGGATCTTGATGAAATCGTCGGGAAATGTTGGGAATGTTACCAGGAACAGATGATTACATTTTGGTGACGATTCAGAAGAGATCCTGGATTCTGGGTCACTTTGGCATTTTTGTTAACATTGCAGTCAATGGAGTGGATTATTGACCGTTGTTTATGGAATTTGAGACAGACATGCAGGGTGGGGGCCTCTATCTCAGCACCGAATTTCATCCGGATCTGATCCAGAATGAGGTCAGGAAATAATATTAAAATTTAACATTGAAAACTCAATTTATGGATTCAAGAATCAGTTAAAAGAATCAACTCCGATTCACTTTAACTTTTCGTGGTTGGTGTATAAAGATACCAATAATCATTTAGAACCTTTTGATGATGATCCAGATCACCATGTGGATGGTGTAAATCTAATTAGGAGGGGAATGAGCTGCTTGGCGGAGGTCTGCTCTCTCTGAGTACTTTTCTAGTTATTTACATAGAAAGCGATTCATGTGTAGTTGCTGCATGGAAGGTTTTATTTTTTGTTGTTTTGTATATTTCAGTATTTCTATGTTTGAAAGGCTAAATTAGTGAAATGATGACCTTAAAAAACCAAAGTGCTCTGTGAGCCAGCACTCCATGAAAACACTTGTCTGCTTGTGAGATAAAATTGTGCACATCAAATATTGCATATCTGCTTTATGTACCTATCTTGTTGATACGGTAAAAATAAATTCCCACATGTTTCCCTCTGTGTTGTAGTGAGAGACCAGATCACCATATCACGAGTGATCTGGGCAGTTACTGAAATGAAATCTGAATTTGATGCTCTCAAACATGAGATGGATGAAAATTCATTCTGTAATTATACTGCATATTATATTAGCGCATTGAGTTTAATGCATTCTAGTCCTCTGAAAACTGCCACAGCAGGAGGCTTCACTGACGATGAAGTGGTTCAGTGTCAGCATCTCATATTGAAGCATGCGATGCCATTAGAGCTTTCTTCTCAGATGCCGCCCTTTGCAGCTGCATATTTCTATCCATGTGTTTTCTGCTGTCAGCGTTGTCTGTTAGCACCCAGCAGCTTTCACCTTGCTCAACATTGCACATACCGAGGTGTGTATCACGGCTAAATATTGCAACCTCGACTCAGGCACGCCAAGTTATTCAAGGCTGAAGAAAAGCACTTTGTTTTTTCCTCATTTTCGCTTTACACATGTGGAATATTTCACAGGTCATTTACTGATGTCTTCTTAGTTTATGTTACCGATCTGCTGCGTTTTGCATTGCGGGTCTCTTCATATAATTTATTTTATGTTCATAGAGGTTTTATCATTCTTCTTGTCTTTCCCTTTGAACATCTTATTTCAGATTGTTGCAATGTAACGTGATCAGGATTCAAACAATATACAGCAATGCATTGTGGGAATTTTCTGGAGCTTTCTACAGTATTTATTTGGAGTACAGATAATATAAGCAGGTAGGCTGTGAGGAGATTGTATATTAAATCAGACTGCACACTCCACTACGGGAATCATACGTATTAAGATACCCCACTCACATGCAGATACACACAATTTGAATCTTAATCCAAGCAGTCTTTTTTTTATGAATATTTATAACACACTTCAAAATGGAAATGAAGTCTATATTGTTATTGTGTTTGAAATATCTCCCCAGCAAGCCTTGTTCTGGTGACTTGCAAGACTGCTGCTCTCGCCTCAGTAAGCTCACGGAAGACCCATAAATTAAAATAAGACTGTCTTTGCCTAAAGCTAGGAATAAATAAATCAGAGTTGTGAACATAAATTGTTTTTCCTTCATGCTGTGTGATTTTCCTACAGGAGTCGATAGTCATTGTCTTCGTTCCAAAGGTAAGATTTAATGGCTGCACAGAGTCAATGCCACTGAGTAAACAGGAGCTCGTCCTTCTTTTTGATCAAACTCTGAGTTTCATATGAAGACATTTACGTGTAATGCAAGGACCGACAGAAACCCCAAACGTGTCATTGCACAAGGCTGCTTTGTGATGAAGATCAGTTATTCCATCTTATTAACTGTGCTGAAGTGTCTGTACCTTATTATAAGGCACAGATTAACTTCAGCATGAATCTTCAATATATGGATTATATCATTCCTTCTATTTGACTTTGCTGAAGCTGGAGGTTGAGGTTGTGGGACATTAAAGAGGGGTGGTCTTCATGAAGGCAAAGCAGGAGAGTTGGGGACAAGTTATAATGACATATAAAGCCAGGCAGGAGGGTTCCTGCAGAGGAGATGGGGAGACGGAGGACAGGGAGACAGACCCAGCAGGGCATCACAACAATCTCAGTCTCAACACAGCAAAGAAACGAGGCACCATTACATCAGCCTAGAGGCTGTTGGTGCTGACATTCCCACTGTGCATCTCTCCTTTGATTTTCCTTTGTTTCCTTTTCCCTCCTTAGACCTGTTGGGTTGTTAAAAATACATCACAGCAGCTCAAATAAACTCCAGTTCATCCTCATTATCTACTAGTTTTCACTTGTTTATGGTTCCTTTATTGTTTTCTTGATTTCTCAAATGCCCCCCTCACACACACACACAGTGGCCGGGATAGTTTAAGTATTGATACCTGTGACAGCTTGATTAGAAACACCAGCATGTGTCATATCGTGTCCAAATATCAACACCATGCACCTAATTCTGCCTCTATTAATCAATATGGAAGAACAATAAATCCCCCCCTAAAAAGTGTAATGAGAATTGATATTATTCCCTAGTTTGCTAGTATTATTTGGGGGAGGTTATGGATTTCTTACTCGCTCAGTAATACAGCTAGAGGTGAACAAAACTGCAAATGCTAATATAATAGGCTCTTTTGACTTTCAGCAGAATTTGGTATTAGCAATTTGAAGCTACACATAGCAAGCACATCTCAGAGACCCTGTGTATAGTCCCTTTTATTTATTTATTTCAAGACATCAAATACGAATAGTGGATGTTCAGAGTAATTCATCACAAATCAAGAGTCCCTTTTCCATCCTCTTTTTATCACCTTCACTAATTTATCTCTGAATTAATTGCCGTATTCCTCCGAATGTGTTGCTACTGGAGTTTGCTTTGCATTTATGCTCCACACAGTAGCAAAGAGGATTTGAAGCTTTGCCTAACTGGTTGTTTTATTCCCTTTTGTCTTTTTTTGAACAATGGCATACACTGGTGATGTAAATCTCATTCTGGAAGGCAATGCAGTCCTTCCTGTGTCTAAGAGCTGTCAGGGCACAATTAAGTTTTGGCATAACATTGTATACTGCAAAGCCGAGTGGCTCCGCTGGGAGCAGGCTGCCGCTGGCTGGAGACAATAGGCTCTGCTTATTTTTCGTAGCTTTTCAAAATGATTGTGAAAGTCCAAGAATGGCCACGACACCAGTCACTGCTCTGCTGAGTATTATGTGTGTGTACCAAGGGAAACTGCCCACTGTGTTATTTTTATTCACACTACGCTGTATTAGTTTTTATTGTAAGTTCCATTTGGCTTTGCTCCTCATTCCTTAACTCCAATTGACTCTTTGTTTTGACTTGCTTTGCTAATTTTCGCTCACTGGCTATTTAATGAAGCCCGTTTCCTCGTTGTTTCAACATTAAACTTTCTCCCTTGATAATGACTTTTTTTTTTTGAGTGGAGTTGGGTCTTGACCGTCATTCCTCAATATAACAATACCCACCATCATTTTACAGTATCTTCGGACTGATGACAAATAAAGGGCTATGGTCAGATTGAAAATGGACTAACAATGTGTGCAATACCATTATGTCAGCCAACTCTGGCCCTGAGCCAGCTTCAAAGGCAGGGCGCCTCATTGAGCAAGCTGCGAGGGACATCGTTTCTCTGTCCTCTGTCGACTCTCCTCTTTTGATCATCTCTTATCCGCATCTCCGTCCCTTCGTTCGGTTCGCAAGAATGAATGCACTCTGGGTAGAATGGGAATTTGTCAGCCGGCAGAAGAGCAACAAATATGTGTTTGAAACATCAAGGAACATATTTTGGTTTCCAGACACTGTCTGAGCAATGAGTGATCTCTGCACGGGTCGTCTGTCTCCTGGAGGCGGTTAGGAGGATTTGATGGTAACATGGCTTCAGTTATAAACCGAAGAAACCCCGATTGAGATGCTGGCAACGATGGGTTTTGACATTCAAACATGGATTTTCAAGGCTGTACCAGTTTTTTTTTTCTTTATGCAGTAGTACATTTCTGATGCTTTCGCTCAGAATACACACAGAGATGATGAAATAAGAGACAACCTGCTGCTATGAGGGCTTCAAATAGTTGGCTGAAAAGTTATATAGACAATTTCATTGTTATCAGTTTACTGCTGCATTTCAGCAGAGCAAAAAATTTTATAATAAAACATCTACCAATTATTGATGATACCAAATGACTACATGTGAGAATTTGTAGCTTTTCTTTTCTTTCTTTTTTTTACATTAGACAGAATAACTTGCTGATTCCACCAAGGCATTTGTGAAACAAATATTTCTGAAGAGGATTTTTATTCACTTTTTGTTTTCTTACCTTTCATAAATTAAATGTTTCAGTGAAAGTAATGGCAAATTAACTAACAATGATGATAAATAGCCATTCAGGGTTCTACGTTATGTTATTTTATCCTGTACAGTCATGACAGAAATGATATGACAATGATAAGATCGTATGCTACGTCTTTATTTGTCGTATTTGTATCATTTGGCTGCTGACACATATACATGGTGCTTCTAGGTCTGCTAATTTAGCTTGCTCCCTTGCTGACCTTCCAGTGATGGACAGCTGCTCTCCCAGGCCTCCTGGTTTCACTGCCGTCTAGACGAGCACTTTAATTATATTGACCAGCCTGATCCATGGTCTCCTGTGGCCTTGAGCGCCATGGAACAGAGATCAATTCATAACAATAAATCACCCAGCTGGCCCGAGGCGTATCTTTGCTGATGCACAAACATCCAGGCCTTCCTCTATAAACATGGTTCTACAGCTCCCTTAGCTGCCGTGTGCCCCATTTAAATGTGCGACGGGGGTTATAGCCACATCGCCTTGTGTCAAATTTACAAGTTCTCTTTCCAGAGTCTGCCCGTGGTTTCATAGTGCAAAGCACAATACATATCGAAGACATGCAGGTAAGTAGCTTCCTGCAGCAGGCTCGCAGGGAGAGTCTAAAGATTATGTAAAGTAATTCAGAGTGTAATGAGAGGAGCAGGGCCGCCACTGACAGCGGGTTTAGCAGGTATGTAGGTCGCTCAGGGGGGGGGGGGGCTTGATTGCATTTTCCCCTTACATGTCTATTTTTGTGTTGTCTCTCTCTCACACGTCTTCATGTCATCACCACTTACTCCTTTCATCTCGGGATACATCTGTGTTCACGCTCTCCTTTATGCCCCCTTTTATTCGCCTTCTGACAGAGCACTAAATGTTTCACACTACCTTGGATAAAATGACAAAAACAACATAAACTTCAAAGAGAGATCAAGAGTAAGAGACGGTTGAGACAGCAGTTTTATTGGTTTTCCGTTTTCTTTCCGCCCTTACAGACAGTGTTTTTTTCAAAGGCTTGCCAGTGGTCATTTTCCCTTCAGTTTTTGCGACACATGTTGTCGACTGTGCTCCTCTGTTCGCCTGCCATCTCTCTCTCTCTGCTTTCTAATTGTCTTCACTTTCTCTGAGTCGGAACGTAATCCCAAAGCAGATGGTGTCCTGCTCTCTTCTCACTCACTCTGAGCACTTTGTGTTTTCTCGTCCTGTCAAGCCTGGCCCAGGCCTGTGTAATGAGCTCAGGGCTTTTCAGTCTGTTTAGAGGACCCTGACCTAACTTGGAGTCGCCCCACCACAGCAACCGCAAGGCGGCTACCCAAACCCACGGGGGAGGATAATACTACTTAGTGTCCACCACCCCTTGGCCATTTCTTAGGGAGCAGAAAGACGGAATATTAATGAAGACTCTTGGCTTTCCAAGAGGATAGTAGTAGAATGGGGCGGTTACGGTGTTTATTAAGCAGTCCTGTTTTCCTCTCCCTAGCCTGCAGATCACAGCTCAATGCTCTGTAATTGGCTCAGGCATTGTTCCATCTCATTGCAAAAAAAAGCAGCTATCAAACAACTGCCCCTTCAACAAAATTGCCTTTTCCTGTTTTGAGAGTGTCAGGTCATGCAGCTAAGCGATTTCCACAAGCCTCCACTACAAATTTAACATTAACATATGAAAATGGTCTGTTTTCAACATTTGCCAGCTCATTAGTTCTTTCGGTTGGGCACTTGTTGAGGTCCACCCACTCTTGTTTTCTCTTGAGCCGGGGGGTTCTTTAATTATTTTTGCAGTAGACATATGAGACCCAGAGCCATTAGTCCATACAAGGTTCAATGAGGGGCTCTTTGATACTTGTTTAATCTACATGGGCCATAGCAGGCCAGACCCAAGACCCTCGCAGGCCACCCAGTTTACTCACTGAAATAAATTCTGCTCTCATCTCCTGAAATGGAAGGAGGCTCTCTGGGGTTCCTGGTATTCACCTGACAATTTCCTATCTTATTCTCTATAGACTGAATGGTTTAGGACAAGCACCTCAAAGCTGTAGATACCTCTGCAATATAAGAGATCATTTATGCACCAGTGGTAGCAATCCAGCCTGGGAACACTTTCACTCATTCTGGATTGAATTTAGTTTATATTAGCATATTGTTTTAATGTTATATTTTAGCAACTATTGGGAAGTGAAAGAACAAGTTTAATGGTATTTTCACACTGAACACATGAAAGGTACTGTGGGGTCGTTTGACTAAACACTTTTCATTTGTGCAAGTAACATGAAGTGTCACTGATAGCTGGGATCAGGTGACAGAGAGTATTTTCCAAACTAACCAGAATACAAACCTCGAAGCTGAATTGCTTTTGTGACGCATCTTCATGTACTATTTTTCACGTTTTTATTCAAGACAACATGAATTTCACACCATTTATTTCTCGCAGTTAGCGCAATGCCCGTCATGCCAATCTCGTCACATGGCACCAAGTCGCATCTCTCCTCTCTGGCGCATGTTGACTCTGTATGTAATCAGATCGTGCTTCACGTTTGTGCCAATGCACCAGCTTGCATTTTCAACATTTTGTGAATTCACATGGCATGGTTTTCTAAATGATCCTGCAAACATTCACAAAAGCAATTGAAAGAATACTGTGGTGGCGGTGGGTTTTTGTTTTTTATATCACCAGCATAGAATAACAGCAAAGTAGGGGTTGATCAAATCTACACTGGAGTCTGCAGCACAAACAAAACCAGACAGCTCGACTTCATGTTTGTTGTTGTCCTGGTCATAGTAGGTCATTTGTTGTCTGTGATCATGAAGAAAAGTGACAGGAACTGTAATTGGCTTGCACAAGGAGGGGCAGTGTCATCATCGTTTTCAGCCCATTTATACAACAACGGTACGGTAGTGTTTTCAGAAGTTCCTGTTCTGGAGCACGTTTTCAAAGGTTTGTGGTTTTAGTCCCCAGAAATCGCTGTTTTTGTCACTGGGGGAAATGGACATCATGTAAACACCTCTTTAGATTTTTTTTTGGCTTCCTTCTCATCTTTCTGTTAGCTGTTGGACACCTGTGTTAGCTGATTGGCATCAAATCTCCAGGATCTGGTCAGACATAGCAGACCAGCCCACCATTCCACCTTCTGAGGCTCAGATCAATGGAATATATTCTCCTGGAATATATTGCTGCTCAATAAAAAAAGGAGTTGAACAAAAGAGAGTGAGATGCCCTTTAGTGAGGGATGAACAGAACCCGCTGTTCTGCCCAAGGCTCCTGTCCGGAACATTAAGCAGAAACAGTTCCCATGCTGCTGTGTGGGTGACCCACAGGGACAGGCTCCCCTGAGCTACAATGACAACAGGATTAAATTGCTGATCGAGACATCCTCCTTTGAAGATGATGCAAAATAATGAGAAAACTGTGTCATACAAAATCTGCAGCTAATTCAATATGCATTTCTTTTACTTATCAGACCTGCTAAGATCTAAACAATCCATTGCTGTCTTGTTCAAACACATTTCCCATCATAATCAAATGGCATAGAGCGGCAGGCTAATGCTGACCAACAAAACGCTAACTACCTCTCGTCTAATAAATGAATGCAAGGTGGAGGGATATAATTTTCTGCTTGTCTGCATGCGAGGGTGACTTATACCCAAACGCTCATCCTTCCGCTCTCTTCTCTTACGTGCACAGAAGTGAGCACAAACACATGCACAAACAGTCAGGAAGAGAGGAATGGGGTCTGCAATCAATTGAAAGTCTGAGGTTTCTGCTTTGTCTTGATCGGTGCTCGAGATCAGAGGCAGCTGATGCCCTCCTGGCACTCCTATTGAGTTGTGATTATCTGAACTAGAGGGTGAAAAGAGCATCAGGATGGCGTCTGATGAGGCACAGTATTCCTCCAATCACTCGCTTAGTACCATTATGGATGGATATTGGAGCATGGAAGCATGCAAAAGATATTCCTGCCAGGGCTTCACACAGGTATGTTGCATTCACTTAGGCATGACAGGCACGATGGAGCGTTCCTCCAACTCAGGAATGCCAGGTCCTCCTCCTGGTTCCATTATTTTGCTTTGAACAGTTTCATTGCGCCGCCTGTTTATCAGGGAACATTGTGACATTACCAGAACAACATGGTAAGAAACACAAATGTTCAAGCAAGCAAGCAGTGTTCAGCCAGATTCCTGTTAAAAGGTTAGCCAACAGAACGGAAAGCTGGGCTTGACGGAAACTTTCAGAAGGGTGTAAAACATTTCTTTGCCCACCAGACATCTTTGTAGCAATGTTGTTTGCTGAGTATAATGTTACTGTAATGGATAGAAATAATAGTCAGAAATATAACTCTAAAATCCATAATGCTTCATCAAGTTATTTTGCCACATGGAAAGTTCAATGCATCAGTTAAAAAGAACCCAGGAGGCTGAGATTGTTGCCTCATCCGTTTTGCTCTTCAGCAGTCCTCGAATCCCAGCGGTGTCCAAGGAAGGAAAGATTTTATGCCGAAATGTTGCAACAGATTAAATCAGTTTGACATCATGCTGAAGAAGTTGTATGATACATATGATCAATAGCTAGCAGGTCCAAAGCAAAGTTAGAATTTGATGCCCAATTTGTCCATGTCCTGAAAACTTTATTCATCCGAAGCTACAATTACAGTCAGGAATAAATCATAAAAGTATGTAAAATAATGAGATGTCTTAGTCTAAGGTATATTTAAGAATTTACATTATGCATCCTTCTGCGTGCACACACATATACACACAATAATCGCTATAATTTGTATTTTCGTGATAAATTGAGTTTTGTTTTTTATTTGATTGTAATCATTTTATTATTTTATTAATTTATTTTCAGCACCCCTAATGAAGCGGGATGACACCCCAGGGTTCCCTGTGGTTAGGTTGGCAGATTGAAACGACCTCGACAGCTGGTTACTGTAAACATGCAGAACACTGACACAACTTTGAATTTGAGACATTTTTCTGTTGTGCCTAAGCAGCAGTATTTGTTTACATCATCGCCCAACTGTCAGGGGAGGATGGTTATTTTTAGGGTGCGCTTTGAAGCATGGTTTGCTGTGAGCGCGACAAAGAAGTTACGTGAGTGCAGATGTAATGAAGAAGATAGATCGGGAGAGGAGCACGTGGCTGAGGCTGAGGCTGGGGGGGTCTCAAGCTGTCTTATGGCGATGGCAGTCTTTAATTAATTTTGCATGCGTCTCTCCCACTTTGCATTTGTTTTGCTATTGTCTGAAGTTCAACTCTTTTGAAAGGCTGTGAATTTCCAGGCATGAGAAAAACTGATCAGCATCAGGACAAATATTTATGTGATGCCAAAAGTGAAAGGTTATCCTAAATTCCTGGATTCTTTTTTTTCTGTCACTTTCTTAGTCGATCATCCATAAATCTGCTGTGAAAAAACAACAACCCAATAATCTTGTCCAGAATAATTGCTCATACTGTTCCCTAAATCATTGATCATCTACACCTGCATGCGTGAGCATAATGGAGATTAACATGCATCTTTGTCTGTGCGCGTTTCATTACAGATGTCTCTGAGATCAACAACACTGACACCAGCAATGGAGGTGAGCAACTTTAATTAACATTCATAAAATGTCAGCGTATCGATTACTGGATTTAACTATAAACCTTCTGAGCTTAATTCATAATCTTGGACAGAGATATTGTTATGGGTCAATGGATGATGGGGTTTTTCTTCTGCACAGCATGAGAGGCCACAGATTGGTTGGTTATCATAGCCTCTCCTCAAACTTTTCACTCCCTCCCACTCTTGTCTAGAGGAGATGAAAGAACTTGTCAAGAGCTCCGAAGATCCTGATTCAATTCTAACCGACAGTATTCAGCCCAAAGGTAAGTGCCTGGGAGAAGCACTCGCACTCGCTCACTGGCGTGCTCTAATCTTGTACACGTCTCTATTTGTAAGTACATTCTTATTAGTGGCCACAGCGCCGGAATTAAAATTCACTCGGCCCGGAGAATTCTCAGTTGAATGTCACACGGCTTCAGTTCCTTCTTCTCTGTGGGGGCAGGTGGCAGGTGGGCAGTTTGCGTGTGCTCCTCCAGGGCCAGATGGATTTGTGAATCTTCTTTATCCATTCCAGGTCTGCATATGCCCTGATATTTAGGTATAAATGTGACAGCGCATCTTTGGAGATTGAGGGTGATGAATTACCTGCAAACTCCACTGTCAGACATTTAATAAATCAAGTGTGCAATCCGTATTAGCCAAACATGCAGCCAACACAAACTGGAAGGGCGATAATCATGCCAATAAATCATATTTGATTAGGGCACTGCCACTGTTGTGTCCTCAGGTCTCTGTTGAGATGTAGACTAACAAGACAGCATGTAAATTGAATATAGGCATCAATGAATTTCTCTCTGTATTTGTTCTGTGTGTGGCTCTATAGTAAATAGAGTTTTTGAGCCAAAGAAAGAGATTCAGATTTGGGCATCAAAAACTTTCCAGGTAGAAAATATCCATGAAGCAACTGCTGTGAGCAGATTTTCAGGGTTGAATAAATAGGACAGTCTAGCACCATATGAAATAGCTTGGCAGCGACAAAGAGGATGTGTAAAAGGAGAGAGCATAAATAATGCCAGGAACAAAGCACCAGAGAAGAAAAAGCTTGTTGTTGAACAAGCGCGTGGATCAGGATGCGATGGTGCATAAAAGAGCCCAGTAGATCCGAACGTGCCGTTACACTTATCTAGGGTACAGTTTGAAAACGAGACACCCGGCAATAGACTATCTTCTTGTAATTGCCAGAAAAAGAGATCTTGCTTTGGATCAAAATATCAACAGATAGGTTGGGTAAAGATGTTCCTGGTCCCCAGAGGAAGATCCTTAATCATTCTGGGTTACCCTCTGACCCACTGTTCCAAGAACAGGTCATAAATGCTCAGCTCATGATAAAGTACAATATTTGATTTTAATGAGCTGCAGGATAAACTCTAAAGTAGCAATTGTTTCTTCTATTGCTACAGCTAAAATACATTGTTGCATTTTACTAATCTAGCAACATTTTGCTTTTATCATCATTATTATTTATTTTTACAAAACTAAAATAGTTACCTTAGAATAAAACCTAAGGTGAAATCCATATTTTCAACCCCCAAAAATATGTTCAGTTTACTGTTGTACATAAATAATGGCAGTTAATATTTGCATATTAGAGACATTTTTACTATTCGGTCTGTTGATCTTATTGTTTCTGTTCAGGAAAGAGAAGATGATTTGTTGCCGCTCTGAGTTGATTCATTTTGTGGTGTGCGTTTATCATTCCAGCCTGGTGGAGATTATTAATAAACACTCCCCAAGACAGAACATTGAATGCCAAATGCGAGAAGCAGTAATTCCCTCCAGCAAATTATTGTGACTGTGAATTTGTTTCCCATCCAGAAAATGCTGAGAAAAAAGAATGACCAGCTGAGGAATGGACAATCAACCTCATCTGACAGCCAGCAAACTGTGCGAAACCAACCGTACTGGTGTCATACTGGCCCATGTCAGTATGGACTCTGACACCGGCCCAGGACTACCAGTTCCCAAACCAGATACTCATACGTCCTAATTATTTAGCCCTTTCCCCTCTTTGTGAAAAAGTCCATGAAGTATGTATGTACAAAAACCTGACTATAGGACTTGAACATATCAACCAGAAAACATGAGCCATACCTCACTGTGTGTTGGAGTCATGCATCATTTTGCCAGCTGGGCGTGGTGAGATAAAGTCTTTTTTATTTGATGTGTGTGTCCACTTGTGAGTGCACGGTGATGCGGCCAGGCACCAGTCGCCGCTCTTGTTGGCACTCCAGGCTGGGCGATGCTGAACACCTGTCATCCCCAAAAAGCACCGCTAGTTCCGACGAGGCTTACCTGAGGTCTGCTTGACATCTCTGGGCCTCTCTGGAGTGGACACACTGATGCCTGCCATGTTCTCCTTACACTCCTCTGCACCTTGAGTGCCACTGCTAAGTTGAATGAGCCAGTCCCTTTATTCAGACCCGCATTCTCTAAATGGGAGTGTCACCCGCCAACGCCCACAACACCCCCCCCCCCCCGCTCCCTCCTCCTTCCATGAGCATCATTGATCATGTCTGATTGCCTATGCTTGTGTAACCACAGCTCAACTCATACCACGAAGCTGTTCCTTATCACGCACTAAAGTGGACTTGAGTGTCTTTATGACCCCCCCCCCCCCCCCCACCCCCTTCCTTTGGTTGCAGCTTCCAGTGCATGCAAGGAAATTGCTCAAATGTCACCAACAGGAATTAGAGTCCTCTTTGTTTTTGCTTGTCTTCTTTCCAGACTGTCTCTCTTGTATTGAAGGAATCTGCCTTATGTCATATCAGACTACAAAATCCCAACCACAGGCTTATGAAGATGGTATGAATTCTGGGTTATGTATTGCTTGCAGATGATTTGTAATTTTAAGTACACCATGTAATAGCTAATAACTGTTGTTAATGGCTTCGTCCTCGGTTGACTTAAAAGGTGTTTTGGTTTCTTTTTTAAATGTCGGTATTCATTAATTTATCTCAGTGGTGCCATACTAAAGACCAGATGAAATCTATGAAACGATGCCTTCATTCGTTGATGTTTGCTTTGCTAAACTATAGGAGAAACAACTAATAAACTTTAAAGCGGAAGCCGTGACTCAGCTTTTAATGTGTCTCATTGTGAGTCCTGTTAATTTCTCTGTCATGACAGTAGCTACGTAATATTTTTTATTTCATTCTGCTTGCAGCCGATGCAGCTGACTGTGAAATGGAACAGCTGTAAGAGAGCAATCAGTCATGTGTCTGAGGGACAGAAACAATTAGTCTATTCTTGTCATCTGCAGCACGCTGCCTCTCTGGCCTTCAGGATCTGTCCTGCACCAAATGAGAGAAGCTGTTTGAATTGCTGTCAAACCACAGCTCGCTCTGCTTCATAGACACTCACGAATAACCACAAGGAGTTTGTAAAAAAAAAAAAATCTCAACAACTCTCCCGGGACAAGCGGCGCCATTCACACAATCGCTTGCCTATAAACAAAATTAGTTAGGTTCATAATTACTTAAGTAATGACTTCCACGTGTTACAAAACCAGTAAGTGTATTTTAGCAATTATCTGTTAAAGCCTTTGAATCAAACTTGAAAGACGGTGCTGTTTCGACTCCAGAGGCATCTTAAAATAAAATGTGCACCAGCTTTTGTCTCGTCTCTCGACAACAAAAACCTATCCGTCAAAGTAGCGCTGGAAGAGAGCCGAACCCCCTTACGGCTGTGCAGAGCCCGTTAGCACACAATACACCTGCAAACAAACACTTTAGCCTTCATGGCCGGAGAGTAGCACATAATAAATATCTGATGTGAACATTGATTTTGGCATTCACCAAACTCCCACATGGACACAAAAACTTACATTCAACAAGGCATTCACAAAAAAATGGTTTACTGTGCTAATTTTCACTGCAAGTGATGAGAAACACCACTTAATGTGTGTTTTTATTTAAAGGCGTCAATGGTCAGTGATCCAGAGTGAAACAGATTGATGTGAACAGACCTGCATCACATTTACTGTGCTTTTAATCAATCACTCATTTTTCTGTAAAAGATGATAGAGTCTATTACAATTTATTCAGCATTGCACTTCTATAAAATTGCCGGTTCGAAAGTGTGTGCTTTAATCCCACGATGCAACAATTTCAGTAAAATTCATTTGTTTTAGCTAATGTTGCCACTAGCCCCAAATAAAGATGACCCACCTGCTCAGGTGTTGCTATGGGGAGGGACTTAATCAAACTGAAGAGGTCGTGGTTCTGTGTCCAAACCAGAAGTCTTGTAATTCATCACGCAGTAAATAACAATAACGCTCCTGATCGGCCAAACGCATTAAAGCAGAACTTCCTCCAGAGACCCGTTAATTAAAATACAATCATGGCATTTGAATCCACTATCCTTTAATGAGATGCTTTTCATTCCTGGATTCAAACGGCTGCATTTTGTTTTTGGATCACATAAAAACATTCAACAGGTTTCTCATGCATCATCGCTTTCCCTGCTACCATATTTACCTTCCATCATGTCGCTCGTGATGCGAGTGATCGTCAATTAAACGTGAGCAGTAATGTCAAGGGGAAGTGGCTCCGTCTCGCCGTCTCGCTGCTGCGAGCTGCACACCGACGACTCATACAAAACACTCCAGGGCGAGAATGACAAGCCGCCTTCTCCGCAGACTGCTGTCCTGGTTTACACCTAACGGTGTCGGATTTTCAGGCTTGTGAGGTTGATGCTGTTCACTGATGTGAACAGTGCTGCAAAAACACCTCACACTGTACACTATGCAGTTACAGATATGAACACGTCATGTATTTACGCATCGTTGATCTGAGAAGTTGACGTGTTTGTAGGTTTCGATCTTTATTCCATTTTCCAAAATAAAAGCCCTGATGACCTTTATACAAACCACGCATTCTTCATTCAGATTTCCCCCTGCTCTCCTGATGCCAACTCCTCCCGCTATCTTCCAGGCTGCACGCAACACTGGCTAACAGCACAAACAGATTGGAGTAAAAATATTCCAGCTCTAAAAGCTTTAAATCCCAGCCCCAGATAAGCTGGTTCTTATCTGAAGAACAGCGCTTGTCCTTCATGAAAATTCATTGCCCCCCACAAGAGGCGAAGGCAGCACTATAGGTGAACTAAGCCGAGATAAACACTCTAATTGGGATGGAAATCGACGGCATTCATTATAGAAGCCCGTCTTCAAAAGTAGCAGGAACCACTGAATTGTTGAAAGGAAATTGACTCGCAGCAGTTCTAGTTTGCTTTGAACACTTGAGAATAGGTCGATTCAACGCCGCGGACACAAGATGGTGATGCAGATTACATTTGTTGTCTGGATAAAGAAGCGCGTTTGTCTCATGCGGATGGCCCCTCATGACAAGAGAATAAAAGAGCGAGCATTATTAAACTAATTCTATCTCCCTCGCTCTCTGTTGTTCCACTAATTATCAGCTTGATAATGCGCTTATTCAGGTAACATGGAACATTCTCCCCGTTACTATAGAAGAGATAAGGCCTGATGAAACCGTTCAGTATGAACATACAGTATAAAATTATCCTTTGCTAGTGACAGTCTGATGCTTCGAATCATCAAGCGGTAAATCAGAGTCGTGGAGAGCATTTCTCTGATGCGTTTTCACATCTGCTTGCTCAGAATAACAACTTAGCCATAATTCATCGGAGTGATATCCACACCTGAACTCATTTTACACACACACACACACACACACACTCGCAAAATAAAAAACAGCCCTGGTTAAGTGCAAAATGAAACTATTCACCAAGCCGTGAAGCTTTACTAAAGAGCAATTATATATTTATATAATATATTTATTTAATTGGAGATTCATTAATCATGTATGTTGATGAACTTTGGATAATATTTAATTACTGGCATCATTGGCTCCGAACTGTCCTATCGACTGGGTCCAGATTTATGTTAACTAAATATACGCATGCTTTTGTGTTCAGAATCACTTTTTACAGGAGAAAAGTTTTAAATTACAACATCTGTTAACAAAATCCTAATGCAGTTAATGTGAATAGATATGGTGACTCAGAGTGTTCTCTTGTTAAAGATTTCTGAAGTCACTGAAAACAAGGTCTTTGGAAAAAAACTCAGCAAACAAGCTTCTCAGAACTTAAATTGGGCATAAATAAATGCATTAACCTTATTTTTCTTTGACATTATGAGCAGTTTGCTTACGCTGGCGTTCTGTAACTCATTAAAGCAAAATGTCACCTGTTTTTTGTAGATTCCTGAGATTCGGAGAGTGACTCAGCGAGGCATTTAAGGATCAAGGAGTCAAGCAGCGGGGAGACTTCCTCCCAGAGCCAGACTGCACAAATGGGACAGCACTAAACAGGATAGAAGAGTAGCGGAGCATTAAGCCGGGGGTCAAGGTGTGACAATGATTTTCAATTTCAATTATCATAAAATCATTCGGAGACTGTTTTAATAAATTCCCTAGGAGGAGCTAGAAGGTGTTGCAAACAGGGACTTTTTAGCCAACTGCCGCTGCAATCCAACCTCTGATGCATGGTAGTTTAATTTTTTGTTAATCCAGTCAGAGACCTTTTTTTTAAATATATATAAATGCCAGATGTTCTATAAATATTCAGATCAATAAAATGCAGTAAAATAGTGGGTTTAATAACTAATTAGATCACTATTAGCTGTCAAATCGAGCTTAATTGTGCATGACAACAACACCACAGTTTAAGGCTGGCCCGCATTCTCCCACTCTGATGGTTCTGCCTCCCTCTCGCAGCAGTAATATATTGTTAAAAAGTCAACAGTTAACAGCACTTGAGAAAAGGTTAATTAACAAGTCTATGAATTGCTTATCAAAGAGCGTAACTCTTCTTTCATGCCTCCTTTTACAGTTTGCCATGAAGCCGTACCTTAGGAGTCTACTAATGGTTCTATTAATTTGAATGAGCGCATATTCACAATACAGTTTATTGTGAATATGAAAAATTGGTGGGTAGACCCTGGCAGGAAGTAGATCATCCAGCCTATGAGGTGCTTCCTGTATGATTCACATTCATATTTGTACTACACTGAAGTACACTTTAATGCTGTTATTCAGGCAGCATGGGCTTGTCACTGTACCACTCACAAAGTGTAGGACAGTTCTGTATTGACTAGACACACTACATCCACCAAAGGCTCCTGTGGTGACAGCCATGTCTGATGCATAGCGCTCTCCTGACATCACCAACACTGAGGCCCGCTGGTCCCTCGTCCAGGGTAGATGCTCCCTGGCTCATGCAAGGCGACGATGCCTGTGCCTAGTGGTGTGTTCAGGTACCCTTGCAGGTCTTCTAGCATGCAGATAAACAGCGAGTACTGAAACATGGAACAGTTGGACATTCAAAGGTTTAGAGGTCACATTAATGCCCTCTAACCTGTAAAGGTTAGAGAGCATTTTAGATTCATCCTGAAATTTGGCCCGAAAGTAGAATATCCCTAACTTTTGCCAGCAGTGTATGTTCTCTTTCGCTTTATAAGAATTCTGTAGCACTAAATATTTTACAACAACAACAAACATTTAAAATACTGGGGTTGCTCATAACCCTGTGATGCACAGCTCTCAAGCAGAGAAGTGGGTACGTGGAAATGATTTGTTAAAAACAAAACCCAGCATTGACATGGTGTTACTGTGCACCTTGTTGTGGACAGACAACCTCATTAACAAAATGCTTCACTGCTCTCAGAGCTAATCAACTCAATCCTTGCAGCAGCCCCCGCCTGTTTGATTAACCTGAATACTCTTGTCCACAATCAATAATCACTGCTAACATACAGAATCCAATGTGATGAAATTCCTGCACGTTTTAATCGACCCTTATCGATGAGTATATTGTTGTTTGCTGACATTTCTGTCAAGTATCACATTTATTTGATTATTTCCCAAATAAAGTTCAGACCGCACCGTGACGGGGAAAGAGATGAGCATGTTGCCCGTCTGTGCTGATGGAGCCTGCAGGGTCCTCCTGTGCTCCAGAGGACTGTTGCTGTAGCAACGGTAAGTGAGAGTGCATAAAGTGGGTGGCTCCGTGTGTATTCAGAAACAGGTGGGGTGAATTTAGCCAGAGAAGAGTGAGTGGACCGTCCCAACTACTGTGTCTAATCTAGCGTGAATGAAAGGATGCGATTTAGAAACATGGGGAAAAAACGAACCACTGAAGCGACGTCACTCTCGTGCAAACCTATTAGAGGTGAGCTGCAGAGACTGATCCTCGTAATGGTAGCTGCAGGTGGTCTATAGGTAAAATAATTAGCTTTCCTGATTTTCCCACTGCGAGGAGCATAATGGGGATATCATCCAATTAGATGCCAGGGTTAACATGCTCCTTTCAGAACACCTTCCCCTGTTACATGGGTGCCATTAATTTCATTCTCTCGCTAGGAAAAAAGCTTTCAACAACAATAAGGAATGGCCAACAAAGGTGGTAAGCATTTGTTGGAGTGTGCAGAGTGTGACCCTCAGGAGTGCTCTGTATATGTATTTATTATTTCACAGACAAAGGGCGGAGAGCGCAGCTCCTTCCCATCAAGATTCATTATTTTCTGTTCAGACCTCCTGCTGGTTATGATAATGCATTACGAATTTCCATAACAAAATAGGCATCAAGGTAGGGAGGAAAACCACTTCAACACAGCATGCAATTTAAATGTGCCATTTTGCAACCAATCCTTTAGCGATGGTTCCAGAGTGATACGCTCGTCGGCTCTGCAGGGTAGGCGGAGGGTGGAGCACAATGTGTAAAGAATTTGTCTGTGCCCCCCTCAATGTTTGACTGTCATTCATCCGTTTGTTTTTTTTTAAGGGTAGACCCTTCACACTCAATATCTCACACACAATGAATCACAAAAAGAGGATTTGAAGTTATTGTTTCTCATGACAGTAATGGGAAAATAATTCTAAATGCACATCATTGATTTCAATTTATTTTGATGATGCATAACAGGACGAACTCCTGTGAGCGTTGAAATTCAACTCATTTAGCATACTTGCTAATCTGCCTCAGTTCAGAGAGGCACTAACGATCCCAGTGAGGTGAGAGAGCGTCTCACTGCAAAATGCACAGACATTTTCTCATTTGCTATTCGCTCACTCAGTCCTCTATGGCGTGCACAAAATAAAAAGTAAAAAGTAAAACAAGTAGATTGGACAAACTTTGCTATCAGAGTTTTGGAGCATGTCTGGGTTGAGCTGAATTGGAACAGACTGACATTAATGGAGAAAGGCTGGAGCATGTGCAGACAGTCCACGCCATCCGTCCTTCTCATCTTCAGGCAAACGTCTCCTGCCTCAGCTGACAACTTCTGCAATTGATTAAGTCAGTCTTGTTGACAAGAAGGCACAAGGTCACAATTATGATGAATGCGCTGCATGCTCTTTTCTTTTGTGGAGACTTGGATGAAAAATGTATGATTTACTCTCACGTTGAGCTGCTAATAATGAGACAGGTCCATTATCATACTGTCAGTTCACTTTTAATTTGAAAATAAATTTCAAAACTTCAGTATGAAGTATTTAGATTTCAGTATTTGTTTTCCAAATTCATTCATGTTTTTTACTACTTAAATATGCTTCCAAATCTCAGTATTTATTAGGTAAAACTATTGTTTAAAATTTAGATTTTTAACAAGTGCTAGCTTTCCCACTAGTCGTCTTTCTCATGAGGGCAGAAGGCAAACAAGGCTGGATTTCTTGTACTGTCAGAAGATTATTCCATCTGGCTTCCTGTCACACGGTTTGATTGTCTCCTGTATTGAATTATAATATAAGCAATTTTCACTGTAACCTTTTCAGTGTTGTGCTTTCGTTTAATTGTGTTCAGAATATTTTCAAGAAAATTTCCCAGAAACCGTCCCTCAACAGCTTATCCTACTGGCTGCAGCCAAAGATTGAAAATTCAATTTCTGGCCTGAATTGGTTTATTCATGGCACTCTTCCACTGTGCATCACTTATATGTGTGTGTAGCCTGTCAGATGTGCGCTTAGATATTCCTCACCTTCAGTGTCTAGAAGCCTCGGTATCTCATCTATTCTCCTCTTCATGGCTCGATACTTTTTGCTTTAATATATATGACCGGTCCTTTCAGAAGCCAATTCAGAAGCTAACCGCTACATTCCGGACTTCTATCAGGTCTCGATAATGTGAGGGTTGACCATCCGTCAGTGCTGTGGCTATAAACTTCACGCTCTGTCTTTTTTATTTATCTGTTTCTCGGAGCAGAGGTGCTGACGGCATCCGAGAGCCAGAAACCGAATATGAGAGCAGAGAGAAATCAATTACTGCGTTTGCTGCTACCTAAAACAAGCCTTGTCAGAGACCATCTACAAAATGAGGACAAAATGGGCAAGTGGTCCCTCAAACTCTCAAACCTCAGGAGACAAGCGGACAGCTCTGACGCACAGCCATCAATGCCAAAGCCACAAAAAAAGACCCCTGTCACTCTTCAAAATGGAATCCAGCCAGTTCATGTGCATTGAGTCCTATATCAGTGATGGATGACCACAAGGTGGAATATGAGGGCAGATAGAGACGTCACTATGGCAAAGGCTTGGTCAACTTTAAAAAGCATGAGCACTACCAGATAGCACAACAGAGAATCCAAACTTTGTAGCTTTGTAGCTGAACCAAGTGACTGCTTCTATAGGGTGTAAAAGGAATATGCTGAAATGACAAATGATTGTTTTCATTGTGCATATTTACAATGAAAGAGATTTTCTGTCAATCTTTTCAAAAGTTGGTTTTAGAAAACCACATTTCAAGAGTGAGGTATGACACTTTCAGTGCCTTTCATATATAGGAAAGTTTTATTTTGCATCAGAGAAAATTGCCTTTGCTACAGATGAGCCACTGATATAAAGTATTTAGACTGAAAATTATTTCAAATCACTTCTCTTTCCTGCTAAAAATAATCAAAGTCATAAAAAAGACAACAACATTTCCAAGTACTGTACACAATAATATTCCAATGGGTGACTGCTAAACGAGTTGATTTAAAGCCAAAATCAAATATCTTATCTCACCAACACACCAAACTCAGAGACTCCTCCCACCCTGGACACCACTTGTTCAATCGGTTGCCCTCGGGCCGGCGCTACAGGTTGCACAAGAGCGGGACCAACAGACTCAGAGACAGCTTTTTCCCGAGAGCCATCAGCGCTCTGAAAGACAACCGGGATTAAACAGGACAATCACTCACTATCTGCGATAACTATATGTGCAATAACTATATGTGCAATAACTAATGTACTCTACTTCCTCATGCAAAGTACTGGCCAATCGCACTGCATGCACTGCTCACTTTAAATATGTCTTTTTTTTATTCCGTGAATTTTCTGTTACATTTACCTGCACTTTCTGTTATTAGTGAACTGTATGTTGTACTACGCACCGGACAGAGCAGCGCTCCTAATCTCTTTGCATAGCCACTATGCCAAGACAATAAAGGCTTTCTATTCTATTCTATTTCTAACTCAACACACAACTTTGTCTTCTCCATTTGGTCCAAAGCGGTTGGTGGGGCCGGAGACTAAACAGCGTCACCATAGAACGCAAGTGATCATCTGTCTGTGTTCTGAATGCAATAATGAATGTGCACGCTTGCTGTCCACAGCGAGATGACGAGTCACAAATCGCTGCTTCCATCCCAGTGCCAGGGACAGTGTGTCCATCAGCTTGGCATGATCATGGATGTGAGTAATTGTGGGATGCTGGATTGTGAAGCCAGTAGAGAGGAACAGAGTAGGATGTGGCAAGGCCGGAGACGAGGGATGGAAGAATGGAGGTAAAGCCCAGCCGGCGGCTGCTTCTAATTGGGCTGAGCGGGTTGCCATGGCTGACCAGACCCATATGCAGCACACATCTAAAGACAGAGTAGGCCACATGCAAACTAGTAAGGCAGGCCAGGCTGCAAGGGGAGGAGGAGAGGCGTGTAAGGCGTGCTGAGGATGGTCACACTCCGGAAGTCACAGCCTCTTTGTGACAAAGGGCCAGGCAGAGCCAGCTGTCACCCTCAGACACACACACGGATAGTACAGGTTGAATGAACACAACAAACAGAATTATAACACAAAGCTACTCATACAACAACTGCTTAATCAAGGCATCCTGCACTCGAGGAGGGGAATAAATCAGCGCAGGAACGCTAAAAAACGCAGCATGACAGACAAAGACATGATGAGGCAGACCAGGGGGTGAAAGTGGATCGCATTCTTCCCACTAGTTATTTCTTGCATGCCAATAGAAACAATTAGAAGTGATTACAACCAATGAGAACTGACAAGGGAAGTGTGGCTCCCATATCACCACCCTAGCAACCTCCCCCCGTTGAACCTGTTAGATGGGGGTGTGGGCGAATCGATTCAGCTCACGCTCTGGGCGCCATTAATTAATGATCTGCTCTCTGCATTGCACAGCGGCTTGCTGTCACACTGTACTTTCTTTCCCAACTTCACTCTCCTTACTCATCCGACTCTCCCGAGGCCCCTCGTTCGCCCTCTTTTCATTTTTACAAAGACATAACACAACAACATGGACACACTTAAACATAAATGCTGACACAAACAATAAAAGTACCAATAAGGATTATAATATTGAAACAGAATATATGTTTGCATGGAACATAAATTCGTGGGGCATCTTTCATGGGCCCTTGCTTTTATTTATTCATTCCCTTTACAACCAAGCAGATGTCTGGAGGGCAGACCACAGTCCTGTTTATGAGAAAAGAGTAAGGGAGAGGAGAAAGGTAGAAAATCAAACTTGACCAACCCACAGCTCACTGCTGCCCCCTACTGTAACAACACTGGCACTATACGCAGTGCATATTACACCCTTTTCTCTTTGAGATTAAATACAATCATTAAAAAAAAAAATCATAGTATTTCCTTATAGTAAGACTAATTCCTCTTTTCTCACTTGTCACAAAATGTTTTATTGTGGTCACAAAACGGAGAATAAGAATTGTAACAATCATCTTCTAGTATAATGTTGATCCATCCATCAGTCTGTTAATTTGACATATTTAGAAGGTTTTTTTTTAAAGGTGTTATTACACCAAGGCAAGTTCTAAGTGGTTAGACATGTCTAAAAGAAAAAGTACATTACATTCATGCCGACTTTCCCAGACACGTCTGTGCAGATGGGGAATTAGAGCATTTGGAGTGAAAACAGGAGTCTCCAAGGGGCCGAGAGAGACAGTAAACTAAACCATAAGAAAAATCAGATCACCTTGAATTTGCATAAATATCCTTCAAATGGCTGCGCAGAGGATATAAATGTTAGCCATCCAAGGCAGAATAACTCCCATCCCCGGATTAGTATTGGGTTCAACCAGGTCATTTAACACTTAAGACAATCTCCAGGGAGCCTGTTCATGTTGGACAAATTGTTTTGCTTTTACGGCAGCTCTGTGCTGCACTGGGGTGTTAGTGGCGTTCTGAGGAGTAATTTGCCGCCTGTAGAGAGGTACACTCTGCACTTTGCTCCTTCCAATGAGAAAGCAGGGCCAAAAATACTAACGGGCCAACAGTTGCAAAATTTGCACCAATCACATGAAAGAAGACTCTGTCATTCAGGCTTTCAGGATGAGCTGCAGATACAAGAAATAACAGGAATGTTGTTCAGTTCTTTAAGCAGAGCATGCACCTCAGAGCCATAGGATGACATGTGAATAGAGTTTAGATCGGTGCACACGAACTATGACGGAAATCAGATCAAGAAACTCTGAATGAATGCATGACCCACAAAAAATAACGTTTTGTTGGCCAGGAGAAGGGGTGTCAAACACACAAATATGCAGTTGTGTTTAAAAAAGACTGGTAAAAGTACATGTACTGACTAAACTTTTTATTCAGGCAAAAGTAATAAAGTACAAGCTGCACTCAAGTTATTAAGGTAAAAATCCCTCTGAAGGACGTTTCTTTGCGCAAACCTATCTGAACTTCATGTCATACTAATATAGCAGTAATTCAAGGGATTAGGATAATTATTTCAACATTATTGCCATTCACAGGCAAATGTATTCAGCATGAGCGCTTATAGAACGCAAGTAAAGAAAAAGTGGATGAAGCATGAACTGACACCATTTCTTCTTGCCATAATGAGCCAGTCTTATTTATATAGTGCTAATAGAGTTTGTAGTTAATCCATCCAAAATGCTATCATAGGCCCAGACAGCCAGGGGAACCTCCCATCACACACTGAGCTCCTCCCTTTCAAAACATTTATTCGCATTCCATCAATAGATGATATTAGTTGCTTTTCTGTCTCAGTCTGCAGGTCTTTCTGATCAGGGCGCTGCAGAACCCAGACCTGTGAATGTCCAACTGCTAACATCACTGCTAGTAGTAGCAGCGGGTTGTCGGGTTCTGTCTTGAGATAACCTTTTGTCATGAATCCCATATTGTAGCATCGCTAATGACCAGCATGCGATGGCCTTAATTATAGGCTTTGTTAAAAAGGCAAAGTGAAATGCAAAATTTTATATACTAAAATAACTACATTTTATTCAAAAATTAAATAAGAGATTCGTTTTTGTAAAACAGTAGGAAGTTGTCTGCAAACATCTGTAAAATTAGAGTGCATAAAATTGAGAATTTGTAGTTCCACTTGCAACCTCGGGCTGGGAGTCAGAGCCGGGGGGGTCTTGTGATACTGAAGAGGAGATGAGGGCCAGAATCCCCACAGCATCCTGCCAGGAGGGATTCATTGGCTGCAAACATCCATGATACAATTACCGACACATGGAGGACGTTTGAGAGGACACAGAGAAGCCGGAACCTCAGACGTGCATTACATTTGTATGCTTCTCAGTGAATCTTTAGCTTTAGACCCCTGGACCTGCTCCCTCCGTTACTGCCGTCACTGGCCTCCCATAAAAGTAAACTGCAGTAGCTTTGTGCTGCTGACAGAGGGTTTGCGGTAAACATCATGTTTGCCAAGCCCTTGAGCAGAAAGCTTTGGTGATGGCGCTCATCACTGCTGACAGCCACACAGAAACACGGTTTCACGTAATGAGAATTTATTTTATATTGAAAGTTGCTAATAATTGACTTGCGTACGATCAGCAATTATTTAGTACACAGTCTATACATTCTATGCCAGGAAAGCCTTTTTTAGCATTGTAGATTCTGTTCATCTTGTACTTTGGAGAACGGTGCAACAGTACAAGTAAATGATAAAGTACTATTATCAAACTTCAGATACCTTTGCTCGTGTACTGTTGAAATATGTAGATTTTACGTAGCTAAAATGTATGATACTGAACAACACCAGACTCAACATAATATACAAATGCAGTAGGTATTCTACATTATTAATCATCCAAACTCGCTTGAACGCACACCGAATCAGCATCAACATATAGAAAGACAGCTGTCACTAAAATAGAAATACGACTTTCCAAATGAGCTGAGGCATATATATAATGACTAAAGAACAAGCCTTATCATCCTCTAGTCCCTCAGTGTAAAACAAAGCTGACTTTTTAACTTGAAGCCATAAATTATGGTCTGGGGACTGAGGCTTCCTGAGGTAAACACTTCAAAACGCTCAGTATTTATGCCAGTCCCAGCCAAGATAGGCCCAAATAAGTCCACCATATTAACACTTCAAAAGGTCTTCAACGAATCCCAGGGTCTTTCCAAAAAGTGTCTTCATTCAACCAAGGCATTGTGTTTGGTTGCAGAACATGACATATTTGAATCTGCCTTGTTTACGCTCTATTCATGAATATATTAATTTCTTCTTTCTCCAACTTTTATGAGAGACTTAGGAAACTGTGGAACCTGCCGTCTTGTTGTTCTCTCTCATTTTAATACAATATAACCAGAGCAGGTACTTCGGGTCTCGAGGGGGTTGGTTGTGATGCACTGGCCAAATATTACGAAAAGGGTTGCTTGTTTTATCTGCACATTCATTTAATGAATAAAATAATTGCATGGAAGCTGCCACATAGGCAAGTTAAAAGCGAATTAGCATAGACGGTTACCAAACATATGTAACCAAAACCTTTTGAGTTTTTAAAGCAGAATGAAGAAACTAAAGCAGCTGTTACGTTCACTATGTAAGCGAAGAGTATTCTTTTTTTAATAATTACTGTCTTTTAAACTCCTGTTACTTTACATACCCTTATATATTGTTATTTGCTCTGGATCAGGATGTTTTTCCTCCTAATCAAATGTACAGCTAAATCCACCAGCGTTACCCACACAAACTGATAAACAGTTAAATCAAACGTCTTTAGTCACCTACCACCCTAGGTACAATAACAGCAAAGTAAAAAATATATATAACATCTAATAATATTGTAATTTATATATACATGCACATATACTTAAACTTCTAATAAAATCACAATAAAAGCATCATCTTCTATTAGCAATAGCAGGAAGGTGGCCTCTAATGGAGGTGCTGGTTACAGTCACAATCAACAGATGGCAAGCACCGCTTCTTCCTCCCTAGGGCAACAGTAAAATTGGGCTTGTGAAATCTGTCACAATCTACAGTGGCAAATGTCACAGTCAAAGCTCCTCCAAATGCTAATGCCTCATTTTAGGACCAGAGCCGAGCAGGATGGTTCAGGAAGAAATAGAGTCCAATTTATAAATGACACTGTATGACAAAGTCGTCATTGTAGAAGCGAGAGTGCTTCCCCTGGCCCAAGGACAGACATCCACAGTTGAGCCCTGCTCAGAGATGCCAGTGACATTCAGATGGCCATTGTGTCCATCTCTTTTAAGGCTCACCTCCATTACATTCCATCAGAAGCCTGGGTAAAAAAAACCTGACAGTGCTAGCAAACAGGGGACTTCATAATGGGGGAGTACAATAATGGCAATGGACATAAAGCAACCAATTTCCTCTCACCGGGAAATCAGCTTTAAAAAAAGACAAATAAGTTCTTTTTTAGGAGAATATCTGTCCTCATCAGCTGGTCACATTTATCCAATTTATCATTGTTAACCAATCATCTTCCTGCAGTCCCTTTAAAATAATTATCTCAATACATATAGGTCAGTCATGCTGACCTATATGTACCTACCTATCGCTGCTTCGTCTTCACAGAATCACCGGCATCATTGTGTCGGTCTCATCAGAACCATCAGCCGCCACCACCACCACCAGTGTTTATTGCTGCATTTAAAATTATTGGCTTATAAGATGTACTACATACCAAAGTCTGATACGAGTAATATTCTAAATCGGGTGATCTAGAACATTTAAATCCATTGAGCTCACGGGGAATTCACTGTTGTGAGATAAAGCTACTATAACTGGATTTAAGATCAAACTGTGCTGACTGAGTTCGGTGTCAGATTTTATTTTTTCAAAAGTTGCTGAGCTAGAACCTTAAGAAAACTTACATTAAAGAACTCATTTTCTTGAATAACTATCAAAAACTAGGTTCTCGTGGTCAGGGGGTCTTATTATAATCCAGGCAATCATAGGACTGTTGCTTTTCGATTGAATGACATGAGGAACATCTTGGTGGATGTTTCCTCTTTCTGAGCAGCTGTTTAGTTAATTTTAATGGGGTAACAATGCTGTAGGCAGTAGATGTGACTATCTCCGTTGATGGGCAACATGTCAGAGCTGGAAAAGCAGAGATATAATTGATGGTCTAATTACAGATATGGCCCAATGCTTCATCAGCATGAGTTATTCTATATATATCCATATCATTCCAGGGATGACAAGTCAAAACATAGGTGTAAAACTCAAATTAAGATATACAGCACAACTTGACTGTGTCACAAAATAAACGTGCTGAAAAAAGATTTCCTTCGATACCAGAAGCAGCTCATAACCCTGTGAATAACATTAACATTGAAATATCAGCAATCACCTGTTTCTTATGCACATCAGCATC
Source organism: Brachionichthys hirsutus (assembly GCF_040956055.1). Taxonomy (NCBI): domain Eukaryota; kingdom Metazoa; phylum Chordata; class Actinopteri; order Lophiiformes; family Brachionichthyidae; genus Brachionichthys; species Brachionichthys hirsutus. The sequence continues at coordinate 5,828,056 of NC_090903.1, forward strand.
TCAGAGCTGAGAATAAACATGTTAACACAAGCAGCGAAAACTTCGAGTTTGGCAATGATGTAGCGCCCCCCCCCCCCCCCCAGCAATACAGCTGTGCCCTCACATCACAAAATTTCCTCTCCCAAAGGGCGTGTGGCCTGAAAGCTATTCGATAAATGGAAGGCATGACACCTGGAGCAGCTACTGGGCAGGTACAGCTCAAATACAAATCTTCTCCACAACTTGACTGGACAGTTGGCAGCCAAGTGTGTAATACCAGCAGCAGTTTTTTGGATTCTGCAGCATTGGCAGATACAACAGCCAGCTTGGCTGAGCGAGAAAAGTGGCTGCAAAGCTGTCAGTGTGAACCAATTTTCTCACACTGAATTATATAAATTGTTGGTTTTCCTGCTAAGTAGTTCATTTCAAAATTACAGCGACTGCACTTCAGCATTCGGTCCAAGTATTCACAAGTTCTTGCAATCCACACGTCTGTCTGTACAAATAGGTCCAACCACCACCACAGAGTTATAAATTGTGATGTCCTGGCCTGTCTTTTGAAGGCCTTCGATTAAGAACCGGTTACATTGAGAACCCAGCCTCTTTGAAAGAATCTTGAAATAGTCCAATGTGTACCCAGGAAACGAGGTTGGCAGGCGCAAAACTGAAGCAGATGTTGTAGTTTTCAGTCTGCCAGTCCAGAGCAGATTAAATCTAAAAATAAAATGTAATCAGAACCAGTTTACATCTACACAAAGTGTAACTGATGTTTTTCATTCATCTCAAGACTGAATGAATTATTGCATTTTTAGGTTTGCTACTACAATCACCCCGAACAATTGACGGTTGAGATTTTGTCCCATCAACAGCTAAGCAACGAGAGAACTGAGAGGATCATGATCGTGTGCATCGAAAGGGCGAGGCAAACAAATAATCCCGTTATGTTGCTGTCAATGACGGTAGATATCAGGGGCAGAGACCGAGGGGGAAATCACACGAAATGCTGATTAGAGATTCAGAGCCTGTCAGGGGTATCCGCAGTTAGAGTGGACTTCTCCTTGACCAGTCTGCACCGAGAGATGTATTTCAGACAAAGCGTGATCTCATTTCCAAAATATTTATATCTAATATAAAATATATCCAACAAAGCAGGCTCGAGGTGCCATATATGATACAGGAGATTTTATCCAATTAATTCAAGGAGGAATGAAGTAATTGATCCTCAATCAAGGCTTTGCTTTTTTTTTTATTACTAATAATCTATTTATATAGTCATTTAAAGCCTAACGCACTACATACATGTGTATATAGCACCTGGGTGTCCACACATTCACGGTGTTGGGAGGGTTCCCCAGTCTGGGATCTGGGGAGCCATATAGACAGGGTATGGGGGGGGGTTCACAATCAATTTATTTATTTTTGGCCTTGGCGCGGCATGTGGGGCCTTAGCGGGCTGGGCTTGGGGTGGGACGGTGGTCCGGTCTCCTGCTCCCTACTCTCCATCCCAGGGAATAATACTCTCCTCCCAAATGGCTGTATAGGGTCGGATAGGGCTGAAGCCCCTGCACTGTCTACTCCCGTTCCCCAGACGCTGGTTCGCTGGGTTGGGGGGTTGCCCGAGCTCGGCGGTGGGTTGGGTGGTGGGGGGGAGGGGTGCGGTGGGGGGGAGGGGGCGGGGGGGGCGCTGGGGGTGGGGGTGGGGGGTGGGGGTGGCTGGGCCATGGGGGGGGCTGGGGGACTGTGGGGGGTGTGTGGGATGGGTGGAGGGTGCTGGGAGGGGGGCGGGTGGTTGGGGGGGGCGTGGTGTTGGGTGCTGGTGGGGCGCCAGGCCGGCCCGCTGTGCCCCGTGCCGCTGCGCAGGCCTAGGTTTCGTCGGCTGTGTTGGTGTAAGTCGCCCCCGGGCCCTGGACTGGTTCTTCTGCGTGTGGCTCTGGTGGGGCCATGGTGGTCGTTCTTAGGTTGCTGTAGCTGCTTGGGGTGATCTGGGGGCTTATGTTGCCATTGTTGGGTCCGGGATGGCTGCCCCATTCTTAGGTGGAGGTTTCACGCATGCCAGATCCACCACTCCAGCACCTATTAAAACTCGTTTAGAGAGTCAACCCCGCACACAGATCTCTGAGTTAGTGGAGGTTGCTGGGTTAGTGCTTGTGGCTCTCACTATGCTCTCTCTCTTTTTCTTCAGATCTGAGAACTTGGTGATCCATACTTTCCTCTAGAGACGAATGTGAACCTGGTGTATTGGGACAACTCTTGGTGATGATTGGATGGAAGGGGTAGAATTAAGGGGCACAAATAAATCCATTGCACTTTCTTCTCAGAAAAAAAAATAAATAAAAATAAAAATAAATAAATAAAAAAAAAAGCCTTACCCTCATCTCCAAATACTGACACTAGTAGCCTCATTTTCAATTTTTTTAATCCATCATTGCTTCAGTATATCAGGTTATTTCCCTTTTGGGTTTTATTCACAGAACGTTGTGATGCAGTCTATGATGGGTCTCAAGCAAAGCGGAGGGGAAAAAACAACCCTTCCACATCCCTGAGCTTTCATGCCTGCCTAAATATCACCACTGGGGTGCGATGAGGTTTTTTTTTTTCCCTGCTGGACCAGACAAGAGGACTGATTACACTGTGCTGCCCCGTAGCTTTCCATGCCAGATGGGCTCACCGAGTCAAGAAATTTAGGGTTTGGCTCTGATTCTCACGATGTGAATCAAACTCCAGTCCTTCGTCAAAGAAGCCGCACTATCAGCTTTTCTGAAATTTAAAGCAGTTCACTCAGTGAATTGGTCTTCTCCCAGAGTCGACAGACTGGCTACTCTACGCAATAGGTCGTAAATGCAGCGTAGGTTCACACTGACCTCAGATCTTTTGAGAGAATTCATAATCTTTGATATTGGAGAAAGAAGCAGAGTACTCACGTCACAGCTAATCTCAGAGCGGAGGGGTGAAAGAATGAAAGCGTGACAGAGTTGATAGGAAGACATTAGAAGTCAGAGAAAGTCAAAAAATATTTCTGGTAGCAGAGCTCATCTGCATTATGATAGAAAAACAGAACATCAGTTGCTTTAATCTCATTTTATTTCCCCACAAACATTTGAATAGGCGCATTTATACATTTAAACAGTTTGAAACAAGTAGACAATTATATTTGGTCAGACCAGCAATCTAATCCAAGGACGGTACAATGCAAATGGGGGAACAACCATTTTAAATCCTCACATATGAACTCAAGCTTTATTTAAAGCATCTCAATAAATGGACAACCTCCTTCACAAAACCAATTTGAATTGGAAAGTGCTGGTTAAAGACCAACAACAAGAAATTAGATTTGTGTACCAATTAAACCTTTAAGTGCTAAAGCAATGTAATATTGAAATACACACAACAAAGCTTCAAAACAGTTCATACTTTTCATTGTCACTTAACAGCAAAGCTGTCCTTTGCACCATCTGATTGGGATGTATTTTGCTGCCGTTTCCTCACGAGTGAGTTTTGTTGCTGGTCTGCTCATTGCTGAGACTCTCAGTCCTTGATCAGTCATTAGACAAGTGATTAATCAGGCAGGTGGCCTCAGAGGAGCAACCGAAGGTTAATTCCCACACTTCTGCACGTGGAGATGAATGTGAAGCATGGGGAGGTGGGGTAGTCGCGCTTTCAGGGTGACCCATGCCCCTCACATTTGATAGAAATACACCCACTGTGACAGCTCCATGCTCGTCTTCATCATGCACCAGCACACAACGCACATCTGAGCGCTGACGGAGAGTTAAATCATGGTACCGAGGGCAATGGGGATCTGTGGTGACAGAGAATGGAGCCGGGTAATAGACAGCGTCCTCCTGCACCAGTCCGAGGTGGGTATCGGTAAGTAAAAGCTGGGCCAGTGGCACAGAGCGGGTACCGTGGTTGAGACGCACCCCAACACATACGTAGAGTAGCAACTGCACCTGTCCCAGAGAAGCCGTGTCTCCATCCATGTTACAATGAAGCAGGTAAAGCAGATCAGCAAGGCTCTTCTGAAAACGGCAGAAAATCCTTAAGCCAGAATCTAGCAGCAGGTCAGGCGTTTGAGCCTCCCAGTCTAAAGATATCTTCATCAAGTCCCCATGAAGAAGAGGATGCTGAGAGACCGAAGTGTCCCCATGGTGGACAACTCCAATTATCGCCCTGCATAGCTCTTTAGTAAGCATCTGGCCGTGGGTATACACTCCCAGGATGCTCTCCTCCGTAGTGCCCATCAAACGCAGACTGTAGCCCCCCAAGCTTATCTGCACCTCCTTCAGTTCCAACCAAGGAACGTTATGGAACAAAAGCAGTGGACCATGGTCAGTGGTCAGAGTGTAGAGGCCTGACTCCATCAGGACCAGGAGGCCAGGACGGGGCTCAGGCTGGGCACATTTGGAAACATTCAGCCAATAGACGGCCACAATCTTCTGGGAGATGAGCACTGAGGTGGGGATGACCGACTGCAAGTTGTCCATTAGGTCGAGTAATGGCAGATGCTGCAGGCTCAAAAGGGAATAAGGAAATTCTAACAATGTTTGACTGGAGATTTGGACATCCATTTTGTTCTGCAGTAGGCCTAGGTGCTTCAATTCCCCATTTCGGTCATCAGATGCATGGATAACTTTGGGCTCACAGTCATCCAATGGCAAGGGGTCTATAATGACTTCATCCTTTTGTTTTTCATGAAAAGCAGCCACGTCTTGCTCTTTTGTCGACTGCAGGTCCAAGATACTCTTACTCCTCGTCCAGATTTCTTCTGGGATTGGGGACATTTCATCTGGTGAGTCTCCTGCCTTGCACAAGGGTTGTGCTGGTGTCAGAACTGAGCATTGTGTGGTGTCTGGATTGATGCTGCCCTGAACCATCCATTCTTCTTCTGGGGGGAGGTTTTGAAGCATTTGGCTGTGTTGTACAAGACCCAGTTCTTTCATCCAAAAACAAACTTGACTATCCTTAACCAAAGAGAAGGCGATGTTGCCTGTAACCGTGAAAATGGCTTTGCTGTCATTTGCTAAAGACAGAACTTTACTTCCCCTGAACAGAGCTACAAAATGACTGGACCAGCGGGCACCAACTAGCTGTAGCCCGTCTTCCTTGACTTGCCGCAACAATGTGGGAGAGCGCCAAATGACACGCCCTAAATCCTGGACGAACCAAGAAACTTTGCAGACCATCAAGCCCAGTGAGTTTGGAAGTCTGTTATTCCGCAGGTGGGACTTGCTGCTTAATGAGCTCCCACTAGAGCCAGGTCTCCCCTCGTAGCAGTCAGCCACGACACCTTGCATCTCATTAGCATCCCCCGATGGCTTTGCGCCACATCCATCACCCGGGCCCAGGACACCCGTCTGCTGAAGGCTGGCATCCCCTGACCAAACCTCCTCTGTCCCACGACTTGCCGCTCCTTCCCCACTCTCAGCTTTCCTCCACAGCCAATCAGACATGAGGCCTGGTGCTGATTTATGACACAAGTGTCTCTTCTTCTCCTGGCCATCCCTGGTGCTTACCCCGTCGTGTATTGTGTCTCGATCCAACTCAAAACTAGTGTGAGGGACAGGATATATTCCAGGTATGGCCTAGTTTATATTGTGCAGGTGGATGATAAAAGGAGAAACAATGAGTAGTATAATACAACTTTGTCCAAAGCAATACAAAAATCTTAATTGTTTTACAATCATTGTCGACAAAGTAACTATTTCACCAAGCCTTGTTTAAAATGCTCTTTATAATTAGATGTGAATAAATAAACACTTGCACAGGAATATGAAGCAGAGAGTAACACGACGCAGGGAAAGACAATTCACAAGATTTCTCAGTGCAATGCCTGCAAATAATGAGTGCCTTCACCTTTTGAATCCCAAAATGAAAGTGTAAAAGATTTGAATGTGTGTCTAAAAATAAAAGGTTTCATGGCTCAAACGTCTGTATTAACTGTTGCTATGCTCAGTGGCATTATAGTGTTAAACACTGGATTTTACAATTTTCAGTTTTTTTTTCCAGGGTCATTCAATTTCTGTAAAGGTAGATTAACCCTACGCTGTATAAATATACATTTCTACAACATTGTGTCGCATTTATACACAAGTGGTGTATACATTAAATTATGTAAACTGAATACATACCGTTGTACACTTTTGTGTTCTAGCAGCAGGCAGGTAGCTGCTTGGCCCTTTAGATGTGCTCACACCCATCTGTCTAAAAGGGCAAAGAAAATACACGTGTGAAATAACACCTCAATTAAACAGATTCAAACTGCAAAGACCGCCACAAACAAACAAGCGCGTACAAAAACATCCATTAATTACAAACACATTTCCAAATGGGATTAGAGCCAATCTAATGACTGAAATTAAGAGGAATCTTTGCATGTTGATTTGTAGGTTTAGATCAGTACTCGACACTTTACAGCGGGTCAGACTGTTTCTAAATCAACACAGCAGCTTTGGATGAGCTTTTGTGTTGCTGCAGGTTGGCAAGGGAGACAACCAGGGGCAGCAAAGCATCAACATCAGCAAAAGGATCAGGTTCTCCTGATGATTGAAGGCGTTGTGCATCCATGCAGAGGATGTCTTGTACTCAATGTTTGCAGACTCTCCACAAAAGGCGGAATGCTTTTCTAAGATTCCGAGTAGAAAGAAGCGCACTCAATTTTCATGGTAATACTTTTTCCAGTCACTCTTCCCCCACATTAACAGACCCAGTAACACCACAGAGCAGCTTCCCTCCCCATAACTATTGCCTTCTCCCCCATCAGCATCTTCACTTCTTTGGGTAGCGCTACCATTTTGATATATGGATTGCATCTGTTCAGGTTTTCTTGGACCCACCGCCCTTCTCACACCCTGCTGGTTGAGCTCCTCTCATTCACACCCAAATGCATCGCGATTTTATGAAAACATACAAAATTCCGGTTCCTTTTGTGGCCAGCCAGATATTTGAAAGAGCAACCCGAGACTAAAATGAAAAGCAAAGACTCAAGTTAAATGAAAAAATTAAGTAGACTTCAGAGCTAGATAGCTTTGCAGGTATTCTAGCAGCCACACAGCAGTAGATCGTGCAGGAGCACAGTGATGACATCAGCCTGTCTGATAAAACCCACAGTGGGCCAACGTTAACTGGAAAGTAAAACGCGGGGCTTGTGGATTATGTGAATTCATTTAATTAACACTTCCTAAGCATGGATACAAAATATGAGGCGTTCCATGTCGTCAGTAAAAGCTGATTAAGGAATTGACCACATCCAGCTAGAATTCTCAAATGAGCCTGTGATCAAAATATTAGATAGATGAGAAGTCGAATTTGTTGCACCCCGCCTCAAGCAACTGCAGCCTAGTTCATCGATTGATTCATCTCAAAGCTGCCATTTGTGTTCAAATTTTGTCCAGTGTTATTTTACAATAGCAAGAAATAAGCCCTTTTTCCCCCCTCACTGCCCATCATCAGTGCCTGAACAGATGATGGCTCAGCACGCCAGGTGAGAGGCGACAATAAAACGTACATCAGTTCAATGGGCCATTTCATATTTTAGGGAATTTACAAAAATGTAAACCGACAGTGGAATCAAATCAAAGTGGACTTCACAATGTGATGTCCTGCTATATACAACTCATATTATTGCAGGCTTTATATACCGTAAACAGTTGGCTACTGATCTGCAAACGACACCTACATACTTAAATTAAACTCGAGCCTCACACCGACTTCAATTCTTCTCCTCCTGCAATTGCACCACTTATACCAATAATTGTTTCTAATTCAGCTCAGGGAAGACAATAGCTGACTGCAGTTATCCCCTAGATGTGTATTCCTAATATCCAAGCAGCATCACAGCAGCAGTTCTCAGGTAGATGGCTGCAGGTGTCCGACTGAACAGAGAATGAATCACCTGGCAAAAGCACAGTTTTGGGGGGATGCTGCGCTGTGAAGGAAATGACATGTCACACAGCTCCACATGCTGTAAAACATGAGGGATATCAGATTATGAGAGACGGGTGTGAGGGGTGGCATCTCAAACCGTTCTAGTTCAGCGGGTGGTGAATCACTAGTGTACTTTGGCACCAACACGGTGAGCAGTGACAGATCAATGACTTGCCACATAGCTGCAAGGCAGTGGCAGGGTATTAAATTATGGTCTACACTAGCATCAAGTCTCTCACACCAGATGGTTCTGCTGGTAATATATGAAGCCACTACGCAGGATTACATCACCTGTTAGACAACAACTCTTACCATCCACTATTACCGGGACTGCTGAATGTGCCTTGATACTCACCTACTGCCAACAAGGGAACTTCCAAATACAGTTGATTTAAGGAGCAGGAACCAAAAAAGGCCTTCCTAGCATTTGGACCAATCTTAACTAAGCACAGGCCTCTACTCAATACTTTGGCTGTAACAGTTAATACACAAATGAAATAAAAATCAGGAAATCCTATTCAGGTTAAAAATAAACTCCCGCTTTACCTATAGAACCAAGTCATTTTGGGACACGCCCTCAGATTGTAGGATACATGCCAGCTATGATTTCCACTGGCTCAGCATGAAGCATTTCAGAATTGCTTCTTGCATGTTTTCACCGCTCCGAAACACCAGCATGATTTATAGCTTTAACTTTGCCCGCCACTCAATACACAAAGTGTGGAGACTCAGGTAGATTCAGTTACCCTCAGGTCACAGTGTAGAGAGCCATAACTGCAAGTCTCACCCAGGATTTTCCTGCAGCGCCGTGAACCCTTCCTCGGTAGATGTAGGAGTGTCAGTGAAGACGAGACGGGAGGCAGTCGGAAGCCCACCCTGCAAATAGGAAGCGACTGTTAGAAATGAACGACAGCTATGGCAGAATTACAATTATGCAAAGGAGAAATTACAAAATCTAATAACTAACGCATCAAAGTGGTACAAAGAATGACAATTTGTTGTATGAAAATACCATGAATTTATAGAGTGCTAGAATGTAGAACATTGTTTATTGCAATTTTCTTTCAACGTCAAGGACTTAACGGAAACAAGACCGCAGGGGCTTTCTTGAAATGCTCCTCTTTGACTGTACTTGTACTGCAACTAATAAATACATTCATCATATGATTTTCTTCAGAATGTTTCCACACCATACAGTCAAGTAATGCAAGACAATTTGTTTCAAAAGCCTCTTTTTACACAACAGTACACATTCTGGCAGAGCTGGCACATTTTTAGACTTTACGCTGATGCTCGTGACCATCCTTTGGGAGCATGTTAAAAATGAATGGCAAATCCTCCTCTTGGAACCACAGCGTCTGGATGCCTGCACTTCACTTTGCTGTAATAATGTGCAATTTTCAATAATGCAGAAAGCCGAAAGCTGTCAAGAACCCCCAAGTACAACTGTGTCCATAAAGCAAATTGTGCATCCATTTCACTGCACTGGAATGGTTCTCAATGGAGCACACGCCTCCACCGAGGCCAAACAAATGTTTCGCTCTTATAATAGGAAAGTGGTCCAATAGCATATTTCTTGGTCATAAAACATAGTAAAATCATAAGTGGTAGGCATGAAAGGACAGTTAATTTTCCGATGCAACTTTTAACATACTGCACTAAAATTGTGATACAAGAGTGCAATCTTGTGAGGCCAATGCCTCCAAACGTTTCATAACATTTCCAACAACTAAAAAGCCATGGATGAAAACAATCTTCATGGCAGTGGTAACAATAAAGCACAGGACATTCTGTCATTCCAAAATAACTGGCTAGACAAGTACAATGCGTAGAGTTTAATGGCATCTAACATTGTGGTTTGTAGTCAACTGAACAGCCCCCATTTAGCCCCCCCCCCCCCCCCGATGGCTGCTAAAAATGTGGACGACTTTCTTTAGAGCAGACGTTTATTTTGTACATTTTGGGATAAATAGAAATGAGGACCCTCCCTCTGCAGCTCGAGGCCCATTCTGAGGACAGAACGGATTCCAATTTTCAGCTGATACTACATAATGAAATCAAAATCCATTTTTGAGCCTAAAATTCTGAACACTGAGTTTCATTTTACAATACAGTGACAATATTTTAGTTATGAGACTAATTCTGAGTACAGTGTTTAGTTGATCCATATAATTACTTTTTTATATAGTACTAATTACAGTGCTTAACAGGAAAACATGTCGAGGAGGGCAAATGCCTTTCATGGCCATCATTCATAAACACACCAATACTTATGACTACTATTGAAAAAATAAATTTTTAAATACAGTACTACATTTATTTCCACGTCTTTCTGTATATATTGAATGGAATGGGAACTTTATGGATCAAAATTTCTATTTCAGAAATAATTTATTCTCTGGATGGATTGCAGCGAGATTTTTCACATCTCAAGAAACTGGTTGGAAATGTAATCTACACATACAGCCAACATCAACCCTGCCTGGACCATAAATATTTATGGGTTCTATTCTGATTACATTTAATCCAAACCAGACTTAAAGAATACTTCAAGAAATGTATTCAAGAGAAACTAGTTGCTGAAGTTTCTTTCGGAGGCATGGACGCATCAACACAATGCTTCTTTACAGACACATGAAAGTGAACGAAAGCCAAGAGGGGGTTGCTGCAAGCAGGACGAGCGGCATCCTGTATTACAAGCTGCTGCACCTGGCCTTCTTTCACACAGAGCAAAGAGCCTTTCTTCAGTCGAAACCAGTTCTTCATCATGTGCAGGTCTGCTGCTTTTTTGTGAGCCAATTAGGAAGTAGACTTTCATGCCAAGCAAGCAAAAATAAGCACTGGCAGCTCTAAAGGGGGCACTTGTTCCTATTCTGATTAGAGAGAATCCGCACGGGTCACACAACTGTTAGGAAGAACCTGAATGTTAACAAGGGTTCAATATAAATAATGTCTGAAGCAGCAGCAAGCAGGGAAACAACATCGACTTGCATGACCAAAATTACAAACAGGAAACGCACGCGAGGCCGTGTTCCGGCTTCATCATTATGAAAACAATTCCATCATTATGAAAAACAATGAAACTTCTCCGTGAAAGGATGGAACGAGTACCTGGAATCTTCCTGCTACAGTCGAATGGTTAAACCAGAGTGTTGTTTCTTTCCCCAGCTTTGTGACGGCACCTATAAGGGAGGGGAAGAAAAGAAAAAGGATTAGGTCGCCAAAATATTTGAGTCAAATGCCAAATGACACGATTGATAACGGAACTGAAACCTGACACCGGGGACAAGATGCGAAACGCATGCATTACAACATTGAAGAGCGAAAGACTTTGGCTTTTGAATGTGGGAAAATTTGACAGATCTTGGGTTTAACAAACTGCCATGGAGAATACAATTGCCAATGTGATTTGTACTGATCTACACCAAGGGCACAGAAACTGCAAGGAAACATGACCAGTCTTGTAAAACTGCAAAACTGATGCAATAGTAGGGTTTATTCAGACTCGTGCTCACATCCTCAGATTTTCAAGGTTTCTTCCTCCTCTCTCAGCACACCAAATACTAATCTTGCTTCGACTAATGACTTCTGATGAGTGACAAAGCACCTGAGAGGGCAGACTGATGGATTTCAGCTCCTGCAGGGCTGAAAATTACTATCATTTGTTCACGAAAATAGCTTCAGATGCAGCCATTTCTGAATGGGATACTGGATAAATTGAAATGGTTATAAAAGAGCCTAGCGTAGCCAGGCCTTGTGCTTCCTGGTTTTGTGTGCAGGCTTTATCTCTGGAAAGCAAAGCAGTGCGGATGAGGATGCAGTAAGCTGTGAAAGCTCCCAGCCCAGACGAGCAGGGTTTGCTCAGACGTGCAGAAGCCTGAGCGCCGCTTGGCGCCGTCCTTTGAAAGGTTAACGTTGAGGCCCAATCCAAAACTGTCGGCCCGATCAAGTGACTACCAATTAAATTGAGGGCCTGGGGCTTCGCCGGAGAATTGTCCAAGGCCTCTCGACCTTCAAAATGTTTAGCAAGAGAAATTGCATCTGCCCTATCGAGAGCTTTCTTCACAATCCACCCTGGCTCTGAGTGCACCGCTGTGGGGGGGGGGGGGGACTGAGGACAAAGCAGATTTCATTTGCAGATGTGATGCAGTGATCTCATGTAGCCGCATTCAGAATGGATGAAATTGTTATTGCTTCTCAAATCGACAAATAATTGTTTGAAAGGAAACTGATTAGCAGACATGTCCCCTCCACACACACACCGAATGTTCGAGAGATTCAGGAGGATATTAGCTTACCCTGAGTTAGCTGACAGGGACCAGACACCACAGAGCCATTGACTGCACACAGGGCACCTTCTTGAGGGATCAGAGTGACCATCCCGGCACGGTTCTCAAGCACGCAATGTTTATGGAGGAGCCCGGACCCATGCAGTACTACAATGCAAAATATGGAATATGAAACCATTAAAGCAATACTGCTTATTTTCAGAACAGTCAAGGAGAGTATACTCACCAATACCCTGACCGCATAACGCTTCATCACTCCCGATCAGGGTTTTGCCCTCCTGTAGTGAGCATTAAAAAAAGGTCAGGAAACAAAACGGAAGCTGCTGTAAGACAAGCAGAGCAATTACCCAAAAGCACTGAACCTTGGATTCTAATGATTTGAGGAAATTCAAGAGGCTCTGCCAAGTATGTGAAGTCAAAATGATTTAGTTACTTTCAAGTAACACAGGAGAATTCCAGTGCTGAGCAAGTCTCCGTCAATTCCTATGAGGTGAGGTAACTGGCAATGCAGGACCACTCCACTTCCCTCCTTCCTCAGAACCACAGTCTCCTCCTGTCGGACACAGGAGAGGAAAATCTAATTCCGTAGCCTGTAGCTGGAATGGCAAACAATATGAAATAAAAAAGCTGACAGACATTTAATGGCAACCAGCAGAAAACTGAATTCTTTATGACTGCTCTTCCTAGCCTGAAGGCCAAGCAGAAAGACGGTGCTCCACCCGCGTGTTGCCATGAAGCAGCAGAGTGTCTCAGCGGCAAGAGGGATGCTATAAATCATTCAGATTATCACGGTGAGAGTCAAATTGTGCATTGTGTTCAGCAAGCGAAACAGACGCGGCGCCGCCACCCACACACACACACACACACACACACAAAGTTGTCGCCATGCTCCATTGCCTTTATTGATACATAGCCACCAAGGCAATACGTTGGTGTTAAAATACTCCCAAGCTTGTAAAGAATCTCAGCTCAAGACAGCAGCAACAAACTTCAGCCGGTTCCAAGTCATTTACAATGTGTCCGAATATGAATTCCGGGGATTTAGAGGCTCAGCTGCAGAGGGAACCATTTTCCTCAGCTTTAGTGCATTATTGAGGTTGTGGAAAGTGAAGTGGTAAATTTACCTTTTATAGGACTATTTCATTGGGGCATTCTCTTCCATTTCAAATTAACCACGATAGGAGTTTGCCATTTCTGATTTGGATAATTTAACACAAACTGATGTCATATTTCACACATCGGCCATTGATTAAGACTACGGAGAGAAGGCCTGTTTCTGTAAAGCAAGGTCAGGTGTAAACCTCTGAACCACGCCATAAATCACCGCTTCCAACAATCTCTGCTGAACAAACTAAAGTGCACAAATCACACTACTCTACGACTGCATCCGCCAACAGCTAATATTCATTTAACTAGGATAAAGCAATCGCCGTTTCATTCGCAGCTCTACTACAACAGGAAACAAGAAAATAAAAAGCCTGCCAACAGAGTACGAGCGTAATTTTGACATACAAGCTGAAGTGTTTGAAAGACACTGAAGTAAAGCACGACAAGAAACCGCTTTTCTGTTGAAAACAGTCTACCAAGCGCGAGTGTTCAAAGAAGTATTCCTCCGTCACTGCAGTGGACTAATGCCCCACATTGTCATGGATTATCATAAATGCCTCCAAGATGCAGAGCAGAGAACCTCACACACTCAGTCTTTACCCCCCCCCCCCCCGATCTCTCAGCCTCCCCCTCTTTCACGTAGTCCGGACATTGGTGTGAGAAACATGTCCAGCTCCAGCACCATCTCTTTCATTGGCATTTGAGACAGGAGAAATCCTTTCTTCTAATAAAGGAGAAGCATCGACCCCTGCACTTAATTAAAAGAGATTCTTCAGACTTCATTAGAGGTGAGGAGCAGCCTGGCAGACTAATGCACTGCCGGTTTCCTCAAGACAACAGAGTGGCTGAGATGCGCTCATTTTCTCCTCGCATACGAAAGGATGTTGCTGTCGGCCACACCCAATCAGCATCTGTGCTATAAGGCTAAAAAAAATAAAAACTCAAGTTTCCCATCAGACCGATACAGCTGGCAAACGTACTGTAATCACCGGATCTGAACCAGCATCTAGGTTTAGACAGCATTAGGCGTTGCTTATTAGAATGTTTAATGTATTTTTCCTAGCATTTTGACACTTCAGGTTCTCATGTTGGTTAATATGCATTTCAAAACCCTGACATGCCAGACCAACCAACCACTCTCTGGCTGCCCGTCAGCCACAAGAGGAGAGACTGGCAAACAAAGCAGGGACTGACGGATACAGGATCCTTCAAGGTTCATTTCGCTTTACGACATTTATGTCCCCGATTGCTGCTTTTTTATACAAGTTAAAATGAGTGATGATACAGGAAAGGAATTTAAATGTGCAAAATGGAATAACAGTCATTAAAAGTTCTCATGTCACTTCCATTGCTAACTCACCGCTTCCGTCTTTGTGATTTGCATGCAAGTGAAAACTCATAGGCGGGCACACAAAACATTTGGGTCATTGATTGGTTTGACTACTGTTGGAGTTTATTTTAGAGCTCTTGTTAGGCAAGCATGAATGAGACAACATATGCTCCGTGTGTTTTTCAAAGATGAATACCGGCGAGTGATTCAACCCAACTTGAAGCTTGGATCCAAACTATATTGATTTCTCATTTATCGGCACATTAACTCAAGGTGAGATGATTATGTAAAAGGTCGTATAAACTGATAATGGTATGAGGTAGATTGACATTTAAAAGAGCCAGGCTCAATGCATTCATGACTCAAGTCGTGCCATTGTACTGATTATAGTGTGGTTCTATTTATTTCACCGTTTTTGTGAACCTATTGTGCTGCAAAGGGATCTGAGGGTAGAACTAAGAATCACAATGCAACAATGCTTCATCTCTGAGTTTAGGTTCTGATTCACAAGGCTCCTCACATGCGCCTGTGTGCAGATACAACTAAACACACGCCCTGGCAGTAGAGCAACATCACATTACTCATACTGCCTTTTTGTTGTCTCAAACTTGCCATCTCCTTTTGGAAAAAGGCTGCAGTGGAATCCATCTCATATTAATTATTTTATCTTCCTCACATGCCCTGTAACCAATCTGGGAAGCTGGCAATGAATAACTTTGCATTTCAAGTCTGCTGCGAATACAGAATTGAAAATTATGTTTACGGTTCTCCTGGTCAACTTCTGTCCCTCAGCTGTCGCCTCAATTGAATTAAAAACAATGAGAATGGAGGAATGCTCTTAATTCAGAAAGCATGTACAAGAGATCAAACGCACACTTAAACAGAAGCTAAACTTTGTAAAAAAAAAAAAAAAAAAAAAAACAACAACACAATGAAGGCCATTCATCAAAAAATTCAAAACCCACTTTATATTCAACTAAAGCAATGAGGCAAGTACATGGGCTGAATTTTTTAGACCGAGACAGGATGCCGCTCTTTTCTGAACCTGTAATACCTGTGCTACATTCCATGCACTTATTTTTCCACCAAGACACAATGCAAACGTGGCGAGTGAAAAATGCCAAACCATGAAGCATTCATCAAACACCGAGTTACGGCAACACCAGTATGTCTGCTGGTCACCAGTACAGTGGTCTTACTGGCCCAGTGTCACATAGCATCAGGCATCTTAACAGGCGCTTCTACATGGATGGGTACAGCTCTAAACAAGGTCAGTGGAGATGGACGACGAGGCCTATAAGCATAGAGCCATCACTGCTCAAACATGCTCAGATTTACAACAGTTACCTTAATTATTACGCCAGACAGTCAAACGAAAGTGCCATATGTCAATAATCAAGACCTCTTAATTAGGAGCTGTGACAGCTGTTAATGAGTTCCGATATACTGTCAGGAATAAAGGTCTGCGGAGTAACTAAATGTCATCAACTAACGACCACGCGGAATTAAAATGTTAATTATCTTCCACACACACAGCAGATATTAAAGATCTTCACCTGCAAACACAGTCCGACCTCTTACTCAGCTTCTGGTGCAGAATCACTAGCGGCTGTTCCAAGTCGGTGGTACACAAACTATTCTGCAATCTTATGAAGGCTAGAACAATGTACTAGTTCAAAGGCGTGGTGGCAGAAAGTCATAAACCTTTCATGACTGCCCCTGCAACGGGCAACTTGGCTGAACACCGAGTCCCAAACGGATGACATTTGGTGTTATCCAAGCAGTTGGGCACAAATCCAGTAGGCAGAGGAAACAGTGTGAACCGGGAGCTGGCAAACAGTGGCATTTCTTTGTAGCAGCATGGGGAATAGGAAAGACGCCGATACCCCGTTTCCACTTCGCAGAGATCATATTGGGTTGAAGGAGAAGGCATGCACATTCTGCTTCTCTTTATGTGGAAGACCAGTGCTGCTCACCACCTTTACAAGAATCCAGCATTTGGATTCCATTTAACCCTAAACAGACATAGAATTGAATTCAAATGCTAGGTTGACTCTACTCCATGAGAAGGAAACATCTGTTCACTAGACTCGCAGCGACACCCACTGGCCTAATGTCTTTATTGCAAGCTTTCTTAAAACAGCTACTCCGGGATTTTTATTCTGGAGTGTTTTTTCTGTTAATATTATGTTTTCTTTATCAGGAATCTGTCTGCATAGGAGCATAGTGCTAATAGAGGCAGGCGGTAGTCACTGGAATGTGTTCCATCTGTAGCCCGTCAACTATTTAACCAACGCCTGCACAAAGCTGCATTCTTAACCATGTCCTGCTTAGAGGATTTCCCCTGAGATTAATTATTCACATCTATATTTGATATTCTGATTGCAAATGTATTATTCAAACTTTGAATGGTACCTTCTGAATCCTGGAAATTATTAATTAGGTGATGTTTCAGGGAAAGATTGACTTACGTAAAGTATCAAACTCAATGCTTAGAAAACATCAGGTTCTTGTCATTTCATTGAAGATTATCACAAGTCATTTAAAACCATTTCTTGCAGACACACTCCCCTGCCCTCTCAGACTAATTTCACCCATAATAAATCAACTGGCAGGGGGGGGGGGGGGGGGGTAAGTAGAAATTCCCAAATTAACATTTTGGCTTACATTTGTTTTTCCAGGCCTGCAATGAGGCTGGCACAGATGGTCAATTAGGTTCAGTATCAAACATAAGTAACTTGGAAGATGGGTTTAATCTGTTATCTGCGTTTGGACCAGGTGTGATGCATCAGATCAGCTGCAACACCTTATATTCCTAGTAAGGGGGCATGTCATGCATTAGAGCAGAAAGAATGGATGGCCTGCCAGACTGCCACATAGTTGGTTACGAAAGAGTAAAGAGATATTTTTTTGTCATTGTACAACGAGATTAAAATGGCATACATTCCCTGGTAGCAAACATTCACTCATTCCTCGTACAGGAATGAGTTGATATGCGCCTGATCACATCCAATAATGAAATAAAATAAAAATAAGATTTAATTTTACAACTCAGTTAGCGAAGACAGAGCCACAATCGTTTAAAGTTTGGGTTCTCAAAGTGAAAGAACTTTACCAAATGGAAAGATAACTGACTTATTACGTCTGCGATTACACTTCTCCGAAAAGCGATGGCATCCAGCAGGCGGCTTTTTTACGTGAAAACTAATAAAAAGGATAATGGGGTCTCGTACTTCTGGTTGTGCCACTAATGTAAATGATTTACTAGATTTTCTCCTGTTGTATAGGAGAGCTGTACCTAAAAACATGAATGTGTTTATGTCTTACTATCATGACTGCATTATGTGGATGATGATATTAGTACCAAATGCTCTGTTGCTGTCAAATATCTCAGTAAAATTTAAGTTCTAAAAGAAAAAAGTATGAGATTTACTACATTTAAAGACTTATATAAACATGCATCAGTGTTGTACCTGGAAAATACTCTGCATCTCCTCCCATTTGCTGGCCCACTCCTGGGTCAGTACTAAAACCTGGGGGGGAAGCAGTTTTTATTATTATTATTATAGTAGATAAACATAGCAGAACAACCCTTTTTTACCATTATTGGCAGATAACTACTTACTCTTTCCTCATTCTGATGAAGCTCCTCATCCACTTTTACAAGAGAGGAAAGCGCCCCACTGGTGACCTGCTGTAACAGTGGAAACAATGCCTACAAATAACAATACACACCTCGTACCCTCACCCTTGAACATATGCAGGACCTTTCTCGTTTCTTCTAGCAGCCCATGGAGTGTGGTAACTTTTGCCCGTAGCTCTCTGATCAACTTCACGCTGCCATCTTCATTCACCATGGGAGAGTTCACAATGTTTTTAGCCCGGCTGGCATAACGCAATGTGTTCAGGGTCTCGATGTAGTTCACATCAGCAGGAGAAATGGCTGCCGTGAGACATTCGGGAGGCAATGTGCACATTGATGAGAAGGGATGAGAACTCAAAATAAGATAGCAAATGCAGGATTTTTGCCATTTCTTCTTTAATTTACATACTTGCTATCATAGTAGTCAGAGAGTTTCCTCCCAGGCTGTCTTTCAGCAGCCACGTCAGCACGGAGTCTCTGTAAGGGATGTAGCCCTGCTTCCTCTTTTTTGTCAACTGTCCTCCCACACTAAGATCAGCTGAGAGAGGTCACAGATCAACAATCAGAAACCTGACTGTTCCCACAACACACAAAATGCTTTATTCTATATATCAATTGCTCCATTACGGGAACAAAATATCGGCCAATATCAATCCATAAAGTGCGTTCTCCCTAAAACCCTCGATTAAAGTGATCCAGCCATAATTTGATCAGACCAGAAGACAATGTACCGGTAATGGGTTCTTTTTAATTGAACATAATTGAAAGCCATCAAAAGTGTTAATTATGGCAAATTCCTGTGATGTTAGTCCACCTGTTAAGTAATATTGAAATTAGTCCCTGCATTAAAACCTAGCGTTACTCCCTACCTGCAATAACAGAGTGGCTCAATACTCAGCGTTTTGGTGTGTTAGTCATGTCCAGTCATTTACCCAGTATCGAGATCACGCTGCCCAGGGTGACCAGAGATTTGTTGATGTTGGCACCTTCCTTAAACTTGGTGGCTGCGGTCCATGTAGAACTGGATTTCTCGCTGCCCGCCAGATCTACCAAGTTGATCTTACTCAGTCTCTCACGTGGCAACTCAGCGTGCAGCCACGCCTGCGGCACACGCAAACGGTCTCATTTAATTTCACAAGAGGCTACATCACAGAGTTCACGAAACTCAATTCAAAGTGGCAGCATGAGCCCACGCAGCAGGGATGCATTTGAAGCACTGTTGTTCACCTGGGTTAAGCCGACGGTGAAGATGGTGTGAGAGCGACTGCTGAAGTTACTCATGCCTGCGCTGGATGCAGTGCAGTTAGCGTTGCCGAGAGCGATCAGTTCCTCCACGTCACTGTAGCTGCGAACCAGGTGCTTGGACAGATCTACGTCACAGTTGCGTTTCTCTGCATTAGAATCTTCATTTTTTATATAAATCGACCGATATGGAGACGTGGTATGAATTAAACATGCCATACTCTGTACGTAGGGGCCGTCCAATGGGTGTTCTCGCACTCTCAATCCTTCACCAGGGGGCGCAGTAGCCTTCCTAAGAAGGTCGTACACGCGTTCATTGTAGATCGCCAGATAGCTAGATTCAGGAAAGAGGACGCAATGATAAAATCTGATTCAGCAATACGCACATTATGCCAGAGACGAAACATTAGATCATAACTTCTTGGTGTAACCGAACGGATTGATTTCTCTACACTTCGATTGACAACAAACGGGTTACAAGGTCCGAGTGTTCCAACAGAAAAAGTCATTAAGTGAAGATTATCAAGCCAGTCCCATATTATTCCAACTTCCTTATAAGTGTTACTATGCTGGGATAGATTTACAACTCAAAGGCAAGGGGGAGGGGGGGGGGGGGGGTCGCACTGCCAGAAGTTTCATTGAGAGCAGGCAAAAATACCATGACCTTGAGAACCCAGTTGTCCAAGGACATTGACTGGGAAAACGAAAGCAATGGAAACCCTTCACCAATAAGTTTGATTCAACTGATCATCAATGATGAATTTCAAATGTTTCCAATCAGCAATAATCCTCTAGCATTTATCAATAACCACCAGTTTTGCTGCTCGCTTTAGTTCCTTTCCAAATAAAATGACTTCCATTGTGATTATTAATTCATACAATTAACTTTCACCTCCACAAACGCAACGGCAGCTTTGGATCCAGTATGTTACAACACTTTCACCTTGAAGTACACACTTTTAGGTTTCAGCTGCTCAGACCGGACGGTGGCCGGTTCAAGTCCAGCCTGGACCCAAGTGTGGAGCGTGAATTGGTAGCTGGGGAGATGTCAGTTCACCACCTAACCACTGCTGAGGTGCCCTTGAGCAAGGCACCGAACCACAAAAACCTCTTCCAGAGCCCCCCCAAGTGACTGCCCTTCATGCAACTTTCCTATTACTTGCATGTCTACATATACTGTACATATATACACATACATATATACACATACATATATATATACACACACAAGATTTCGTGTAAATTAAATGTCCTCAAATGCTTCACATTGTCACAATAAATTAAATATTCAGCTTATAAACATCTCTGCGTGAAGTAGGAACATACAAACTAACATTACTACATGCATGGCAGCCCCTTACCTGATCTCTATATTGAACGACGCAGCATCAGTCGAACCTTTTTGGGTTATCTCACAGAACAAGTCCCGACAGATCCGGGGGATTAAACCTTCATCATCCTGACACATCATGAAGAAGAACATTATTCCTGGTTATTCACAGTTTACTTGTAAATCATAACTTTGTTCTTCCTTTGCACTCTCAGTCTGTGTGTCCATTCATGCCAAGACGACCACAAGTCAGCCACTGCCTCATCTTATTTAGCTATTGAAGCATGCAAGCAATTCTAGCTCCGTCGTTCCAATCGCAACGGAACTGAAAGTATTAAGAGCCATATATAATTATCTGGGATGTTGACAGCTGCTCTACTGACGACCTCGCATGAGCCTCACAGCAGACGAGAAACCTGCCTTGTAATGTGACATTTCTACTGCTGTGAAAGGTGCAGAGGAAGGCTGCAGGCCTCATCACATCTCCTGATTAGTGAGGAGTAACGGAGTGAAAGGCACTTGTAATGAGGCTGCAATCATTCACCATATAACACAGGATTGGTACAATAAGGCCCTTCTGCAATTTAAGTTATTCAGTGTCCCTGACGATTGATGTCCCAGCTTAATGCCTGCATATGTAGCAGGCAAGTCGTGAACCCTGCACAAGTTTACAGGACAGGAGGTTGTCACGGTAAATGCTTAAATTACTTTTTGACCTTACAAAAGCAGTGTTAGGAAAGCCGAACGGAGGCCTTACCGTGTGACCCATCATGGTGTAAGATTTCCCAGAGGCTGTTTGGCCATATGCAAACATGCAAACATTGAAACCCTCCAATGCAGCTTTCAGGGCATCTCTCCCCAAATCATGGTAAATCTAAAGAAAACAGGAAAAGATACGTTATTACATATCAGATTAAAAAAGCTTTAGATATTGCTACATGAAAAAAAGATCAAATTTAATGGAAAGCTAAAATAGAGGAAATTATATATACACACCTGCTCCTGAGATGCAAATGTGGGGCTCCTTCTGTCAGTTGAATCAAATGAGAAGTCATATGAGAAGATCTTGCTTCTGTTTCTCAACTCGTCCTCTGGAACAGGCTGAAGATTCACATGCAGAACCACTTCTTAATTTAAAAACGCAAGCTTAAAAAAGGCAGTCCAGTGTGACTAAATACCTTGAGAAAAGCTGTAGTGTTCCCCCTCATATGAATTATCACCTTGGATGATAACTGTTTTTCTCTGCGGATAAATGAAAAACAAACCACAATACTTATTTGTTTTTGATTAGATATAAAGCCATTATTCTACTAACCTTTTGTTCAGTGGACGGACTCGGACTGCAACACGCACCAAGGCCATTATTCATCGAAACCAAAAACTTCTCTCACGGCGTCCTCTCCTTTGGAAGATAAGTGCAGAATCCCACGCAGCCTTTTTCACAGCTAATTATAGCCAGCTCATTATCACACCTGGGTCCGGGTGTCCTCGTGTTCTTGCTGCAGTTCACAGACTTACCACTGGGGTGTGCTGCAGATTGAAAATATGTAGACCTTTTTTCTTTTGCGTCTCTGTGGTGATTTGTCTTATTATTATTTTTATGAACAAAGCAGTATTTATAAGGAGGTGATTGTCTGCAAGAATAAATATTTGTATGTCTTAGGTTACGAGTGTTAAACCAACTGGTATTAAAATCCGTAGTAGCGTGTCACGAGTGATAAATACAGCGTTCATGCAACGGAAGAGCACAATGAGAGGGAGTGGGAAGATTTACGATTTTCTTCATGTAACGTGAAGGCAACGTTGTCTCCGTTCCTGTTTCCCGTCATGCAGTGCGAGAACCCGGCAGGGACATTCAAATCCCAATCCAAGACCCGGACATAGGAAAACCAAAGAAGAAGAAAGACGTGGAAAACGAGTACCCGGTAATCTGTTCACAGCAAGAGACAATGAAATGAAGATTTGCGATTCTATTTTTTTTAATTTTCATCAGAAAGAGAACAGAACAGCCCGAACAACACCGACGACAACCAAATCACCGCCATGTCCTCCGTGTCTTCTGGTCGGTACAACACACATTTGTGGGGCCGCATTAGAGAGAACGGGATTCAGCCAGCTAGCTTGATAACAAACAAAATATGAAGAATGCTCCATTAGCATGACGTGCCTCGATACCCAGGCATCTTGTGATAGCTTATAACGGCTTTGTACTTTACTGTATTTAACATTGGTGTTGTGTGTCGTGTTATTCGGCCTTGTACGGCACATCCGGTTAACCTTTCACAATAAAACAACAGTGTGACAAACAGGTTACACCACATTGTGAAGCTGAAATTATTCAATCACCAGTCATATATAAGCTGTTTTGATTACTTGTGTTACTGTATTGAGTTGTGTCTGATGTTGAAGCCTCTGTCCTGCGATGGTTTCTAGCTTTTTTATTTAACAGAAAATCTGTGGGTCATGCACTGCAGCTTACTCAGATGAAGACATTAGAAGATGTTGTCTTCAACTCGGATAGGCATCGTTTTATATGTTATTAGTGGTTAACATGTGATATAATCAGGACTGGGTAAGAGAGAGACATCCTTGAAAGTTCATTTGTACTCAAGCAAGTAACTAGTAAGTGTTAAACCTTTGAGCCGCATGTGGCTCTTTCATCCCTCTGCTGCGGCTCCCTGTGGCTTTAGAAGATAAATGAGTATTTAGTTCAATGTGTTTTATTTTAGTTCGTTCGTTTTTAAAATGTAACTCTAATTTTGAAGATTATGGTGATTATAAAGAATACAAAATAAAACGTATTCAATTTTTTTGTCGCTCATAATATACGTCACAACCGCCAAATTGCACGCGATTTCTTGAATTTTTTTACCCCCAGGTAGGACAACTATGGATAAATCTAAGAAAAGAAAAGTGTCTGAAGAAGACAGAACGTTTAATTATACGTGGGCAGATTCGTTCGCCTTCACTGCTGACGAGATGGGTTTACCGGTATGCTTAATATGGAATGAGGAGTTAGCAAATAACCAAAAGTAAAATGTCTCAAGACATTTCCAGAATAAACACACAGACTTTGCTCAAAAGTATCCGGATGGAGATGAGAGAAAAAGAGCCATTTTGGAATATAGATAGATACAGCATGTGTTGCCTTGATTATAAGGCTTTTAATTTTTTGCGGCTCCAGACATGTTTGTTTTTTTGGTCCAATATTGGCTCTTTCAACATTTTGGGTTGCCGACCCCTGGGCCAGATGATGTAAAACAGAGGTCACCAACTGGCAGACAGAATCCAGACCAACAAGCCTGTTGGCATGACAGAATCAGATGGCCTTGTAACTAAATTGTGTTTTCCAAGAGGATTGGCAGGTTTGTAATTACTGATAAAGATAATTCTATTGTTAGCATTTTAGATGTTTTCTGTCATTAAAAGGCTGAACGAACAGGACTTTATACGTATGACTTGAGAGCCAGCTTAAGTCATCCCAAATAATGAATTAAACTCATCACTACAGATAGCCCTGCAGTCCAGACAAAGGTGAAATGATATGTATGCTTTTGAGCTGAACTGTCCTTTTCTTCCACCACAGCCAGACAGTAGAAAATGGGACCGTGGCTTTATTAAAACGCTGACCCTGCTAGATTCCATTAACGTTTAGCTGAGATTGAACAAGATGTGTCATTACTCAACCTAATGTCATTACCGTCCTCGTCATTTGGGCAGATGGCACACGGAACGAGGTGACTCCAGGCCAGACAAGTTTGCCGGATTCCATCGTGACTGCCAGTAAACAAGACTTTAACAGAAAGGAATGTGATGCTGCGGTGGTGAGAAGAGCGCAGGAGGACGGCCATGTGAACGTGGTCTTCCCCGGCACAGTTACCCAAGATGGCTGTTGCCGCTTTGTCAGTGAGCTCCTCAAATGCATCCTCTATCAGCGCCAGCAACTGCCCATGACGTATGACCAGCTAGTGTACTCGCAGAAGAAAGGGCAAGCCTCGTTGCAGGTGATAAGGAGAGCACGCCACGTTCACGAGTGAAGAAATGTTATGGATGTGACGTTAAATATAAATGTTTGTTTCTCAGGATAGAGGCGTAGCGAGCCGGAGGTCGATGCAGTCTGCAGAGACGGAGTGGCGCAAGTGTCAGCAGACCCTCCAGGAGCTGGAGGAGGTGCTGCAGCAGCTGGAGGTGCTATTCTCCCTTAGCAAGGTGCCCCGTGTGCTGCTGCTGATGGGCGGCTCCCTTATCCTCCCCAAAGAGCTGTATGAGATCAACATGGAGGCTTTGGTTGTGGCCGGAGGAGATCAGTGTCTGCAGGTATCCTCGTGTTTGAGGAAGCTCTTCCGCACTCTTTTCGTGGCTGACCTCCTGTCCGACAGCAGGCCGGTCCGTTTAATGCCCACCACCGTCATGGCACTGGCTCACAGGGATTGCGGTACAGTTTGGTTCCGCCCAAAACTACAGTTCAAAGTACCGACGCGCGTGAAAAACCAAATGATCATTCTGGCTTCTGATCCCAGCACCCACAAACAACCGAGTGCAGACGGATCCGACTGGGAGGATTATGTGTGGTTTCAGACGCCCATGGCTATTAAGGGATTTAAAAAAATGACGTATAACACGAGGAGTTGAGCCATCGTTCTGGAACCCGTGTACTCAAGTTGCATTTTAATGGTGGCTGGAGTGAGTTTTGAACTTTTTATTTTTTTTCATTTATCCGTCAGTAATTTAAAGAATGATCATTTTGATGCCCCAATCAGAGGGGGCAAAGGTTTACCCTCGTTCTCTGTATAAAAAGGCCGTAGTCAAGCCATGTCAAAAACCTCTGTAGAGAATTCAATGACATTTCAGGTATACAACATTTTTATGCATATTTGAACTATAAATATTTTTGTTGTAGGACCATATCCTCCATCGTATCAGTTAAACTTGAGCTTTCCAGTAGTTTACTTAGTTTCTTGGACACGTTCAACATTGTGCGTATGATTAAAAGCCTGACTGTTGAACCAACAGTGGTTTTACTGGATTTTTAATAGTGAGATGAGTTTTCAAAATTTTACTGTCATTGTGACTTAATGTGTTTTTATGAATGTTTAAAAAAAAAAAAAAGAAATCTAAATTCTATGGCCGTACAAAGAAACGACACAATACTGGTGCAATATGTTTTTAATGTACATCTTGAGTGTTTCATGTCTTAAATTGGTTTCTGTGAATACATTGCAGTGCCAGATGCCGTGTATGTACAGTATGTTTACATTTTTAATGCCTGAAAGAAAGAACATATGCTTCGTGATTACAGTTTACACAACTTCTCGACTTTTTTGACAAACTGAACAAGGTCATTGGCCAGTAGCTGGGGCTCCTCAAAGGCAGCAAAGTGGCCTCCTCGAGGCATAAACGTGTAGGAGTAGATGTTTTGATACCTAAGCTCTGCCCATGACTTGGGGCAGTGCATCAGCTCCCCGGGGAAGGCGGCGAGTCCGGTGGGCACAAATATCCCTGTCCTGAAATAAAAAGGTGAAACTTTATCTGTTTATATGTCTTTCAAAGAGTTTCAACAATAAAATAATTTGGCCACATACTTTGCATCCACTCTTTTATCAGGATTGCTCTTGAAGTTCTCTTTGTAGAAGCGCATGGAAGAGACTATGGAGCCGGTGGTCCAGTAGATCATGATGTTTGTGAGGAGGTCATCCAGGTTGAACGTCCTGTGAAGAAGCCAGAGAGCAGCCATTTGTAGTAAATAATCCATCAAACCTTGTTGACTTAACTGTATAAATATGCTTGAAAAAGGCTCGACGCGATGCCCCTTTGTACCTCTCCAGCCCACCATCCACTAGATCTCTGTTCTTTAAGTCAGTCCAGGATGAGAATTTCTCGAGAATGTAGGCTGCCAAGCCGACCGGAGAGTCATTCAGTCCACATCCTGTTCATACAGATGAGCACACATTAAGAGCTGAAGTAACGCGTACCATGTGGATTCTCTTAAAGTCTATGCAGAACACTGAAACGGTCTTTGACCCATCAATAGCGTCAGCGTGATCGTCGGAGTTTGTGCGAGTCCCGACCTGCGGTGTCCGGCTTCGTGGCCTGGATGTGAAAGTAGCCCGATTCCCTCAGGATCTCCCACACGTTCTTCTCAAAGTAAGGGAACATCCGCTGAACGTCTTCCCTGCCCAAGCCCACCAGGAAGGGCAGATAAGGGCCGATCATGAGCGTCAGCAGCACTTTGAAGCCCCTTCTTGATGTGAACATGTTTAAATGCAGTCCTTTCACACATCTGGAAAAGATTATGAAACATTTAAAATGTGTTGCTTTCATCTGGGGCAAAAGATATTTGCCCATTTGCCAGTCTGTGATTTCTAGTTTCACCGTTAGTCATTTGAGCATGATGCTTATTGAGAGCTCCGTTTCACAATTCAGGAACACATGACACAATGAGCAGCGGTAATGCTATTGCAGGAATAACGTGTGGAATGTGAGGGCTTGTTTCTCCGTCTTACTGAGGCTTCATCTGTGCCATGTTGGTGGTGATGAGGGCGCCCCAGTCTCCTCCCTGCAGATAGAACTGGGAGAACCCTAACCGCTCCATCAGTGTCAGGAAAACACGTGCGGCAGCAAGGGAATCGAATCCTGAAAATACAGAGGAAGCGCATCCATGCACTTCTGCTGATGAAGCTGAAATGCACTCCTTTATTCAGAATCAGCTACCTTGTTTTTGGGGCGCGTCTGAGAAACCATAGCCTGGTAAAGATGGGCAGATGACCTCAAATGCAAGGTCATCCTGGTTCTCTGTGAGAAGTGGTAGAATCTTGTAGAACTCGTAGAAGGAGCCCGGCCACCCATGAACAAGCATAAGAGGAAGAATCCTCTGATTCTCACGACGCGCTGGCCGCACATGGATGTAATGCACATCCAGTCCTGGAAAAAGAAAAGAAAATGCATCACCGTAAATAAATTAATAGTTGCAGAATATCCATATTAGGAGGGGTTACTCGAAAACAAAGATCGATTCAGTGGGTGGCTGTGTGCACCTTCTATTTTGGTTTTGAAATGAGGATACTTGTTAAGCACTTCCACCTGCTTTTTCCAGTCAAACTCATTTCTCCAATAGGAAACCACTTTCTTGAGATAAGTGGAATTGAAGCCATACTGGAAGCCGCTATCTTCTAAGGGATCAGCGTAGCGGGCTCTGTCAATGCGCTCCTGAAGATCCTGTTGGGCATCAACGCATCACCGTTTCATTATTAGCCTGTTTGCTACTTTTAATCTTGTAGGCAACAATAACAATTTTGAAAAATGCACAGATCTAAATGACCTTAATCTCTTCGTCTGAGGTTTTCACTTTAAAGGGATAGATTCGATCGTCCTCTGACAGCGGTTTCTTTCCAGCGCCCCACCATCCGTCACCGAGAGGAATGCTTTTCACTTGTTTCCTTTTGTAGAATAGGAATGCTAATATCCCACCTGCTGCCACGGCTGAGCTTATTACAATCTGCTGTTGGACTGCATCCAAGGCAAAGAAGGAATCCCTGCAAAGTGCAGAAAAACACTGAAAAATGTATCTGGACATGATAACATGCTCTGATATTATTATACGTCAAGTTGGAAGCCAGATGATTCAGCCACTGGTGTATATTAGGTTAAATGGAAAAGCTAGTAAGTTTTTTTCCCCCCTAAGGCTCTAAGGCTGAACTTCAAGAGAGAAGAGAAGTCGGCTTCAGGAGCTCAAAACCATCCAGAAAAGTCAGACATTTTTGAATGCCATTTGTTTTTGTTTTTTGTAACTTTTGGAGCTTATGGATCAGCAATATGGAGGTGGGGGGGGAAGCTGATGTTGAAAAACAACATCTTACACTGAAACGTGGCCGTGATTCAGTGATGCGCTGGAGCTGCTCGGCTTCCTCAGAGACCGGAATCCTGCAGCAAGTATCAGGAAAACTTCAACGACAATGATCTGGCCATCACTGGGCATCCCAAAAGGACAATCATTCCAAGTTCAACTAGCCATCACAGCTCTCCGATTTAAATCCAATCGGAAAATCGGTTGTAGAAGCTGAAGGTGGATGTAGCACACAAATCAGGGAATGTTATAGGAATGGAGGCCTTTGTCCACGAGGAATAACTAGGATTCCCAAGGAATGCTGGCTGGAGCTGGTGTTTAGATATGCATTGTGTTTGTTACAAGCACTGGAGACGGTCTTCATTAGGGGGCAGTTTCACTCTCCTCCAATCAGAGGGGCGTTTTTACGTTGCGTTATTAAACTCATCTTGTTTCATCTGGTTATTGCAGCAAACCTGATCTAACATGCAGTGATAGTTGTATACTTTTGGTTCAAATTCCACATCAAGATGACATTTCAGAATCAGAATCAGAAGTAGTTTATTGACATTTGATTGAATGCTTACTTACTTCAAACATTGTAGACTTTGCATTGCGTAATTCCAAAGGTAAACACTGCCTGAACAAGAATAAAGGTCAGATTTATTGATTTATTGATTTTCCTGTTTCTGCATAACGCTTCTAAATTTGAGGAGAAACACACCGACATAGGAAATAGGCTACAACCTACCTTTTTACGTCCTTTAAAAAAGAAAATGCCCCGATAATATTGATAGAACGACTGCAACTGACTGGAGGGACTAACGTAGGGACTTCCTGGTCCACAAATCGATCACACCCTCAACAGGAGCGCGAGACCTCGGAGAGTGACGTCGTTTGCCAGAGAAATTCCTGATTGGCTGAGCGTTGTGCCACGCCCTATTCCGCGTAGCTTATATAAGAGAGAAAACGCCTGCTGTGTTTTGTGTGTTTTTTGGTGCCTCGTCGCTGAAACAATATGCGGAGGATTGTGCTCCCTGTCTTTGTGGCGCTTCTCGCCGTCGGGTTCGGGTCCGGGTTTGGGTCTGTGATGCCCGGAGGTCCCATGGACATTCCCCTTAATGACACGAAGGCATTGGAGGCCCTGGATTACGCAGTTGGCAAGCACAACGACAAACACCGCGACACGAGCGGACGCGAAGTCGAGGAGGCGGTGAGATTTCAGAAGCAGGTCAGTGACGTTGATCAGAATCCGAATCAGAAGGTGTTTATTGCCAGTGAGGGTTCACAGACTAGGAATGTTTCTCCGTGAAGTCGTGCTAAATGTAACATTAATGACTAAGAAACAAAAAACATACAAGTACAGACGCATCACAAAACAGCAGGAGTGGATACACAGATGTGTACTAGCAGCAGTAAAACTGCTTCCCCTTTAAGCGTTCAGTCGATTTACACGGCTCTATTTTCACAGGGTTTACAAGGAAAATATAAATAATCTTGAACAAAAACCAGGTCATCATAACTCTTTCAACAAATCTAAATTCTGTTTTGTTTGTTTTCGTGATAAATGCAGTTTTGAGCAGGATGTTCTGTGATCCATAATTCCACGACCTTCCGTCTTCTCCCCACAGATTGTAAGTGGCACCAAGTACATCTTGACGGTGCGCATGAGGAAGACCGGCTGCCAGGATGGAGGTGCAGATGAACCAAGTCAAACTTGTGTTGTCCAACAAAACCAGGTATGTAAAAAAATATATATATATATTTTAGTCCTATGATTTATTGATCGTCCCTTCAGGGAGGAAGTTATCTAATCCTGAATTGTTCATGATCATTGATTTACTGTTGTGTGCTGCTGAAATCATGAAACAAAGGAAGGATTACTATACAATGTGTTTTCTCAACCTTGTGTTCCCCAGGTTTACGAGTGTACATTTTCAGTGGTGGTGGCCCCGTGGAAGGATCTGTCCATCTCACATAGCGAGGAATGCAACGGGGAAAATGTTTAATTGTTTGCACAATTATCTTGCATAATCTTTGTAGAAATGAAACACAAAAGGCATCAGTATTACCGTAGTCGGCCTATGCAACTCAAGTATATGCTTAACTGAGTAAGCTTCGCTATGTTGAGGTGTTCTAAGAGCAACTTTGTGATGCTCATTCAGTCAAACAAATGGAAAATACTTTTGTGCTGATCTGTTCATCTAAATAAAAACCACAACAGTATTTTAAAATGAAATTTGAATTGAAGTTGTTCATGACCTTAATTGAATGTGCCGATGTAGCCAAGTACAATCTAAGCTTTTGCTGATCATGCTTCAGTTTCTTTTGGGGGGGGGCATTCCTACCCGTCATCTGACTTGGACCATTAAGGATATGAATCCTGTGACAGGGAGAAATACATTTTTACAGATAATTAAAGTAACCCAGATTAATTAAAAAAGGAAACCAATTAAGAACTTTGTTTTTGTGACATACAGGCATTGTGACCCGTTTTTATAACTGATGTGGCTCAAATGACAAAAGAACCTTGGCGTCTGAAATTATTATGCAGCTCCTCCTCGTCTGCACTCCTCACAGAACTCCGTCTGTAAGCGTTTATGATGAGGAAGGTGTTTTAATTATAGCTCCAAATTATTCAATGGAATTTTATCTTTGTTGGTCTTCCTTTGAAAAAAATACATGTCTTTTCCCATTTACTTACTATTTCAGCCATTGTGCAGGCAAGAGCGTTATCGTTGAACCTTTCTAGGGGGCGATGTGGAGCATTATATTTAACACCAACATCTTGCACTCGGGTGGCTTGGTGGCGCAGTGGTAAGCACTGTTGCCTTACAGCAAGATGGTCGCAGGTTTGTCTCCGGCTTGTGGCCATTCTGTGAGGAGTTTGCATGTTCTCCCCGTGTCTGCGTGGGTTCTCTCCGGGTTCTCCGGCTTCCTCCCACCTCCAAAGACATGAGGTCTAGGCTGATTGGTGACACTAAGTTGCCCGTAGGTGTGAGTGTGTGTGTGGCTGGTTGTCTGTCTCTGTGTTGCCCTGCGATGAACTGGCGGCTTGTCCAGGGTGTCCCCTGCCTCTCGCCCATTGACTGCTGGGATTGGCTCCAGCTTGGCCCGCGACCCGATAGCGGAATAAGCGGTTAGAAAATGAAATGAAATGAAATGAAATCTTGCACTCGACTCCAGAGCAGGGGTGGGCAAACTTTTTGACTCGCGGGCCACAATGGGTTCTAAAATTTGGCAGAAGGGCCGGGCCAGAAACAGATGTATGGAGTGTTTGAGTGAACTAATATAAATGATGTGTAAAAGACATTACATGAAAGGATTTGGCCTTTTACAGGTAGCATTACAGGGAAAAGTTCAAATGAATGAGGTTTAATTATAATACAATTTAATTTAATGATATAATTTGGACAAGTTCAGCGGACCGGATTAAATAGCCCAAAGGGCCGTATATGGCCCCCGGGCCTTAGTTTGCCCATGCCTGCTCTAGAGTGATGATTACATTTTTCTGTGCTGGTGTTTGATGAAAATGCATAACATTAAAGCTTTTCTGGGACAAATTGGGGTACATCTGTGCATCTCCAGCCACTTTTTTGCCTTTTGGGTCTCGGGTCTGCTGGAGCATGTCTCAGCCGCCTCCGGAGGAGAAGCGGGATACACCCTGGATGAGACGCCAGCTTATTGCGGGGGCCACATAAAAAACAAACAACATGCACATCTACAGACAATTTGGTGTGACCAATTCACTTACACTGTATATTTTTAGAGGTGGGAGGATTCCGAGGAAAAGACACAGGGAGAACATACAAACTGCACAGAAAGGAATCGAACCTGCTGTGAGACACCAGTGCTACTCACAGCACCACCGTGCTATCCTGAATTAAGGTCAATAGGGTAATAGGCTAGTGACAGTGCATCAAAGCTGGAAATATTACATCTCCACTTGCCACAAGGTGGCACTACGACTTACAGAATTTATCGTTTCTTGCTTGATACTTCATTTGGGACACCTATTCTGCTCATTAATTCAAAATTCTAATTCGCCATTCAAATGGCAGCAATTTGGCCAATTTTTATTTTTATTTATTTTTTATTTTCAAAAAAAGAAGAATCAGCTGGACTTGTTCAAGTTTGGTTGAAGATGTTTCACCTCTCATCCAAGAGCCTTCTTCAGTTCTAAACTAGAAAACGACAATCAGAGATTGCAGACCCTCGCCTCCAATAGACTATTGGATCTTGTGAGACAGTAAACAGGGCTTCCGGATCAGAGGGGCCAAACCTGCTCTAGCTTGCTGCTCCGGAACGTGCTACAAGACTCCTTCTGGACTCTTTTCCCCATCATGCCATTCGTGTCCCTCCCTCTTAAAGTGGCAGTTTACAGCACAGGCACAATTCCAGATGTAAAAATAATTTTAGAATCTGAATCCATATCCGGATCAACGCCATTCTCGGGGAGGACCGAGCCACGGACAGAACCTTGCTTGTGTAAAATTTTCAAGTTGATTGGGTTACTAGTTTTTGACTTATGCGCTCGGACAGACAGACAGACAGACAAACAAACAAACGCACCCAATTGCAATACCCTCGCCTCCTCTTCGGCGAGGGTAATAACCGGTAGAGAGTCCAGATACTTACACTCCTGTTGGAGCAGAAAACTCCACCATCCTAGGCTTCCTAGCCCTTCTTGTTGGCAACACTCAATGCCATTTAAAAAAAACTCTGAAGATTTCTTCTTGAGTCCCACCGCCCACTGCGGCACAAGTTAGGGGTCATTAGAACCCTGAACCGCCAGGCCCAAAACATCCCCACCAGAACAGAAAGAAAGGACAAAGAGCAGAAACTCATCCGGAACGCTCTAAAGACATGTGGCTATCCCAACTGGGCATTTGTCAAGAAAGACAAACATGTAAACAAAAACAACCAGGAACAGGAGCGGGAAGACAAACGGAAACCCGTTGTCATTCCCTACATCGCTGCTGTTTCTGACAATGCAGCATTGAGCTCTGTCCCCAAAAGTTCACAGCCCCCAGCCACACCTGGATGGATCTCAACAAAACAGATCACCTGAGCTGGGGGCAATTTGATTGACTCCTGATGAGTCTTATTGTCCAGGTGGTCTTATTGTCAGTCCTTCGTATCTGGACTCTCTGCCAGTTATCTAGAACTCAAGGCTCGAGGCTATTGGATGAGAGGAGAAACACTTTTAACCAAACTGAAATATTCATTCATTGTCCAACCGTTTTGTCCATTATCGGGTCACGGGCCAAGCTGGAGTCTATCTCAGGAGTCAATGGGCGAGAGGCGGGGTACACCCTGGACAAGCTGCCAATTCATCGCAGGGCAACACATAGTCAGCCACACACACACACCTCCGGGCAATTTAGCATCACCAATTCGCCTAAGATGCATGATTTTGGTGGTGGGAGGAAGCTGGAGAATCCAGAGAGAACCCACGCAGACACGGGGAGAACATGCAAACTCCTCACAGAAAGACCACAAGTCAGATTCAAACCCGCGACCTCCTTGCTGTGAGGCAACAGCGCTCACCACCGCGCCACCGGGCCGCCCCAAACAGTGATTGTTTGATTTTGCTCTTCGTGATCTACCTCGATCTGGATGAATGCGAGGCCTACACAAACCTACACAAACATATTTGTCTAACCAGGTCAAACCCATTGAGGACAAAGATCTCTTTTACAAGGGAGACCTGGAAAAGAAGGCAGCAGCAAACAGTATATAAAATTTGCAACATTAAAACTTCCTCTTATAAAATGCGTGCACACAGATCCATGGTGCACACTATCAAGCGTATGGAGACAGCGGGCAAAAGCATTCATATACATAGTCAATAACAGCTAAAGAGGTTGCTTCCAGCAATTTATGCTTCACACGGAAAGAAATGCAAGACTTGTTCCTCTTGTTCCTGCCTGCTTTTTTGCTACTGAGATAATTTGCAAGCCATCCAACTGCTTCCTGAGAAAAACCAATAGCTCAAGGAGTTGAGTGACATAATCAACACTGTAACATGTCTTTGAAACTCCAGAGGCAGCAGACAGGTACCGACAGACCAAGCGGAGTGCAGCTATTGCGGTTGCTGAGGCAGCAGAGCAGCAGGTTGGTAACAACATGTAATGTTTAACAGGCTCATCAGTTTACTGATATCCCACTAACTTTTTGTTCTTTTGACAAACTTGTTTTTTCTTCAAGCAGCAGAGTTTAATTAGTGAGATAATCTGTCTGTTAAAGTAAGACAGATCAAAAAGATTCTGGGTGGATCTAGATGAAATATTCAGGAAATGTTGGGGATGTGACCAGTGTTGGGTTTCTCCTTTCTTTTATTATATCTCGTGTTGGAGGTGTTTATAATGAGTCAGGATTATAAAACGAATGAAGTTTACTGAAAGGTTTTCAGTAATTACAAAGCTGGTGAGGAAATGCAGCGCTGGACTTTCCCACAGACGCTGAAGCGGGACTCTGTGGAAGTGTGCCGAATGATGTGTGGCAGTGATCTTTATAGTGGGCGTGAAAACACCCAGGGGGGGTTTACACCCTCCTCCTGGGATGGGCCGTTAGGGCCCTCCCACCATCAGTTACAATGTGTGATGCTCAGGGTTGGGCAAGTTACTCAAGATCAGTAATATATTACTTATTACTAGTTACTTGCTGAAAGAAGTAATTACATTACTTTACTTATTACTCCCTGCCAAAAGTAACTAGTTACTTGTTACTTTAAGTTACTTTTTTCTTCTCGCCCTCAATAATTGCATCCTTTCTCCCCCAAAGTCTCACTTTGTGTGTTCAACATTACCGGATGCTTCTTCTCCTCTTTTCTACAGCCGACATTGTAACTTCTCATTGTTAATTTAACTCCAAACAGGTT
The DNA here is from genome assembly GCF_040956055.1 of Brachionichthys hirsutus. Lineage (NCBI taxonomy): Eukaryota > Metazoa > Chordata > Actinopteri > Lophiiformes > Brachionichthyidae > Brachionichthys > Brachionichthys hirsutus. The sequence goes on from NC_090903.1 coordinate 5,863,604, forward strand.
CCTGCACACACGATGAGACCTGAACACACGACATGATGAGTCCGTCTGAGTCAATCTCGACCCTCATTTGAATGAAATGAACATGAAGACTTTTACTTTGTAGGAATTCATAAATTCACTCAAAACCACATTGGACTCAAACTGATAACGAAACACACTTTTTGAACAACTTCAGTTGTTTATTAAAGCAGACAACAAGCTCAACGTGCTGTTGGGCCATGAGGCCAATGTGTGCTGGTGCATTTCAATACAATCAATATGCACATTAATGTAATAAGAATAACAAGAAAAGCATTTTTTTAACTGTCAGAAGTTGTGCAGAAGGTGCATCGGAACATTCTGAATGTTGCCAATAATACAAACAATTACTGCAATTTAAATACATCTCCAATATTCATGTAAATATTAATCGTCATTTTGTATTCTAAAATTGAATATGAAATGAAATGAATGTAAATGTATAATTGAATATGAAATGTCACTGGAAATGTTTCCGACTTACTGATACGGTCCAAGCTCTGACACTGGGAATATAGGGAACGGACGGCCCATATCACAGTGTCTGAAACCCCATACTCCCGGAGAACCCCCCAGAGGACTCCCCGAGGGACACGGTCGAATGCCTTCTCCAAGTCCACAAAACACACGTGGATTGGTTGGGCGAAATCCCATGCATCCTCAAGGACCCTGCCGAGGGTGTAGAGCTGGCCCACAGTTCCACGGCCAGGACGAAATCCACATTGCACCTCCAGAATCCCAGGTTCGACTGTCCGGCGCACCCTCCTCTACAGTACCTCCGAATAGACCTTACTGGGGAGGCTGAGGAGTGTGATCCCTCTATAGTTGGAGCACACCCTCCGGTCCCCCTTCTTATAAAGAGGGACCCCCACCCCGGTCTGCCAATCCAAAGGAACTTCCCCCGATTTCCATGGAATGTTGCAGAGTCAAATCAATCACGATAGCCCTACAACATCCAGAGCCTTAAGGAACTCTGGGTGGATTTCACCCACCCCTGTGGCCTTGCCACCGAGGAGCTTTTTGACTACCTCAGCAACCTCGGCCCCAGAGATGGAGGAGCTCACCCACGAGTCCCCAGGCCCTGCTTCCTCATCAGAAGGCATGTTGGTGGGATTGTGGAGGTCTTCGAAATAGTTCCTCCACCGATCTACGTCTCGAGTCGAGGTCAGCAGCACACCGTCCCCACCATATTCAGTGTTGACCGTGCACTGCTTCCCCCTCCTGAGATGCCGGATGATGGTCGAGAACCTCTTTGAAGCCGTCCGGAAGTCATTTTCCATGGCCTCACCAAACTCCTCCCATCCCCTGGTTTTCGCCTCAGCAACCGCGGTAGCTGCGCTCCGCTTGATCTGTCGGTACCTGTCTGCTGCCTCCGGAGTCCCACAGGCCAAAAAGGCCTGATATGACTCCTTCTTCATCTTGACAGCATCCCTCACCACCGGTGTCCACCAAGAGGTTCGGGTATTGCCGCCACGACAGGCACCGACCACCTTACAGCCACAGCACCGATTGGCCGCTTCGACAATGGAGTCACGAAACATGGCCCACTCGGACTCAGTGTCCCCTGCCTCCCCCGGTACATGTTCGAAGCTCTCCCGGAGGTGGGAGTTAAAACTCCTTCTGACCGGAGAGTCTGCCAGACATTCCCAACAGACCCTAACAATGCGTTTGGGCCTACCAGGTCTGTCCGGCATCTTCCCCCACAATCGGAGTTGACTCACCACCAGGTGGTGATTGGTTGACAGCTCCGCCCCTCTCTTCGCCCGAGTGTCCAAGACATGCGGCCGCAAGTCCGGTGATACGATGATAAAATCGATCATCGAACTGCGTCCTAGGGTGTCTTGGTGCTAAGTGCACATAAGGACACCCTTATGCTTGAACATGGTGTTCGTTATGCCATATATTTAAAAGCATGAATTGAAAGTCAAGTTCCACTGGGTGAGGCACTTATTACACTCTTCACTGATGACTTTGCTATAACTCCTTTCATATCACCAGAATTACCATGGAATTGACCGGGGAGCAGCTGAAAGAGGCAGAGATCGTGCTGAAAAGAGATTTACCTCAGTCACTAATGGTGTGTCCAGCCGGATCCACTCTGACAAGCTACAGCTTCACTTTTAATGCAGTCTGTAGACTATCTCAACACGCTTACCAGTGTTTAACATACAAGCACATTTAAATATATCCACTGCCTTAATTACTTACCTACTTATAATGTTGCTGTTTTATTTTCAAGCTTTACGGTTGTTTGGTCCAAATAAACAAGACACATCTCAGCCAGCGAAGTCCTGTGACGGTTTTAGTGGACAAATGGCCAGAGTTCAGTTTCATTATGTGTGTTCCACAAGTGAACCAGGTGAAGACTCCTCTCTGTTTTAAATCGCTCTCCCTATCCATCCATCATCTGTCTGTCGGTCAGTCACCTCCTATCTGCTGCATCTATATATTTCTTACAGGGTTCCATCAAACAAGCTTATGCTTTTGCAAAGGATTTAGTTGTCCTCGAGGAAACCATCAGAAAGCAGTCGTTTGTTCATCTGAGCAGTGACCTCATCATTGGTAATAACAAAATAATATTCTATAACAGTTGTTTGTCTTATAATGTACCGATGGAACACTTCAGTGTCCTGTTATTTAAAGCCATCTTCTGAAAATTCAACTGTTTTCTATCAATCACTCACGAGACCAACTTTTTTTCTGCTTAAATACGTCATTTTGTTGGACTTTTATCAGCTTTAATTTTGTTCAAATGACTCTGTTCTCTAAAGATACAATACAAATACCTTTTATTACATACAAAAATAAAAACACATTACATCATGACTTCTGTTCAAGGAACCAGTCTTCACCACAGTGATATATTCAGGACAGTGGGGTTAGAAAGAAATCTGAGCAGTCACCGTAGGTCACTGTGTCGCATGATGATACTGGAGGATGTATCTCACCTTCCCTCTATTGACAGGTAGAGCTTTTCTATGCAATTATATTTTCAGTTTTGCTGTGTTTCAGAATCCTGATTCATTTCTGTTTCTCCACAGCTCTGGGATCTCACTAAGCTCTCTGGATGAGTCGCATGCTGCCTTGGTGAATCAGAAGTGGAAGTTCTCAGAGAATAATAAATTTGTTGAGGGAATCAGGAAGATGCTTACTAGATTTCCATCCTTATGCGTATTAGATGCAGAAGGAAAGCCCGTCTCCTGGATTCTTGTCTACATGACATGTGCCATTGGAATGCTGTACACTGTTCCAGAGCACAGAGGGAAAGGCTACGCCAAAGCCCTGATTACTGCCACTGCAAAATGGCTCCACACTGAGGGCTACCCAGTGTACTGCTTCATAGAGGAGGAGAACGAGATTTCGTACAAGCTCTTTAAAGACATGGGCTTTGTTAAAGATCCTGCATTTAGGGGAGCGTGGCTCAGATTCAGTGATGCTTAAACACTTCAATAAATTCAATCTGTGTTATATATTCTACTGAACTGAAGCGGTCAGGAAGATGAATGACATGAAAGGATTGAATAAAACCTGAAAATGCTTCTCACAAATAAAATCTTTGTTGTAATTTCAAGCATGCTTCTTCACATTTCACCTCTCTGGATAAGCACCGGATTTCCGACTGAATGCATTTAAGTTGAATCCCCAGCATGTCTCCCCATAGATAAATGCAATCTAGCCATACTACCTTTACATACTTTCTACAAATCTTTTTTCATTGTTTCCATGAAAAAACTTCTTCCAGTCAATAACAGTGTTGTTGACAGTGAGGGTTGGTAACAACATGAAGCGTTGGACAGGGTCATCAGTTTACTGGATATTCCACTTTTTTGTTCTTTTGACAAACTTGTTTTTTCTTCAAGCAGTAGGGTTTAATTAGTTACATAATTATTTATTTAAATCCCGGGTCTGTCTGTTATAGCAACACAGATCAAAAAGGTTCTGGGTGGATTGAGGTGAAATATTCAGGAAATGTTGGGAATGTTACCATAAACAGATTAAATGTTGGTGACGATGCAGAAGAGATCCTGCATTCTGTATCACTTTGAAATATTTGTTAACATTGCAGTCAATGGCGCTTCAACAACTAATTGAAGGTTGGTAACAACATGAAAAGTTTGATAGGATAGTTGAATTAGTGATATTATATTTCTCACTGTTAGATTTGCTTCTATTTTCTTCTCTGAAGATGTGAATGTGTTGTGTAATGTTGAAGGGTGAGATCTGTACTGTGAGTTATATAAATAAAGTAAAAAAAAAGAAAGAATCATTTAAATGCCACAGCCTACCCGAGTATTGTCACTCGCCATGTTTGTCTCCTTATGACCATAATGTACCATCTTGTGGTCCGTACAATGCCACTTCTAATAGCACGCCAGGTCACACAGGTTGAAACACGTCAAACTGGAATTGGAATCTTGAACATGACAGTGTTTACTGTCCTCAAATGTAACAAGATCTCATTCCAATACAGGGCATTTGGGGTGTGTTGGAACAGAAGATTTGCAACCAGCAAAACTGAGCACTATATCACACACTGATGGCTGGATCAAAGACAGCAAAAGGACAGAGCTATGCCAAAACCATGGAATTCTGAGTTCAAAGTTAACATGAACATGATCTCATTATTTGTGCCTTGTCTTTAAATGCCAACTTAAATGCAGTAATAATTTAATGAGTGTTCATTTTGTGGTGCTATACCATTTTCCCACCGGGAGGTGGTAACAGACCTCTCAGGTGTGAGGGTAGAAGTGTGTCATTGGTCAAGCCGTCTGCTGCACGAAGCACTTCTGCGTTCCACTCTACAACTATTTGAAGGTTGGTAACAACATGAAACGTTTAACAGGTTCATCAGTTTACTGATATCCCACTAAGTTTTGTTCTTTTGACAAACTTGTTTTTTCTTCAAGCAGCAGAGTTTAATTACCGGTTGTTACATAATTATTTACTTAATCGCAGGCGTCTGTCTGTTATAGCAAGATAGATCAAAAAGGTTCTGGACGGATCTCTGTGAAATTTTCTGGAAATACTGGGAATGTTACCAGGAACAGATTAAATGTTGGTGACGATGTAGAAGAGATCCTGCATTCTTCCTCAATGTCTCGGTTGATTATTGACCGATGTGAATGTGTTGTGTAACGTCGAAGGGTGAGATCTGTACTGTGCAGATCTCACCCTTAACAGGCAATAAAAAGGAAGCCAAATATTTAAAAGCATGAATTGAAAGTCAAGTTCCACTGGGTGAGGCACTTATTACACTCTTCACTGATGACTTTGCTATAACTTCTTTCATATCACCAGAATTACCATGGAATTGACCGGGGAGCAGCTGAAAGAGGCAGAGATCGTGCTGAAAAGAGATTTACCTCAGTCACTAATGGTGTGTCCAGCCGGATCCACTCTGACAAGCTACAGCTTCACTTTTAATGCAGTCTGTAGACTATCTCAACACACTTACCAGTGTTTAACATACAAGCACATTTAAATATATCCACTGCCTTAATTGCTTACCTACTTATAATGTTGCTGTTTTATTTTCAAGCTTTATGGTTATTTGGTCCAAATAAACAAGACACATCTCAGCCAGCGAAGTCCTGTGACGGTTTTAGTGGACAAATGGCCAGAGTTCAGTTTCATCATGTGTGTTCCACAAGTGAACCAGGTGACGACTCCTCTCTGTTTTAAATCGCTCTCCCTATCCATCCATCATCTGTCTGTCGGTCAGTCACCTCCTATCTGCTGCATCTATATATTTCTTACAGGGTTCCATCAAACAAGCTTGTGCTTTTGCAAAGGATGCAGTTGTCCTCGAGGAAACCATCAGAAAGCAGTCGTTTGTTCATCTGAGCAGTGACCTTGTCATTGGTAATAACAAAATAATATTCTATAACAGTTGTTTGTCTTATAATGTACCGATGGAACACTTCAGTGTCCTGTTATTTAAAGCCATCTTCTGAAAATGCAACTGTTTTCTATCAATCACACACGAGACCAACTTTTTTTCTGCTTAAAGACGTCATTTTGTTGGACTTTTATCAGCTTTAATTTTGTTCAAATGACTCTCTGTTCTCTAAACATACAATACAAATAACTTTTATTATGTACAAAAATAAAAACACATTACATCATGACTTCTGTTCAAGGAACCAGTCTTCACCACAGTGATATATTCAGGACAGTGGGGTTAGAAAGAAATCTGAGTATCATTAGTCACCAAAACGCACTGTGTCGCATGATGATACTGGAGGATGTATCTCACCTTCCCTCTATTGACAGGTAGAGCTTTTCTATGCAATTATATTTTCAGCTTTGCTGTGTTTCAGAATCTTGATTCATTTCTGTTTCTCCACAGCTCTGGGATCTCACTAAGCTCTCTGGATGAGTCGCATGCTGCCTTGGTGAATCAGAAGTGGAAGTTCTCAGAGAACAATAAATCTGTTGAGACAATCAGGAAGATGCTTACTAGATTTCCATCCTTATGCGTATTAGATGCAGAAGGAAAGCCCGTCTCCTGGATTCTTGTCTACATGACATGTGCCATTGGAATGCTGTACACTGTTGCAGAGCACAGAGGGAAAGGCTATGCCAAAGCCCTGATTACTGCCACTGCAAAATGGCTCCACACTGAGGGCTACCCAGTGTACTGCTTGATAGAGGAGGAGAACGAGATTTCGTACAAGCTCTTTAAAGACATGGGCTTTGTTGAAACTCCTGCATTCAGGGTAGCGAGGCTCAGATTCAGTGATGCTTAAACCCTTCAGTAAATTTAATCTGTGTTATATATTCTACTGAACTGTTAAATCCCATTAATGAACATGTACTAATCAGTGTGTTTATTAAATTACAGAAAGGGATTGAATAAAGCGTGGGTTCTCTCCGGGTTCCTCCACCCCCAAAATCAAAAACAGGCAAATTATGTGAATTGGTGATGCTAAATTGTCCGTGTGTGAGAACGATTGTCTGTCTTAGTGTGGCCCTGCGATGAACTGGCGGCCTGTCCAGTGTGTACCCCCCACGCCCGTTGACTGCTGAGAGCGGCTCATCTCTAATGGACAAAACGGTCTGGAAGATGAATGACATGAAACACATGATTGAATAAAACCTGAAAATGCTTCTCACAAATAGAATCTTTGTTGTAATTTCATGGACGCGTCTTCACATTTTACCTCTCTGGAAAAGCACCGGACTTCCGACTGAATGGATTTAAGTTGAATCCCCAGCATGTCTCTCCATAGATAAATGCATTCCATCCATACTACCTTTACATACTTTCTACAAATCATTTTTCATTGTTTCCATGAAAAAACTTCTTCCAGTCAATAACAGTGTTGTTGACAATGAGGGAGGTGCACTGAGCGGCGATCAAGCTCCTAAACAACAATACGCGTTTAAAAGAGACCATTCTGTAGACCTTAATGCTGCAAACTTTGTCAACTATTTTTACTTTTTTTTCCCCTATTGAGTTTACTGTCCTCAAATGTAACAAGATCTCATTCCAATACAGGGCATTTGGGATGTGTTGGAACAGAAGATTTGCAACCAACAAAACTGAGCACTATATCACACACTGATGGCTGGATCAAAGACAGCAAAAGGACAGAGCTATGCCAAAACCATGGAATTCTGAGTTCAAAGTTAACATGAACATGATCTCATTATTTGTGCCTTGTCTTTAAATGCCAACTTGTATGCAGTAATAATTTAATGAGTGTTCATTTTGTGGTGCTATACCCTTTTCCCACCGGGAGGTGGTAACAGACCTCTCAGGTGTGAGGGTAGAAGTGTGTCATTGGTCAAGCCGTCTGCCGCACAAAGCACTTCTGCATTCCACTCTACAACTATTTGAAGGTTGGTAACAACATGAAACGTTTATCAGTTTACTGATATCCCACTAAGTTTTGTTCTTTTGACAAACTTGTTTTTTCTTCAAGCAGCAGAGTTTAATTACCGGTTGTTACATAATTATTTACTTAATCGCAGGCGTCTGTCTGTTATAGCAAGATAGATCAAAAAGGTTCTGGACGGATCTCTGTGAAAGTTTCTGGAAATGCTGGGAATGTTACCAGGAACAGATTAAATGTTGGTGACGATGTAGAAGAGATCCTGCATTCTTCCTCAATATCTCGGTTGATTATTGACCGATGTGAATGTGTTGTGTAACGTCGAAGGGTGAGATCTGTCCTGTGCAGATCTCACCCTTAACAGGCAATAAAAAGGAAGCCAAATATTTAAAAGCATGAATTGAAAGTCAAGTTCCACTGGGTGAGGCACTTATTACACTCTTCACTGATGACTTTGCTATAACTCCTTTCATATCACCAGAATTACCATGGAATTGACCGGGGAGCAGCTGAAAGAGGCAGAGATCGTGCTGAAAAGAGATTTACCTCAGTCACTAATGGTGTGTCCAGCCGGATCCACTCTGACAAGCTACAGCTTCACTTTTAATGCAGTCTGTAGACTATCTCAACACGCTTACCAGTGTTTAACATACAAGCACATTTAAATATATCCACTGCCTTAATTGCTTACCTACTTATAATGTTGCTGTTTTATTTTCAAGCTTTACGGTTATTTGGTCCAAATAAACAAGACACATCTCAGCCAGCGAAGTCCTGTGACGGTTTTAGTGGACAAATGGCCAGAGTTCAGTTTCATTATGTGTGTTCCACAAGTGAACCAGGTGAAGACTCCTCTCTGTTTTAAATCGCTCTCCCTATCCATCCATCATCTGTCTGTCGGTCAGTCACCTCCTATCTGCTGCATCTATATATTTCTTACAGGGTTCCATCAAACAAGCTTGTGCTTTTGCAAAGGATGCAGTTGTCCTCGAGGAAACCATCAGAAAGCAGTCGTTTGTTCATCTGAGCAGTGACCTTGTCATTGGTAATAACAAAATAATATTCTATAACAGTTGTTTGTCTTATAATGTACCGATGGAACACTTCAGTGTCCTGTTATTTAAAGCCATCTTCTGAAAATGCAACTGTTTTCTATCAATCACACACGAGACCAACTTTTTTTCTGCTTAAAGACGTCATTTTGTTGGACTTTTATCAGCTTTAATTTTGTTCAAATGACTCTGTTCTCTAAAGATACAATACAAATACCTTTTATTACGTACAAAAATAAAAACACATTACATCATGACTTCTGTTCGAGGAACCAGTCTTCACCACAGTGATATATTCAGGACAGTGGGGTTAGAAAGAAATCTGAGCATTCACCGTAGGTCACTGTGTCGCATGATGATACTGGAGGATGTATCTCACCTTCCCTCTATTGACAGGTAGAGCTTTTCTATGCAATTATATTTTCAGTTTTGCTGTGTTTCAGAATCCTGATTCATTTCTGTTTCTCCACAGCTCTGGGATCTCACTAAGCTCTCTGGATGAGTCGCATGCTGCCTTGGTGAATCAGAAGTGGAAGTTCTCAGAGAACAATAAATCTGTTGAGACAATCAGGAAGATGCTTACTAGATTTCCATCCTTATGCGTATTAGATGCAGAAGGAAGGCCCGTCTCCTGGATTCTTGTCTACATGACATGTGCCATTGGAATGCTGTACACTGTTGCAGAGCACAGAGGGAAAGGCTACGCCAAAGCCCTGATTACTGCCACTGCAAAATGGCTCCACACTGAGGGCTACCCAGTGTACTGCTTCATAGAGGAGGAGAACGAGATTTCGTACAAGCTCTTTAAAGACATGGGCTTTGTTGAAGATCCTGCATTTAGGGGAGCGTGGCTCAGATTCAGTGATGCTTAAACACTTCAGTAAATTCAATCTGTGTTATATATTCTACTGAACTGAAGTGGTCAGGAAGATGAATGACATGAAAGGATTGAATAAAACCTGAAAATGCTTCTCACAAATAGAATCTTTGTTGTAATTTCAAGCATGCTTCTTCACATTTCACCTCTCTGGATAAGCACCGGGTTTCCGACTGAATGCATTTAAGTTGAATCCTCAGCATGTCTCCCCATAGATAAATGCAATCTAGCCATACTACCTTTACATACTTTCTACAAATCGTGTTTCATTGTTTCCATGAAAAAACTTCTTCCAGTCAATAACAGTGTTGTTGACAGTGAGGGTTGGTAACAACATGAAGCGTTGGACAGGGTCATCAGTTTACTGGATATTCCACTTTTTTGTTCTTTTGACAAACTTGTTTTTTCTTCAAGCAGCAGTGTTTAATTAGTTAGATATTTATTTATTTAATTCCCGGGTCTGTCTGTGCGAGCAACACAGATCAAAAAGGTTCTGGGTGGATTGAGGTGAAATAATAGAAGTGTGTCATTGGTCGAGCCGTCTGCCGCACGAAGCACTTCTGCGTTCCACTCTACAACTATTTGAAGGTTGGTAACAACATGAAATGTTTAACAGGGTCATCAGTTTACTGATATCCCACTAAGTTTTGTTCTTTTGACAAACTTTTTTCTTCAAGCAGCAGAGTTTAATTAGTGAGGTAATCTGTTTGTTAAAGCAAGACAGATCAAAAAGGTTCTGGGTGGATCGAGGTGAAATATTCAGGAAATGTTGGGAATGTTACCAGAAACAGATTAAATGTTGGTGACGATGCAGAAGAGATCCTGCATTCTGTATCACTTTGAAATATTTGTTAACATTGCAGTCAATGGCGCTTCAACAACTAATTGAAGGTTGGTAACAACATGAAAAGTTTGATAGGATAGTTGAATTAGTGATATTATATTTCTCACTGTTAGATTTGCTTCTATTTTCTTCTCTGAAGATGTGAATGTGTTGTGTAATGTTGAAGGGTGAGATCTGTACTGTGAGTTATATAAATAAAGTAAAAAAAAAGAAAGAATCATTTAAATGCCACAGCCTACCCGAGTATTGTCACTCGCCATGTTTGTCTCCTTATGACCATAATGTACCATCTTGTGGTCCGTACAATGCCACTTCTAATAGCACGCCAGGTCACACAGGTTGAAACACGTCAAACTGGAATTGGAATCTTGAACATGACAGTGTTTACTGTCCTCAAATGGAACAAGATCTCATTCCAATACAGGGCATTTGGGGTGTGTTGGAACAGAAGATTTGCAACCAACAAAACTGAGCACTATATCACACACTGATGGCTGGATCAAAGACAGCAAAAGGACAGAGCTATGCCAAAACCATGGAATTCTGAGTTCAAAGTTAACATGAACATGATCTCATTATTTGTGCCTTGTCTTTAAATGCCAACTTGTATGCAGTAATAATTTAATGCGTGTTCATTTTGTGGTGCTATACCATTTTCCCACCTGGAGGTGGTAACAGACCTCTCAGGTGTGAGGGTAGAAGTGTGTCATTGGTCAAGCCGTCTGCCGCACGAAGCACTTCTGCGTTCCACTCTACAACTATTTGAAGGTTGGTAACAACATGAAACGTTTAACAGGGTCATCAGTTTACTGATATCCCACTAAGTTTTGTTCTTTTGACAAACTTGTTTTTTCCTCAAGCAGCAGAGTTTAATTAGTGAGATAATCTGTCTGTTAAAGCAAGACAGATCAAAAAGGTTCTGGGCAGATCTAGATGAAATATTCAGGAAATGTTGGGGATGTTACCAGTGCTGGGTTTCTCCTTTCTTTTATTATATCTCGTGTTGGAGGTGTTTATAATGAGTCAGGATTATAAAACGAATGCAGTTTACTGAAAGGTTTTCAGTAATTGTTTGAATGAATGAATATATTTATTAGATAGAATGTTAGAGTACAAGTACAGTCACACAGTAGCATGTATTACAGTACAAATAAAGTCAAACATCCTGTCTAAGAGGAGCATTTCAAAAAAGCCCTTGCGGTCTTGTTTCCGTTGAAAGTCCTTCGTACATAAATCATCCACAATTAACAATACAAATTTAACAATACAAATAAAAATAAAACCAATATTCAATAACTCAATTGGTGCAACGTAACATGAGAAAAACAAAAAAGAAATGATTTTACACCGCCGATGCAAACTAACAATTAATCTAAAATAAATTACACCACTGATGCAAAATGACAATGGATGACAATAAATTACATAAATTACAATAAATTACTAAGGCAATTAATATGTGCAACGTAGGTGGACAAAAAAAGGGGGGGGGGGGGGTTGAGCCGGAGAGAGTCGTGATGACTATCTCCGTTTCTGTCCCCCTAAAAGGTGTATTTTTAGGGCCGTTTGACCCTAAGGCCAAAGAGGTGCATGTTTTGAGGGCGGGAGTCAATCCGTTCCACCCTTGGGTGGCCGTATTGTAAAAAGATGATTTACCCATGTTAGTCCTATAGGAGGGGGTAATCAGGTTGTTGTTTGAGCTCCCTCTAGTGTTGTGGCTGTGGGTGTCACTAAATCTGTGGAGGTGTTCCGTCAGGTATGCAGGGATTGAGGGGACTGAGGGCAGAGCTGCATTGACTATTTTAAATGCCAATCCCATTTTGAGTTGTTTAACCCTTTATTCTATCCTGAGCCATTTTCGGCTAGCAAAATGTCCAGGAAGAAGGTGGGTCATGGGCCCCAGATTGAGGAATAGCCAAATCAGTTTGTTTTGGGAGGTTTGGAGCCTGGTTTTCAGGGACATTTTGATGTTTGAATACCAGGAGGTGCTAGCATAGTCAAAGAGGGGCTGAACGAGGGCTCCGGCAAGCGTCCGGAGAGCACTTTTGTTGACAAAAGCAGACATTCTGCCCAAAAATCTTGTTCTTTAATTGACTTTTTTGATCACCTTAGTTGCCATACTATCGCCAGACAGGTATTTGTCAAGAACACAGCCCAAATAGGTAATCTCTTCTTTGCTGGAGATTACTGTATCATCGACTGTGACCTTGAAATCATTAACATTTATCTCACGTAGCAGTGACGTGCGGTGGTCAGTCAGTCAGATTTACAAATAAATGAACCTACAGCTTGTTCATCATTTGATTGGCAACATTTAACGTGTTTTGTTTAAAAATTCGTACCAGCATTTTTTTACATACTGTCACAAACCTGGCTCATCAGTTTATGACAAAAAGGGGAGACCCCACATAATCTGCGTATTTACAAAAGATTTAATGAAATTATATGACGTGAAATTATTCAACTCTGCGTATCAGTGTGCGTGCAGCGTTAAATGTGTGTGGGTGCGTGTGTTGATCAGTTAAAGTTTAACTGATGTTTATGTGAGGGTCATGTTGCTGCACTCGTTAATTTTCCTTATTACGCACACCTGTTTCTGCCTCTCGCTCCTGGACCTGCGGCGTGGGGATTGGCTGCGGTCAACCCGGGCGCACCTGAGGCAGATTGAGCCAAATCGCCACCAGCCCTCATAAGCCCTGCTCCGCCCGCTGCTCCCCGTCGGACTGTTCTTTGGTTCTCGCCTCTACGTGCAGCACGTCTTTCTGCCGCTCCCCGTCCCCGTCCCCGGGTCTCGCCTCGTCCTTGCCGACCGCGGCTGATCCGTGCGCCCGGGTCCTGCGTAGCGTTTTCTTTTTTTTGTGACTGGTTTTTATTAGAGCTGGCTTTTTGGTTTTTCTTTCTCGGCTGTGTTTTTTGTTATATAGATATTTTCATTGGGCTCCAGCCACCCCACGATCCTGTGTGCGGCTCCAGGATGTTGTGTTTCCTGATGGACATATCAGTAAAATATAAAGTCCACGATTGCGACATCTCCGTCCCCTGTTCCCTGGGGTCCCCTCGCACCCGTCCACAACAGTATAACTGTTAAACATATGTTCTGACTCTGAGATGTGTGTGTATGTGTCCAGCTGGGGCGTGCGCGCCGCGGTTCTGCTCGTGTTTGACGAGGCTTCTCTGTAAATTCTTCATGTCGCAATATCCCATCCGAGTCCAGACATTGTCAGAAGTTGAGAAAAGAAGGCAAGAAAAGCAGAAAAGACGGGTTCTTGCTTGACGTCCAGACATCCAGACAGCCAGCGCTTCCGTGTTTACAAGCCCGTCTCGAACGAGCGGATCAGCTGATGAGTGCGCTGAATCACTTACGGGTCTCATATGGGCTGCAGGCAGTATTACATGTGGCCTCATTCTGCAGTATTTTAATGCCGCTGAGCACAAGAACATGTGACGCACTAATTGTATTATTAAAAATGAAAAAATCATAAAATATATAATATAATATCACTGATGTTATATTATATGTTATATGATTTTTATATTATTTTTAATAATACAAATACATGATTTTTATATGATTTTATATGATGACAGGTGAGGCTGTGCCTCACCTGCCTCCACTGACTGCACGTCACTGTCACGTAGAGAGTGTTTAGACCCAAAAAGAATCGATTCGGTTTTACCAAGATGTAGTGACAGTTTGTTATCCGTAAGCCAAGTCCGGATTCTGGTGACCTCAGAGCTGAGAGCCTCCTCAACCTGCACTTTGTCCTCTCCCAAAATCAGGAGTGCTGAGTCATCAGCAAACAGGAACAATTTGCAGTTACAGGCAGCACTCATGTCGTTAATGTATAGGAGGAACAGTAACAGTCCAAGAATGCTGCCTTGAGGAACCCCACGGCTCACCGGGAGGGACGAGGACAAGGTTCCGTTTATGTCTACCATTTGTTCTCGTCCCTCTAGGTATGATTTCATCCAGTTTGTTGATGTGCTATCAAATCCAATCGCCCCTAGTTTATTCAATAAAATTGAATGGTTAACGGTGTCAATGGCCTTCTGGAGGTCCAGCATGACCATGCCGCAGTATTTGCCCGAGTCTACTTCACGCTTGATGTAGTCAGTCAGATATATGAGGCACGTGTCAGTGGAGTGGGATGTTCTGAAGCCCGATTGGAATTCAAAGAGCAGGTTAGGCTCGGCGATGTAGCGGTTGATTTGCTCCTGGATTAATCTCTCCATAACCTTTGAGATGGAACAAAGGACGGAAACAGGGCGGTAGTTGCCAGGTTCTAATTTGTTTCCTTTTTTATACAGAGGGATAACCCTCTGAATTCTGAATGTTGCCAATACTACCAATTAAAAAGCTGGTGAGGAAATACAGCGCTGGACTTTCCCACAGACGCTGAAGCGGGACTCTGTGGAAGAGTCCTGAATGATTTCCGGCAGTGATCTTTATAGTGGGCGTGAAAACACCCAGGGGGGGTTTACACCCTCCTCCTGGGATGGGCCGTTAGGGCCCTCCCACCATCAGTTACAATGTGTGATGCTCAGTGTTGGGCAAGTTACTCAAGATCAGTAATATATTACTTATTACTAGTTACTTGCTGGAAGAAGTAATTACATTACTTTACTTATTACTCCCTGCCAAAAGTAACTAGTTACTTGTTACTTTAAGTTACTTTTTTCTTCTCGCCCTCAATAATTGCATCCTTTCTCCCCCAAAGTCTCACTTTGTGTGTTCAACATTACCGGATGCTTCTTCTCCTCTTTTCTACAGCCGACATTGTAACTTCTCATTGTTAATTTAACTCCAAACAGGTTCCTGCACACATGATGAGACCTGAACACACAACATGATGAGTCCGTCTGAGTCAATCTCGACCCTCATTTGAATGAAATGAACATGAAGACTTTTACTTTGTAGGAATTCATAAATTCACTCAAAACCACATCTGGACTCAAACTGATAACGAAACACACTTTTTGAACAACTTCAGTTGTTTATTAAAGCCGACAACAAGCTCAACGTGCTGCTGGGCCATGAGGCCAATGTGTGCTGGTGCATTTCAATACAATCAATATGCACATTAGTGTAATAAGAAGAACAAGAAAAGCATTTATTTTAACTGTCAGAAGTTGTGCAGAAGGTGCATCGGAACATTCTGAATGTTGCCAATACTACAAACAATTACTGCAATTTAAATACATCTCCAATATTCATGTAAATATTAATCGTCATTTTGTATTCTAAAATTGAATATGAAATGAAATGAATGTGAATATAAAATTGAATGTGAAATGTCACTGGAAATGTTTCCGACTTACTGATACGGTCCAAGCTCTGACACCGGGAATATAGGGGACGGACGGCCCATATCACAGTGTCTGAAACCCCATACTCCCGGAGAACCCCCCAGAGGACTCCCCGAGGGACACGGTCGAATGCCTTCTCCAAGTCCACAAAACACACGTGGATTGGTTGGGCAAAATCCCATGCATCCTCAAGGACCCTGCCGAGGGTGTAGAGCTGGCCCACCGTTCCACGGCCAGGACGAAATCCACATTGCACCTCCAGAATCCCAGGTTCGACTATCCGGCGCACCCTCCTCTACAGTACCCCTGAATAGACCTTACTGGGGAGGCTGAGGTGTGTGATCCCTCTATAGTTGGAGCACACCCTCCGGTCCCCCTTCTTATAAAGAGGGACCCCCACCCCGGTCTGCCAATCCAAAGGCACTTCCCCCGATTTCCATGGAATGTTGCAGAGTCAAATCAATCACGACAGCCCTACAACATCCAGAGCCTTAAGGAACTCTGGGCGGATTTCACCCACCCCTGCGGCCTTGCCACCGAGGAGCTTTTTGACTACCTCAGCAACCTCGGCCCCAGAGATGGAGGAGCTCATCCACGAGTCCCCAGGCCCTGCTTCCTCATCAGAAGGCATGTTGGTGGGATTGTGGAGATCTTCGAAGTAGTTCCTCCACCGATCTACGTCTCGAGTCGAGGTCAGCAGCACACCGTCCCCACCATATCCAGTGTTGACCGTGCACTGCTTCCCCCTCCTGAGACGCCGGATGATGGTCGGGAACCTCTTTGAAGCCGTCCGGAAGTCATTTTCCATGGCCTCACCAAACTCCTCCCATCCCCTGGTTTTCGCCTCAGCAACCGCGGTAGCTGCGCTCCGCTTGATCTGTCGGTACCTGTCTGCTGCCTCCGGAGTCCCACAGGCCAAAAAGGCCTGATATGACTCCTTCTTCATCTTGACAGCATCCCTCACCACCGGTGTCCACCAAGAGGTTCGGGTATTGCCGCCACGACAGGCACCGACCACCTTACGGCCACAGCACCGATTGGCCGCTTCGACAATGGAGTCACGAAACATGGCCCACTCGTACTCAGTGTCCCCTGCCTCCCCCGGTACATGGTCGAAGCTCTCCCGGAGGTGGGAGTTAAAACTCCTTCTGACAGGAGTGTCTGCCAGACGTTCCCAACAGACCCTAACAATGCGTTTGGGCCTACCAGGTCTGTCCGGCATCTTCCCCCACAATCGGAGTTGACTCACCATCAGGTGGTGATTGGTTGACAGCTCGGCCCCTCTCTTCGCACGAGTGTCCAAGACATGCGGCCGCAAGTCCGGTGATACGACTATAAAATCGATCATTGAACTGCGTCCTTGGATGTCTTGGTGCTAAGTGCACATAAGGACACCCTTATGCTTGAACATGGTGTTCGTTATGCCATATATTTAAAAGCATGAATTGAAAGTCAAGTTCCACTGGGTGAGGCACTTATTACACTCTTCACTGATGACTTTGCTATAACTCCTTTCATATCACCAGAATTACCATGGAATTGACCGGGGAGCAGCTGAAAGAGGCAGAGATCGTGCTGAAAAGAGATTTACCTCAGTCACTAATGGTGTGTCCAGCCGGATCCACTCTGACAAGCTACAGCTTCACTTTTAATGCAGTCTGTAGACTATCTCAACACGCTTACCAGTGTTTAACATACAAGCACATTTAAATATATCCACTGCCTTAATTGCTTACCTACTTATAATGTTGCTGTTTTATTTTCAAGCTTTACGGTTGTTTGGTCCAAATAAACAAGACACATCTCAGCCAGCAAAGTCCTGTGACGGTTTTAGTGGACAAATGGCCAGAGTTCAGTTTCATTATGTGTGTTCCACAAGTGAACCAGGTGACGACTCCTCTCTGTTTTAAATCGCTCTCCCTATCCATCCATCATCTGTCTGTCGGTCAGTCACCTCCTATCTGCTGCATCTATATATTTCTTACAGGGTTCCATCAAACAAGCTTATGCTTTTGCAAAGGATGCAGTTGTCCTCGAGGAAACCATCAGGAAGCAGTCGTTTGTTCATCTGAGCAGTGACCTTTTCATTGGTAATAACAAAATAATATTCTATAACAGTAGTTTGTCTTATAATGTACCGATGGAACACTTCAGTGTCCTGTTATTTAAAGCCATCTTCAAAAAATGCAACTGTTTTCTATCAATCACTCACAAGACCAACTTACTTCCTGCTTAAATACGTCATTTTGTTTGACTTTTATCAGCTTTAATTTTGTTCAAATGACTCTCTGTTCTCTAACCATACAATACAAATACCTTTTATTACGTACAAAAATAAAAACACATTACATCATGACTTCTGTTCAAGGAACCAGTCTTCACCACAGTGATATATTCAGGACAGTGGGGTTAGAAAGAAATCTGAGCAGTCACCGAAGGTCACTGTGTCGCATGATGATACTGGAGGATGTATCTCACCTTCCCTCTATTGACAGGTAGAGCTTTTCTCTGCAATTATATTTTCAGTTTTGCTGTGTTTCCGAATCCTGATTCATTTCTGTTTCTCCACAGCTCTGGGATCTCACTAAGCTCTCTGGATGAGTCGCATGCTGCCTTGGTGAATCAGAAGTGGAAGTTCTCAGAGAATAATAAATCTGTTGAGGGAATCAGGAAGATGCTTACTAGATTTCCATCCTTATGCGTATTAGATGCAGAAGGAAAGCCCGTCTCCTGGATTCTTGTCCATATGGCATGTGCCATTGGAATGCTGTACACTGTTCCAGAGCACAGAGGGAAAGGCTATGCCAAAGCCCTGATTACTGCCACTGCAAAATGGCTCCACACTGAGGGCTACCCAGTGTACTGCTTCATAGATGAGGAGAACGAAATTTCATACAAGCTCTTTAAAGACATGGGCTTTGTTGAAGCTCCTGCAGTCAGGATTGTGTGGCTCAGATTCAGTGATGCTTAAACACTTCAGTAAATTCAATCTGTGTTATATATTCTACTGAACTGAAGTGGTCAGGAAGATGAATGACATGAAAGGATTGAATAAAACCTGAAAATGCTTCTCACAAATAGAATCTTTGTTGTAATTTCATGGACGCTTCTTCACATTTCACCTCTCTGGAAAAGCACCGGATTTCCGACTGAATGCATTTAAATTTAATCCCCAGCATTTCTCCCCATAGATAAATGCAATCTCTCCATACTACCTTTACAAACTTTCTACAAATCGTGTTTCATTGTTTCCATGAAAAAACTTCTTCCAGTCAATAACAGTGTTGTTGACAGTGAGGGTTGGTAACAACATGAAGCGTTTGACAGTATAATTGAATTAGTGATATTATATTCCTCATTGTTGGATTTCCTTCTATTTTGTTCTCTGAAGATGTGAATCTGTACAGAATCTGTAATGTGAGTTATGTAAATAAAGTAAACAATAAAATAAAAAAACATGAAGCGTTGGACAGGGTCATCAGTTTACTGGATATTCCACAATTTTTTGTTCTTTTGACAAACTTGTTTTTTCTTCAAGCAGTAGGGTTTAATTAGTTAGATAATTATTTATTTAAATCCCGGGTCTGTCTGTTATAGCAACACAGATCAAAAAGGTTCTGGGTGGATTGAGGTGAAATATTCAGGAAATTTTGGGAATGTTACCAGAAACAGATTAAATGTTGGTGATGATCCAGAAGAGATCCTGCATTCTGTATCACTTTGAAATATTTGTTAACATTGCAGTCAATGGCGCTTTGACAACTAATTGAAGGTTGGTAACAACATGAAAAGTTTGATAGGATAGTTGAATTAGTGATATTATATTCCTCACTGTTAGATTTCCTTCTATTTTCTTCTCTGAAGATGTGAATGTGTTGTGTAATGTTGAAGGGTGAGATCTGTACTGTGAGTTATATAAATAAAGTAAAAAAAAAGAAAGAATAATTTAAATGCCACAGCCTACCTGAGTATTGTCACTCGCCATGTTTGTCTCCTTATGACCATAATGTACCATCTTGTGGTCCGTACAATGCCACCTCTAATAGCACGCCAGGTCACACAGGTTGAAACACGTCAAACTGGAATTGGAATCTTGAACATGACAGTGTTTACTGTCCTCAAATGGAACAAGATCTCATTCCAATATAGGTCATTTGGGATGTGTTGGAACAGAAGATTTGCAACCAACAAAACTGAGCACTATATCACACACTGATGGCTGGATCAAAGACAGCAAAAGGACAGAGCTATGCCAAAACCATGGAATTCTGAGTTCAAAGTTAACATGAACATGATCTCATTATTTGTGCCTTGTCTTTAAATGCCAACTTGTATGCAGTAATAATTTAATGTGTGTTCATTTTGTGGTGCTATACCCTTTTCCCACCGGGAGGTGGTAACAGACCTCTCAGGTGTGAGGGTAGAAGTGTGTCATTGGTCGAGCCGTCTGCCGCACGAAGCACTTCTGCGTTCCGCTCGACAACTATTTGAAGGTTGGTAACAACATGAAATGTTTAACAGGCTCATCAGTTTACTTATATCCCACTAAGTTTTGTTCTTTTGACAAACTTTTTTCTTCAAGCAGCAGAGTTTAATTAGTGAGGTAATCTGTCTGTTAAAGCAAGACAGATCAAAAAGGTTCTGGGCGGATCTAGATAAAATATTCAGGAAATGTTGGGGATGTTACCAGTGTTGGGTTTCTCCTTTCTTTTATTATATCTCGTGTTGGAGGTGTTTATAATGAGTCAAGATTATAAAACGAATGAAGTTTACTGAAAGGTTTTCTGCAATTACAAAGCTGGTGAGGAAATACAGCGCTGGACTTTCCCACAGACGCTGAAGCGGGACTCTGTGGAAGTGTGCCGAATGATTTCCGGCAGTGATCTTTATAGTGGGCGTGAAAACACCCAGGGGGGGTTTACACCCTCCTCCTGGGATGGGCCGTTAGGGCCCTCCCACCATCAGTTACAATGTGTGATGCTCAGTGTTGGGCAAGTTACTCAAGATCAGTAATATATTACTTATTACTAGTTACTTGCTGAAAAAAGTAATTACATTACTTTACTTATTACGCCATGCCAAAAGTAACTAGTTACTTGTTACTTTAAGTTACTTTTTTCTTCTCGCCCTCAATAATTGCATCCTTTCTCCCCCAAAGTCTCACTTTGTGTGTTCAACATTACCGGATGCTTCTTCTCTTCTTTTCTACAGCCGACATTGTAACGTATCATTGTTAATTTAACTCCAAACAGGTTCCTGCACACACGACATGATGAGACCTGAACACACAACATGATGAGTCCGTCTGAGTCAATCTCGACCCTCATTTGAATGAAATGAACATGAAGACTTTTACTTTGTAGGAATTCATAAATTCACTCAAAACCACATTGGACTCAAACTGATAACGAAACACACTTTTTGAACAACTTCAGTTGTTTATTAAAGCAGACAACAAGCTCAAAGTGCTGTTGGGCCATGAGGCCAATGTGTGCTGGTGCATTTCAATACAATCAATATGAACATTAGTGTAATAAGAATAACAAGAAAAGCATTTATTTTAACTGTCAGAAGTTGTGCAGAAGGTGCATTTGGAACATTCTGAATGTTGCCAATACTACAAACAATTACTGCAATTTAAATACATCTCCAATATTTATGTAAATATTAATCGTCATTTTGTATTCTAAAATTGAATGTGAAATGAAATGAATGTGAATGTAAAATTGAATGTGAAATGTCACTGGAAATGTTTCCGACTTACTGATACGGTCCAAGCTCTGACACCGGGAATATAGGGGACGGACGGCCCATATCACAGGGTCCGAAACCCCATACTCCCGGAGAACCCCCCAGAGGACTCCCCGAGGGACACGGTCGAATGCCTTCTCCAAGTCCACAAAACACACGTGGACTGGTTGAGCAAAATCCCATGCATCCTCAAGGACCCTGCCGAGGGTGTAGAGCTGGCCCACAGTTCCACGGCCAGGACGAAATCCACATTGCACCTCCAGAATCCCAGGTTCGACTATCCGGCGCACCCTCCTCTACAGTAACCCTGAATAGACCTTACTGGGGAGGCTGAGGAGTGTGATCCCTCTATAGTTGGAGCACACCCTCCGGTCCCCCTTCTTATAAAGAGGGACCCCCACCGCGGTCTGCCAATCCAAAGGCACTTCCCCCGATTTCCATGGAATGTTGCAGAGTCAAATCAATCACAATAGCCCTACAACATCCAGAGCCTTAAGGAACTCTGGGCGGATTTCACCCACCCCTGTGGCCTTGCCACCGAGGAGCTTTTTGACTCCCTTGGCAACCTTAGCCCCAGAGATGGAAAAGCTTCCTCCAGAGTTTCCAGGCCCTGCTTCCTCATCAGAAGGCATGTTGGTGGGATTGTGGATGTCTTCGAAGTAGTTCCTCCACCGATCTACGTCTCGAGTCGAGGTCAGCAGCACACCGTCCCCACCATATCCAGTGTTGACCGTGCACTGCTTCCCCCTCCTGAGACGCCGGATGATGGTCGAGAACCTCTTTGAAGCCGTCCGGAAGTCATTTTCCATGGCCTCACCAAACTCCTCCCATCCCCTGGTTTTCGCCTCAGCAACCGCGGTAGCTGCGCTCCGCTTGATCTGTCGGTACCTGTCTGCTGCCTCCGGAGTCCCACAGGCCAAAAAGGCCTGATATGACTCCTTCTTCATCTTGACAGCATCCCTCACCACCGGTGTCCACCAAGAGGTTCGGGTATTGCCGCCACGACAGGCACCGACCACCTTACAGCCACAGCACCGATTGGCCGCTTCGACAATGGAGTCACGAAACATGGCCCACTCGGACTCAGTGTCCCCTGCCTCCCCCGGTACATGTTCGAAGCTCTCCCGGAGGTGGGAGTTAAAACTCCTTCTGACAGGAGTGTCTGCCAGACGTTCCCAAAAGACCCTAACAATGCATTTGGGCCTACCAGGTCTGTCCGGCATCTTCCCCCACAATCGGAGTTGACTCACCACCAGGTGGTGATTGGTTGACAGCTCCGCCCCTCTCTTCGCACGAGTGTCCAAGACATGCGGCCGCAAGTCCGGTGATACGACTATAAAATCGATCATCGAACTGCGTCCTAGGGTGTCTTGGTGCTAAGTGCACATAAGGACACCCTTATGCTTGAACATGGTGTTCGTTATGCCATATATTTAAAAGCATGAATTGAAAGTCAAGTTCCACTGGGTGAGGCACTTATTACACTCTTCACTGATGACTTTGCTATAACTCCTTTCATATCACCAGAATTACCATGGAATTGACCGGGGAGCAGCTGAAAGAGGCAGAGATCGTGCTGAAAAGAGATTTACCTCAGTCACTAATGGTGTGTCCAGCCGGATCCACTCTGACAAGCTACAGCTTCACTTTTAATGCAGTCTGTAGACTATCTCAACACGCTTACCAGTGTTTAACATACAAGCACATTTAAATATATCCACTGCCTTAATTGCTTACCTACTTATCATGTTGCTGTTTTATTTTCAAGCTTTACGGTTGTTTGGTCCAAATAAACAAGACACATCTCAGCCAGCAAAGTCCTGTGACGGTTTTAGTGGACAAATGGCCAGAGTTCAGTTTCATTATGTGTGTTCCACAAGTGAACCAGGTGACGACTCCTCTCTGTTTTAAATCGCTCTCCCTATCCATCCATCATCTGTCTGTCGGTCAGTCACCTCCTATCTGCTGCATCTATATATTTCTTACAGGGTTCCATCAAACAAGCTTATGCTTTTGCAAAGGATGCAGTTGTCCTCGAGGAAACCATCAGGAAGCAGTCGTTTGTTCATCTGAGCAGTGACCTTGTCATTGGTAATAACAAAATAATATTCTATAACAGTAGTTTGTCTTATAATGTACCGATGGAACACTTCAGTGTCCTGTTATTTAAAGCCATCTTCTGAAAATGCAACTGTTTTCTATCAATCACTCACAAGACCAACTTACTTCCTGCTTAAAGACGTCATTTTGTTGGACTTTTATCATCTTTAATTTTGTTCAAATGACTCTCTGTTCTCTAACCATACAATACAAATACCTTTTATTACGTACAAAAATAAAAACACATTACATCATGACTTCTGTTCAAGGAACCAGTCTTCACCACAGTGATATATTCAGGACAGTGGGGTTAGAAAGAAATCTGAGCAGTCACCGTAGGTCACTGTGTCGCATGATGATACTGGAGGATGTATCTCACCTTCCCTCTATTGACAGGTAGAGCTTTTCTATGCAATGATATTTTCAGTTTTGCTGTGTTTCAGAATCCTGATTCATTTCTGTTTCTCCACAGCTCTGGGATCTCACTAAGCTCTCTGGATGAGTCGCATGCTGCCTTGGTGAATCAGAAGTGGAAGTTCTCAGAGAACAATAAATCTGTTGAGGGAATCAGGAAGATGCTTACTAGATTTCCATCCTTATGCGTATTAGATGCAGAAGGAAACCCCGTCTCCTGGATTCTTCTCTATATGACATGTGAGATTGGAATGCTGTACACTCTTCCAGAGCACAGAGGGAAAGGCTACGCCAAAGCCCTGATTACTGCCACTGCAAAATGGCTCCACACTGAGGGCTACCCAGTGTACTGCTTCATAGAGGAGGAGAACGAGATTTCGTACAAGCTCTTTAAAGACATGGGCTTTGTTGAAGATCCTGCATTTAGGGGAGCGTGGCTCAGATTCAGTGATGCTTAAACACTTCAGTAAATTCAATCTGTGTTATATATTCTACTGAACTGAAGTGGTCAGGAAGATGAATGACATGAAACACATGATTGAATAAAACCTGAAAATGCTTCTCACAAATAGAATCTTTGTTGTAATTTCAAGCATGCTTCTTCACATTTCACCTCTCTGGAAAAGCACCAGGTTTCCGACTGAATGCATTTAAGTTGAATCCCCAGCATGTCTCCCCATAGATAAATGCAATCTAACCATACTACTTTTACATACTTTCTACAAATCTTTTTTCATTGTTTCCATGAAAAAACTTCTTCCAGTCAATAACAGTGTTGTTGACAGTGAGGGTTGGTAACAACATGAAGCGTTGGACAGGGTCATCAGTTTACTGGATATTCCACAATTTTTTGTTCTTTTGACAAACTTGTTTTTTCTTCAAGCAGCAGTGTTTAATTAGTTAGATATTTATTTATTTAAATCCCGGGTCTGTCTGTGCGAGCAACACAGATCAAAAAGGTTCTGGGTGGATTGAGGTGAAATAATAGAAGTGTGTCATTGGTCGAGCCGTCTGCCGCACGAAGCACTTCTGCGTTCCACTCTACAACTATTTGAAGGTTGGTAACAACATGAAATGTTTAACAGGGTCATCAGTTTACTGATATCCCACTAAGTTTTGTTCTTTTGACAAACTTTTTTCTTCAAGCAGCAGAGTTTAATTAGTGAGGTAATCTGTTTGTTAAAGCAAGACAGATCAAAAAGGTTCTGGGTGGATCTAGATGAAATATTCAGGAAATGTTGGGAATGTTACCAGAAACAGATTAAATGTTGGTGACGATGCAGAAGAGATCCTGCATTCTGTATCACTTTGAAATATTTGTTAACATTGCAGTCAATGGCGCTTCAACAACTAATTGAAGGTTGGTAACAACATGAAAAGTTTGATAGGATAGTTGACTTAGTGATATTATATTCCTCACTGTTAGATTTGCTTCTATTTTCTTCTCTGAAGATGTGAATGTGTTGTGTAATGTTGAAGTGTGAGATCTGTACTGTGAGTTATATAAATAAAGTAAAAAAAAAGAAAGAATCATTTAAATGCCACAGCCTACCTGAGTATTGTCACTCGCCATGTTTGTCTCCTTATGACCATAATGTACCATCTTGTGGTCCGTACAATGCCACCTCTAATAGCACGCCAGGTCACACAGGTTGAAACACGTCAAACTGGAATTGGAATCTTGAACATGACAGTGTTTACTGTCCTCAAATGTAACAAGATCTCATTCCAATACAGGGCATTTGGGGTGTGTTGGAAAAGAAGATTTGCAACCAACAAAACTGAGCACTATATCACACACTGATGGCTGGATCAAAGACAGCAAAAGGACAGAGCTATGCCAAAACCATGGTATTCTGAGTTCAAAGTTAACATGAACATGATCTCATTATTTGTGCCTTGTCTTTAAATGCCAACTTGTATGCAGTAATAATTTAATGTGTGTTCATTTTGTGGTGCTATATGCCTGTGGTGCTATATGCCTGTCGTGGCGGGTATTGCCGCCACGACAGGCACCGACCACCTTACGGCCACAACACCAATCGGCCGCTTCGACAATGGAGTCACGAAACATGGCCCACTCGGACTCAGTGTCCCCTGCCTCCCCCGGTACATGGTCGAAGCTCTCCCGGAGGTTGGAGTTAAAACTCCTTCTGACCGGAGAGTCTGCCAGACATTCCCAACAGACCCTAACAATGCGTTTGGGCCTACCAGGTCTGTCCGGCATCTTCCCCCACAATCGGAGTTGACTCACCATCAGGTGGTGATTGGTTGACAGCTCGGCCCCTCTCTTCGCCCAAGTGTCCAAGACATGCGGCCGCAAGTCCGGTGATACGACTATAAAATCGATCATCGAACTGCGTCCTAGGGTGTCTTGGTGCTAAGTGCACATAAGGACACCCTTATGCTTGAACATGGTGTTCGTTATGCCATATATTTAAAAGCATGAATTGAAAGTCAAGTTCCACTGGGTGAGGCACTTATTACACTCTTCACTGATGACTTTGCTATAACTCCTTTCATATCACCAGAATTACCATGGAATTGACCGGGGAGCAGCTGAAAGAGGCAGAGATCGTGCTGAAAAGAGATTTACCTCAGTCACTAATGGTGTGTCCAGCCGGATCCACTCTGACAAGCTACAGCTTCACTTTTAATGCAGTCTGTAGACTATCTCAACACGCTTACCAGTGTTTAACATACAAGCACATTTAAATATATCCACTGCCTTAATTACTTACCTACTTATAATGTTGCTGTTTTATTTTCAAGCTTTACGGTTGTTTGGTCCAAATAAACAAGACACATCTCAGCCAGCGAAGTCCTGTGACGGTTTTAGTGGACAAATGGCCAGAGTTCAGTTTCATCATGTGTGTTCCACAAGTGAACCAGGTGACGACTCCTCTCTGTTTTAAATCGCTCTTCCTATCCATCCATCATCTGTCTGTCGGTCAGTCACCTCCTATCTGCTGCATCTATATATTTCTTACAGGGTTCCATCAAACAAGCTTATGCTTTTGCAAAGGATGCAGTTGTCCTCGAGGAAACCATCAGGAAGCAGTCGTTTGTTCATCTGAGCAGTGACCTCGTCATTGGTAATAACAAAATAATATTCTATAACAGTAGTTTGTCTTATAATGTACCGATGGAACACTTCAGTGTCCTGTTATTTAAAGCCATCTTCTGAAAATGCAACTGTTTTCTATCAATCACTCACGAGACCAACTTTTCTTCTGCTTAAAGACGTCATTTTGTTGGACTTTTATCAGCTTTAATTTTGTTCAAATGACTCTGTTCTCTAAACATACAATACAAATACCTTTTATTACGTACAAAAATAAAAACACATTACATCATGACTTCTGTTCAAGGAACCAGTCTTCACCACAGTGATATATTCAGGACAGTGGGGTTAGAAAGAAATCTGAGTATCATTAGTCACCAAAACGCACTGTGTCGCATGATGATACTGGAGGATGTATCTCACCTTCCCTCTATTGACAGGTAGAGCTTTTCTATGCAATGATATTTTCAGCTTTGCTGTCTTTCAGAATCTTGATTCATTTCTGTTTTTCCACAGCTCTGGGATCTCACTATACTCTCTGGATGAGTCGCATGTTGCCTTGGTGAATCAGAAGTGGAAGTTCTCAGAGAACAATAAATCTATTGAGACAATCAGGAAGATGCTTACTAGATTTCCATCCTTATGCGTATTAGATGCAGAAGGAAAGCCTGTCTCCTGGATTCTTGTCTACATGACATGTGCCATTGGAATGCTGTACACTGTTCCAGAGCACAGACGGAAAGGCTACGCCAAAGCCCTGATCTCTGCCACTGCAAAATGGCTCCACACTGAGGGCTACCCAGTGTACTGCTTCATAGAGGAGGAGAACGAGATTTCGTACAAGCTCTTTAAAGACATGGGCTTTGTTGAAACTCCTGCATTCAGGGTAGCGAGGCTCAGATTCAGTGATGCTTAAACCCTTCAGTAAATTTAATCTGTGTTATATATTCTACTGAACTGTTAAATCCCATTAATGAACATGTACTAATCAGTGTGTTTATTAAATTACAGAAAGGGATTGAATAAAGCGTGGGTTCTCTCCGGGTTCCTCCACCCCCAAAATCAAAAACAGGCAAATTATGTGAATTGGTGACGCTAAATTGTCCGTGTGTGTGAATGATTGTCTGTCTTAGTGTGGCCCTGCGATGAACTGGCGGCCTGTCCAGTGTGTACCCCCACGCCCGTTGACTGCTGAGAGCGGCTCATCTCTAATGGACAAAGCGGTCAGGAAGATGAATGAAATGAAACACATGATTGAATAAAACCTGAAAATGCTTCTCACAAATAGAATCTTTGTTGTAATTTCATGGACGCGTCTTC
This sequence comes from Brachionichthys hirsutus, assembly GCF_040956055.1. Classification (NCBI taxonomy): domain Eukaryota; kingdom Metazoa; phylum Chordata; class Actinopteri; order Lophiiformes; family Brachionichthyidae; genus Brachionichthys; species Brachionichthys hirsutus. Next base: position 5,892,189 of record NC_090903.1, read on the forward strand.
ACATTTCACCTCTCTGGAAAAGCACCGGGTTTCCGACTGAATGCATTTAAGTTGAATCCCCAGCATGTCTCCCCATAGATAAATGCAATCTAACCATACTACCTTTACATACTTTCTACAAATCTTTTTTCATTGTTTCCATGAAAAAACTTCTTCCAGTCAATAACAGTGTTGTTGACAGTGAGGGTTGGTAACAACATGAAGCGTTGGACAGGGTCATCAGTTTACTGGATATTCCACAATTTTTTGTTCTTTTGACAAACTTGTTTTTTCTTCAAGCAGCAGTGTTTAATTAGTTAGATATTTATTTATTTAATTCCCGGGTCTGTCTGTGCGAGCAACACAGATCAAAAAGGTTCTGGGTGGATCGAGGTGAAATATTCAGGAAATGTTGGGAATGGTAGCAGAAACAGATTAAATGTTGGTGACGATGCAGAAGAGATCCTGCATTCATTTTGTGAACACACATTAAATTATTACTGCATACAAGTTGGCATTTAAAGACAAGGCACAAATAATGAGATCATGTTCATGTTAACTTTGAACTCAGAATTCCATGGTTTTGGCATAGCTCTGTCCTTTTGCTGTCTTTGATCCAGCCATCAGTGTGTGATATAGTGCTCAGTTTTGCTGGTTGCTCATTCATTTTGTGGTGCTATACCCTTTTCTCACCGGGAGGTGGTAACAGACCTCTCAGGTGTGAGGGTAGAAGTGTGTCATTGGTCGAGCCGTCTGCCGCACGAAGCACTCCTGCGTTCCACTCTACAACTATTTGAAGGTTGGTAACAACATGAAACGTTTAACAGGGTCATCAGTTTACTGATATCCCACTAAGTTTTGTTCTTTTGACAAACTTGTTTTTTCTTCAAGCAGCAGGGTTTAATTACCGGTTGTTACATAATTATTTACTTAATCGTAGGCGTCTGTCTGTTATAGCAAGATAGATCAAAAAGGTTCTGGACGGATCTCTGTGAAAGTTTCTGGAAATGCTGGGAATGTTACCAGGAACAGATTAAATGTTGGTGACGATGTAGAAGAGATCCTGCATTCTTCCTCAATATCTCGGTTGATTATTGACCGATGTGAATGTGTTGTGTAACGTCGAAGGGTGAGATCTGTACTGTGCAGATCTCACCCTTAACAGGCAATAAAAAGGAAGCCAAATATTTAAAAGCATGAATTGAAAGTCAAGTTCCACTGGGTGAGGCACTTATTACACTCTTCACTGATGACTTTGCTATAACTCCTTTCATATCACCAGAATTACCATGGAATTGACCGGGGAGCAGCTGAAAGAGGCAGAGATCGTGCTGAAAAGAGATTTACCTCAGTCACTAATGGTGTGTCCAGCCGGATCCACTCTGACAAGCTACAGCTTCACTTTTAATGCAGTCTGTAGACTATCTCAACACGCTTACCAGTGTTTAACATACAAGCACATTTAAATATATCCACTGCCTTAATTACTTACCTACTTATAATGTTGCTGTTTTATTTTCAAGCTTTACGGTTGTTTGGTCCAAATAAACAAGACACATCTCAGCCAGCGAAGTCCTGTGACGGTTTTAGTGGACAAATGGCCAGAGTTCAGTTTCATCATGTGTGTTCCACAAGTGAACCAGGTGACGACTCCTCTCTGTTTTAAATCGCTCTTCCTATCCATCCATCATCTGTCTGTCGGTCAGTCACCTCCTATCTGCTGCATCTATATATTTCTTACAGGGTTCCATCAAACAAGCTTGTGCTTTTGCAAAGGATGCAGTTGTCCTCGAGGAAACCATCAGAAAGCAGTCGTTTGTTCATCTGAGCAGTGACCTCGTCATTGGTAATAACAAAATAATATTCTATAACAGTAGTTTGTCTTATAATGTACCGATGGAACACTTCAGTGTCCTGTTATTTAAAGCCATCTTCTGAAAATGCAACTGTTTTCTATCAATCACTCACAAGACCAACTTACTTCCTGCTTAAAGACGTCATTTTGTTGGACTTTTATCAGCTTTAATTTTGTTCAAATGACTCTGTTCTTTAAACATACAATACAAATACCTTTTATTACGTACAAAAATAAAAACACATTACATCATGACTTCTGTTCAAGGAACCAGTCTTCACCACAGTGATATATTCAGGACAGTGGGGTTAGAAAGAAATCTGAGTATCATTAGTCACCAAAACGCACTGTGTCGCATGATGATACTGGAGGATGTATCTCACCTTCCCTCTATTGACAGGTAGAGCTTTTCTATGCAATGATATTTTCAGCTTTGCTGTCTTTCAGAATCTTGATTCATTTCTGTTTTTCCACAGCTCTGGGATCTCACTAAACTCTCTGGATGAGTCGCATGTTGCCTTGGTGAATCAGAAGTGGAAGTTCTCAGAGAACAATAAATCTATTGAGACAATCAGGAAGATGCTTACTAGATTTCCATCCTTATGCGTATTAGATGCAGAAGGAAAGCCGGTCTCCTGGATTCTTGTCTACATGACATGTGCCATTGGAATGCTGTACACTGTTCCAGAGCACAGACGGAAAGGCTACGCCAAAGCCCTGATCTCTGCCACTGCAAAATGGCTCCACACTGAGGGCTACCCAGTGTACTGCTTCATAGAGGAGGAGAACGAGATTTCGTACAAGCTCTTTAAAGACATGGGCTTTGTTGAAACTCCTGCATTCAGGGTAGCGTGGCTCAGATTCAGTGATGCTTAAACCCTTCAGTAAATTTAATCTGTGTTATATATTCTACTGAACTGTTAAATCCCATTAATGAACATGTACTAATCAGTGTGTTTATTAAATTACAGAAAGGGATTGAATAAAGCGTGGGTTCTCTCCGGGTTCCTCCACCCCCAAAATCAAAAACAGGCAAATTATGTGAATTGGTGACGCTAAATTGTCCGTGTGTGTGAATGATTGTCTGTCTTAGTGTGGCCCTGCGATGAACTGGCGGCCTGTCCAGTGTGTACCCCCCACGCCCGTTGACTGCTGAGAGCGGCTCATCTCTAATGGACAAAGCGGTCAGGAAGATGAATGACATGAAACACATGATTAAATAAAACCTGAAAATGCTTCTCACAAATAGAATCTTTGTTGTAATTTCATGGACGCGTCTTCACATTTCACCTCTCTGGAAAAGCACCGGATTTCCGACTGAATGGATTTAAGTTGAATCCCCAGCATGTCTCCCCATAGATAAATGCAATCTAGCCATACTACCTTTACATACCGTAATTGCTGAACTATTATGCGCACCTGTGAAAAAGCCGCACCCACTGAATTAAAAAAAATATATATTTTGTACTAAAATAAGCCGCACATATTCGTAAGCCGCAAGTGCATTGAGACAAATGATATTTAACGGAACACGGCTCGTAACGATATCCGCAGCAGGTCTCCAAGGTGAACAGCCTCTGGCATGTTAGAATAAGGGAAGTCGGCAAATCAGATCCGTAACTTCGGGATAAGGATTGGCTCTAAGGGCTGGGTCGGTCGGGCTGGGGTGCGAAGCGGGGCCGGGCTCGAGCCGCGGCTGGGGGAGCAGTCGCCCCGTCGCCCTCCCCTCTCCGCCCGTCGGAGGCTGCGCGGCGCGCGCGCGCGCCTGGCGGGGTGTCCCCGTCCCCCTTGCCCCCGTGCCCCTCATCCTCCGTCCGCGGGAGCGTGGTGCGGCAGGGGTGGGGATGCCCGGGAGGTCGAGGGGGTGGGTTCCGACGCCGCGTAGCGGATGGCGGACAGGCGGCGGGGACCGGGTACGGCGGTCCGGCGGCGGCGACTCTGGACGAGCGCCGGGCCCTTCTCGCGGATCTCCCCAGCTCCGCGCAAGCGGGGCTTTCCCTCCGGGCGGGCGGACGTTAATTTTGTAACGAAAATAAATAGGCTTTAACGAAACACGGCTCGTAAAGAAAGTGGGAAAATATACGTAAATTTGCCGCGTCGTTGCATAAACCGCAAGGTTCAAAATATTGGAAAAAAGTAGCGGCTTGTACACCGGGAATTACGGTACTTTCTACAAATCGTGTTTCACTGTTTCCATGCGGGAAAAAAAAGATTTTGAAGGTGACTGGTGGGTGCTGTGATCATTTTGTCTCTTCACTGTTCCTTTATAAGCTTCCCTACAAGCTCATTTTGTATAATTTATTTGTCAATAAAAGACACAACACACTTGTAAAAGTTGGAGACCTTTTTTCAAAATGATGCATGGATATCGCCATAATACGTACAGTGAGTAACTGTGATATTGTGACTACCCTCGTTAACCCAAAATGCCATTCCTCCGTGGATCATCAATTGTTGTGAAGGCTCCGCCGTAAATGTTTCACAAGTTCATCATCAAGACATAATCAAATACTCTAACAACTATATTTCTGAAGAAATAACATCCATTTTCTATTTAAGAATAGAATGCTAAGAAGTAGTGGGAAGACTTCATCATTTCCGTTGCGTGAACTCTTCCAGACGAACCAACCAGGTTTTCCAGAATTCCAACATCTGCTCTGAGTCCATCTTATGAGTGTGGCCTGGCGAACCATCTTTGTAGGCCACAACAATGAGTCCATTCTCAACCTGTAATGACAAATTACAGCGGCACAATTAAAAAAAAACAAAGAAATCTGAAACACAAAATATCATTGCTTCACCTATACACCCTCACCTGGTATTTGTACCTGCCGTCATTGTTCAGAGCCCCAGCATAGGCTGCCACCTGAATAGGGTTGTCGTATGTGTTGCTCAGGAAGGGTTTGGGCTTCTCGGACGTCTTCCAGTCAATGACACATAAAACACCCCTAAGGACAAAAGCAGGTCTGAGTAGCAGTCCTCAGCAGTGTGGGGAAATTCAAGCACATCTTTTATTTGAAAATGAGGACCATGTACCGATAGCGAGCAACACAATCCACCACGCCCAGGTAGTTCAGTGCGTCATGTTGCACAGTGCTCTCAATGGCTCTCACTGCGCTGACGTCCTCCAGAACGTGAGAGATGCTCTCCAAGTATCCCAACACCACTGGTGGGTATTCCAGTGTGTCCGGAAAATTGCTCGTCCATTTTGCACCTGATGTCAGAATGTTATCCACGGCAGAGTGGAAAAGCTTCCCTTGTGCAAATAAGTCTGAGTAGAAACAACAAACTGTGGGTTACTTTTCATATCGTCTGGCCCCTAGATGATAGTAAACATTTACAGATCGATACAGTAGTACCATAAAGCAATAGCAGGTTTCACCCATCTTACAAAAACTTACTCTGACTGTATTCGTTGAAGCCTTCCTCTCCGAGCTCTGCGATCATCCTCCTCTTCCATCTTTCCAGGTAGAAGATCTGATCTTCGGAAAGGGTCTGCTGGAGAATACGAGTCACACTCGGTACGGAAGACCGGGCTTTCCCCCGGTTTAAAACAATCCGGGTCGGAGGTCCTGACTCGGCCTCTTCTGTTTCTAGCGTCTCGTTGTCCGGTAAAAACGGATGAGGAGCTTTAGATATCCTCGTATTTGATGTATGAGCTTTCACAACAGGTCCGTAAATGTGCGCGTCCTCCGCTGTCAGAGTCTCGGGAGTTCGGGAGGTGACCCTCGACGACATGACGGACTTCCGAAGAGATGAATAGCGCTCCGTGTCGGCTGAACTATACGGACTGCGTCTCTTCGGGGAGCTCAAGCGATGCGCAGCAGAGAAATTGTTGACAGTGAGGGGGGTGAACCGAGGGGCGACCAAGCTCCCAAACGACAACACGCGTTTAAAAGAGACCATTCTGTCGACCTTAACGCTGCAAACTTTGTCAGCTTCACCGTAGCCTCGCTAAACGTATATGCAGCCGTTAAAATATTGTCACTTTTTTTTTTTTTTTTTGCCCTATTGTTTTTGGCAGTACTTGCCCCAACTTGTCCCAGAGTAACTCGTGCAATCAAACGTCTGTTTCTAGACGACACGCTTTCGCGGTTGCACATACTTCCGGGTATATTTTGTCTGACTTCCTGCGCATTTGTAAACTACGTCATCCATAGTGGTCTTGTGTATCACTGAAATATATCCGGGCGGGTAATCAGTCCGTGGTTCTTCTCTTTTTTAACTACTTTATTTTGCTTTTGCGCCTTGTTGTTCCACCAGTTCGTAAATTAGAACGTGTAGGTCCCAACATATTTGTCTTAATATCCGCTAATCGTTGTTTAAATCCACACTTGTATGATTGCAACGGGGACTGTTTTATGACTTTGAAGAAAATGATTCCGTAATCTTTCAGGATGGGGAGGAAGCAAACGATTTGACACCTCGTCAGACGGACGAAATGTTAAATTCTACTACAGTGAAGGCATAGCCCTGCCTGTGATTGGCTAGTGCGCATTGTGTTGGTTGGTTAGGTTAACTCAGGTGATGGTTATTGGTTGGAATTAGGGTAGGGATAAACCAATTGGAGGCAGGGAAGGACAGGTCACGGCGTCGCCATAGTAGGATGCTAAACTGCAACCAGTCAGCAGACACAGCGCTTCCTGGATATAGTTTAGTTATTTGGGTTATCGGCCTCTCCTTGCCTTTCCGGCGACTTCAGTCTCACCATGACATCTACTATAGACGACAGCAACAAAGAAAAGGCGAGTCTAATGTCCTTTGACATCTTAAACTACGTCCATACTCGAGTGTTGTTACATTAAAGGCTTGTTGACACACTGCTGTTGTGTTGTTTTCGGTCTGCATTAGCGCTAGACTCTGGTCAAAGCTAGCTAACGATTTATGGAGGAATAAAACGAGAAGTGGGCGAAACAGTTGTGTCAAACTGCAAGTTTGCAGAAATGCGTTGTTTGCGCATTTGACTTGACGAAATGCATTGTAGCACATGAGATCTCTACTTATTTGTTGTAATTTAGAGGAGCAACACAACATTGCGGTTTACTCCGTTCTGCTACCGATTGATTTGCAGAGTTGTGGATCACAGCGATCTGTGACGGTGGCTGCATAGTGAGCTACATTTGTTATCTGCGTAATGTAATGCTTTTAGTATGACTCTTGGAGGATATAAGGTAGTTTCTTGTTTCGTTGTATTTTGTGTAGAAGCAAAGCAATAGTAGGAACTCAAAAATTACCACAAGAGTAGTGTAATTTCCTTCATAATATGAGCACATAGTAAAGTAGGCGTGAAGGTGTTTGCTTTCATCTGCAAGATTAAATGGTCAAGACTAAGATATTCTTTTTTGGGGGGGTCAAAATCTAACATTTACAGCAAAGCAGGTCTTGAATCTGTCCTTACTATTAAATGCAGAACTGACTTCTTCCAAACTCACAGAATGGCTTGTAGTACTTCACGTTTGTGCTCTTTCTGAATTTTATGGTTCCCTACATGTTTCCTTTTTATATTAATTACCCCCCATCCCAGTGTGAAGTTGTGACCTGTCGGGGTTGGTGGGAGTTGAAGCAATCAGGAAGTGATAGCTTTGGACTTTCAACTTTGTAGCTACTTTTCATTACATGTCAAATTGGGGTAAGACCCCAGACACCTAGCGCTTGTGCGGCTGATATTAGTGTGTGTGTGTGTGTGTGTGTGTACTGACTGAATTGGTTACAGTTATTGACAAAATTGGGCCAATTTTGTAAATGCAACAGGAATGAGCGTTTTATAGTTTGAATCCTCAGAAGCCACGGACATGTCACAGACAACCTTGTACAAAAACCTGCTGAATCAAACCAAAATAAAGTGCAATACGAGTCACCTGACTGCAAATGAAAGAGATGCATTTGCACAATACTAGTGATAATTTGTTGCATGCACGCATAAGATCAGAAATACATTTTACGTAACCATGGCGTACCATTTGTCCATAGATGCGCTCAGTGTCTGTGGATCTAAACAATGATTCATCGCTTCTTATTGACATTCCTGATGCTCTCTGTGAAAGGGACAAAGTCAAGTTCACTGTCCATACAAAGGTAAAAAAAAACACCAACATACTCCTGAAAATATTCTCTGAGGGTTCTTGCCAATATGTTGACAATATAAAATCTATTCCTAGACCACCCTTAGTTCTTTCCAGAAGCCAGAGTTCTCCGTGCCCAGGCAGCATGAAGACTTCATCTGGCTGCACGATACTCTGGTTGAAACAGAGGATTATGCTGGACTAATAGTGAGTCGGATTAGAAGTTGCAACATCACTAGATGTCCTTGGCTCAAGCATATTCTGTTTAAGCTAAAAACATTATCAATTTAAAATTAATGCATAACCTATAATTTATACTGTAATGAATTTAAGTCATGCGCAGGTATTTGTTGCTTTGTCACTTACAGATTCCTCCAGTGCCCCCAAAGCCAGACTTTGAAAGCCCAAGAGAGAAGATGCACAAACTGGGCGACGGCGAAGCGACCATGACCAAGGACGAGTACACTAAAATGAAGCAAGAGTTGGAGGCGTGAGTGCGACCGGGTGGATTGTGGTGTATCTTTGGACAGCGTCATGTTAATCCTTTGTAAATACTGTGAGAAATTTGTCATCCTCCAAAATGTGTTCAATACTGTGTCTGTTAACTGTGTATTTGTTATGCCCTCTTCTTCTCAGGGAGTATCTGGCCGTGTTCAAGAAAACCGTGCAAGTGCATGAAATCTTCCTGCAGAGATTGTCCTCTCACCCAATTTTAAGCAAAGACAGAAACTTCCAGATTTTCTTAGAGTATGATCAGGATGTGAGTTCCTCTTAATGCTGACTTCCTTTCCTGAGTTTTCATTTGGAAAGAGAGGAAGTAGAGTTTACTGGAGACTTGTGTCACATGCCGCACATCCTGCTTTGTTCAGCAGTTATGCTAATCTATGTAGCCATTGTCAACGGCCACGGTCGCTACCAATATAAGGAAATATGTTCGACATGCTCAGATAATGGGACGATGAAATAGCAAAGGCTGCAATTGTCTATAGACCATATATAGAATGATATAGAAATACAATGACGTTTGTACAGGTTCAAATATCCCTTAGTTCAAACAGTAGTTCTTAACTTTAACACTTAATTCCAGATTCTTCTCATAGATTCAATGTGTTTCTTCTTCTCTCAACTTCAGCTCAGTGTGAGAAGAAAGAATGCCAAGGAAATGTTTGGAGGATTCTTTAAGAACATGGTGAAGTCCGCTGATGAGGTCCTCATCTCTGGAATAAAGGTGGGATTTCATGCCGGACCGTTGTGCAAGCAACGGCGTAGTCATTTCCTAAATTACCCTTTGTCTTTGCTTGTTTTCGACACAGGAAGTGGATGATTTCTTTGAGCAGGAGAAGACTTTCCTGCTCGACTATTACGGCAAAATAAAGGATTCCACTGCCAAAGCAGAGAAGATGACACGCGCACACAAAAGTATGTGAGGATTTGTTTTAGTGGAATGGAGTAAATAAAGTACCGGAATGTGCTTAGTTTTGATTGCTGGGTTTTGTTCCTGCAGATATTGCAGATGATTACATTCTTGTCTCTACCGCTCTGAGCAGTCTCTCTGCTGATGATAGTACAGCAAATAAGAAGTGAGTGCCATATATGCTTTCATGATTTTACGTAGAGTCGATATAACTGATACAACTCATTCCTTTTTTTTCTCAGGGACATGGAGAAGTTGTCGGACCTGTTTGAGAAGCTCAGAGTAAGCAGAACTTCACTAACCAACAAACCGAGACACCTTTGTAAATATTTGTCCTGTTTTAAAAAGGCCTTTCGCTACTGTGCATCTTTGTGTTTCTTCAGAAAGTGGAGGGAAGAGTAGCATCTGACCAGGAGCTGAAACTTACTGAACTGCTGAGATATTACATGAGAGATATACAGGCTGCCAAGGTGGGGCATGTTCATCTGCTGCATTTATACGAGATGGATCGGTTTATCTTCCTGCTGTTTGTGTGTCAAAGATACGAGAGAGAAACACACACGTCAGGTTTCTCTAACTGTTATTGCTCCTTATAATAATTCTCAACTTTACTTATAAAGCACTTTAAAACAACCGTAGCTGACAAAAAGTGCAGTACATGTGCAAATTAGAACATAAATGAGTGGAACATTAGAGCAATAGATAAAAATAAATAAGTATAGAACAAATAAAGAATGGACCTAAGGCCCACATTGTTACGCCGCTTCCAATGCCAGTGAATGAAAGTTGGTTTTCAGTCTCTTTTTAATGGCGGTCAGTAAATTAAGATTTAGGGGATGAAGAAGAGAAAGCCTTTTATGAAAAGAAAGCAATATTCATTAATCAGAGTAGAAAGCAGCCTTGGTTCAGGTATTATGTTAGATATGTTCACATTTGTTGGTTGGCTCTGATTGATATAGCTTCAAAGTGGGTTTCAAAGCTTCAGTGATTATTACCCACAGTAACATGACTGAATCACAAACAAAATTTTCTGCAGTGATGCAACTGTGCATATAGGGGCATCTAAAAGAATAATAATTTAGATAACTAGAAAAGCACTGGGAGCGCAGACCTCCGCCAAGCAGCTCACCCCCCCTATTAGATTTACACCGTCCACATGGTGATCTGGATTTTTATCAAAAGGTTCTAAATTGTTCTTGGTATCTTTATACACCAACCAGGAAAAGTAAAAGTGAATCAGAGTTGATGTGTATTTGTAACTGATTTTTGACTCCGTAAATGGAGTTTTCTATGTTAAAATTAAATATATTTTTACTGACTCCATTCTGGATCAGATTCCGGACATTCCCTGGAAGTGTCATCCAAATCCTTCCAGAACCTTTTGAGTTATCTTGCTAACCAACAGACAAACGCCAGCGATTGCATAACCTCGAGGTAATTAAATTAAATGGTCGCACATGAGTACAGCACAAAATAAAATATTTCACTTGGAAAGCTGCCCTTCTCATCTTAATTTTAAAAGCAACTTAATAAAAGGACTAGCAGAGCGAGATGTTCACGTCGGGGAGGGTTTATAAATCACAGAAGCAATCGTTTCAGCTATTCTCCTGGTGCTTTGCCTACTTGGCGCAATGTTTTCGTTGCTATGTGAATGCTCTGAAGCATTTGGGCATGTCCAAAGATAAATTGAGTATTATTCCAATAAAAACTGTTAAGAAATCTTGACATTTGTAAATATGTATTGAGTTTGAAATTGTTATTTCTTTTCCAAATGGGGCGGGGGGGAGTGATTTCATAAACATTATATTTCAAGTGCCCTTTCGTTTTTTCTCTTGTTTATCCATCTGGAACACGGCAGGACCTTCTGTACAGGCGAGCCCGTGCCTTGGCGGACTTTGAGAACTCTAACAAAGCTTTGGATAAAGCTCGACTGAAGAGCAAGGACATTCCACATGCAGAGGAGCACCAGCGGCAGTGCCTGCAGAAATTTGACAAACTCTCAGAGTCTGGAAAGAAAGGTTTGTGTATCAATGCGTGAGTCTGTGAAATACTTACTCTGCAAGCTCTTCTTAAAATGAACAATGTCATCTTTGTAGAACTTACCGGTTTCAAGGGCAGACGTGTCGTTGCCTTCAGGAAGAACCTTATAGAGATGGCCGAGCTTGAAATAAAACATGCCAAGGTGAGCAGCACTGCACAGCCCGGCCGCTCCATGAGGTTGTGTGCGAGTCCTTTTGATAGTACGACAGACACAAATTGAGATTTCCTATGTTCCGTGGATTTGGGGTGCTCACCATTACACCCCTATGTTGTAAACAGGCATGTATCTATCTGCAGACATGCAGTATCTCAATCATCGTCATCAAATGTCAGAAATAGGTACTAAAGTTAAACATTTTATTATCATTATTAAAGTAATATCATTGGGGAAGCCAACACTTAATAATTAAAATGATTAAATGAAGAACAATTAGTGGGTTAGCTGTACATGTTGAGGTTTGCCGTGGCTTCATGATCGCCATGGTAACTTACTCTGTACATCTCACCTGAACTGGAGGAAGTTGTATTCAAAGTTTTGATTGAAAGATGCATTAAAAGACAAAACGCAAATGTTTTCAGGGGATTTGAAACACTGAGCTAGTCGTATATTGAGTTTAACACTTCTCATTTTTCATCTTTGTGTGTTTAGTCAATAACACTTCACAACAGATGAATGAATGTATACTTAAATGGTCTGAGGAAAATGAATGCAGGAAAAAAAAAATAGAAATGGGACAAAAATAAGATTTTTTTTTTTTTTTAAAGAAATGGAAAATATATATTTATCCATATCGGTGTATACATGATTATCACATTATTACAGGTGTAAATCATTGTTTTTTGCAGCCACATAATTAGAAAAGTTTGTTTTTTCCATCATTGCAAATAATAAAAGCAGCAACCGACTGATGAAAATGTCCTTTGTGTGAGGGGGGAACTTGGACAACGCGATCCTGTTTAGGTAGCCATCCCTGGTACTGAGCCGAGCGTATTCACACGCAGATCATGATTTCTAATGTTCCGTAGGATCTGTTTTTATATACTGTACATGCAAGCAAACAAAACCCAGATTATTACTGAGATGCATTTTTTTTCCCTTGTCTTTACAGAACAATGCGACTCTAATGCAGGGATGCATTGACATGCTCAAGAGTAACTGACATGTTTTCAAGTATCCTTGTCCAACCATCACTAAGTGACCAGTAATGGAAACGTCTCTAGAGCCTTGTGTGGATGCGACTCTGAAGCCCGATCTCTGCTCCTACCTATGGGTGTGATGCCACTTTAAAACCATACACGAGACAACGTGTCTCTAAAGCACAGTGTCTTCATGTTTACGTAGTCCCCGTCTTTCTGCTCCATGCTCCATCCTTTGCCATTATTCATAGAGGTCTAATTAAATGTGCCTCCAGAGCATGAAGTTGCCGAAATTTACATTCCTTCTTATTGTTTTGTCTGCTTGCCTTCTTTTTCCCCCTCATTCTTACATTATGTACATGCAATAAAATTGTCCTTTTTGATCTCATTTTCCTCCTCCATAGATCCAAATATTCTTATGCACACAATATATTATCTTGTTTGTAATGGCTTCAGGAATATTTCTTTTACGGCACCGTAACCTGATCTGATATTTCATATGTTTCAACTATGGCGACTTTTTTTGGTTGCTAAGTGAACAGAACCAGAAGCAAACCTGGAAAGAAAAAAGACAAACCATCCCTGTGCTTTGCATCTGCTGATGTGTAGCATGCCAACCCTCTTTTAAGGGAATGCAGAACTGATGTACAGTAGAAGACGAGGCAAATGGCCTTCAAGTGTTCTTAAAGCTGCACGGACGAATGGTGTGACTTCAGGGTTTAGATTTGGACCTGCTTTGTTTGCAAGAATAGGCTAATTTCCCACCATTTTCAAAAATGCACATGAGGCATTCAAATATATATACAACTAGAGATTGGTCAAAAGAAAAGTTAGTTGAACATTGAGCATTTTTATTCAAACAAAATTAACAGTAATAATTCTGACTGAATCCTGGTTTGTCTTGCATCCATAACAACCATTTGCTACAGTATTCACCCTGCAAGCCCCTCCCCTTTTCCCAATTTCAGTGTGTACTTATTGTTTTTCTTTATTTTGCCATAAAATCCACTTAGTTATTGATGTATTTACCAGACTCTCACTTTGTTTATTTTACACAGTTATATATATATAAAGTGCACTAAGAAGATGACATTCTTAGTAATCATGACTCAGTGGAGTGTGAGAATGCATTATAGATTTTCTTTTTTTTAAGAAATTGAATATATTTCTATTGAATTCCAACTGTGTGAATGCTTTTCTTACAGAACATTAGCATTTTATAAATTTATAATTGCATTGAATAAATCTGACTTTCCCTATGTGATCTTTGCTACTGTATTTTTTTTTATGGGTTGAAGCGTATTTTATCTAGAGTTTTATTTTGTTACTACTCGGCCTCATGAAAACATGCAGCTGTGTACTGTGGATGGTCAACCATTATTCCACTAGATAGGGATACGCATGTTACCTACTGTACATCCTGTTTCCGCCCAGCTTGAACAGATGTTTGCTTGCTGTGTGTTATAGGCAGACAGACGGTCCTCGGATCGGATCGTTTGCTGTGTTGGGTAAGCTGTAAGGAAATGCCGGAATGCTCTTGGGACTCATCACCAAACGCAGATGTGTTTGGTGATGTATACATGTACATGTCTCCTGCGTAAATGTAGGTTACTGTAAACTTTGAGTTGTGAGGAGTTTTGTCCTTAATCCTCTTGTTAAAAATATGCCCTTTTTTCTGGTTCAGAGCAATTTAATAATTGCCATTTTAGCCACCAGAATTTTAGAGAGGTTTAATGAAAACTGAAAAGTACAAAACTACATTCACCAAATCGGTATATTCTTTCATTAAGTAATCAGTAACTCAGCAGGAATAGAGGCATGAAGCAATAAGGCCTCTTCAAACAAAAAACAAACGTGTGTGTTTCTTTAACGAAACAGATTATGATGTGTGTTTACAATATATATAAACTTTGATCACAGCTATGGATAATGAAAACATCCCGTCTCACCTAACCTTTCCTCTACGTGTCAATATGCCTCCTCTTTTGCATGAAACTGAACTGTTAAGAATTTAGACATCTGTGTATTTGCTGCACTTTAGTGGAAGAAACTTTTTCATGTTTGTGTGAAAGTTTTTAGGATTCCGATGGAAATCACCAGTTTCATTTTCCTGGTTCTCAGTGAGTCCCACTATGATGAAGTTTTCTAGCAAAATGTAAATATATATTTTACCTCTTTTCTACTTTATAATGATTGTGTCATTCTTTCAATCCTCTCCCTGATACACCTCTCCAAAGCTCAAAGACCAAACAACCCTGGGTTAGTGTGCCCTGCCCTGGCAATTGTTTCCCCCCCCCCCCCCCCCCATTGCAAATATTAATTAATTTACATAAACCTGTTCAATACAAATATTTGCAGATCATGATTTAACGATTAATCATTTGCGTCTCATCATCATCAGTTGATGTCAAGCGGGTTTGTTTTAAGTGAGAGGTTAGTTATCAAATTGCTGATTACTGCGAACAGATACTGGAGTAACACAGACCTGACTGAGCCCATCAGACCGATGCTGACTTTCGGGAATGGCATGAATGCAACTGGCAAAATCACCAGCTCGTTTCAGGTGCGTTTGATGAAAAAAAATATAGGTTCATGATATAACCAGATATGGTTATATGGTCACTAGTTTTTAAACTCGTCATCTAGTTGTTCCCCATAATACAAGCAGCTTTGTAAAACAAGATGTGAGTTGGTGGAGGATGCCGAATGATAAAGAATGATTATGTCTTCATGGGAAACCAGCAGAAACTATGATGATATGATGCAAAGTCACTGGTAGTTAACTTAATGATGTAACCCTAACCTTATACTGTTTGGATTGCATGTTTCTCAAATGAAAACATCATAAACCTTCAAAGCAGAGCAAAGCTGATGTATACTGCGCTTATGAGACACACCCAGATGGAATGATATGATGCTAATAACATTAAAGCCACAGTCAGACCCCGATGGCAAATGTATACTTTGCACTGTCTGATAGTGTCGCCATGACTTGTATACAGTTGGGTAAAAAAGTGTGCCTCCAGAGTGCAGTAATATGTTACTAGTAACGTAAAACACTGAAGAGAAAAGTCTGTTGCCTGATCAATTAGGCTATAGGGATTTCTGAAGCACTTACTTGAGTTAAAGTAAAAAATATTTGACTCAGAAAGGAACGACTGCGTGAGCAGCTGCTTGGACGGAGAAAACTCTGACTCCCGGCATGCCTACTTCCGGGTTGAGTGAATTCTACCCAATCAGAAATCTTCTGGGTTTCTGGCAGCTATCTAGGGCACGGGGCCAGCACGTCCAGCCAGCTCGAAGTGCCACGACTTCACAGCCGAGCACACGGATTCTCTTGCGGAGTGAAGGGGGGGGGACCGCTGGAAGAAGGCTAGTTAGCTGAAAAGGTTGGTCGCTTTTTCTAGAAGTCACTTTTATCAGCAGACACGTTTTCGTCATCTCTCCTTTTAATCTGAAGCAATCAGACGCAGCTCCATCACAAGTGAGGTGAGTGTTGGGATGTTGATTTTTTTTTTTTTTACCATTTCGTATTCATCTGACCACCGTTAGCTAGCTTAGAAAGCTACGCCTTGAGCTAACTACCAGTGCAGAGCGACAGTAGCTAAAAGTTGTTTAAAATGGTTTTATATATTTTTCCTCTATACATGCTAAGTTTACAGTTTGGAAGCGCAGTTTCGGCATGTGAAACGACTCTGAATACTGATACAATAGCCAAGTTCATTGATTCTTAATGGTAGCTGCAGTGCTAGTTTGCAAATGATGATTAAATTAGACCAGTGCACAGTCTGGGCTCATATTAATGCATGTTGTATTGGGTATCGATGTAGGCTGTTCTCATTGGTCTCATTAATCTTTGAGGCCTTTTTTCATTGGTCTTAAAATATATATTGTTTTTATTATTGGTTGGACGTTAAACTATCTTAGAAGTTATTGGAAGTCGGTGAATTTGGATAGAAAGTGGAATTTAACATCTGTAACAAAAAGCAATGTGAAAAAAAAACTCTCTGAAGGAAAGTAAATATTATTTCCTTATTTTATTAAATTTAAGCCGATGGCTGCCTATGTGCAATAAAGTCAGCTATAATCGGTGCATAATTTGTACCCCCCCCCACCCCCCCCCCACAACTATTAGATCTTGGAGGTTTGCTGAGTTTAACTGGCCGTCTAGTTTCAGCCAACTTTCCTCCCCTGCAGACTAAATTTCTGGTTTGTGGTGGAGCGCCTTTAAGTACCTTAAAGGGATAGCCCTTTGCAAGCTCAGCTACAGCGCTGTTGTCTAGCAGCACTTAGAGGAACTAAAATACGGTTATCCAATGTGAAAATGTAGTTCTACTTATTTTAGTGGTATTAGCAGGAACAAATGCACCTGAGATTTGTCTAGAAACGACACCAAACGCAGGATACAAAATGAATGACGCTTTGTAATGAGAAGATGTTACAAAGTACAATGATAACTGCTCATATAATAATATAATATCAATTATTACTAGATCCTGTGTCGGTGGCAATTTTTCATGGCAAATAGTACTCACAAATCCTCCTTTAGCCTGTTGGATGAGACTAAATTTGATCGACTGGGAGAGGAGAAAATGTCTTTAAGCTGTTCTTACAAGGCAGTTGACGTAATTCAACACAGATTTTCCATGACCTGGATATCTGAGAATCTTCACACACATGGATGAAACATTTCCTTTTGGAAAAACATGTTCTTGGCGAGGGCATTTCTTTATCACGTGTTAGGGGGGGGAGGGAAGGTGAGAAGCCAACTCCTGATATTTACTTTAGCGTTATTTGTTTTTACTGGTTGTACTCATAAAACTCAGTGCTGGACTCAAAAATAAGCAGTCAGGATATGAGACTTAACTGATGGTGGTTTGACATGTAGAGATGCAGGTTTAACCCAAAGTGGACGGCACTATGGGTAGTGGGTTTGGAGCAGCTGTTACTTATCACAGTTCGTGGACTAGATTTGCTGGTTTGCATAATGTTGCCTGTCCAGAGGCGAACATTTAGGAAGCCACAGTGACATCTTGAGGCCTTTGACTGTAATGGCTGCAGCTTTTCTCCATGAAGCATTCATTCTCTCACCAGACGCTGATGCTCTGTGAACTTTTTCTCCCATCTTACAACTTTCTGTGCTTAACAGAAGTTTTAGTAGCATCCATCCATTTATTTATTTTTCATCCACGTTAAACTTTTAATTAGCCTGCCCCTCTCTTTTCAGATTAACTGAAATTGAACAATGGATATCTATGACCCCCAGACCCTTGGGATAATGGTGTTTGGTGGATTCATGGTGATCTCTGCAGTTGGGATTGCTCTTGTTTCCACCTTCTCCATGAAGGAGACCTCTTATGAGGAGGCCCTGGCTAAACAACGCAGCGAGATGGGTAAGGCACAGCCTGTTCGCTCTGACAAAAAGAAGAAGGACAAACTATCTGAGAAGAAGGGCCGTGGAAAGAAGAAAGAAGAAAAGCCAAATGGAAAGATTCCAGAGCCTGAAAACATTCAAGTGGAAACTGACGCCGACACAGTCAATAAACCTGCTACTGCTCCAGTGGTAGCTGCTGCCCCCACTTCACCATCGCCTCCTGTCTCTGCTCCTGCTCCTGAGCCTGTCCCTGTCTTGGATGTTAAACTAACTGCAGCCCCAGCACCTAAAGAGAGCCAGCCTGAAGCTGCTGCTGAACCAAGCCCTGCTCTCATTGAGTCCTCACCTGTACCCTCCCCTAAGGAGAAGAAGAAAAAGAAGGTGGCTAAGGTTGAGCCAGCCCCCACACCATCAGCACGATTTCTTGCTGCCCCTGCACCGCTGTCATCCGCAGTGCCTACTTCAACCCAGTCTCCATTGTCTGCCCCTATTAAAGCAACCACTGCATCCACCCCAGCCAAGACAGCTCTCGTATCAAATAAGTCTGGTCCTGCCTCAGAAAAATCTGCCCCTGCCTCAAATAAGTCTGCCCCTGCCTCAGAAAAATCTGCCCCTGCCTCAAATAAGTCTGCCCCTGCTTCAGAAAAGTCTGTCCCTGCCTCAAATAAGTCTGCCACCAAAAAGTCTGCCCCTGCCTCAGAAAGATCTGCCCCAAATAAGTCTGCCCCTGCCCAAGAAAAGTCGGCCCCTGCCTCAGAAAAGTCTGCCCCAAATAAGTCTGCCCCTGCCCCAGAAAAGTCTGCCCCTGCCTCAAATAAGTCTGCCCCAAAGAAGTCTGTCCCCGCCTCAGAAAAGTCTGCCCCTGCCTCAAAGAAGTCTGCCCCTGCCTCAAAGAAGTCTGCCCCTGCCCCAGAAAAGTCTGCTCCTGCCCCAGAAAAGTCTGCCCCTGCCCCTGCCCCTGCCCCTGCGTCAAACAAGTCTGCCCCTGCCCCTGCCTCAGCCCAGTCTGCCCCTGCCTCAGCCAAATATACGCCAGCACCAGGCAAGTCTGTTACAACTCAAGTCAAGTCTTCATCAGTCACTAAAGACGTCCAAGTGATGGCAGTGGCCCCTGTGGGATCTCAGCAGGTTCATGCTGTTGTAGGAAAAGCACAGGAGCCCAAGAAGAAGGCATCCAAGAAAAAGCCTGAGCCTGGTAATCAAATCTGTTCTTATTTAAAGACATTTTCCATTTTAAAACGCTACATTTTATTTGACTTTTAAATGTTTTATCACATTTGAAGTTATTAATAATGGCACTTGTTCCAAAAATATTAAAATCAACACAGGAACTACATTAGCCAATAGTGCTGATGATAAACTTAAGTCACTTTCACACCAGAGCTGTTTGGGCCGCTTCAAACGGACCAGAGTTTGTTTCCTCGGACAGAACTTCTGTCTCTGTGGAAAGTAGTGCCAGTAAGAGTTGTGGGTTACATCTGGGACGCATTTCTGGAGGTCAGAGGGTCTGCCAGCTTGTCCAAACATCACTGCGCTGTTTGGTTTTCTGACAAAGACTCCCAATGCGCTGACAATGAGTAGGGAGGGGTGAGTGTTCTTTCTAGCCTGAGCCTCGTCTCCACCTGGTGCCATAGCTCTCCGCAATTGTGTAATCTGAAGCTGGCTCCAGACAATGTCTTTGTCATTAACTTGCTATTAATATTGAACTACTGATGTTATACTACTGTTAATGTTTTTGTTTCGTGGTTGCCTCTTTAGTGGCAGTGGTGGATTCTCCTGGTGCTCCACTGTACCTGCCCTTCAAGGCTCTGGTGTCCACCATCAGTAACATGGTGTTCAGTGATGGAGAGGCTCACAGACTTATCGAGATCCTGTCTGAAAAAGCCGGCATCGTTCAGGACACCTGGCACATGGTACGGGAAAGTGCAGTCAGTCGTGAAAAAAGACACTTGTTTGATTAGTGTGGCGTGTTCTGGTGCTCCTTAAATGCATGCATGACTGGAGCCATTGGAAACTCCGGCGAGACCCTGTTATTATGTTGTCTTTCTGCACACGCTTGTGTTTTCAGGCCACTCAGAAAGGTGACCCAGTGGCCACACTGAAGAAGCAGCTGGAGGAGAGGGAGAAGCAGCTGACAACGGAACAAGAGGATGCTTCAGCAGCAAAGAACCGTGTCAGAGAACTCGCCAAGGTTAGATGTTCAAAATGTCTCAAGTCAAGGAAGGAGCAAATTGTGCAAACTCCGACCACGAAACCACCTTGGCTCTGCAAGTCTGTAGTACTACTCATTACGTAAGCAGGCAAAGTCATTGGGTGGGTGGAAATACTATATTCTTTGGCCTGTTCTACTATAAACAATATAAAAGTGTGGCCTGAGGATTTCAACAAAGGAAAAAGCCACGTTGTGACCTTTAATTAAATGGTTCCCCAGTAAGCATGAACATATTCTTGTATTTGGATTTTATTGTTCTCTATCCACAGAGCAAAGCAAATAAAGTAACACGGATGCACAAGCCCCACCCATGAAGGAGCGTCCAGTGTTACCGAAATCATGTCATTACTTGGAGATATATATATATATATATATATTAAAATATTCCTCTGCTGGATTAGGGACATCTTTAGTATATTTAATAAATGGTTGTAGGGAACTTTCGCTCTTCTCTCTCACAAACGCGTTGCAATGAATCTGGACATGCTCCCTTACTACATTGTCAACAGGAGCTGTCTGCTGAGAGGTCTAAGGTGACCAGTGTGGAGACGAGGCTCAGTTCCCAGCTGAGTAAAAGGGAGCAGGAAATGATTGCTCTTCAAGCTCGCATGCAGGCCAGTTACCAGGACCATGTAGCCCAGACCCAAACCCTCAATGCAAAGGTTGGTCCTCATGTACATATATTTAAAATCAGATGAGTGCGTTAAGAAATGTGTTATTTTTTGATGGAACTCAGTTTCCCCAATTAATAAAGGTCAATATGGCTGGTTAACTTAAAAAAAACAAAATATATTCTTTAAATATTTTTCTTTTACAGATCATTAGCCTGCAGGACCAGCTGGAAAAAGGTCCCAGTGCCCAGCTGGCCCGTCTGCAGCAGGAGAACTCCATTCTCCGTGATGCCCTCAACCAAGCAACTAGTCAGGCAGAGAGCAAGTGAGTGTGTTCGCATAAACAGAAATTATTTTGTGTGCTTTGTAGATTTAAAAGTATGTTCTCAGCAGACCCGATCAATTTATATAGTGTTGCGAGGATGTGACTCCTTTCTGCAGTAGTTTTATTTTTGCCCTCAGACAAAATGCTGAGCTGGCCAAGCTGCGTCAGGAATGCACAAAGTTAACCAAGGAGCTTGGAGAGAAGACCGAAAGTCTGTTTGCCGAGGAGCACACCAGGAAAGGGCTGGAGAACAAGGTCTCCGCTGCTGAGAAGCAGCTTTCCAAGTTGCAGGTCAGTCCTGTGGGAAAGATGTATCACCTTTAAAAATTAATGACAGTGGACTTGACTAAGTTTTTATTTACCGGTAGTTGGTTAATGCTGGTTTATTATTTAGGCAGCTGCTTGTGTTGTAATCAGATATCTCAGGACTGGGCTGGAATGCAACCGTACAGTAACAGGGCTGCAGGGAAAACTTTCCTTGGCATCAGCTGGAATGTGTGCATGTCCGAGCGTCTCTACTTTGTAACTTCGCCATTTAAGAGCAGAAAGAATCTGATTTTCAACCCTCAACTTTAGCGTGCGGATGTTGCAAGTAGCCCACGTTCTCGCCCACAGATGGAAGACCGTGGATCTCAACGGTTACAGTTCAGCCTTCAGTTTGTGATATGAAAAGTGTTGACTTAGTTGAATCATTTACTAACGTCCCATGATAGCAGTTTAATTATGTTATGCAATGGTTCTGTCCATCAGTCAACATGGTGGAAATGCTGATGATGCAATATCAACCTTCACGTTTGTTTGACTAGAGATGGGCTCTGCGGGGACATACTCAGCTTTTGCTGAACCTGGTGACTAATAATCTCAAATTCCCAAATCACTACCTACATAAGATTATTTAAAACCTGAGGATATTTGGTTGGTTCGGAAGATGGATTAACCAGCAATACAGGAGGTCATCGACTTACGACCTGTGCGACCGCTTGACTTACGACCGCACCGGTCTGTTGTATTTCTTTCTTTTTACGAGGTGTTTTTACGACATACCGGAAAGCGAGCGAGCAAATTGAGTGTACGACAGTTTCTGCGGTCTCGCCCACGATGGCTACCGAAAGGAAATTGTCTCTTTCGACTCCTCATTTACAGAATCACGATGCAGCATAATATACTTGAGACCCTGGAGGATATTTTAAGGATGCTTGGCAGATGTGGGATTTGAAAAGTCATTACCTTAGAGAAGCAGTGCTGCCCCCTGCTGTTTGAAATGAACTGCTGCTGGTTATGGTTGACAGGCCAGCCATTCACAGAGTGAGCAGGGGTTACAGAGGAAACTGGAGGAGGTGTGTGAGGAGCTCAGAACAACACAGAGTAGAAACAAAAGCCTGCAGGCCTCTTTGGACAAGACCCAACTGGAAAACAACACACTCTCAGGTCAGAGAATGGGGCAACCATCTTTCTCTCTTGAGTCTTGGAGGTGTGGGAATTGTTGTTACGTCACAGAACAAAGTATGTAAAGCATTAATAGTGCTGTATATTGATTGTGGCTTTTCGTCCCTGTAGAGTGCCAGTTATGTATCGCGAGGCTGGAGGCTGCGATTCGGGAACGCTCTGCTCAGGTGGATGCCCTGACTGTTCAGTTGGAGGAAACGAAAGCTGAGAAAAGCCAACTTGGTCAACAGGTGGCTTCCATCAACTCTCTGCTCGAGCAAAGCCAGAACAAAAAGGAGGAGGTAGAACAAAACAAGTTCAATTTGACCGAGTTTGAAGTGGCTGGACGGCTCACTGCAGATTGTAACCCCTTTAAGATGTTTTCTGTCTGAATCATCAGGTGAATGCTGCAGAATTGGAGCAGTTAAAGCGCAGGTACGTGTGTGTGTGTGTGTGTGTGTGTGCGCATCCTTTCTGCGCAGACGTCTTAAAATAGAGCTATCCCATTGGTTGATTTTAAATGCTGTAACACCTCTGCAGCCTTCAAGAGAGAGATGACCAGCTCTGCACACTTCATGGTGAACTGAAGCAGCTTCAGGTGAAGAACGAAGCTGCAGTAAGTCCAGGAGATGTGTATTACATTTGTTCACCACACACGGGAGCATTGTTTTCACACCTCTGCACCGCTAATTGCCAATAATCTGTCCTCACAGGGGATCACTATTGTGGAGCTAGAGCAAAGAAATAAGAGGTATCCTGCTTTTTTTTAACTTTCCATCCATTTGACTTCAGTAGTCGCCGTCATCTTGATTGTTCTCTGTGGCCCTTTTTAGTGAAGATGCCAGCCTTATTCAGTCACTTCAGGATGAGGTGAAAAACATGAAAGAAGAAATGGTACAACTTAACAGCGCAGCGGTAAGGGTGCATCGGAATGTGCTGCTTTAATCTACTTTAAGAGCCTCACTGGAAATAAAAAAAGAATGATCTCAGTCACTCATTTGCACTCTGTTTCAACAGGCGGAGGATTCCCAACTCAAACTGCTACAGAGCAGGTAAACGAGCATGAGCCAGTGATAAAGGGTTTATGATGACTGTTTTACACCTTTTTAGAGATCCATTTGTCTGTTTTGGTTCTTTGGCTAGTCTGACTGGGAGGGATGCCCTTGTCACATCACTACAAGAGGAACTGAGAGCAGTGACAGAAAAAAAGGCCATTGATGAGGTAAGGCTCTCTTTTTACCTTAGACGCCTGTTATTTAATCACCTTTCTGATCATGCCATTAAATGTTCTGGCAGAACATTATGGCAGAGCTGAGATCCTTTCAAACTGAAACCAAAGAAAGTCTCCAGTCACTCTTTCCTCGCATAACGATGGAGACGGAGCAGGTAAGATGAGGGGATTTCGTCTTACCTGCCTTTATCCTGGTATACTGTATATGCTGTGCTATCCAAGTGGCCATGAATGATTTATTGTTCTGCTTTTCTCCTCACTCAGTCCAAATGGTTACATGCATTTATGCAGGAAGCTCGGGAAGTTCTCAATCAGCAGAACCGGGAGGCTCAGTCAAGCACGTCGCGAGTGAGCCACAGATTTACGAAGTTTAATATGCTGGCTTGAAATGGCCCAGCAGAAATGTTCTGAATGTGTTCCCCTTCTTCCAGGAGTTGCATGAAAAGCTGAAGGAGGCTGAGGAGAGCCACGGCTCATTGCAGACTGAATGTGAACAGTACAGGACTGTTTTGGCTGAAACAGTAAGTTACTGAATGCCCCCCCTCTTCCCCCCCATAGAGGTTCCAGTTACAAATGAAAGTCACCAGCCGCAAAAAAAAAAAATAACTTTGAAAGTAAAGGTATGAGTTGAACTTTGATCTAATGTTTGATACATTGAGTCAATTGTTTTCTCATCTTATTTTGCTCCCTGCAACATTACGTTTTGACCACCAGGGGGACTATTGCTGCGTTCAGTTGTCAATCTCCAAATACGGTAATGAGAAAATAAAATTAAACATCAGATCCATATAAAGTGCGCTAAGTTAACACATCAGAAAACGGTAAGAACACTTTTCTGAGCAATACAAGTATTGAACACTGAACTTGTGGCTTTTCCTCTGCTTCAGATAATAAAACAAAATACAGGCCCATCAATCTCAGAGCTCTAAGTTAGCACATCAAAAACAACACTGTTCATCATCACAAAGTAAAGTGCTGAAATAACATCAGGCATTCACTTCTAGTAGGTTACAGAGGACATAGCAAGACAAAGGATGTGTGTATAGACTTCAGGCGTCCATCCCCTGTCCCTCCTTGCAGTATTATCAACAATCAACCAGTGGAGCTGGTGCTCAAATACAAATATCTGGGCACCATAATCGACAGCAAACTGAAATTTGATATGAACTGCGAGATGCTCTGCAAGAAAGGCCAGCGGCGACTCTTCTGTCTGAGGAAGCTCGCTAAGTTCCAGGTGGACAGGAGCCTGATGAAAATGTTTTACTGTGCCTTCATTGAATCCGTCCTCACTTTCTCTGCCATCTGTTGGTATGGTAACCTCACCATCAAGGACAAAAACTGCCTGAGGAAAATTGTCCGTGTTGCGTCAAAGGTAGCCGGGGTGTACTTCAGCAGTCTGGATGAAGTTTTTCAGCTTCACCTGCTGAATAAAGCCAAGTCGATTCGCAGGGACAAAAATCATCCCCTAAATCCAGAATACAAGCTGCTTCCATCCGGTGTCTGACTGGCTCTCCCCCCGGTTACTAAAAATAGATACAAGTTCTCCTTTGTTCTGCTCTCCATCAGGGCCTTGAATGCCACAGAGAGGAGGTGACCGTGCACATTGTTCACTTTATTATCTCACCTTGCTGCTTAGATGTGTATATGTACGTATGTAGATGTGTATATATCTTTAGACATAATTATATGTGTTTGCATATATGCATGTGCATACATAGATATACACATTTGTACTATTTGTACTATAGACCTGTTTGCACTGTTTTTATATCATGTAGACCCGACACCTGTACAACGATGCTGCTCAACTCGTATGTCTAATTTGTCCCTTGAATGTGTCCAGTATGTCTTATATGTCCCTTGAATGTGTTATTGAATGTATGTGTGACTGCTGCAAAACGAATTGCCCTCCGGGGGACACGTCAATAAAGTGACGTGAAGTGGACTACTGACCAAACGCGAGGTGTCTCCTGCAGTTTAGTGTAGTGAAGAGTTTCGCTATGGCTCGCTAAGTTGCTAGCGTCTTCGCTGCTATCGTTAGCTGGGCTGCACTGACTCGCGACTAGGCGCTTTCTGTTCCTCACCGCCTTGTCCCGCCCACCTCCAATGGGAGCCTATCGGCTTGTGCTAAACAAGCCCAAACGCAATGACAGCCAATCAATGTCCACTTCAGGGTGTCACTGACTCTTCCATCCGCAACAACTCGAGCACAAAAAGCCTACCTAACGCATAAAAACGGATTTGATTAAAAAGGTAATACAGAAACAGTTAAGTTAGAGATTAAAATTTAGATTAATGCGATGAAAAAAATATAACGCACTGAATATGACGGTAATTAATGAATGCAATTATTTGAAACCCCTAATTTGATTTAGGGAAAATTGTGGACAGATCTTTTCAAAATGTAATCACCTGCTCCTCCCTTTCATTCAGATCCATGCCAAAATTCAGAACCTTCTGCCAAGTGTCCAACATTTTTACCACGCTTCATAAAAAAATCTTTCAGGTAATTTTTGATTTGTCCACCTAAAAGAAAAAGAAGCTAAATTGACCTCAAAAACAAATACGATGGAAAATATGTATCTTGCTGCCACCTGCCCGCTAACCTGAATATTAGGGCCTTGCACCAGTTTTTTTTATTGATTGCTAGTAATGACAGAAATGCTGTGATTATACTTCTACTTCAAAATATATAAAGCTTCTCATTTTGTATTGGCCTTGTGAGCAATCACTGTAACACAGCTCTAGTAAGTTGTGGAGACCACCCAGCTTCTTTCAGGCTCAATATCACTTAAGCTTTTGTCTTGGCATAGAGTTGGTAGCCGTGTGAATAAAAATGTCTGCATTTTGCTCCAAGTCCCACATCATCAAGAACAGAGCATGTATCCTGTTGTTTCTTCAGCTCTCAAATCGTTTTAGAGAAGTTCGGCCCCGTACGGTGCTTTCAGAGTCCCTCCCTTTCCTCGCAGTCGGTTGCTGTGGTCAAATCTTTTCTGGGCCGTGATGTGCCAAACTACTTCTCCTGTTTTTATTTCCTGTATTGCAGCTGACTGTCAGCCTTCTTTATATGCCAATAGTTTGTCACATTCCTTTTTTGCCATTCTCATTTTTGAGGCAAGAAAAATGACAATGCTGTCACACATCAGCTCGAAGCAGTTCAGCTCGCGAGACGTTGCATCATCCTCTATCTGTTTGCTTCCTTGTTCATCTGCCATTTTCTTGTCCGTCTCAGTTATTGCCTCGCAAGCACTCATGTCAGGAGTCTGTTTTCCTGACTTGCACGGTTGCTCCTTCTGCTTTTCAAAAAAAGAAAACACGAAGACTGGGACAGATGGTTGAATGAAACCGTACAAAATAGCATTAGATTTTGGTAGCAAAATTTTAAAATGGGAATAAACCAAAATTTAACATTGTTACATCTCTAATATCAACTGAATTTCAAACTCTTATCATGATAAATCTTTCAGCTATAGTGAGTATTTCGACCATGCTCACTTTCAGAAGTTGTGGCCCCTCATTCTGATGCAGGAAAAATTAAGGTTTAGATGGGTTAGATGGTTGTGGGGAACATCTAAGGGCTAATCCTGATTCCCTTTTTAGGAAAAAATGTTGAAGCATCTGCAGAATAGTGTTGAAGAAGAAGAGCTGGTGTGGAAGTCCAAGATGGCTAATGTAGATGAACAGCTGAGGATGGTAAGATATAATACCTCCTTAAAACCACTATGGGGATATATAAAAGAAGCGCATTTATTTAAAAACCTCACAGTGTTCCCTTCAACATATTTCCAGGCTTTGGAGAAGATTGCCAAATTGGAGGCAGAAAACAATGGTGTTGATCAGGTGGGGATTTTTCCCACATTGAATGGAGCTAGTAGTTAATAAATAGGCTGGAATATGAAACTATTTTTTTACGGTTCTGTCTGCAGCTGAAGGAACAGATGATGCTTCAGGATCCCCAGCTGGAGAAGCAGCCCGACAATCAGGACACAAAGGAGATGGAGGGGGTACATAAACTGTTCAAATGTACAGGTCGCAGCATCATCTTTGGAACTAGCACAGCTAAAACATGTTTTCCATGTTACGTTCCCTTTTAAGGGGATGCACATCTATAGTTTACAAACTATGCCTACAAACATATTTTATCTAGGTTGGCGAATTCAATTATTTTAAGTTTTTCTTAGACTAATCATTTGGAATGTTAAATATTATTATATTTTAATATTTCTTGAGTTATGCTGTCTTTACCCATTTGACAAGCTGTTAAGAAATATCCAGATTTGGACAGCATTTACTGCCTTTTTGTAACTACTTCTTGTTAATTAAGAGAAAGGGTATAGTAATAGTTGGTTATTATAAAGCTGTAATCTCCTGTCCTTTCCTATGTGATCTGGATTCAGCTCAAGCACCAGTTGTCAGAATGCCAGAACCACCTACTTTTGGCCCAGAAGGCGTCACAGGCACACAAGGAGGAGCTTGCACAGGTGACTTCACCAACCTAACCGGCTTTCCCATCCTGGAGACGATATTTATACAGTATGTTCACGTTACAAATGCAACAGAGGTGTTGATAATACCATGTCACGTGTCGAAACAAGGCGATGCCCCATAGCCGAGACGGCCCGCCCTGGTGAGGCGTCGGCGTAGTCACACAAAGGGATTCAACAAAGGGAGGGTTGGTGATTACTGGCGACTTCCTGTTTCAGGTCAGGGAGCAGCTGGGAAAGATGACGATGCGGGCTCAACATGAACAGAAAAACCCAGCTGAAGCCCAACCCAGTCAGGTCAGGGTGCAACGGTCACAGGGCACCCTAAACTGTGTCTGAGCTACTGGACAGTGAATACCGCACTTCTCTTGAGATGTATCTTAGATTCTGTTTTTAAATCGCCTCTTCTGTGAGCTTTGGTTCACCTTTAATGGAACATTTATATAGAAAGTCTGAAAAGGTTATAGATTTGTTTCCCTCTATTACAATGAAGGCCAAGACTTTGGCAACAGCACACGGACACTGGATCAGATTACTCTGACAAAGAAGTGCTGCATTTCCTGTCTGTCCAGTCCTCTTCTGACGCAGTGGCTTTTTATGCTAACCAGTGTTTGCGTTTAATGAATGGATGGACCTCTAACCACAGCTTTCACAAATGTTCAGCATGTTCAATTCTCTGCTTTTGTTTCAGATACATGTCAATTCTCTTAAGTCTAACAGCATTCTGATTGATTGCGCTGAATGTTTCCGATGGAAGGATACAAACTAACTTGACATACAGGTCGAGCAGCTTTCTGGGCTGTAGTACTGCTGCTCTGGCACACGAATGTTTGCATGGACACCTGCGTGCTCACCTTTTGTCTTTGTACATATTGATTTCACATTTGCCTTTTCTTTTCCCCCCCCCCCCTCCCTGCCTTCAGGTCCAGAATGAGATGAGTCAGACCGCTGAGAAGCTGCACATGGAGGTTGCTCAGAGGCAACAATTGTCAGAAGAGTTTGAACAGGTAACATTCACCATTGATTTGATGATTGTTATTATTATTTATTTCCGCTTGTTGATTGACGGTAAGCACACTTGTGCTGTCGCCTCGCAGGCCCAGAGAAGTATAGCAGACCTTCAGGCACAGCTGGATCTTCTGAAGGTTTCTGCTGAGTCACCACAAGCTGACACCGAGGATGTTGTGCAGCTCAAGGTTGGCAAAAAAACAAAAACAAAAGAGGCACCCAGGAGCTCAACATTTCACTATGATTGATGCTTTGATTCATCATCAGTCCTGCATTATTACCACCCTTACGCCGTAGAGTATGTCAAAGTTACTAGTGTTTTTACATAGTCAATATATTTATCCATGCATTTTGGAAGTAATTCGGCCTTTTAACAATTTTATTTGACCTTTTAGCAAGACATCACAGCATTTTTCATCACGGCAGTTTGTTACATACTGTATTTCCTGATGCCGTTTTTTATTTTAAAAAAAATAATAATACAATGGCCGTCAGAACAAAGGGGGACAATAGTCTTAAAAATAGATGAAAAAATTAATTTCAATGAACTTCAGCTGTGAAAGAATCTGAAACAAATTCCTATTTAACTGTAATCAGCTGAATTTTATGACGTAATCAGATCATTGGATCAGCCTTGATTCAAATAACGTTTTCCGCTGTGACCGTGACAGGAGCGCCTGGAGAAGGAGAAGAAGTTGTCCAAAGATCTAGGCCAGGCAGCTACCAAACTTCAGCAGCTTCTCAAAGCCACTCAGGAGCAGCTGACCAAAGAGAGAGAGACTGTGAGAACACTACAGGAGCACCTGGAAGGCAAGGTGAGAGAGCTGTCGCCCTGAGGTGATGGACACGCACCAGTGAGCTCAAATCCTTGTTATTATGCGGCAGCCCCCTCGCATCTGTGTGTATGTCAGGCCTGTGTGTGTGTATAAAGTGGGAATATAAAGTACTCAACTCAGTATTTCTTTTTGTGTTCAAGGGAGAATACGTGGAGCTGAAGGAAGGAACGTCTGTCTGAGGGGAGGTTCAACAGACACGACAAAAACTGCCAAATATGCCTTAAACCATAGTTATGCATTCCAACGTTTCTTTCCTCGACCGAAGTTGATTGCAGCTGTTGCAAATGTAGCCGTCAAATGTTTGG
Organism: Brachionichthys hirsutus; assembly: GCF_040956055.1. Lineage (NCBI taxonomy): Eukaryota > Metazoa > Chordata > Actinopteri > Lophiiformes > Brachionichthyidae > Brachionichthys > Brachionichthys hirsutus. Next base: position 5,922,487 of record NC_090903.1, read on the forward strand.
TATTGTGAACATTTCAAAGTACGAGTCGAGGCAGGAATCCTGCTAGTCTTTATTGAAGCCCGCATTCCATCAACAATTCTGGCTATGTCAGAAATTATTTATCGCCCTGCCTCATATCCCAAACGTGTCCCCGTAGTTCAGTGTTAAAAAGGGAAACCGATTGTACGCCAAATGTACATCAACCTGTGCAATTTCTTTGTATGTCTTTTCTATGTGGTTGAATAAGGACATTTTATGGTTCAAACTTTCATTGCCGAGCTGGATGCCAGTAACGACTTTGTAGGAATGAATAAACTACAGTGCAACTCTGTGTGGTTCCTGTCCAGTGTGTGTGTGTGTGTGTGTGTGTGTGTGTGTGTGTGTGTGTGTACTGAATGCAGGGATGTCGGTAAATTCTGGTTACATTTGGACAGGTGTGGTGAGAATCAAATGTCATTCGCTTGCATTGTAAATCCGTCTCTGATAAATAGCCGGTTGACTCGGGGCAGGCAGGTATGCTATTGTACAAGTTATACCATTGTTTCAAGCCGTTACTGTTCGGATTGGTGGGGGTTACCAAGCATCTATAAAAAGCATGCTTGGTAACAGATTGGATTGAATGAAACGATTTAGACCAATGAGAATGCTTGTAGCATTTCACTTCAAATATGGGATCAACTCCTGCGTGAAAGTTGGGCCCCCAATCTCGCAATTTTTGACTAATAGTAACTAATCTATAAAAACGTGCTGCATAACATGTTTCAAGCAATAGTTATGATCAAAACTCTGTATCGTTTTTGGCACAAAAAAAAGAAGATCCTTTGAATGCGTGGCCATCAGATCTTCAAAGAGGACGTTGGCTCAGCGCTCAGTGCGTTCCTAATGGCAAGGTTTGCCCTCCAGGGTTAGGACCTTTACTCCTGTGATTCGCTCCAATTGCTCTGAAAGCGCACGCCTGCTACAGTCTGATCTGCCATTCGCCTCCAGCGTACACTTGGCCGCTGTTGAAACCAATATAAAAAAACCCAGCAGATAATGAATTTGAACCATGTTGAGAAAAGTAACTGCACAATTTAAATAAAGCAATACTGTGTGTGTGGGGGGCCCACCACAGGCCTCTTTGATTCTATCTCTGCAGCTGGAGTATATCATTTTATCCCTGATATCTGCACCATCAGGAGACCTAAAGAGACGTTAGTGTTACACAATGCAAGAACACAAATACAGTCGTGAAATCGTGTCCCGAGAATGGATTGAATTTTACGGTGACTATCGCCAGTTGTCGCGATTCAAGCACCTACCAGATCACCAAGACCAGCTGGCTTTTTGCGCGTGATTCCGCATCCTGAAAGTGGCAGTCGTACAGAAAATAGGCGCATTCATCGTCTTTCATTTGTTCCTGCATTTCTTCAAAGGCATCCTTGCCCTTCTCGCAGATTTCTTGCTCCGTCAATTTTGTTTTCACATCAATCTTCTTAGAATTAAAGATTTGGAAAGCTGCCAGTTTCACACTTTTCTTCAATTTCATGTCTTTATAAAGTTGTTTCACATTATTGTCGACTACAATTCCAGACGCCTGTTTAGAGAACACAAAAATATAATATGTTAGTACTGTATTCAGTATTAGAAAGCAAATCATAAACCACAGACTTTTAAACCCAAACGGCATTTGTTTTCTACAACAGCATTATATCCAAACCTCAGGTGTTGAGCTGAAATCAAAGGGTCACGTCCATTTTAAGTTGCATGACGCCTTAAACAGAACAAAATATACCAAATTGGGTTTCTAACATGAATTTTATATTTGCAGAAGATTTCATTTTGATTGATTAAAAGGTCTCAACCTGTTGATGAAATAAAATGCAGAAAAAAAAAGCAGAAAAAAAAGCACCATAGCAGCCCTTGGAAATGATTACTTCCACCACTACATCCACTTATAATGGGATTCAAGCAAGGGAAGCCAAAATAAAAATGTCTATGAATTTCTTTTGTAAAGTGAGAGAATGGTAAAAGTTTGCCGGAACACGAATGTGAGGTTGAGATTACCTTAGCTGATTTGGATCACTCGGAACCCCCCTCTCTTCATCTATCTAAAGTCAGAAAGGAGAAGTTGTTTGTGTGTGTGGTCTGAAAGTTACACACTGGATAGGAGTGTTAACAAGAGCATACTTGAAGTAATTTCCAGACTATAAGCCGTGACTTTTGTCACACGCTTTCAACCCTGCGGCTTATGCAATGATGCGGCTAATTTATGCATTTTTTCTAACGGCTGCCAGGGGCGCTCGAGCAGAAAAGGTAAGAGTGAGACAGGCGGAATATATGTGTCGAGGAAGGCGCAAGTTTACTGTAACTTCACGCTATTAGCATGAACAGACCCTCATCATGGAAAATGCAAGAAGAAGTGCATATGACGCAGCTTTCAAGTTAAAAGCAATCGAGCTGGTCGATAAAGAAGGAAACGGAGCAGCTGCACGTAAACTTGGCGTAAATGAATTGATGGTGAGATGCTGGAAACGGCAGCGGGATGAACTGGAGCAATTTTAAAAGACGAAGAAAGGTTTCAGAGGTAAGAAAAGCAGGTGGCCCGAACTGGAAAACATTCTGGAAGACTGGGTGAACACACAGAGCAGATGGCCGAGGTGTTTCCACCGTGCAGATCAGACTGAAAGCAAAAACAATCGCCACCGAAAAGAAAATTCAGGATTTCAAAGGAGGAACGTCGTGGTGTTTTAGATTTATGAAACGAAAAGGTCTGTCCATCAGGACACGGACAACTCTGTGTCAGCAACTCCCTCCCGACTACGAGGAAAAAGTAGCAAATCTTCACAGATTCATTCAAACAAAGATAGCAGAGAATTCCATCGGACCAGACGACGTCACAAATATGGACGAGGTACCGCTGCCGTTTGACCTGCCCCTCACCAGGACCGTCAACAAGAAAGGTGAAGCATCTGTCACACTGAAAACAACCGGCCATGAGAGAACACATTTCACCAGTGTTTTGGGCTGCACTGCATCCGGACTGAAGCTTCCACCAATGGTAATTTTTAAGCGGATCACTATGCCAAAAGAAGACCTCCCGAAAGGGTGGATGGTAGAGAGCCTAATGAAATAATGGTTGACCGAGTGTTATGGCAAGCGACCGGGAGGATTTTTTCATAGAAAAAAAGCATTACTCGTTTTAGACAGCAGCCATCAAGAGGACAAACTCCATTCCAGCTGTGATTCCTGGGGGCACAACCAAGTATTTGCAGCCACTTGACATTAGTGTGAATCGTGCATTTAAAGTGGCCCTTCGAGTTGAATGGGAGGCTTGGATGACCAGCGGCGAGAAATCGTTTACCGAAACTGGCCGCATGCAAAGAGCAACTTTTGCACAAGTCTGCCAGTGGATCCTGACAGCGTGGAGCAGTGTGAAAAAATCCACCATCACCAACGGGTTTCAAAAAGCCGGTCTGCTGTGTGACGGAGAGGACCGCACAAGCTCAGGAGTGAATTTTCCTCAGGATGAGAGTGACACTGACAGCGAAAACGAAAGAGAGACTGAGAGAGCGAGTGGCAAAGTATTTCTGACGCTATTCCAATCCGACACTGAGGACGAAGACTTCTATGGTTTCAGTGCACAAGAGGAAGATGAAGACGGCTCTCAGTGACTTTTACCGGTCTGTTTCTTTAACCAGCTCTGTTAGTGCTGTGTTACTACCGCGTCACAGGCACTGTTTGCTAAGGTTTGTTATTAAAACTTTGAAAACTCTTTCTTTGTACCGTCTTTCTTTGTAAATATCTCGTGCGGCTTATAGACAAGTGCGGCTTATGTATGTACAAAATGTTTTTTCCTTTAAAAATGTACTGGGTGCGCCTTATAATCAGGTGCGCTCTATAGTCCGGAAATTACGGTAAATGTGCAAATATTCAAGCAGTTTCTAGCAGCAACATGGAGTGGGTGCAGCCTGTCCTTTGAATTGTCAAGAACTCTGCTCTGTCGCATTCCAGTCATCGTGGAACAAGTTACGACAAGAAACAAACACCACCCCAGGGCATTCTCTGAGAACAAGTTGGAACAAGTTAAAGGGGCAAGGCTCACTAGTCGGGCCGAGGGCACTCACGAGCCGGTTTACGACCTGGAATAAGCCCCCTCGGCCTACGACCCCAGCCCGGCTCCGTTTCCCTGGAGGGGATCAACAGGCAATCACTCTCATCGACTCTAGTGCAGATGACAACTTTCTGGACATTGCTGTGGCCACCCAGTTGGGTCTAGGTCTGGAGCCGTTAACCGAGCCGATCCACGCTGCAGCCCTTGATGGCCATCTTCTCCACAGGGTCACGCACAGGACCAGTCCCCTCACCATGATCCTAGCTGGTAGCCATGTAGAGACTTTGACTTTCTTCCTTATCCATGCACCTCACCAGCCCCTTCTCCTCGGGTACCCATGGCTCCGACGCCACGACCCCCAGATTGACTGGGCGACCGGGTCGATTCGGGAGTGGAGCCCTCGTCTTTCCTCCTGCTTAAAGTCGGCTATTCCCCTTGCCACAGCTCCTCACAAGGTCCCCGAGGGTGCCAACCTTACCTGCCTTAGGCCGTGACAAGTTTAGGTACGCTGTTCAAATGTAAAACAACTTGAAGCTTCCAAGTTTCATCAGCTGCTAAACTTCCCACCTTGCAGAGCACACGCCACTAAGAAGTAGTCAACTGACACAGCCCAGTCAAACTCTTCATTAAAGTTACTCACCATTTTGCTTTTGATGTGTGAAGGAAACAGCAGGGGAAAATGGCAGCAGATGAACAGCTGCGGGTTTATAAGGAAGGAGAGCAGGTTGACTCACAGAGTAAGACCCACCCATCAGGTCGAGCAGCTTTTTGGGCTGTCGTATGTAGTATTTCCTGTCATCTCATACTATGACTCGGCAATTTTTTTTTAATGTTGGGCGACGGCTGTTCTCTTTGGGGCGATAAAAACGAACTCAAAGTAAACCACCTGAGTCAGAAGCAACGCTCCTGTCTTGTCCCCATCGGTGATGATGTTCAGGCCAGAGCTCTGTCCCTGCTCAAGACGGTTTATTCGCCACCTTTTTCATCCCTGCATCCTTGCAAAGATTGTGTGGGAGGTCAGGAGAGTTGAAACTGTGGCGATAACTCTGCTGATTGAAATAGAAGCAGCCCATTTAAAGGGGGATCCGGTGTTTAATGGGGGGGCAGGAGGCTGAGGCCACCCTCACCCTACCAAAACATGAGATGGCTCGGTACCCCACATCGTTGTCCTGAGTCAAAAGGCCTCTTTCTATCTGGCTGAATGGTGGTTGGCAAATGTTGGTTTAATATCAGGGACTAGTAGCTTCAATTTCTATTTTGTTCACCAAAACATGAGAATGAATGATTTTGTCATCAGGGCAGAACAAAAATGTTCAATCCATTCAATATATGTCTCACTGCCAATAAAATCTAAGATGCTGAACGAACAGACGTTTATTTGTGCGGTACATCTTTATTACATTAGTAAATAATCAAACTCGTAGAAGTTAATTTCCCTTAAGATGAATAGCCATTCATTAAATGCACACTAAACACAAAATGACCCCCCCCCCATGTCAATTCTCTTAAATCTAACAGCATTCTGATTGATTGCGCTGAATGTTTCCGATGGAAGGATACAAACTAACTTGACATACAGGTCGAGCAGCTTTCTGGGCTGTAGTACTGCTGCTCTGGCACACGAATGTTTGCATGGACACCTGCGTGCTCACCTTTTGTCTTTGTACATATTGATTTCACATTTGCCTTTTCTTTCCCCACCCCCACCCCCCCCTCCCTGCCTTCAGGTCCAGAATGAGATGAGTCAGACCGCTGAGAAGCTGCACATGGAGGTCGCTCAGAGGCAACAATTGTCAGAAGAGTTTGAACAGGTAACATTCACCATTGATTTGATGATTGTTATTATTATTTATTTCTGCTTGTTGATTGACGGTAAGCACACTTGTGCTGTCGCCTCGCAGGCCCAGAGAAGTATAGCAGACCTTCAGGCACAGCTGGATCTTCTGAAGGTTTCTGCTGAGTCACCACAAGCTGACACCGAGGATGTTGTGCAGCTCAAGGTCGGCAAAAAAACAAAAACAAAAGAGGCACCCAGAAGCTCAACATTTCAGTATGATTGATGCTTTGATTCATCATCAGTCCTGCATTATTACCACCCTTACGCCGTAGAGCGGCGAAGGTGGTTGAGCTGGTGGTCGAGCCGGTCGTCCTGTGACCGAGAGGTTGGCGGTTCGATTCCCAGCTCCGGCACATGCGTCCGCTGTCGTTGTATCCTTGGGCAAGACACTTCACCCGCATTGCCTGTGTGAATGTCGTGAGCGGTGGGAATGTTGGTGGTGGTCGGGAGGGCCGACGGTGCAAATTGGCAGCCTCGCCCCTGTCAGTCTGCCCCAGGGCAGCTTTGGCTAGTATCTTACCACCACCAAGTATGGTGTGAATGAATAATATGAAGCATCTTTCGGTGTCGAGAAAAAGCGCGATATAAAATCAAGCATAATTAAAGTTACAGGCGGTTTTACATAGTCAATATATTTATCCATGCATTTTGGAAGTAATTCGGTCTTTTAACAATTTTATTTGAAAAGTCCTTTTAGCAAGACATCACAGCATTTTTCATCACGGCAGTTTGTCACATACTGTATTTCCTGATGCCGTCTTTGATTTAAAAAAAAATTAAAATACAATGGCCATCAGAAAAAAGGGGGACAATCGGCTTAAAAATAGATGAAAAAATTAATTTCAATGAACTTCAGCTGTGAAAGAATCTGAAACAAATTCCTATTTAACTGTAATCAGCTGAATTTTATGGCGTAATCAGATCATTGGATCAGCCTTGATTCAAATAACATTTTCCGCTGTGCCCGGAACAGGAGCGCCTGGAGAAGGAGAAGAAGTTGTCCAAAGATCTAGGCCAGGCAGCTACCAAGCTTCAGCAGCTTCTCAAAGCCACTCAGGAGCAGCTGACCAAAGAGAGAGAGACTGTGAGAACACTACAGGAGCACCTGGAAGGCAAGGTGAGAGAGCTGTCGCCCTGAGGTGATGGACACGCACCAGTGAGCTCAAATCCTTGTTATTATGCAGCAGCCCCCTCGCATCTGTGTGTATGTCAGGCCTGTGTGTGTGTATAAAGTGGGAATATAAAGTACTCAACTCGGTATTTCTTTTTGTGTTCAAGGGAGAATACGTGGAGCTGAAGGAAGGAACGTCTGTCTGAGGGGAGGTTCAACAGACACGCCAAAAACTGCCAAATATGCCTTAAACCATAGTTATGCATTCCAACGTTTCTTTCCTCTACCGAAGTTGATTGCAGCTGTTGCAAGTGTAGCCGTCAAATGTTTGATATTGTGAACATTTCAAAGTACGAGTCGAGGCAGGAATCCTGCTAGTCTTTATTGAAGCCCACATTCCATCAACAATTCTGGCTATGTCAGAAATTATTTATCGCCCTGCCTCATATCCCAAACGTGTCCCCGTAGTTCAGTGTTAAAAAGGGAAACCGATTGTACGCCAAATGTACATCAACCTGTGCAATTTCTTTGTATGTCTTTTCTATGTGGTTGAATAAGGACATTTTATGGTTCAAACTTTCATTGCTGAGCTGGATGCCAGTAACGACTTTGTAGGAATGAATAAACTACAGTGCAACTCTGTGTGGTTCCTGTCCAGTGTGTGTGTGTGTGTACTGAATGCAGGGATGTCGGTAAATTCTGGTTACATTTGGACAGATGTGGTGAGAATCAAATGTCATTCGCTTGCATTGTAAATCCGTCTCTGATAAATAGCCGGTTGACTCGGGGCAGGCAGGTATGCTATTGTACAAGTTATACCATTGTTTCAAGCCGTTACTGTTCGGATTGGTGGGGGGGGTCCTCACAAGAAGTACGGCTGCACCAACATCCCGAGTGTACCATACACCAGCACGCCGGGTAATCGTTTCTCATTGCACACCGTATAGTAGCTCCAGTCTCAAGTGACCCTCCAAATAAAGAGCAAAATGTTTTCCATGTCTGTCATTTTATGCTAAATGAAATAAGCTCAATTGATTTGCAACCATTTGTGGTTGTTTCAGACGTGAGCCTGTCACCTAATGGGTCAGTGAAAATGATCTTGTCAACTCAGTTTTACAACCTACTTTGAACTGGAGACTAGAGTAACTTCAGCATGCTTGGTTACAGATTGGATTGAATGAAATGATTTAGACCAGTGGTTCTCAAATGGTGGGGCGCGCCCCCCTAGGGGGGCGCGGTGCGATGTCAGGGGGGGCGCCTGTGACCGGAGAAAATGTTTTTTTGCCTTACGAGAGTAAAGTGTAATTGCACATCCACTCCAATAGTTGGCAGTGGCGCCCTGATTGTCAGAGTGCGCGCAGGGAGGATTAGCAGAAGAAGAGCGGTCGTAAACAATATGCGGTGGAAGAAGAAGAAAGACTTGACTTCCTCATTTTCTGTTGCAGACTAAAAAAAATGGTAATAAAGTTATTCTTTGTTGCGTGAAGGTTGGCCCCCAATCTTGCTATTTGATTGCTTTGCCAAATCAGTGAACAACTAAAGCTCAGCCTTGCAGTTGTCATGTCAAAGTTATTTAACATATACACACACACACACACGACTAGTTTGTCAAACTTATTTTATATTTGGTGACTTTCCACCAAATTGCAACAGCATTGCAATGATTTTCAGAAGTACACAGAGCATTCTATTAGTAACTAATCTATAAAAACATGCTGCATAACATGTTTCAAGCAATAGTTATGATCAAAACTATGTATCGTTTTTGGCACAGAAAAAAAAAAAGATCCTTTGAATGCGTGGCCATCAGTGCTTGCAAGGATGTTGGCTCTGCATTGGCGGTTCCCCAGAGCAAGATGTGCCCTCCAGGGTTCGGACATTATCTTTTAATTTCTTTGAAAACTCAAACCTGTTACCACAATCTCCTAAGTCATTCATCTGCATCTTATGCTTGACATCTGTTAAGACCAATATATAAAAAAGAAGCAGATATTAAATTTGAACCATGTTAAGAAAAGTGATTACACAATTTAAGCAAAGCAATACTGTGTGTGTGTGTGTGTGTGGAGGGGGGGTACCTACCAGAACAGGCCTTTTTCATGGATTGTTCAGAGCAAGAGTACGTCATTCTATCCTTGACATTTGCTTTGTCGGGAAACCTTAAGAGACGTTAGTGTTACACAATGCAAGACAAATACACTCATTAAAATGTTTCCTGAGAATGGATTGAATTTTACAGAGACTATCGCCATTTGTCCCAATTCAAGCACCTACCAGGACAGCAAGATCAGCTCGTCTTTATTGCTGAATTCATCGTTCTGAAAGTGGCAGTCATACAGAAAATAGGCGCATTCTTTCTCGTTCAGTTGTGCCCGCATTTCTTCAAAGGCATCCTTGCCCTCATCCAAGAGTCCTTGCTCCGTCCATATTGTTTTCACATCAATCTTAGAATTAACGATATGGAAAGCTGCCAGTTTCACACGATCACCGTCACCGACTTTCACCTTTTTCATGGAGACATAAAGTTCTGTCACCTTATCGTCGACTTCAATTCCAGACGCCTGTTTAGAGAACACATAAATAGAATATGTTAGTACTGTATTCAGTATTAGAAAGCAAATCATAAACCACAGACTTTTAAACCCAAACGGCATTTGTTTTCTACAACAGCATTATATCCAAACCTCAGGTGTTGAGCTGAAATCAAAGGGTCACGTCCATTTTAAGTTGCATGACGCCTTAAACAGAACAAAATATACCAAATTGGGTTTCTAACATATTTGCAGAAGATTTCATTTTGATTGACTAAAAGGTCTCAAACTGTTAATGAAATAAAATTCATAAAAAAAAGGGGGGGGGGGCACCATAGCAGCCCTTGGAAATGATTACTTCCACCACTACGCCCACTTATAATGGGATTCAAGCAAGGGAAGACAAAACGAAAATTTACCATATACGAGTTTCTTTTGTAAAGTGAGAGAATGGTAAAAGTTTGCCGGAACACGAATGTGAGGTTGAGATTATAACCTTAGCTGGTTTGGATCACTTGGAAACTCTCCCCCCCTTCATGGTTATTAAAAAAAAAAAAAAAAAAAGTCAGAAAGGAGAAGTTGTTTGTGTGTGTGTGGTCTTAAAGTTACACATTGGATAGCAGTATTAACAAGAGCATACGTGAAGTAATTAAATGTGCAAATATTCAAGCAGTTTATAGCAGCAACACGGAGTGGGTGCAGCCTGTCCTTTGAATCATCAAGAGCCCTGCTCTGTCGCATTCCAGTCATCGTGGAACAAGTTACGACAAGAAACAAACACCACCCCAGGGCATTCTCTGAGAACAAGTTTGAAGCCCGATCGAAACTCCCTCCATTTTGGAAACAAACCACACCTAAACTCTCAACTCGTTTCACTCAGCAAGCCATCTCCTCAAAGTTGAGTCAGTCAGTGAAAACCTGACATCGTACATCTGATTACAACAGGGCCTCGCTGGCTTTTCAGAATCAGAAGTTGCTTATTCTTATTAGTTTAGGTACGCTGTTCAAATGTAAAACAGCTTTAAGCTTCCAAGTTTCATCAGCCGCTAAACTTCCCACCTCGCAGAGCACACGCCACTAAGAAGTTGTAAACTGACACAGCCCAGTCAAACCCTTCATAAAAGTTACTCACCATTTTTGCTTTCGATGTGTGAAGGTAACAGCAGGGGAAAATGGCAGCAGATGAACAGCTGCGGGTTTATAAGGAAGGAGAGCAGGTTGACTCACAGAGGAAGACCCACCCATCTCCTCTTCCTCCACCCCCCCCCCCCCCCCCCAGGTGTGACAGTGTTTCAGCAACAACCTCGGCATTTGCATCTAATCACATTACATTTTAAGCCTAAATCGCAACGGCTATCAAGTAGGTGCTTCTTTGAATGTCACAGTGCAAATGTTTTCTCACTGGTCACCATAGTCTGGTGTTCGGGAGAGGCAGAGATCTTCCATGACAGGTAAAATTCCAGGTGAACTCGAGACGAGTCATGGGCGGAGACAGCGCAGCCACCCTTATGTGGAAAACAAACCTGTTCCCATTTTTTTAACTCGTCTGCTGGTGAGATGCAAGTATTGTGGCCTTATAAGGTAAAAGCAGGGCCGAGTGCTGCGAGTCAAAAACCTTTCTCGATCTGCCAATGAGGCGTGGCGACGTCAATGTCAATAGTTAGATGTACAAAATGAAAATTTGTGCCAATCGAGGCCGACAAACACGACATCTTTAAGAAGGAGTGCTCTGTGAAAACAGATGAATCAGTACAAGTTGTGTGATGACAGAGAAAGTGACTTGTGTGCCCTTTAAATTGGACCGCGGCCTCAGAGATGATCAGGCTTCCTTTCTGACCCACTGCCGCATTGAAAAAGATTATTAGATGATGTGTGCTGCCTTTTATTCAAATAGAATTCAGCCCTGGGTTAAAAAGAACGACAGAAACATGGGTTTTAAAAAACGAGGTTTCTTGAAAACGAGGCAGGGCTGCAACATTAGGGTCACAGTTCACAAGACGGGAGGCTCAGCACCCCGCCACTGTCATCAGCGGTGGATTAAAGTGATCCAAGTTTGATGTACTTCACTGAGTAGCTATATTTTCTGTCATCTCATACTATGACTTGGCAACATTTTTTTAATGTAGTGAACAAGCACAAGCACAAGAGGAGAGATTTTGTTTTTTGTTTTATGTCCCTATGTGTGCCTGAAGCCGTGGGCCTTCACACGATTTTGTTATGTTAGCATAATGATAATAAAACTCTTGAATCTTGAATCTTGAATGATAAACTTTATGATAAACATATTAGCAGATTTCCCCTGCTCATATGTTTATAGTTAATGATCACACATCTCAATCCAAAGAGATTTTCTCAACTCTCTCGTGAGGCAAAAAAAGGGAAGTGTTTTGTGGAAACACTGATCTTTTGATGGACTCATTAAATTAAAGAAATATCACAACTGCCTGACAAAAAGTTGGAACATTTCGTGTATAGCAAACTCTTCTTCTACACTGACTACCGATACTTTGCTTCATCTGCGTGGATTAACGTTTTATGGACCCACCCTGCATCCGCGTTAGCTTCTGCTCCAAAAAACAACACAGCAACCGCAGAGTGTCTAAATGTCAACACGCCACAGCTTGTCTGCTCGCACCTGCAAGCACAGGAATATGTGACTAAACCTAAGAAACATCCCTCTCTTAGGTCAAATAGCTGACGTCTTGTTCCTGTTGAAAATGGGATAGTCTTCTACAAAAACCGAGATGGCTGGAGAATTTTTCCATTTTCATTCTTTAAGGTTTGTCTAACAGCGCAGCCAGGAACAAGTTTACCAAGTAATGAAAGGGGGAACTGCAACTCCAAACCACAAAGTACAGGAACTGCTGCAGAATGCTCAGTCAGAAAGTTCAACTCGCTGCAAGTAAAGCCTCAACCCAGCGAGTGACGTCTAACGCAGCAAGCCCAGAGTGTGTGAAGACTCTGACTTCTGCTGACAAATTAAAGGCACTGCATCGGCCATCTTCGTCTGGCTCACGTTTATGAAGAAACGCGACACAAGTTACATGCAAAGGAATTAAACGTCATTGAATTGCTGTGCTTTGAAAGTAAATCATTTCTATACTAATAATGCAAACTTTAACGCTCTCACACATCTTTTAGAAAAGAGAGGACCTGGCTGCAACATGATCCCCGAAGCCAAGACTTTTACCAACAATATCCCATGTAATATACAGTATATATTTACTATGACTATTTCCATTGGGCGGGATGTGGGCTACACCCTGGACAAGTTGCCAGTCACACACACATCTATGGTCATTTTTAGAGGTATGGACAGCTCCGAATTCTACCACCCAAAGGCAGGAACCTCAACGGATGAAGCTGCTCTGAGGGCGACGGCTGTTCTGTTTGAGGTGTTAAAAACGAACTCAGATAGCATCGGATTATTTTGGGATAGCAGCTAATCTGTTGAATGGGTGATTGTGTGACTCGTCTGTTATCGCTTGTACGCAGCATCTTTGTCACGTGTCGGTTAATAGAACTATTGGATGGACATATAAAATAGGATGACGCCTGAAAGTTGTTTGCTCTGTGGAAATGGAGCCCCACTGGAATGAGGTGGAGCAGCAAAGCCTTTATTGGGGGGCTTGTGTGTTAAATACATTTTTAAAGAGATGGAATAGCAATGAAATAACACCCGGAGTTTGATAAGAAATTGCATCTCCTCATTCTGGTTTTTGACATGTCTGAGATATGTTTAATGAAAACAGTGTATGACAATCCCGCCCATCCGGGTAGCTTCGGAGGTGTCGAGCAAAGCGACATCAGACCTGTCAAAAGTTTGATCAAAAGTATCTAGAATAATTAGTTCTCTTTGATTTCTTCACAATTTGTTTTGAGTTCACTTATTAAGTTTCTGATTTTTTTACATTTTACTTTAGTGCAATAATCCTTATCATTTAGTAGGTTGGCGTTAACTTTCCAGTAAGGCAGAGACTCCAGAGGCAGAGTAAAGTTTTATTTCTATATAATGCAGTAATCAGTCAGTAGGGCTTTGTAAGAAGTAATAACAGGAAAATATGGCTGCAACTTTAAGTTCATCAAGTAACATTTCCCTGTGCCGTCCATTTCATTGGCACAGACACATTGTCTCACCTTTTGTCCCGGGAACAAGTTTTGTCTTGTCACCGTCTGATCTTCACCTCTGTGCTGTTTCTGTTCATGGCAATCATCTCTCTGCATTTTCATTAACTTGCTTGATAACACATCTTTAAGACGTTACAGAATTCAGGACCACAATGTTAGGGTTTTCCTCAACCCTCCCCGGTTCTTGTTCTCCGTGTGGGTGCGTGGTCAATAAGGAGGATTTGGGTCACGATTAAAATATTTATATAACATGCAGATCAATACAGTTGATTTGGATTATCAGCGCTGAGGTTCGATCCTGTTCCGTGTGTGCGTCTCAGTTCCGAACAAAAGGGCCGCTCTCTGCGTCTGTGTCTTCCTATGTCCATGAGTCCGTCCCCCTCCAGGTGGGGGTCCCGCCCCATCCAATCTTAACCCCTGTTGGTCAGTGTTATGTGCCGTCACCAAATGAGACGTTCATTTAAATCGGTTATAATAATACTCAACTAAATGTGGTGCGTTCCTGTTGTCCTGTCGTTACCGGGGAAAATAGAGTGAGAATCGCGTGAATGAAAACTCCGACACGTTTACTTTCATCCAATGTATTCGTCAAAACTGACCGCGCAATCGATCACTGTGCAGTACATACATCGCAGATTCGCCACAGAAATTAAAGACACAGCATCACAGATTCGACACAGAAATTAAAGGACAAAATCAGGGCTTGAAACATAACTTCTGCAATGGTATAATTATAACTGATAAAGGTTGATAAGAAAAATAATTGAACACTCCTTATCCTATGTAACGTGAACAAGCATGAACCATATTTTAATCCATCATAACCATGACATAAACACGTTGTGGAATTCCATCTAATATGGAAATTCCCGACAATAAAAAGAAATCTACTTACCGAGTACATGCATGTTGTTGAGTACAAGTGTAGCATTGAAGGGTATTTCAATGCAGTACCACAGCTGCCTCCGATATGTCCTTCCAAGTGGATAACTGATTTAACTTTTCAGTATTACATTATTAATACGCTCTGAAATCAGATAGGAACATGTGCTGCATAGCAGATGTAATCATTTAAAGGGGGAGCCGGTGTTTAATGGAAGGGGCAGGAGGCTGAGGCCACCCTCACCCTACCAAAACATTAGATGTCTCGGTACCCTCATATCACATCGTTGTCCTGAGTCAAAAGGCCTCTTTCTAGCTGGCTGAATGGTGGTTGGCAAATGTTGGTTTAATATCAGGGACTAGTAGCTTCAATTTCTATTTTGTTCACCAAAACATGAGAATGAATGATTTTGTCATGAGGGCAGAACGAAAAATGTTCAATCCATGTCTCACTGCCAATAAAATCTAAGATGCTGAACGAACAAATGTTTATTTGTGCGGTACATCTTTATTACATTAGTAAATAATCAAACTCGTAGAAGTTAATTTCCCTTAAGATGAATAGCCATTCATTAAATGCACACTAAACACAAAATGACCCCCCCCCCCATGTCAATTCTCTTAAATCTAACAGCATTCTGATTGATTGCGCTGAATGTTTCCGATGGAAGGATACAAACTAACTAACTAACAAAATGATCCCCCCCCCCCCCCCGGAGAAAGCCAAGCATGCTCAGATACGACGGCTCGTCTGCATCCGCTGCTAACCGGTGCAGCTCCTCTACAGCATCGTCAGCTCCAGCCACTGAGGATCAAAACAGGAGCACAGTCTGTTTCAATCAGGAGGCCATTCCCAGAGCGCGCTTCCGCTCAATGGCATTTCTTATTTCTTATAAAGAAAAACAATTAATTGCTTCTGGCTTCCATGTCACTGTCGCATCTCAGCACTTACCACCAGGTAGCTTAACTTGATCCGACCGGACCCCTCCTCGTCCAGCTCCTTGAAGGTGTCTGTGATGAGTAGAACAAAGCATCACAGCGCTACATCATGTGAATGAGGCAGTAAGATAAGGGATACAGTCGCAATGACAAACTCACTAAAGAGCAGCTCTAAGCGGATCAGGCAGGCCACAAAGTTATCGAAGTCAATGGTGAGGCTTGGCTCGCTGTAGCGGGCCACGACGATCTGGTGCAGAGGGTTGTTGAGGGAGAAGCCTGTCGGAGAGCACAAAGGTGAACTTCAAATGAGCTCTAAGGGAATGTTGAGAAGGGCGGAAGCGCTTCTGTCAGCAAAACGTCTCACCGGCATCTTCAACAGCCGTCCGCATCTCAGAGGCGCTCATGCAGCCACTCTGGTCTGTGTCCTTCTCTTTGTACAGAACCTAATGGAGAGCCCAACTCATGAACCTGTGATGCTAACTACTGGTAATGCTGTAATAGTGCATTGGTGTGTTGATGCAGACACAAATACACAAAGAGAATACCAGCAGCTTCTCAATCTTTGCCCACAGGATCTTAAATTCAAGGATTCCGAGCTTGCAGCTGCCATCTTTCTTTGAAGAACACATCAAGGGAAAATGAAAGCGCACAGATACTTGTGGAGACCCCAGACATTTCAGGATTCACTTGTGAAAAGAAACGTATGCCATTTAAAACATCTCCCTTTGATAGAAATGGATGATGCCTTCATTTGGAAAATTTCATCCAGTAGAACTGACACAGCTTCAGAGGAGAGCTGAAACGTGCTCACGTGGACATTTCGGCAGCTAGTGAGGAATAAGTTACTTTATTCAAGCCTTTAAAAGGAGTAATTGGCAATTGATAATATTTTGACTAGGGTGACTGGTGTCATGTCGACAATTGTAAGCTAAATATGATGGTTTGTGGATTATTATTTCTGGGTTGTTTTTTTATGACATTCAGCAGGCTAATCTTACACAGAACCTACAGCAAATATTTTAGAAAATATGATTTTATTTATTTGTATATTTACACAAGGAGAATGTGTCTGGAGGACAGTATGGAAGGATACATCCAGCAGATTGATCATGGTGCGGCACGTCGTCAGGCTAAAACCATTGGTTTTAATGTCTTCTCCTGAGAAAGCACGTGAAACAGGGTGTACAGGGCACACATAAATGCACGTAATGAACGTGGCTGAACGACGAGATAGTAACAGATTCACTTACTTTTTCCCACCACACGGTTCAGGATTTTCTGCAGCTCAAAGGGACTGATCTCCAAATCCTAAGAGGCATGTGACATTTTGCAGATCACCGAGATCATGATGATCTTTTTCATTTTTTAAACATGCTTACATCTCCAGCAAGCTGTCCAAACAGTCTCTTGAATCGGTGACTGATGTCGTCCTCATCGATATCAACCTAAAGTGGACAAAGTAATCTTGAAAAACTTTTTGTTAAAACATTAACCTTCAAAAAAGGATATAGATCCGGGAATAGAATTTTTACCTCCTCAACATGGCACTCGACTGGATCGTCGATCTCTCTAAACATAGCAAGTCATGGTTAAGTTACTTTTGAATGAGTACTCATATTTTTATACCCAATACCCAATTGTATTTGTTTTTGTCATCATGAATCTACACTTATTTAGAAAACGTACAACAACATACACGAAGTCAGCGTTTTTCTCAGTGAAGACCCGCACATAAAAGTCTCCGTTCTTGTATGGCTCAAAGGTGGAAGGGATAATGAGGTATTCTCCTGGGGGAAGTGTGAAGTGGTTGCACACTTCTCGCTGGTTGATGAAGGTCTCAGAGCGTGCTTTTGAACAGTTTTGGAGGAAGAAGTCTCTCTTCAGATGCACTTGAGTTTTGCCAGAGAACTACAAGAAGGCACAAAATGCGGGTATGGTCACGTGGCGCCTCCCTTTGTGCACGATGGATTGGGATGAATTCAGGAACGAAACGGTTTATACGTACCTCCTCGGGCAGCTGAGAAAGACAAAAAAACAAATACATGACAGATGTCAAAATGTAAATAGGTGCAAATGCTGCACATACAAATTCCACACATCTTCAGCATCAAGAGCGTATTGATAGGAAACATCACGGACAAGGACACTCAAATTAGCCTTATGTCAGTTGATTGAAATGACCTTGTCGGTGACCTCTCATGCACAAAGACAATTTCCTTAACAGCGGTATTGGGGGGGGGGGGGGGGTCTGTTTACCTCATAGATGGCAAACCCGATGGTCTCCATATCCTGCCCCATTTTCCTCAAGCGTCGCTTGTTCTTCTGCATTAAACCCACGATTACAGTACAGCCTTCCTCACCATCATCAGGGTCATCATCCTCCTCATCCAGCTTGATGACAAACTGAGGATTGCACCAGAAGGAGTCTAGGAAGGCCAACAAGGGGTTAACAGGGTTATACTGCGCATGCTGCAGTGCAAGATTAAAAACTGGGGTGGGGGTGGGGTCAACAAAACTAGTCGTACTTGGATAGTTTCTGCATCCGCCAGCTGACACGCCTCGTCTCCATGTTTCTTCGAACTCGATCTCTGCCCATTTCTTGAACTCATCGCCTGTCAGTGCATCAGGTGTGAGGTTGCAGATCTCAAGACGGGAATATTGGCGCAGGAAGTCGGAAAATGACATCCTGTGGGCAAAACAGGGCTTTTAGCAGGTGATAACGTAACGTAAGAGTGCATCAGCAGTAAGAAACCCGGAAGAAGACAAGCAGTTTCAAAGAGGTTTACCAAAACTCCCCGTCCTCAGCCTTGGTCAGCCTTGTTTGGTCATCAGAACTTATGCGTTTCCACTCATAAGAACTAGAAAAATGAGTGAAAAAACATTCTTGGTTATAAATGCAAGGAGTAAAACCAACTCGAGCAGGATTTACCAGCCAGTCCACTGGGAGTCGCCACATGCCAAAAGCACGATGGAAACTCACACTTCACACACTATGAAAACTTTAATGGAAATGTATGAATGAAATTTTTCAGAGAATGAGAGTGTTTTTTTTTTGGAGGGCACTGTTTAGTGCCAATAGCAAAGCATCGTGGGAAGGTCCAAGAAAAGTTGAGGAGCTAAAACTTTGAACATGAAAAATCGTCAACCTGCTTCGTCTTTTGATGATGGGAGTGTCTTTAGTTCTGCAGGGATTTTGGTTCTCAAAAAAAATAGTGACGGACAAATACAAGTAACGAATGGTGACGGTGTTGTAGAAAATGGAGTCACCAAAGAGATTACAACTGATCCCGCATGGAGAAGAACGTCGTAGAGGAACCACGAACAGCGTCATTCGCTCCACCGAGGAAGCGCCTGGGGAGGCCGCAGCGGCTCATTTCTGCTTCCTGTCAGGGCGTGTGTTCAGACCAGATCAAACTGGCTCAGGATTCCTGTTTGCAAATCAAGTTAAGCGATTCCTGTTTGCAAGACTGAAAGTTTTAGCCCACATACAGGGCCAAAAATTAGAGTAGGTAGACGGACATAGCTGCCAATGATAATGTGTAGAGCTGAATGATGGGAGGTTTATCAATATAAATATTTAGTTTCCCGCCATTTAAATAACACAGCACAGATGAGCACTCACTTGTCACTCCAAGCTCCATTCCATTCCACCTGACCCCACGGGTTTCTAATCCTGATCAGCTGCACCATGTCTCCACTATACTCCACCTGAGAGAATGTCAGTGTCAATTATGTATCCAGAACTAGATTCTCATAAAAGGGACCCCAAAAGCAAAGAAAGAAGTGAATCTAACCTAAAAAATATAAAATAGAATAGAACCAGCGTAGCGTAGTTGAACACTGACAAGGCTATGGATACAGAGAAAATCTTCTCCCTACCCGATCGGCACCGGTCACCGAGTAGGCATGGCCTTTCACCAACTTGCGATGTGTGACGGCCTCCGAGTCAGCTGAGCTGGTAATCTGGGATGGAGAGGCGACGTTAGCGATGACACCACAAAAAGGCACCAACCTGAACCAAAACATCAAACCAACATCGATGGAACATCCCAGGAGGGAGCCTCTCTCCAAGGCCTTCTGAATGATCGTGAAGAGATGAGGGTTTGGGTCGCTCAGATCATGTTTCTCGGCAATGCCTCCAGAGAAGTCCTCAAAACCCTCAGTGGTGCTGCCTCCAGAAAGAGCCTCATAGCATCCATTTAACCTAAAAGGAGAATGTGTTCATGAGTGTGTGTGTGGGGGGGGGGGGGGGCTAACAAGCAGAAACGTGTCCAAAACGCCGCAATCTTCCATACTTGGCATAGGCCTTCTCCAGCAGTGCGCTCCAAAACTCTGAACCCTCCTCTGAGTGAACGAACAGCAGCTTTCCATCTCGGGTAGGCAAGCGATCGTCAACCACCACGTCCACCCACTCGCCGAACTGCCAAAACTGTGCATCACGCAGGAGATGCGGTTAGTGAATTTAAACTGTGTCTCTGTGCCACTCGTCTGGATTGAGCTATACTTTGTACCTCAAAGTGAAAGATCCCGGCGTAGTCCTCGTCAAAGCTCTGATCGTGGGGGACAACGCGACGCAGAACCTGTTTGTTGAGAGTCAGGGACGCAATAGCTGCCAAGAGCCAGCAATCACCTGAGGCACAGGTTGGTATTGTTTGAGAAAAGGGAACTCCCTCTGAACTATATGAATATTTTTTGTGCTGTTGTTCATTAAATTGATGGTGATTCATAGCGGGCAAGGGAGCTGTTCTTCTTTGTCCGGTAATCAGGTAGCATAGTTTGTGCACTCATACATAGCGGGCAAGGGAGTTGTTTCTTTCTGTCCGGTAATTGGGCAGCATAGTTTGTGCTCTCATATCGGGCAGGGGAGTTGTTTCTCTTTGTCTGGTTTCGGTGCCAGGCACCGAAACTGCTTATATGCCGAAACTGCTTAGATAAGTGAATATTGCAAGGCCGTGCGAAGCCTCTTGACAAACAACTTGTCCGTGGGGACGGGAGGGGCTGAGAAGGTCACTCAGTCCACCCCTCACACCCGGCTTAAACAGAATAAAAGGAGGGGGGCGAGACACGTTTGGGAGAGTCTGCTGTGGGTCGCGTACGGACGCCCGGCTGGTATTGAAAGCTCGCTCTACCAAGGGTGTGGGCTCTCCATCCTATTGGCAAACGGTAAGAGTTGATTTAATTCTAGGAGCTCAATACACTGCTTAAGATTGCTGAACATTTTTGTTGGTTTAATAAAGAGTGCCATCTTGTTAACAACAGATCTGTCTTTGTGTGGTTCATTTCTGAGTGCCCATCTCCAACGATCCTTATAAAAACTCGACGCCGGAGTTCGGTGTCGGAGGTGTTTCAAAACACCCTCCCACAAGATGCAAGTTGTTATGGCTTCATGACACATGTCCCAAAAACAGTCTCGGCATGCTGTTTGCACACACATCTGTCACGTACAGTGATGACTACTGTCTCAAAGCTAATGACCTGCAAACAGTTTGGTCTCACCCACACGCACGTCTGCACCCTGCTCAACTGGGTGTCGACAGGTGAGCAAAGCGCCGTGCACAAGCACTTACTAGGCGTTATGAGGTGTGGCTTTTCTATTTGAGATGAACTTTTTACAAATAAAGTGAGCAAAAGAGTGATCCAGAGGTTAAGTTAAGCAGCACCGAAACGGGAACAAGAAGAGTTGTTTTGTTCTTGTGGCCATCCTATTACATTTAGATTTGATTAGATACAATTAGAAATAGAAAACAAAAAAACAGGCATTGCGGGAACGGGAAGACTGCATGAAGAATGAAAATGGAAAATGCTTGAATGTGTGTGTGTGTGTGTGTGTGTCAGCTCACCAAGTGCTCCTTGGCAGATATCAGTCCTTGTAGCATCCTCAACTATGAACTTTGGATTGGAACACAATTCCTGGGATAAATAAAGTGGAAAAACAGAGTCACACTCCTCCCATCGACACTCTCTATTCAGAATTTAATGTTAGATCACCTCCTTGGCGGTGGAGTTTTACTGGATATGAAAGTTAGATTTTTGCAACCACACTGAATCACATCCATATTTAGTCCAGCATTCTGCTAACATTACACAGAAACCTGCTGCTTGTCTTAGTTTTAGTTTTGCATCCATCCACCATTCTGTCACCTTCCCTTACTAACATAGAACGCATGTTGGTTGATATCGTACACCTGCATTGCTAACATAGCCCCTGGTTCTATTTCTCCTGTACGTGAAGTAGCAGCCACCAGTTCACATTTCCTGCAACCGACGCGCTCCACCTGTCGGACCCACCTTTGGTCTTTCCCAGGTGATGCCACGGACGCTGTAGGAATTTGGCCCAAGTTCTTTGTATCCTAAAGATGATATCAGCGGCTCAAAGCTTTCATCCTCAAACAGCTGTCCTCTGTCCAGACAGCTGTTCTTCAGCAACTCGTAGTCCTGCTCCAAATATTTCACAGCATGAGAGTTGGTTCCGATTCCATGTAATTTGTCTCGGTTGTGCTGAAGTTTCTGTGCAATACCGGCCATTTTGGAGATTTGTAAGACTTTGTTTGCCGGTAGCGTCTCCGCTCTGTGTCTGTGGTTAGACTGGTTCACTGCTATGTATTCTGCCTTGTGTTAACCACACCCTCCATTGTTCAGAGCAGAGGGAAAGGTTGATCGGGCTCACCTGTTTAGTCCAGCCTACTCTACATCCTCTTGATTGATTAACCATGATCAGCCCATACAGTAGGCGGCCCCATGGGCATTTTTTTTTTTTATCATTCCACAAAGACTTCTGAAATAAACTCTCAGTCTATTTCTAAAATGGTTTGAGATGAATAAACACTAGTTACCGAAATTGCACAAATAATTTCCGACCAGCAACGTTGTAAACAAACTCGGGAAGGGACTATGATCCATGCGTTAGTAAGGATTTAATTTGTATGATCTGTGCAAATAATAGCTTCAGAAAAGTTGTGGAATATTTGCAAGAGGTGGAACTGATGTGTTTCATTCTGCATATGGAAAAATACATGCAAGTGATGCAACATATTTTCAAACTTATTTTCAAATTTATTTTGCAATTTATTTCTTTTTCCAGGAAGTGTCGGTATCATTTCCAAACAAACATTTTAGCCAAAAGCTTTCAAGGAACACACAGAACAGAGTGGCAGATGTCACAAAGGCATCCTCGCTCATCTTGTCTCCAGAGTTAGTAAATCGCCAGGGACAACCACTGGAAGAGGAAAGGCAGTTATTTAAAAAGCTGTCTGGAGTAAAGGTGCAGATAGCCAACAATAACCTGTGCTCCCCCCCCCCCCCCCCCCCACATACATTTTGCATGTCCAGCTCAATCGTCCCTGAGTCAGCTACCTCCAACAACTTGAACATTTCTGTTTGAGCAGAAGGAGATTTTATGAGTTGGATCACACAAGTCAACGTGAGATAAACTAACGTGATATTCTTGAGTTTTCTGAGACTTACTGAAGAGCATTTCCAATTTAATGAGACAACCTACAAAGCTGTCAAAGTCTATGGCATACTGGGTGTCAGCGTAACGATTGACGATAGCCTGCAGCACGCCGCTGTTGATGTTAAAACCTGGACAGAGAGAGAGTTGTCACTTAGAGCTATTTCTTTTACCGGGTCGTAGGGTTAGTTTCATACACAGATTATTTTCAGATCCTGAGTAAAAAAAAACAAAAAAAGGGTGTGCAGGGTGATTCATGTAACACAGCAGAGCAGCACGCTGGCACAGTGGGTAGTGCTGTTGCCCAAGCTTCCTTTGTGACTTTGTACTAATGCAGCAGAGCGTGTTTTTCATGTCCAACTAATCTAGTTATGTTTACTTTTTGTCTTTTGTCTATGTCTCGTCTTGTCTCCACCCCTGTGTGTCTGTTCCCAGGTGGCAGAGGCGAGGCCCAGTGGTGGAGTCTTTGCACGCCTGTTCCTCAGTGTGTTTAGATCAAGAACGTCTGTCTCCTCCTCCTTTAGTTTTGACCGTGTTAGCGTTGCAGCAAAGCATACCAGAATCTTCAAAGTAATACTATAATTGTACTTTTTGGTCCCATTTCTGACCTGGCTGCTGTAATTTACAATTTGTTCCAGTATGAAAGACCCATGTGAACCGTCGCTGTATGGGATTCCTCATGTTAACGTGCTTACCTGCTTCAGCGGCGGCGCGTCTCATCTCATGGGAGCTCATGTTGCCCGAGTTATCTGAATCGTGATTTTTGAAGATCACCTATAGGAAATGATATGTTGCATTAAGAGGGACAGCCAGAACATAACCAAGACTTAAGCTTTGTAGCGCTGTAAGAAAAGGTATTTAACTTTCATTCCATATCTGATGTAAGAAAGTCACACAAGAAGGCTGTAAATATCCCACTTTGGTAAATAATAAAAGGGATTCCCACAGATTTGTGCATTTTCTTTTGCCGCTGCAGTCTCAAAAAAGTTTTGGTCCCTTTTATAACAGTATCTCTCTCGAGTTACAATGAACCTAATAAAACAATGGCGTTTGTCTTTCAACAGTTTATCACAACTCACCAGGTATTTCTGGATTTTGTTCCAAAGCACATGGAACTCCAATAGTCCCAACTTGGCACTTTCATCTTTCTGTAGGGTGTTAAGGTTAAAAATATAAAAGTTCATATTGCAAAATAATCTTTAAACTTGCCGCTTCACACCAAGAATGCTGGAATCCTTGGATTGATTCCATGTGGGAGCTTTCTGTGTTCTGAGTTTGCATGTTCTCTCCGTGTCTGCGTGGGTTCTCGCCGGGTTCTCCGGCTTCCTCCCGCCACCAACAGCATGCAACGTAGGTGAACCGACCACTCTAAATTGTCCGCTGGTGTTTCTGTGAGTGTGCGTGAGTGTGCGTGGGTGTCTTGTCTTTCTGTGTGGCTCTGCAATGAACTGGCGACTTGTCCAGGGTGTACCCCACCGCTCACCCATTGTCAGCTGGGACAGGCTCCAGTGTTACGCCTGTCCTAGATTCGGATAAGTGGCTGAAAACAAAACGATTGCAGTCGTCACATCATCAAGAAGATGAATGAGTGACCAGCAGAAGAAGAGTTTTTCATGCTGCAGCAAGGATACATCCAGCAGACTGACAATAAGTCGGCTTGTCTCAAGGCTGAAGCCATCCGTCTTGATGTCAGCCCCTGAAATAAGTAAAATATAAGTACCATTGAAAATCAAAAGGCTGCACATCACCACATACAAGAATACGATGCATTCACTTCGTGCCACAACTTTGTTCAAAATCCCAACCAGTTCAAATGCTGATACCTCCATGTCCTGTTTGAAAAATGCATCATCATTTTGATTTGTAATCCGGGTTTAGAGTCTTGTCTCATATACCGTGAGGCTGCACGTAGCTGTACCCACATTGCCAGCAAGCTGCATGAAGATTTTCTTGAAATTGGGGTCCACATCACTCTCAGATATCTCCTCCTGTGAGAGAAAGGGTGGATGAATCTGTTGTTGCTGTAAAATGCAAGCACTGGCCCTTTAAATATGTGCCACCTCAGTATGTTGGGGTGGGGCGGGGGGGTAACTTTGTATCCAGCAAGCAGAAGTAAATGCATATATAATGTGATATATTTCAGTAATAAAAATAAAATAAAGTCTTCATCTTACCTCCTCTATCTGAGCATCAACGTCTTCCTCCAGAGGACTAAAACAATGAAAATGTGCAGCTTTAGCGCACCCTTCTGACTGGCAATGGAATAACATTGAATTTGTGGAAAAAATGCAGTAATAACTTGACATAGGAACGCTTTGACATATGAGTGTTCCGAAATACCAGCCAGCCTGTGAGTAATATTTTTGCTTTTAGATGCTGATGCTAGATGGCTGAGCGCTCCAAGCGTGGCTCACTCGTTCAGTGATTTTCCCTGTATCTGTAAATACTCTTTATAGTAAGTGATGGGTCCAAAGGAAGCGAGCGGTAAGGATGGCAGTGAGGGGGGAGAAAACACATGACGATGGAGATCAAGCATGAAATGATCGATCAACGTGACCGTGGTGTCTGTAAGTGATTTGGCACGGCAGTACGAGCGGAGTACATCGACGACATGTACAATCCTCAAACAGAAGGACGGTATCAAGAACACAAAGCCTTCCAAAGGCAGAACTGTTATGTCTAAGTTCATGTAAGTGTACATGTAAGGTACAATTATGGAATTAAATGTCTACAAACCCTCCCTCCCTCCTGCTCGCACGGCACAGCGCTGTTAACGCTGTCGTCTGTCTCCACTGTAAAATGTAAAACTCATAATAAAATAACATTTTATATTACACTAACATTGCATATAATTTATTATGTTATTTTGTGTATGCGTGTATCTATATAGCAATTAAACACTTTTTTTCCATTGTTATTAGCATTGATTTGAGTGTTTTTAGACGGCCGGAACGGATTCATTTTATTTGGTGTTTTTTTAATGGGAAAAACTGATTTGACATACGAGTGATTTGAGTTTCGAGCTCGGTCCAGGAACAAATTATACTCGTATGTCAAGGTATTACTGTAACGGAGCTGGACTCTGAGCTTTACACACTAGTCTGCTATGTAAAAACATGATATCTGAGGTCAGTGTTAGCCTGAAGACATAAATCTGCCTTAGTGTTGATGCAACACAGATACCTGGTTGCAGCCTGTTTTTCTGTGAACACCCTGAGAATGAAGCTGCCATTCCTATGAGGCTGGAAGGTGGAGGGGACTATGGCATATTCTCCTGGGGGAAGCTTGAAGCGGTCGCACACTTCCCGTGTGTTGATGAAGGTCTTGCTCATGGCTACAGCTCTCTGCCGCAGCAGGACATCTGGGCCCAGGTGAACATTGGTGCGACCTTTGACCTGAAGATCAGAAGATCACAAGTCTGTCAAAATAGCAGCCGAGAGATTCTTTACTGACACGTAACAGCGCAATACAAACCTGATCTGGGACCTGTAAAAAAAAAAAGAGAAGATAGAAAATATGAGAAAAACAATCAGTTATCTTTTTTTTTTATATAAGTGAGACTGATATTATATAAAACATCAAAAGATTTGGAGACACCTTATAAATGGCAAAGCCAATTGTCTCGTGGTTATGGTTGAGCCGCTTCCGCTGTCGTCCGTCCTTTTGCATCAGCCCCACCAGGAAGGTGCACCCATCCTTCCCATCCACAGGATCATCATCCACATCTTCCAGACACACCACAAACTGAGGGTTGGATGAAAATGTGGCTGAAACACAGAGCACGCAGTCTTTCACGTGAAGTAGTGGAACACACGTTCTAATTCATAGGACTCTCATACTACCTGTGTTATTGCGGCAGCCGCCAGCAGTGGATCCAGTCCTCCACATCCCCTCAAACTGGTAGTGGTTCCAGTGGTACACATCGTCACACGCGAGTGTGTCCGGGGTCAAGTTACAGATCTCCAGCGTTGAGAACTGCCTTTTGAAGTCTGAGAAGGACATCCTGAGCAGGAGAACCCATTTCTCAACAGTGAAACTTGTGTTGTTGTATCTTACGTAATAAATTCAGGTCACTTTTCTCCCCTTAAATCTGTTGCTGTTGCTTTGGTGACGTGATTGTATTTAATTTACATGATTCCTACTGGGATTATGAACCATATGCATCAGACTTACTGTGGTGTGAATGGAAAAGTAAAAGACAATGGATTTACCAGAACTCCCCATCTTCAGCTACGTGGTTCAACTTTGAACTCTCAGCTTCGCTGACATATTTCCATTCCTTGGATCTGATTGTGATGAAAGACATCTGTTAGTAAAATGATGTATTTAACCACTGTGTTATGTACTCATTTAAATATCTACCCATCGCTCCATGCTCCAGTCCACTCCACCTCACCCCATGGGTTCCTTATGCGGATCAGCTGAAGCGGACTACCCCGGAAAGTTACCTGACAGAGCAATGGTAGGAAATACAATTTGCATAATTTAAAAATAAAAATGCAACATTCAGGTGACAGTTTGGGCAAATGCATTTACCTCTTCTGCACCGGTGACTGAGTACGCATGCCCTTTGACAAGTTTGAGAGCTGTTACTGCTTCTGTCTCGTAGGAGCTCGTGATCTGTAAGAAGCGATCACCTCATGACATCAGAACTGCACAGCTGCTGGTGGGTTTGTTCACAGACAGAAAATATGCATTACATCAATAGAGCAGCCCATCAGGGAACCCAGACGCAGGGCTTTCTTTACGATTTGGAAGAGGTTTGGTGGAGCCTTGTCTAAACTGTATGCTTCCGCTATTCCTCCCGTGAAATCCTCACACCCTTCAATCGTGTTTCCTCCTGTCAAGGCCTCGTAGCAGCCATGGACCCTGTGGGGGGGGTGCAGAAGGGAAAGGATGGGTTAGGCCAGTTTATGTCATACAGTTCCACTGCGCAAATGCTTTAATGAGGCCATTACTTAGCATAGGCCTTCTCCAGCAAGGCACTCCAGAACTCCGAGCCCTCCTCTGAGTGAACGAACAGCAGCTTTCCGTCTCTGGTGGGTAAACGGTCATCAATCACCACATCCACCCACTCACCAAAGAGCCAGAACTGGGGAGAAAACATTCCCATAAGTAAAAATAATTGTTTAACATGTCTTAAACTGCAAAAATAATCACTTTAAAATCTTTACCAAACAAAAAAATAGAAATATTTCACTGTTAATTAAACTTTTAGCCACAATTTTCTTCTTTTTTTTATTTAAAGAATATTTTAATTTGTGTGTGCACATTTTTATGCAAACTTGTATGATTGCCATATTTTCAACCATCTTTTAATGTTCAAGTGCAAGTTTATGGATTAACAAAGCAGAAAGAGCGACATTAAATGACAGGGAAAAGAACAACAGAGGAACATTTTGATTTACTGACTTGGAAGTGAAATATCCCAGCATAACCTTCAGTGAAACTCTGACCAGGAGGCACCACACGAGCCAGGATCCGCTGGTCGAGAGTCAGACAGGCTATTGCAGCCAGAAGCCAGCAGTCCCCTGCACAGTAACAGCAAAAAAACACAGTCAGATTGGGTAACATGTGATGTTACTGCAATACAGTGATGCAGTAAATATTATGTGCCAACAACCCTCCTCTGTGATTATTTATTCGTCCAAGCTTAATGCAAGAGTGGGTGGAGGATTCCAACCACATAACTCATCCACCCATCTGTGGGAGTGGGACCATCTTTTATTTACCCAGAGCTCCTTGGCAAATGTCCGTCCTTTTGGCTCCGTTGTCGATGAACTTTGGGTCCGAGCACAGCTCCTGCACGGAAAACATACAAGCACATTTCTGGAAACATTCCAGAGTCACAGCACAGAGGATATGACTCTCCATTACCGTGATTGGATGACTCCATTAGAAGGGGCTCTACACCACTGGGAATAAATATCATAATGTGATGCAGCACATTGTTGTTCTTTTGACAATGTTAATGAGCTGATTTCTTCAATTGGCACAAAGATTGTTTCAAGTCAAGCGCAGAAAAGGCAGAATAAATCCTCACAGCGTGTGATTATTACTGTGTGACAATAATAACTTATTTATAACAACTACAAATGAACTGATGAGAACTTCTTCTACGTGTTACTCCATTATTTGGGATGTACAAAAAAATAAAAAACAAGTTGAGGGATTTTTGTCTTAGAAATAGTAAATGATTGCAAATAAATGGAAAAACCTTTACGCCACCGATGAGCCACTGCCCAGTTCACCAACCACAGGGAGATATTACAGAATATCGTCTCTTACTGTTGGCCTCTTCCAAACAGCACCTCGGGTCTTGGATGAGCCCAGCTCTTTGTATCCAAGTGACTGGGACACAGCTGGAAAGCAGTTGTCCTCAAACAGGCGTCTGCTCTTCAGACACTGCTGGCGCAGACTCTCATAGTCCTGCTCCAAGAATCTCACTGCATGCTTCTTGGTGCCGATGCCTTGCTCTCTCTTTTGCTCATGGGCCAGTCGGCTTGCTGTGGACGTCATCCTTGGTGCCTCGGGTGTAGACGAGTAGTGAGTCCCTCTCTGGTCGACTTGTGAGCAGTAACAATAACTGAGCACAATCCAGACGTGTCTGTGTGCCAGCTTCCTTTATAGATGGCGCAAGGTGTGGGGTGGGATCGCAGACAGGGAGGGGTCTCCAGTAGGACAGACAGGTGAAGAGAGCACGTTTAGACGGCAGGTAGCCCTTAAGCAAATCTCCAATCTGAAGACTCTGACCGCAGACACACAGGAGCAGGACTATAGGCTGCCACGGCCTCTTTTGAGTCTGTCTGGGTGTGTTTAAATCAACCACTGAACGAGTTTAAACAAACTCTTTACATTATTATGAAATGTTATCATGAGATGTGAAAGAAGGAAACATGTTGAGGTGTTTTTCTCTAGTCAGTGGGAGCGATTATATGCGTCATCTACAGCTGAGAGTTGTGAAATAAAAACTTAAACACGCAGAATTATGCAAGCGTAAACTTGAGCAAGAACATAAATGGGATATTAATGATCCTAATGGCCCTGCATCCGCCGACACGTTGGATGCTTCTGTTCGATCAAAGTGTGCCCTTGTATCCTGATTCTGTACCCAAGTATAGCAAAGCGAATCATTGGCCAAACAATATTCAATATTTATGGTCAGAAAGGACATGATAAAAGCAAACAGCTGTGAATGCATGTGTATTTTAGCTATGTCACAATGGAGTGACAAAACCGGAAGAAAAAAACCACACAACTCTCTCAGGGTGAGGAATGTGCTTCTGATCTGGTGTGGGGGTAAATCCAATGAGCTGCAGATGTGGTGTGTGCCGCTGCTGCTAAAGCCACTCATAAACACAATGCAAATGAGCTTCAGCAGATTGTCTGGTAATGGGATCTCATCTACTGCTCCCAAATCCAATGTTGTGGCATGATGGCAGAAGGGTGAGTCGCCAACCACTAACTGCTGTTGCTAGAGCCTATCCCAACTGACTACGGGTGAGAGGCGGGGTCCACCCTGGACAACAGGTGGGAGCAAACCCACACGAACACGGGGAGAACATGCAAACTCCACACAGATAGGAATCGAACCCGGAAACCTTCCAACACGGCCACACCCCTTTGCATGTCTGCTTTAGACTCAATATGTAATTCGGGGCCCCTCTATCTAACCGGTAGGAGCAAAGAAATTGT
This sequence comes from Brachionichthys hirsutus, assembly GCF_040956055.1. Lineage (NCBI taxonomy): Eukaryota > Metazoa > Chordata > Actinopteri > Lophiiformes > Brachionichthyidae > Brachionichthys > Brachionichthys hirsutus. Next base: position 5,953,132 of record NC_090903.1, read on the forward strand.
GACGTGCATGAGAAAGTAAATAACTTCTTTTGTTTTATAAACCCAAATAATGATGTTCCCAAATGTAGGCCAAGCAGAAATCCTCTGCTTTGTTGGAGCTTATCTTCAACATGATGCACCACAGCTAATAGTGAGCAAATACTTTGCATTAGAAACTGTTGCACTGATGTAATGTCATTTACAGTAAGGCAGTGCAAATGTTCTTAACAGTTCTATCCTGATTTATGTCTCTGCTGGTGAGTATCTATGCCTGTTTTATAATGCCAGTGTGGACAGACAGTACATTAGTGCTATAGCTTTATGTGCAATTACTAGTCATGAATTATTCATTCTCTTCAAAGTAAACATTGATGACCTCATCTTTATTTTATTTTCTTCTTTCTTTACAATAGCGTTTTCTATTTGAAATGAAACTCTGAGATTAAAGTGCCATCATCTGATTTTAATTTTAGGTTGTTCATAAAAACATTTTTTTTTTTACACACACAGAAAAGAAAATGCAATTTTGAAAAATGTAAAACCCAAATTGGATCAACTGGGTTTTTGGCCAATTGAGTGCAGCATAGAAAACCAAACACAACAATAATGCAGCACTGCATGCATGTTCCAGTGTGTTTACTGTGTGACTGTACTTGTACTCTAACATTCTATCTAATAAATATATTCATTCATTCATTCATTCATTCATTCATTCATACCAGGTACCGTTAGTCATCTGCCGCTGGTGCTTAGCACATACATTACAAGTTCATCAATGGTAAATAAAAAATACAGCAAATTTAATATTTTACAGCTACTGTATCTCTCAAGCAAATGTTTAGTTTACTGTGTGTATAAAATAGCCTTGATATGGCTGAGAGTTGAATTCTATATGAATAATATGCTTGCACACAAGACTTCAGCTTCTTATGTCACAGTCTGTCTTTGTGTCCCTTCCTCCAACAACAAACGCTTCAAGGTCTGGTCCTTGCTGTGTCTGGCCTGTGTTATGCAACCCATGTAGACGTGAGGAGAACATGCAAACTCCTCACAGAAAGTGGGATTTTTTACAGTTCTCTATTAACATCTGCGTTGGAAATGTGTGGGCTATTAAGGTATATCTTTCAAGGCTTGAATTCCTCGTGTGTGACTGCAGTAGTCTCATTCGTTTCTGTGGAAAGTGGGGGGGGGGGGGGGGGCGGAGGAAATAAAATCACTGTTTGAAATAACTTGAATGGGTTTCCGCCCCCTAGCGGCACTGGCAGAGTGCGCTACAGAGAGCCGCCCCTCCTTTTTTTTCTTTTTTCCAAGTTGTCTACATTTGTGCTTGAAAATGACAAAATAAATGATGTCAGTCATTGATGCAATTTATTTTTCAATGTGATTGTGATAGAATGTGTGTGTGTGTGTGGGGGGGGGGGGGGGGGGGGGGGGGGGAATGTGTTTGCGCCCCCTAGCGGCCGTGCGCGGTACTGGTGGCGGCCCCGCCCCGCACCGGGAGGAGGGCCGGCCCTGCGCTCCTCCCTGCGCTCCTCCCTGCGCTCCTCCCTGCGCTCCTCCCTGCGCTCCTCCCTGCCTCCCCGGCGCCACTGAATGACAGATCATTACTACCCTCCGACTGTTTCTGTAGGACCTGCAGGATTCCGCGGCGCGCCGGTGAGTGCTCGAACCTTATTTGACTCAACTGCTCTGTTCGGTGCCCGCTTGAGATTCCTCATGGCTCACAACGCAAAGCGGGCCGCCGTTGCGCGCTAATAATAACAACACAGAGAACAGCTGTTACGGTCAGCCTGTAACAATGTCAGAAAGCAGACCATAATATGAGAGGCAGGCCTGACGTCATTCTCACTACGGAGCAGGAGTTCTAACGCGCTCAGCTGCATTAATTAACAAAGGCCTGTCGTTCTGCATCATGAGTGGGTTTAGATCAGAGGGGGGGTTGTTACATTTGAAGTGTACAGCGTGACATGATTGCAGGAATGCAGGCATCAGCATTGCTTTGTCGTGGTGGTGGTGGGGGGCTAGACCCCCCCTCGCTTTAGGACACAGAGGGATACCCCTGCAGATTGATCTGGGGCCTCTGGTCGTGGGCAGACCTCATTACAGTGACCCAGCTCATGGAGAAACTCACTCAGGTTCCTGCTGCTTCCTCACCACAATGTTTGTCTCTCCGGCATAGAAAAGCAAAGCATTCAGTTCAGGGGGGGGAGAAAAGCCCCCCCCAATGAGGGCCTCCTTTTACCACGGCTGCACAAGGCTCTGTGGCTCTGTAGCTCCGGGGGGGGGGGGGGGGGGGGGGGGGGGGGGGGGGGCATTCAAAGCATCTGAAAGAGAGTAAACATTTCACCTGCACCAGTGCCAGAACCTAAGTGAATGTCTTTCTCTTTCTCTTGTCCCAGTCTCCCTCTCAGCCCGTCCCCAGACAAGGTATCGTATTTCTGTCCGTTTATTGCACCTTGTCTCCCCGTATGTCTGGGCTTTTCTGTCTGTTGGTTCTAACTAAGGTTCCAATAACGGCATGCTGAGTCTGATGTGCAGGATTGTATTTTTAGAATGTGAAATTACCCTGTAGTTGTCAAACCTACAAATTCAGTAATTAATTGGGTAATACCGGTAGTTTCCACAATTGTAAAAAAAAAAACCCAATTATTTTCTCATAATTTATATAAATTAAATTATTATTATTATTAAATTATTAAACCAAAAGCATATTTGCTGCTTTTAGCCCGACAGCATTATGCAGAATCCATGTTGGGTCAAACTAATTAAATTAAATATTTGGTTTTATTGTCTTAATTGGTATCTTGAACGCTCCCACGACTGATTGCTGTGCTGTAACTCTGCCGCTACACAACATTCTGCTATTTATAGCTGCCACTGTGCAAACAAACCCACCCTGCTCTATATTTTTATCTCTCCCCAGCATGTATCCAGCTGGCGGAGGGATATCTGCAAGCATATATGCCAACAGGCTGCGAGCGGAAGGAATGGGCTCCAAGGAGCAGGCTGTACCCTTTTCCAACCAGGACTACGAGGCACTCAAGCAGCAATGTGTGGAATCGGGCTGCTTGTTTGAAGACCCCTGTTTCCCAGCTGAGCCTCCCTCCTTGGGCTTCAAGGAGCTGGCCCCCTACTCTGCCAAAACGACTGGAGTGGAGTGGATGAGGCCCACGGTGAGAAAGCACGAGAGGGACAATTTGATTATGAGCATATTCCTAATTTTAAATAATTTTAAGGCTCTCATGACCTGGCTTAATGTGTAATCTCACAACAGACATGAGGGATGTCTTAGTCCTGATTGGATGTGTCTTCACCCAGACATGTCCTTTCTCCACAGGAACTGACAGATGACCCTCAGTTCATTGTAGGCGGAGCCACCAGAACGGACATCTGTCAGGGAGCGCTGGGTGAGACCTTGTTATTGTTAGCGTTCATAGTTAATGACAGTAAAAGAATAGCTTGACGTTTCTTCCTCCCTGGCAGGCGACTGCTGGCTCTTAGCAGCCATCGCCTCTCTCACCTTGAACGAGAGGCTTCTCCATCGGGTCGTGCCTCACGGCCAATCCTTTCAAGATGATTACGCTGGGATATTCCACTTTCAAGTACTTCTAGATCACATTGCGCTCTTCTAATCTTTCCTTCCTGTCAAATGCAAGGCAAGCACTCTTCTCGATTGCTGCTCTGTCTTTTCAGTTCTGGCAGTTTGGCGAATGGGTGGACGTCGTGATAGATGACAGGCTAGCTGTCAGAGACGGCGAGCTGATGTTTGTTCATTCCGCTGAGGGGAATGAATTCTGGAGTGCACTCCTCGAGAAGGCGTATGCCAAGTGAGTGTTGAAAGAGCCTGCTATGTAAATTATTCATTATGTCTGTATTTAATGGAACGTTAATGGCGATCAACCTTTTTCTCTTTGTTATATTTCCTCAGGCTGAATGGCTCCTACGAGGCTCTGTCTGGAGGAAGCACCACAGAAGGCTTTGAGGACTTCACAGGGGGGGTGTCTGAGATGTACGAACTCCGCAGCGCTCCCAGAGACCTCCACAGGATAATCAGCAAAGCTCTGGAGCGAGGCTCTTTGCTGGGCTGCTCTATTGACGTGAGCGTTGAACGCACCACCAGGACACGGACTAACGTGGCGCCATCATCAGGAGCCGACCTGTTTGTCGTTTATCTGCTTGACTCATCACATTTGTGTTTTCGTATTAATGCAGATCACCAGTGCCTTCGACATGGAGGCCGTTACATTCAAGAAGCTGGTGAAGGGTCATGCCTACTCCGTCACTGGGTTGAAGGAGGTCTGTTTGTGTCTCTTTCCTGGTTATCATGATGAGGGATGTTGATGGCTCTTAAGTTTTTGTCACTCGTGTATTATGTAGGTTGATTTCCGAGGCAGCATGGAACGCCTGATCCGGGTACGTAACCCTTGGGGCCAGGTGGAGTGGACTGGTGCCTGGAGTGACAAGTGGGTGTGCCATGCGTCAAACATTTCCATCCTTAATTTGTTTTGCTGCTTTTTTTATGCTTATATTGTCCTTCTGTGTGCAGTTCCCCTGAATGGAATGAGATCGACACTTCAGAACGGGAAGACCTTCACCTTAAGATGGAAGACGGGGAGTTTTGGTAAAATGTTCCACATAACATAATGGCGCTTCCTTAGGGAATATGGCTCTGCAGGTTATCAGTCATCCAGGTTGAGGTAAATCAGGAAGAGCAAAAAAAAAGAAGAAGAATCAACTGGACTTGTTTAAGGTTAAAGACGTTTCACTCTCATCCAAGAGTTCACAGAACTAAAGGGGCCTCTTGGATGAGAGGTGAAACCAACCGTAAACAAGTCCAGGTGATGTTTTGCTCTTTTTGACTTAGGGAATACGCTTTTTCGTTAGATGATAAGATGGATGAAAGGCTGGCATTCTTGTGGTTTCTTCACTCTCATATTTACCCAGTAAGTAAGTGAAGTTGACACTACTTACTGGTTTTGGATGGTTCCACAATGAGAAAAGGTGTGCATAAAGACTTCACTGTTGTTTAACTGTCTCAGATGACTGAGTTGAGACTGAAATGAGAATGTGAGAATCATCTGCAGTGTGAAGTTAGAGAGAAACTTGGTGAATATCGGTTGAGTCATTACTGGTTGGTTCACAGTTAAAGACAGGCTACATTAGGCGCACCTAGATTAGCACACTCAAACCTCTTGGGTGTGGCATTGCATTGTGGGTAAAGTACACGTCAAATATTTGCAAGAAAGTACAATCCATGAAATTGGTTGTGGGTTGATTTTAGTGATGTGAGACTAACTTTGGAGGTGTACTCGTTTTAGATCATAAGTGAATCTTAGCTTAGCATTAAGACTGAAAATTATAAAACAGTTTTCCTGGTTCTGTCAAATGTAATAAAAAACTAGGATAGGCGCTCGGGCCTAATGACCAGAAAAGCACTCAGAGTGAGCAGACCTCGGCCAAGCAGCTCATTCCCCTCGTAATTGGGTTTACACTGTCCACACGGTGATCTGGATCATCACTAAAAGGTTCTAAATTGTTCTTTGCATCTTTATAATCCAAGCATGAAAAGTAAAATTGAATCGGCATTGATTTTTAACTGATTGTTGAATCTGTAAATGGAGTTTTCAATGTTACATTTTAGAAGATATGATTTTTTGAAAAAGCCTGCATTATAAATAGATTTGAAAAGCCAGATTTTTTTGTATCCAGACGGGTATCCGGATCACTCTCAGAATTAGAACAAGACTCGCCTTCAAATTTATTCATCAAGATCCATCCAGCAGTTGTTGTTTTTTTCAATAATCCTGCAAACAGACAGACAAACAAAAAAACAATAACCTTTGCAGAGGTAATTAACTAATAGCACCTACAAAGCTCACATTGGTGTAAATTTATCTGTAATACCACATTTATTTTTGCATAAAATCTAAAAAATATGTATATGTGGGTTGTAAACATGTCTTGTATTTTAATCATCCAGGATGTCCTTCAGTGAGTTCAAGAGACAGTTTTCCCGGTTGGAGATCTGTAACTTGACTCCCGACGCTCTGGTTGAGGACAATCTCAGCCACTGGAACACCATCAAGTTTTACGGCTCCTGGATGAGAGGCAGTACAGCCGGTGGCTGCAGGAACAACCCCAGTGAGTTCCAACTGAATTACATTAGATGTCATCATTTCTCTCATGTTGCTACAGCTAACACCAGGGAATTCTCTGCACAGACACATTTTGGATCAACCCTCAGTACAAGATCACTTTGCTGGAGGAGGACGATGACCCGGAAGACGATGAAGTGGCGTGCAGTTTTTTGGTCGCTCTCATGCAGAAGGACCGCCGTAGATATCGTCGCCAGGGTCAGGACATGCACACCATCGGCTTTGCTGTCTATGAGGCGAGAAGAGAAAACGCACTGTTTTTTGCTCTTTTAGTGTTTTAGTAACATTATTCTGAGAAAATACTCCTCGCTATTTTTTATTTTCTGACTCTTATCTCTTTGCCTCTTTTTTACACAGATTCCTGATGAGGTAGGGAGAGCATCAAACCCTACAAATGGTTCAAATGTTTAAACATTCTGTTTATGTGTATTGTGTTCTTCAGTCACTGGATAAAAATCACAAGACACAAATTTGAATGACTCATTAATCCATCACAATTGATCATCTCAAAAAAAAAGTCGTACAACTGCATTGTGAAAACTTTATGTTTAGGATTAATGGTGATGGGAGACTGATTTCAAGCAAAACTTTATTATGAATTTATTTTCATCCGATGCAATGCAGCTAAGTTAATAAATATACATATATACTGTTTCAATGAAACTGATGTGCAACCATTGAAATGCATCTCAACCCCCGTTTTGTTTCCTGCTTCCATCAGTACAAGGGCTGCCAAAATGTCCATCTGAAGAAAAATTTCTTTTTGTCCCATTCGTCGTGTGCTCGGTCAGAGACCTTCATTAACCTGCGAGAGGTGAGCACTCGGATTCGTCTGCCACCTGGAGAGTACCTCATCGTACCCTCCACTTTCGAACCCAACAACGAGGCTGACTTTGTCCTCCGAGTCTTCACCGAGAAGCAATCAGAAACAGAGTATGTGTCTTTTCATAAGATGTCTTTGTCATTTTTTACAAATTTCTTACGCTAATGTGTTTTTGTCTTTTGTAGAGAAATGGATGATGAAATCTCTGCTGATTTTGTAGATGAAGTACGTATCAGTCTGATTTGACGACAATTATAAGATTTTTTTATTTTAAGAAAATATAAAAAACAGCAGGGAATCACTAGAGAGGATCCCTGTCATAAACCTGTCTTTTATTTTTGTGGTTTTTAATAGGAGGAAGTAACTGAAGACAACATTGATGACTCCTTTAAGTCCATGTTTGCTCAGTTATCAGGGGAGGTAAGATCTGTCCTTCTCTCTCATATCCCTGTTTGGAGTTTATGCAAGCTAACTGCACTGAAATAATTTTGCCAAGTTTCAGGTAGTGGTAATATTATGTACGTGGTATTTTAGACGATGGCCAAAATGTATTGAGACGGGATCTATCCTTGGCCACTTGCTTGCTGTGTTTTTTGTTGTTGTTTTGTCAATAACCAGCAAAAGCTGCCAACAGAAGACGCACATGTTTATGAACCAGTGAGGCGTCAGATCTGACATATTTTTATTTTTAACAGTTCTGAATGTTTACATTTATAATAGTATTTGCAAAAACGATCTGACTATTCAATCCTCCAAATCCTTCAATCAGTGGTTGGATTTGAACTTCAAATATACTTAAAATATCAACAACTTGTTGATATTTGTGATCACCCCTACCCCCAAAATATACTACGTTAACTAAATATCAAAAGCAAGTACCAGATCAGAATGCGATGGATTTGTCAAAAGCTCAGTAGTTTCATTTCTTAAACTTAATTATTACTTATCAGCTGATGTTAGTCCGTCTTCTCGAAAGTGGCTTGCTGTCCTGCTATTTTTGAAAGAATAAAGACTGTTTTGAACATCTGAGATTGTACATATAAGAGTATTAATGATCCAATCTAGCAATTTGGTGAAAATGACAGACATTAAATGGAATACTCAAAGGGCATTAAAGTGGGTTAGTTGGATGGGAAAGCCTGGCTGATTGCATTTTTTAGATCTATCAGGGTTTTGATAGATTTTTTCAATGGCAGATTGATTTTAATTTTCCCTAATGGAAAAACCTTTCACACCCAAACCTCCTTCAAATGGCAGGGTTTCTCAGAATCGCGTGTTTTTCTTGTTCTCTGCCTTTTTCCAGGACATGGAGATTTCTATTCGTGAGTTGAGGACCATCCTAAACAGAGTTGTCACCAGACGTGAGTTTTCATTCGAGTAATACAGCTCCCATCAGATTCCGCTATAGTGCATATATCATGGTTTTAATGTTGAGTATGATTAAAAAAAAAAAGACTAAGAATCGTATGGCTTAAGATGAAATTTAATGGAAAGACTTGATTCCAAAGTTCCTGATTTTTCATATGTTGGGATGGTAATTCATTAGAGAAGAGTGAGGAAAAAAAGGACAATAATTAAAAAATAATTAATTAATAAAAAGTTAATGGTGATTGATTATTCATTCTGTGTTTGACTGCTTTTGTTTCGCAAGTATGGGAATAACAAAAAGAAACTGTAACAACAGTTATAGATGACATAGTTTTTTATATTTTTCTCACAGACCTTTACATGCCTGTTGTGAAAATGCATTTGCATGAGTTATGTTTAAAACCTCAGTTGTATTTTTTTTTGTCGAGTCTGTGGCAAAAGTGCTGCACAGAGATGGATTTTAAAATACCTGTGTCCGTGTTGATAAAAGAAGCAAATGGCGAACTGAAGAGAGAATACACCGAAAGCAGTAAAAAGTGTCGTGCTTGTGTAGTTTTTTTTTTTTTTTTCCCACTTTTCTGTAAGACATTCTGTGAAATTGTGTCAATTGCTTCAGGTGACAGTTTTTACCATTTCAGACAAGGACCTGAAGACCGATGGCTTCAGTATTGACTCCTGTAGAACCATGGTCAACCTGATGGATGTATCCTCTTGAGTTATCAGGCATGCATGAATCAAGCAGTATTCCATTCTGCCAAGGACGTTATGTTTTTGACAGTGTTTTTGTTATTTATTTGGTTGGTTGGTTGGTTGTTAGTATGTTATGGGAAAACTGCTGGGTGGATCTCGATGAAAAAAATCTGAAGATGGGTCTTGGTCTAATTTAGATCCCATTACATTTTGCGAGCAATACAATATAGAATCGTTTAGTGATGATGCAGATCACCATGTGGATGGTGTAAATCTAATTATGAGGGGAATGAGCTTCTTGGTGGAGGTCTGCGCTCTCTGAGTGCTTTAGTCTAATTGATTTCCTGTGTGGTTTCACTCCTTAAAGTGGAATTTACCAGAAAGATGGCAGTGCACGTTTAGGACTGGTGGAGTTTCAGATCCTCTGGAACAAAATCCGAAAATGGCTGGTAAGAAGAATTATTTTGTGAGCATTAGTAATGTGTACACACAAAGAGTAAACACTGAAGTTTTTGTTTTCATTTTCACTTCTGTCTCCATCACTCAGGTCATTTTCAGGGAGTTTGACATTGACAAGTCAGGGGCCATGAGCTCTTATGAGATGCGCCTCGCTGTGGAGGGAGCAGGTATGATATTCATGGTTAGAATTTCCAACATTGATAGTAAACGCACTTATGGGTGAGAAGTGTGACCCTTTCTTTCACCTTTACTCTTTTCCTTTGTAGGTTTTAAACTGAATAACAAACTGAACCAGATTCTGGTCGCCCGATATGCAGAGAATGAGATGATTGATTTTGATAACTTCATCTCCTGCTTGGTGAAGCTCGAAGCCATGTTTAGTGAGTGTTATTATTGTTGACGTGAGCCCATATGTATGGTTTATGCTTCCAGACTGTATTAATACAGGGAGATATAGTGAAAAGCTTCTTTTTATACAGGGTATTTCCAGCAGTTGGACAAGGAGGGCTCAGGAGTGGCAGAGATGACCATCACTGAGGTGAGTTCAGCTCCAAAAGGCTCTCAGTATCTTTTGTCAGTTGAATCTCCCTAATTTAATCATCATTTCTGTCATGGCTAGTGGCTTTACCTGACAATGTGTGGCTAAAGAGGAGCATCTGTACTGAGAGTACAGTGCATGAGGACTGCAATGAACCCGTCACCCTGAAGACCCCTGAGCCTGAGCTGACCTGCTGATCTCATCCCATCCCACCTCAATGTTCCTAAAGAGGAAGACGTATAAGGAAAATCCAGCCGTGCTAGTGCAACTATGCAAAACTACAGTTCATAAAGGAGTCGCTGTACTAAAAACAGCATGTGGCCATGCACGATAAACATCAGTATCCGTAGTGTGCAATGTCGGCTGATTTCATTTCTAAATTTCAGTTTTGCGCTCATTGACTGCCAAACTATTTTTCAACCAACATTTTCTTTTTTAATTTTGACATCTTGCCAACACAAAAAACAGAAGCTATCAGGAGTTTGTTACTGTAATGCGCTGAAGGGTGAAGTCTCACATTCTCCAATAGCTTTCATAATTTTAAAACTGAGATTTTTAACAGGAAATGATTGCATGTGTGTCGCTGCTAGTTTCAGTCACATACCTGTAGGCAGCAGCACAGATCTGCTGCACCTTTAATTCTGACATTTTATACTGAAGCATATCCTGTTTATGCAACACCAGTTGTGCGGTTTGGATGAAGTTGTGCCACTGACTGGTGTCTAGTTTTAGTGGATTCTTGTTTTTGCACTAATATTTAAACTGATAAAGTTGCCCCTGCATTGTTAAAAATACTGTATCGGTGGACTGAAGTGACATTTACACAGATTACGTGATCCTGAATGCCTTATACATGACTTGTTAATAAGCAGCTAGGTGCTAGTCATTATGTTTTGCTGTGAATAAATGTTGTGCCTTCAATAAATATTTCTCACGCATAATCAGTTTGTTCATTGTGTACATGATATAACAAGTTTGACCCAAATTTAGCTGCACATTCAGGATAAAGGTTATGTTTATTGTAAGCATAGGGAGGCCTCAGTTAAATGTCAGCCATGTTGACAATGACCTGAGTACCTATATTGTATTACACATATTTAGTTAGGACCAGATATTGTGTAGAGAAACTTGTGACACGTTTTTTTTTTATTATTAGTTTACTGAAGATAGGAGCAAGTACACAGGAAATGTTCACATATCCATAGTCGAGGTGACACAGCGCAGTATAAACCTACCAAATCACTTCATTATTAAACAAATGAACGAGCAATCGCAAGAACTTTAGAGTTAACGCTGTCTCCTTTGCGTAGAAATGTGGGCAGAGGGACCTTAACCCTTGTTCCTGTAGGGTTCCCATTGTCCTCAATCAGAACAACGTTGTTCGAATCAAAACGAGGATTCATGCGTTTTCCGGGCATTTTGTGCCCAACTATGAGAGCTTTCTTCTTCTGTCCTTTAATAGCAAGCAACACTTTGTCCCCAACTTTTCCGACACCACTCTTGGTGTAGACGTGGATCACTCGCGGCGGACGGTGGTACGGCGTATTTCCAAGAGCGCTGTTGTCCACTATTCGCACTCTTGTCATTTTTTGAATGGCTGCTGTCACGGCAGATACACTGATGAAAAACAACAAGAAAAGAAAATGGTTATTTTCATCTTAAGGAGAAATCCACTGACAAAATATCCTAGATGAGAATATTGATTACATTTCTTTCCAGAAAGTTTTACATTTACAGCCATACAATTAGAAATTAATTCATCTACGAGGCCAAGTTGAAAGCAAACGTACAAAATTCCGTTCAAGTATCCCAGGTGATAGCACCAGCAGCATGTGAGGGGGAAAGATAGTATTTGAAAAGTAAAGTTCTGTATGTTCAGTACTTATTAAAATTGTTTGCAATATATTTGATATGACAACATTTACTTTTCGAGAACTTACGTAAAAGTCCTCAGACGAATAGATGACGTTTGTACGAGGAGTCCAGTCAAGGACCTTGAAAGCTGGGCGAGAGCCATGAATCCAGCGAATGATTTGTCAACTAGAACGAGAAATCAAACATGGTTAGTAGCTAAAGGTTGCTAATGACATCGCTAGCATGCGCAAACAGTCATGGTTGACGGACCAGCTAACGAGCTAACATCTTGATTTATAATATTTGCTCAACTAATAACTGTATTCCACAAAGAACTGTATCATGTTGCATTCATTTGTTTTTAAAGATTAACATACATGTTTTGCAGACTTCCTTCCCGTCTGTAACGCACCACCACGGCAATGTCAAAATCGCTGCGTCAGCAACACGCGACAAAGTGACTTTAGCAGAAGGAGCTGATAAACACGAAGTGGGCATTTACGAAACCAACTTCCGTCGTTTCGAAATACGACATATATGTGTTTAGATAAGTACCGTTGAATTTAGAAGTTTGTTTTCAGTATAAATACAACAGCCAAAGACACCACAACGGTGTATAACAAATACACCGTCCCCGGTTTTCTTTTCTTTTTTTTCTTTTTTACTTTCCCTCACGTCATTGAAACGCGCCGGGACGAAATAGACATAGAAGCAGTAGAAGCTGAGAATGAAGACGATAGGAAGGACGTCGCAATGGTCGCGTATGACGCTGTTGTATTTCTATGTGATCCACTCGCACCTACGTCACGCTGTAAACCTGACTGCCTCTAGTTGAACTGGTTAGATTAGACCATTGTCTCACTGACTGACAGACACAACTGTGCTAGGTTAGACTCGTTTATCGTTAGCAACAGCTAGTGAGTTTTAGTGACCGGCTCCACTCGCTTAGCTTTAGCGGAGTGGCAAGAGGATATGCGTTTTCTTGCGGAAATACACCGACAGCCATTCGTCTCCACCTGTTATATGCTGGATCGGTAAACTCGGCTAACATCGGTATTATAGTTGCTAGCTCACGGTAGCTATTTGTGTTAGATTCATTTCCCGTTCCGGCATTACAAGGTAAGTTTTTGTTTTTATTTTTTTTATCAATTGTCCATTAACTGTTACTTCACGCCAAATGTGCTCATGTGTTCTTCTAAGTTTGTCCGTTTGCTACTTCACGAGTCAAAAGTATAAGCTAGTCGTCGATGTAGGTACAGTAAACACATCCCGTTATCATTAGCGTGGCTGCTAGTTGACCAAAACTAAACGAGTTCTAGCAATAGTAATAATAAAGTAAATTTGTTTCCGTAATTGGTGGGAAGTAGCTTTACTAAACCAAAAGTTATTAGTTTATTAGTGGAATGGTTGCGATTCCTGATTATTAATTAACAGGTGATTGAGCTGGCTGTGGGCTGGTCAGAGATCTGCTGTGACAACCATCGGTTCTTTAAACTGGAAGTTGGCGTTCTAAATGTTGCTCATCGGACTCCTTTCCAAAGGCTGAGGGTGTTTGCTTCCTTTTCCCACTGAATAATGGTTTCCCATTTTTGCCATTTTGTTGCCATTTGTTATTGACAGGGTTTTTTAATTTGTGGCATCAAGTTTATCACGACACTAAAATGACATTCTCAAGATTGCAGCCACATAATTTTGGCATTAGTACTTTTCTACTATCGGTTGAATATCTGTCACTGTTTGTCTTATTTTAGATGATTCAGAAAGGATCTGGTGCCGAATACACTGTTGTCTCCCGAAGTTGGAATTTGATCAAAATAGTAAATGATTCATTAAATTCTCCGAACGGCAGATGTAACTTTTGTAGTTTTCGTTCTTAATTCTCTGTATTTGAGGGGTGTACGGTCTTAATTCTATATAGTGTTCTATGGCCTGATTATGAAACCACACTGACATCTTTACTATCTGTGATAATCAACGCTGACACAGACCAGTGGCCAATGATTTACAGGCTAATACCAACAAAGCAAGTACGTTTGTCCTTTTCTGCATTATCAGTCGTCAGCGTTTTTAGGAACTGTTGCCATGTTTGATTTCTTAGTGAGGCAGAATTGAATGTCTGGAAATATACAAAGCTGGTGTGAATATTCACAACGTGGGTGTGAAATGTGGTTTGTACTTGATTAAAATCACTGTTCAGATTGATTGACAGTGGAAATAAAGACGCGTGGAAATTCTTCTCGGCATAAGTCAGGCATCATCTGATCACTAAATGATTTTTAGTTCTTGTTTCCACATTACTGACGTGCTAATCACCAACTCCTTTGAAAAGAGTGAGAATGGTTACGATGATCAGCTCAGTGAAAATAACGTACGACCCTTTTTATCACATTCATTTAAGCAATACTTGTAAATATCTGTCATTAGCTCACTTTGTTTTTGCTGGTAGTCAAAGTTAACATCATCATTGAAATGTTAACAGAGGTGTAGCTTTAAACGGTTTCAGGGTCGCACAATGGCTTTGTATATTCAGGGAGTGGCTGCTTATTGTTTATTATCTGGATTAGCATGAACGTGTTGAGCGGAGCCAGTGAAACCTCGGCTTGGTGCCTCGTCCTGTTAGATGTGGTTTTATATGATTGAGGCAGCAAGATGGAACTTGGTGGATCTCAAAAGTGTTGCTTGACTACTGACTGCATTAATTCCTACCCATAGTTTTAAAGAATCAAACAACAAAGCTTTTCAAATATTTAGCTTTATATGACTCGTACGGATTTAACAATGTGATTTTTCTTTAAGAACAAGGTCGTGTCTATTTGTGTGGTGTCTTGTATAAATGGAAAGCGTTTGTGTTGAGCAGTCTCAGTGGATTTAGGTGGTTACCGTTGGCAATAAAAAGGTTTGCGTCTCAATTGTTACCATGTAAAGAACACTCTGCTGCCAGAATGGACTTGAATGTGGTACAGCACTGTATGACATTGATACCTTGTGTTTGGCCAGACATTATGCTATGCTGAAAAACCCAATTGATTAAGCTGGACAATTAGACAATCCACATTGTTTTGCCCATTTAAACTGCAGTGCAAACTCAGTTTTGTGACATGTTGTCATGCTTTAATCATGCAGTGTTAATAAAAAAATAGTTATCAACATTAAATATGTACTTTTACATTTAATTTTAGTCTAAGACTTTCCTGCAAGCTGGCTTTTGGTTTATTAAAATCATTCTGTTAACTGTACTTAATTGCCATCAGGAGGACTCGCGCTCCAGATTCATAAGTTTGTCGTTTTATAGCACTTTGAAAGTGACACCGTTGGTGCCTGTGTTGTTTGGATCATGCATGCACATGGGTTTTCCATGGTCAGCTACCAAATGTGCACAAAATATCAGGACCTGGCAATGCTATGCAAACCTGTAAAAGTCACATTAGTAAATGCTTAAAGTTTTGACCATATTGACACTGTATGAATTCTACTCTGCCAATTAATTCAAAGTCTCAAAGATAACTTGTATTCCATTATTATTGTATTGCCCGGAGTTTGTGTTGTTGGCATTGGATTTTTGGAACAAAGGAAAATACAGATACAGACAATTAATTTGAACTGTTTTTTGTTATTACCGGTACTAGTTGCTTCTGTTCCCAGTCAATTCTCTTCTCCATTACTGTACATACTCAAAGATTCTAAGGCACTGATCACAAAGACTCGTTTCTATAAATGCTGTGGAAATATGTGTGAAAATAATCGAATCAAATATAGAAAAAGTAGCGTGGCTTCCTTTCCTGTCCTGGATTTAAAAATCTACAAATCTGCTTCTAGAAACCGTAATAAGAATTCAACAGATTTTCATTTGCCCAAACTGTCAAGCTAGTTTGTCTTAGACTGATGTAACAAAACATTATTTGCCTGTTGTGTGTTTAAACAGTGAAGCTGTTATTTTTGTGTTGTAATATCTTTTAAAATGGCTAATTGTAATGTACTATTTGCTGGGTCTTCATCAAGCAAAGATTGTATCCTGAGATTCTGAAATCCATACGACCGAGAATACCAAGATTCCCGGTGTCAACAGCAAATTGACCTCACTTTTCATGTGACAGATTTTGGAGGACCTCAATTGGAAACATTTTGCGGAAGACTGAAAACAGAAATTAATCAAATAAAGAGATCAAACTATTTCAAGTGGAACAATTACAAGAAGCCTCAAGACAACGACAACGATGTACAGACAGATTGTTTTGTGTGTGGGCATTTTATGACCGCCATAAATCTCAGTTGTATGAACATGTTCTCCGGAGCAATGAGTCATATTTTAAGCTCTGCACCGATGCGCTAGAATGCTGTCTTCACAGGTCAGGTTAAAAAACTCAGCCCAGGATGCCTCTCCACCACGGAGAAACACAGATGGGATGGAATTATAGCAACGGGTGTTTCCTGCCCAATATTTGAGTGATTGCATCCATGCAGTAAATTGTGGATAAAATAAAAGACAATAAGTAATTTAGTCGACAAGATAATAAACCGACACACAGAGTGAAACCGGCCTGACAAGTCATCAGCTCTTAACCTCACAGAGAATAGAGGAGTCTAAACGGGTTGCCAGGTTTGGTGATTCCTGCAGTCAGAGATGAACGAAATGGCTTTAAGGCATTTCACTGTAAAACAGCTGTTTGGCATTGACATTTTATTTTTATAAAATGTACGCTGCACACAGATACTGCTACAATATTTTGTAACACTTGCTTATTTAACCTGTAATTGTTGTCATTTTGGAAAAGAAAATCGTAAATATGTCATTCCCGTGACTGCATGTATTTATTTGCCAGATATTTAGTTTAAATGCTCTGTTCCTTTTATTCCTGGGGCGGCACATTTACGTTCTGTAGCATGAAGCAACGTACATTAGCTCATTACTTTTGGGATGTGCTTAAATCCTTTCAGCGATGTTTGGGTTGAATTTGAAACGGTTTGAAGTGTTTGTGATGGGTCCAGGATGTGTAGCGGTGTTGTTGAAGGCACATGGGGGGGGGGGGGGGGGGGGGGGTTATGTTTGTGTCTTCTTGGGATGAGACTGGTCCATCTGAACCCAGTGGCCTCTATAAACGTATTGTTCAGCCGTTGCGTCCTGCTACAGTGATGTCACAGCATTCCAGGGTGGGGAACAAATGCGTTAGTGTTCGGAAGACGAGCGGCGTCGTGAATGCTGCTGGTAATCGCGGGCCGAAGGGCACAAGTGTGGCAGCGAAACCTTGAAAGTACACTCGGCAGCACTTTCCAGAACACTTGTGGAACTTTTCCATTTGGGTCGGTCAGTCAGAGGAAGCAGGAATGTGTGCCAGTGTAGCTCTCCACAGGGGGACACTATTGGGCGTCTTGTCATCAGATGACTGCAGGTTGAAAGGCTTGAATGAATAGTATTTCATAGAAGCAATTGTTTTGCCGTGCTACACACATCCGCTGTCTGACGGAACGACTGGATGTCAGTCAGATATTAGTGGCGTATCACACACAGGAGAAAGGCCTGGTGAGCCCTGAGGCTATTGGGGGCTGAACCTTGTCTGGAAAAACCAAAAATAATAATGAGAACAGAACAGCACAAAATAAGAGCTCTACAACTGTGAGGTGAACAAGAATGATCTTGGTGTCGACCCAAAGATAAAATAACCCAATCCCGTTTCTTCTTTCTGACTTGACCCCTCCTTTCTGAGGGATCCTTGCTTCTGACTTGCACTTTAAAACAGAGTTATGAAGGGTAGTGCTTGAAATTGTTTATTACCTCTGCCGAAGGATTTTGTCCGTCTGTCTGTCAGTCTGTCTATCTTTTAGCAACATAACTCCAAAATTTTATGCACGGATCTTGATGAAATGTTAGGAATCTTACCAGGAACAGATGATAAAATCTTTGTGATGATGCAGAAGAGATCCTGGATTGCAATTTTTGTTAACGTTCTGAACTAATGAAACTCGCCATATATTCTTTAGACAGTGTGAATGTGACTCATCATTAGTGCGAGAAATGATGCTACAGGTCTCCATTGCTGTACAATACTGAACAGTCAGCCAATCTGAGTGTATGCTCAACCGAAGCACATGAACATGCTGCTGAAGATGGCTGAACATTCTGATTGTTAAGGGCACGTATTTTCTCTCTCGGGGACAGAAGTAGTACTAGACTTAGATCGCCTCTAAATGTAGACACTAGTTTATGTGTACTGGATGAGGATGGAAAGATTTCCACGCTGCGGTTTCAGTTGTCACGCTTGTGGAGAAAAGTAGCAACACGTGACTAATGGTGAGATAATTGTCATGACAGACCTATGTTGTTGTTCATAGACAAAGACTGTAGGACAACTCTGCTCAGATAGCAATAGTAGCAACCATTAATGTGTTCAGCGGTTTTATTTGTTTATTTTTTGCTCAGTGGTTTTATTTGTTTATTTTGTTCAGTGGTTTTATTTGTGTATTTTTTGCTCAGTGGTTTTATTTGTTTATTTTTTGCTCAGTGGTTTTATTTGTTTATTTTGTTCAGTGGTTTTATTTGTTTATTTTTTGCTCAGTGGTTTTATTTGTTTATTTTTTGCTCAGTGGTTTTATTTGTTTATTTTGTTCAGTGGTTTTATTTGTTTATTTTTTGCTCAGTGGTTTTATTTGTTTATTTTGTTCAGTGGTTTTATTTGTTTATTTTTTGCTCAGTGGTTTTATTTGTTTATTTTGTTCAGTGGTTTTATTTGTTTATTTTTTGCTCAGTGGTTTTATTTGTTTATTTTTTGCTCAGTGGTTTTATTTGTTTATTTTGTTCAGTGGTTTTATTTGTTTATTTTTTGCTCAGTGGTTTTATTTGTTTATTTTGTTCAGTGGTTTTATTTGTGTATTTTTTGCTCAGTGGTTTTATTTGTGTATTTTTTGCTCAGTGGTTTTATTTGTGTATTTTGTTCAGTGGTTTTATTTGTGTATTTTTTGCTCAGTGGTTTTATTTGTGTATTTTTTGCTCAGTGGTTTTATTTGTATTTTTTGCTCAGTGGTTTTATTTGTTTATTTTGTTCAGTGGTTTTATTTGTGTATTTTTTGCTCAGTGGTTTTATTTATTTTGCTCAGTGGTTTTATGCATTTATTTATTTTTACACTTGTCTCACCTTTCAGGTGTTCCAATGTGCTGCAGTGAGTGATGTACGGACCTTTAATATTTACAATGGCCATCTGGGGGGCACAAGGATGCTCCGATTCAGAGAACTGCCCAACACTTCCGCCCAATTCCTCCTCCAAGGAGTACTGCTACTCGGCCCGAATTCGCAGCACTGTGCTCCAGGGCCTGCCTTTCGGCGGGGTGCCGACAGTCCTTGCCCTGGACTTTATGTGCTTCTTGGTGAGTCCTTCAGTCAGTCCCATGGAATTCCCAGTCGCTCCAGCTGTTTAGTAGCAAAAGCCCTCGTTTTCTTTTGTGTGTGTTTTCTCCACAATCTTCAGAAATGAGCTAGAATATTTCCCTGAGTGTGTCTTTTAATGATGGACACTTTAATGCGATTGAAGGGACATGAGACGTGTTGAAATGGACTCTTTCTGTGCTTCCAGGTGCTGCTGTTTGTCTTCTCCTTCTTGAGGAAGGTGGCGTGGGACTATGGGCGTCTGGCTCTGGTGACGGATGCTGACAGGTATTTAAGAAGGTGCAGCACTAAGTGTAGCGGTGAAATATGACTTCACCGCTACAACTGAAACCTCGCTTTATTTTTTTTATTGTACAATTTATTTATTTTTCTCTGCATCAGATGAAATTTGATTGGTATTGAGCAGTTGTGTGAGTTGACAAAAAAAAAAAAGAATAATCTCTCTTCTGTGGGTGGAATTTTCCTGTCTGGACAATACTCCAGACAGGAAGTTGGTTTCAGGAAATATACTTTTAGAAGAAGAGGAACAGCAGCAACATGATTAACCCCTCGAGGAAATTGTTTTTTTTTCTACGCACACACACACACACACGGCCTACAGTCTTGCAATGGAGGGAGACGTAGGGATGGTCGGCCCTGGGAGAAGTTCTGGTTTGGTGCCGTGCTCAAGGGCACCTTGGTAGAGCTCAGGAGGTGAACTGGCACTTCTTCAACTACCAGTTCTTCAAAGCCCATCTATGGACAAGTGCTGTGAATTAGCTTTAGCTATAAGCGCTATAATGCAAACATCGGATACCTATGCTACATGTGTCTATGTTTTGTATTTGTCCATATTCAAATAAACCAGAAACTCAAACTCAGTCTGCATGCCATACTGTGGCCCTGCTGGTCTTTCACTGGCCACCAACCAGTTCCCAACCCGATTCCCTGCATACTCAGCTAATGTCAAAAATGCACCCTGACATTTTCATTTTTCGTCTCTCGTTGCCTGACTTGTCGTTTCGAAACAGAAACATCAGCCTGAAATAGAGGAATACAAATCAAATCATACGAAACAATCATTTCAGCACTCCTCAAGTGCTGAGTCAGATCCTAGCCAGACATCTCGTGAACCCTGGGAGGTGCGTGACACAGTGCTCCATCACCTACATCCCTCTGCTGTGTTTGTATGATGTTGCACTTTCATTATTGTCACAGCTGCATGCGAGCAGCGCGATTGCGGCATAGCAGAAGGACGGGAGGCGAGCAGCAGTGGAAGACACTTTGTGTAACAGACAGGAAATGTTGCTTTGTGTCTTTCATGACGATGCACTAACTTAAGATCAGTCCGGTTTTTGCTCGTTGTACATTAGTCAAATGAATGCTACCTTACTGAGAAGTTTAACATCATTTCATGGAGTGTAAACGGTGTCTCTGGTTGTTTCAACTCTCAAATAAAATGAAACAAAGGGCTGTTATCTCATCGGCCATAAATATTTTCACGGCTGAATAATGTCTACCAAAATGGGTCGACGCCTTCATTGGTAGTGCTGCGGCACACACTCTGAACCACGATTTGTTTTGCTCTTTTCAGCAGAAGAATGGATCAACTATACAGTCGCCTGGATGATCAGGAATAGTACGTTATCTCTCCATGCCACAGACTAATTATGTTTTCCTTCTCTCTTTTTATCGCCTTTAGTTAAGCTTACTCGTAACTCTTTTCCACGCTGCCCAGACCGCTGTGGGCCTCGGTCTGTTTGCTACTCCTGTGTCTCTGCTGTTGGGTGTCTGTCACTGCCCTAATCAGATTTGTGTCTGCTAATCTAATCTTGACCTCCTTTATGAAGCATGAATTTCTCTCCGAGCACACTGCATGAGCTGCACAGACGGGATGCATACAGAAAGAGGTAATGCTTCCCCGATGTGTTGTGATCACATATAGTCCGACCTCCATTATATCCAGTGTCCTGGAGGTGAGATAAGACGTTCCAAGTTCTCGCAGCAGTGGTCACTGAGTGGATTACGTCCGTCACATCCCTCCCGTAGAATTCCTATGGCCATGGCTGATATCATCCGTTCTTGTGGTAGTGAACACTGAACCAGATTTGGAAGTCGTTTGTCTTTCGTGTGGTCCCCACAATGAGCTGGCGTCTTGCCCGGGATGTACCTATCCTCTCGCCCATGGCCGGCTGAGATGGGGTCCAGCAGACCCGTGACCCACGAGGCAGATAAGCGGCTGCAGGCGAGACGATTGCGACTGTCTGCTCTACAAGAAGATGGATGAAGGAGAGATCTCCATGTTAATTAAAGGCTGAGGAAATGTGGCTCTGCTGGAAAAACGGCATAAATATTCCATTTGATGTTTGTTGGGTTTGTATTGTTTCCTCTGTGAATGTTATTTCCTGTTGTCCTTTGTCACAACCTCTCCTCTGACGGTGATGGTGTATACAGTCCTTCTGAAGTAGGAGCATTCCTACTGAGGTTGCATGAAATGTCACTGCAGAGATTGTTCCTGAAGGTCTACCAACCCAAAGTCCTGCGTTTGATCAGGCAGCATGAACAGTGGAGAATCTCTGACGTTTATTTCAGTGCATTAGTTTATGTTTGTCTTGTCAACTTCTTCAATCCTCCTGCCTAAGTGCTAATGTCCTCTTTCAAGTGCTGATGTTGAACTTGTGGTGTTTTAGCATTGTGGAACTATTATGTGCTGTTTCCTGCATACAGTGTGACGTCGGCCATGACATCAGATGCACCAGAACGCTATGAGCGCCTTACCTCTCTTTCCAGCTCTGTAGACATTGACCAGAGAGACACAGTAAGTGCCCATTGAGAGTTACAGCATGTTGCATACATAGCATGTGTGGTATTGGATAAAGCATTCACCTCTCTGCTCCACTTTTTTTTAGGGCTTCTGCTCTTGGCTAACTGCCATTTTCCGCATAAAGTAAGTCGACTTGCTTCAAATAAAGCTGGTGAATTGTCATTAACTGGATATTTTTCGTCATCTTGAATTTTTCGACTGAAGGTTCTGACTTTATTGCAGGGATGACGAGATAAGGGAGAAGTGTGGTGAAGATGCAGTGCATTTCTTGTCTTTTCAACGCCACATCATTGGCCTGTTGGTCGTGGTGGGGGTGCTTTCCGTTGGCATTATCTTGCCCGTTAACTTCTCAGGAACCCTACTTGGTGAGTCCATTCAAAGCTACGTTTGTGTCATTCTCTAAACATCGATCCGACTTCGCCTGAGATACATCCCACATCATTTTGTTGTAAAACGTTCATATTCTGTGCTGCTGTCATCGCTGGAATCGACTCCATCTGGATTATCATCGCTGTATTTGGGACTCGCCTGCAGGGAGGAAATAATGAACGGATCGTTCCTTCTCTTATTTGAATAGGAAGAACAATGATCTGTACACAAGTTTTATACTTTGTTGTTGTTGTAGTCAAATATTTCACACAGTTGAGCCATGGTAACATAATTCTCAGTGATGTGGGCGGTTTTTGGGTGGCATGGATGGTCCTCAACCTTCAAAGACTACAAAACCCAAAGTTCAGCAAGATAGAGCCAAAAGATGTAAACAATGTCCACAATTTTGCTTTATAGAGTATGGAGTGTATAGAGTTACTATTTTTAATTCAATCATAAAGAAATATTCTATGTTCTAGACAGGATTTTTCAGAGTTATGTTAAAGAGACAAGCAGCCACATGTTAAAAGAAATGCTGCAGCAGCCAATTTGGAATCTAATTGGGAGTTCAAATAGGAAGTTTTTTAATTCTTTTTGCATTTTGGATTGGTTTTTGAAACATTTACATGTGTTAGGCCGACTGAGCTGTAAGTCAAGGGCGTTCTGGTGACCGACAGGTGAACTTCTCATTTATTTCACAGAAAACGATGCATACAGATTTGGGCGAACCACGATAGCCAATCTGGATAAAGAGTGAGTAATTCTCATTCTCCCAGTTTATTATATAACCTGACTTGTACTTTGAAACCCGATGTTTCGTCATCACTGCATCAGTTTTTCCCGTTGTCGTTTCAGTAACACACTACTGTGGATGCATACCACCTTTGCGTTTTTCTATCTGTTACTGACTGTGTACAGCATGAGGCGGCACACTTCCAGGATGCATTACAAGGAGGATGATCTGGTGGGTAGCATGACTGTTTTGTACACGCATAGGTCTACATATATAAAAATTTTAAAACGAATTCCTCCTTTCTAAATTTCCATACAGGTGAAACGCACTTTATTTGTCAATGGAATCTCCAAATATGCTGAGGAGTCTGAGATTAAGCAACACTTTGAGTAAGCACTCCTGTTATCAATGGCATCCTGGCCCCGCAGTTAAAAAATATTGTCAATGCTTTGATCCATCTGGCCATTTTAGAGGTACAAATATGCTACACTGTGTTAGCTGTGCAGTACATGTATGAGGGGTGTGACAGCCGTGTCCCTTCCCGATAAAAGGATCTGTCTTGTCCTGGTCCGTGTGGCTGAGATCAGACAATGGCAGGCCTATATTTGTAATTGCCCATAATAGAAGCCGCATGCACACAATCATGCAGGTCATGTTTCCAATCAGGTCAAACACTGAAACACCGGACTCCTAATCTGACAAATAACATTTAACAAAAAAAATATCATCTTCACTCCTGCACTGGGAAAAAAAAAAAAAAAGGCCTCCTCTCAAGCGTCTTGTTCCAGTGCTGTCGTCTTATTGTGGGTAGTGATAATGTTATTTTCACACGAGAGACACCATGTGTTATAATTACACTGGCATTCTTTGTCATGGGTGTGTAAGCGCTTGTATCATGGTCACATTTGTGCTTTTTCTCACTTTGGAGTTGACTTTCTTCACTTCATGCCCTTCTTTCAAAGGCAGGCGTACGAAAACTGCAAAGTACTGGAAGCTCGGATTTGTTACAATGTGGCCAGGCTTATGTATCTCAACTCTGAGAGGTAAGAGGATTTGAAGTGTCTTGTCGATGTGCATCTGACCTTCGGGGGTGTTTGTGTGGCTCATTGGTTGCGGTACGTAAGCCCTGAGCCTGACACAGCTGATGATTTGCATTCAGGAAGAAAGCAGAGCGCAGCAAGAAATTCTTCATTGACCTGCAGAGCAAAGAGCATATTGCCACAATGATCAATCCTAAACCC
Source organism: Brachionichthys hirsutus (assembly GCF_040956055.1). NCBI lineage: Eukaryota > Metazoa > Chordata > Actinopteri > Lophiiformes > Brachionichthyidae > Brachionichthys > Brachionichthys hirsutus. The sequence continues at coordinate 5,977,520 of NC_090903.1, forward strand.
TGTGGACACCTTTGCTGTTGCATCATCAAAGGCTGTGAGCAGGTTAGACTGATAATGTATGTCATAGATCTTTGTCAGAAACAACATTGAGCTCAGTGTAGGTCTGTTGTTAATGTTGCTGAGGTCTCATGGTCCTGTTCTGTGTTTTTTATATATATATTTGTTGCGGGGGGGGGGCTGTTATAGCTTTTTCAATTACTCGTATCTAAAAAAACACAATGAACATTGATTTTGACACGATTAACTTTATCATACAGTAAAAAGTGAAGTTTCCCATGACTCCAGAGTGACACAATGACAGCTGCGGTTGTATTAAACGCGTAACGGGCTAACATTTTATTTCCATGTTGTTTACAGGAAGAGGCGGTGAAGTACTACACCAAGCTGGAATCACAACTAAAAGAGGACTACAGGAAGGAAAGGGAAAAGGTTAACAAGAAGCCCTTAGGAATGGCCTTTGTCACCTTCCAGAATGAGTCGATAACTGCTATGTAAGTCGATTTACTTGCCTTAAGATATGTGTGGTTGACCAATAAACATTTTTCAGTCAATAAAGGATTACTGGCTGCTTTTTATGGCAGATACTGATAAGAGGTGTTTGTTTGTTTTTTACTTTAAGACGTTCAATTTCCCTGTAGTCTGAACATTGTAAACTTTTTGACAGTCAGAGAGATTAAAGGGTATTACGTGAAATTACGTGAAATTCAATATTTACCAGCTGTAGTTGCAAGCTTTTTGTGTGTGAAAACATTTGGCTCCTTAAAAAATATGTATTAACAAATAACATTCATTAACTCGTCTTTTTCCATTATCATAATCAATGTTTTTAATTTCTTACATTTTGCTGTTGATCCGCTTTAATGTCTGGGCGGATGGTTCTTTTCAGAATTTTAAAGGACTTTAATGTGTGCAAGTGTAAAGGATGTCGCTGTCGCCAGGAGCCCAAATGCTCTCAGTTCAGCACGAAGCTCCACACACACCACTGGACCATCGGCTACGCTCCTGATCCACAAAATGTCTACTGGTAAGAACGCGTTCATGCCCGACAACTGGACACATTTCCCCGAATCAGTTTACTGGCCAACTGTGTCAATAGCAGCGGGTCTTTGCTCGGTGTCAAGTAACCTCTGCATAACCTGCTTCCCACAGGGAGCATCTGTCAGTGGGAGGATTCTCCTGGTGGATCCGCTGCCTTGTCATCAACATTGTCCTCTTCCTGCTCCTCTTCTTCCTCACCACCCCAGCCATCATCATCTCCACCATGGACAAGTTCAATGTTACAAAACCTGTTGAGTACCTAAATGTAAGTGCTGAACATTAGGGTTGTTTTTCTGTACGATTTCATTCATGAAGTGAGTTCAGGTCAGGTGGGACACGAATGTTGTCGTATGAGAACAGAGAAGAAGGGGGCGGGGCTATTCGGTCTCTCAAAAGGTAAAAATGCAGAACGCTCCCACTGCTGGGCGGCGTATTGTCAGTGAGGCAGCTCTTGGTTTTGTCTCATCTGATTCTGCAATGCAGTTGCAGAATCTTGATGTATATCTAAACAGGACTGCCTAGTTTTGCAAATATAATTTGAGTTTCTCAAATCCTCATGGAGGCAACCACACACACACACACACACACACACGATCTGGAAATTCACTCTGTTCCTGAATCTGATAGAGCAGGGACTTCTGGGTACTGACATGGAGGGAGCTTCAGCATTAACTATCATGTGAAATTCAAAGTTTCCCTAGGATTCCAGTCGACACAGGATTTCAAGTCTCCGTTTCTTGACACGATGTATCTGATCTGTCCTCCAGAACCCGATCATCACCCAGTTCTTCCCCACCCTCCTGCTGTGGTCTTTCTCCGCCTTACTTCCTACCATCGTCTACTACTCAGCTTTTTTTGAAGCCCATTGGACTCGGTTTGTTTTACACTCATGCAGTCGTTTTCATTGCATTTAGGTGTTTGTGTGTGTGTGTGTGTGTGTGTTGTATTGCATGTGTGAGTATTTCCTTTGCTCCTACAGGTCTGGAGAAAACAGGACCACAATGCATAAATGCTACACTTTCCTGATCTTCATGGTTTTGTTGCTGCCCTCCCTAGGCCTGAGCAGGTATAAGGTTTTTGTTTTCTGTCCTGCACCACAATGAGATGCAACGTGTATATAAAATGCATTATTATCAGCCTAAATGTTTGACCCAACCCCCCCCCCCCTCCCCTTTTTTTATCCTTGCAGTCTGGATGTTTTCTTCCGCTGGCTTTTTGACAAAAAATTCTTGGCAGATGCGAAAGTCAGATTTGAGTGAGTTTATTTTTGTATGATTCTAGCCTGCTGCGGTCAGAAACCAATGAAATGTTTAGCTTGTAAACGTACTTCTTAAAATAGTCATTTAGCAAATCCCAACAACGACGTATCACTCTTGCTCTTCAGGTGCGTCTTCCTTCCTGACAACGGCGCCTTCTTTGTTAACTATGTCATCGCCTCAGCCTTTATCGGTAACGCCATGGACCTGCTACGGATCCCCGGGCTGCTTATGTACATGATCCGCCTCTGTCTGGCTCGCTCCGCAGCAGAGAGGCGGAACGTCAAGAGGGTTAGTGCTTCCCCTTCTCGGCAAGATCAATTCTTTCACGTGTCCGCGACCCGTAGTCTGGCTTTGTAAGACTTGATGGCCGGGAGTAATTCATCATGAACATCTGCAGCTGGATGGAGAATGGATGATGTTGTTGTCGTGAACCAGTTATCCAGCATTGGTTCAATAGATGTTGGTTTGTTAGCGTTCGACTATCTTTCCGTGATTTCTCCGTAGCACCAAGCCTACGAGTTCCAGTTTGGCGCAGCCTATGCCTGGATGATGTGCGTCTTCACCGTGGTTATGACGTATAGCATCACCTGCCCGATCATTGTCCCTTTTGGTGAGTTTGTGCTGTTTGGATTAAATATCCCGCGTCCATTGAATGACTGTGGTGAACCGAGGCGGGGCAGGGAGGACTACTGGTTCTGTTCTCCATGTTGAAGCTTATCTGCTGAAATAATTGGATTAATTCCACTAATTTTTTTATCTCCCTTGTCCCTGCAGGGCTGATGTACATGTTGCTGAAACACCTAGCTGACAGGTACAACATGTACTACGCGTACCTGCCGTCCAAACTTGACAAGAAGATCCACTCTGGAGCTGTCAACCAAGTGGTGGCTGCTCCGATTCTGTGTCTCTTCTGGCTTTTGTTCTTCTCCATTGTTCGCTCTGGTAAGAATGTCGCCATCTACAGGCTGTTTATGTCCTCACGTGTGCCCTGATTTATTTTTTGCTGTGCATTAAATGTTAGGGATAAAGTCTCTAACAATTTCCAACTTTTAACTGGAAGAAAATGCGAGCGTTACGCAATCGTCCCTCCACTTTCTTTCACCCAGGCTTTTCAGCTGCAACGTCCATGTTCACATTGGTAGTTTTGATCATCACGATCATTATCTGCCTGTCTCACGTCTGCTTTGGGCATTTTAAGTACCTCAGCGCCCACAACTACAAGGTAATAAGGTCCCTGCCCATGTAGGCATACTATTTATATCATTCATTTCTAGAACCGCCTTTCTTTCAGCTGCTCATGTTACAGTCACGCTTTCTATTGTAGATTGACAACCAGGATGTGGACGGTTTGGAGAATGGCCGTATTGTGTGCAGCTCTGCCTCCAGCAAGGCAGCGGTATGTATTCTGTCCTGTTTGTTTTATAACGATATGATCCTCAAGATCAGAGAGTGGAGGGGCATTGGGACATGCCAAATCATGTTGGTGGTAGAAACCCCCTGAATAGATCAAATATGGATGATTGAAAACTATATGCTGCCTTTAGGGATCTGTCAATTACAGTAAACTTTTGAATAATTATATACAAATTATATTTGGGAAGTACAACCGTTTAAATCAATCTGTTTATGGTAAATTTTAAATAGTTTTGTCAAATTATCCGATTTTTTTATTTCCCCCTCAAATCTTTCATTTAAAATAACAACCCATTTTAAATTATTAGTAAGAAATGAAGTAGCACATTTGTTTTTCTTTATTTTATTAACAGGAGGGTCAAAATTCAGTTTGCTCTGGATAGTGACAAAATGTTAGGAAACCACAGCAACAGTCTTTCTTTTTTTCTTGGGGTCCTTTACTGCCTTACAAGGATGAATTATATCCCCCCGGGAAGGCTTGGCATTGCTTCACATCAGGAAATCTGTGTACCATTCAAATAACAATGTGCAGTGAATGGAAAATATTGCCAACAGTTGCTAATTACCATCAGCTGACTCTTTGAATCGTAACACCATAGGTTTTTAAGCAGACTTGCTATTTATCGTGCACTCTGCGATGCCTCCCTAAATCCGGCTTGGTGCGCTCGCTCTCTACCGAGCCATCTGTCGCAGGGAAAGTCCCTCCTGGTTAGTCAACTTGGCATCAGTATTAGCTGCCACTGTGTTAGCTGCTGGATTAACGAAGGTGTTGCTTGAGGTACATTTTCTGTTTAAATCAGTCTTTCTTCTTCAGGAAGTTGCAGTATATGTTGTTATTGCTTCTAAACTATTAAAGTTTATAAAGAATACAATTCAAGCGAACACTGGACACGTCTTCAACCTGCGCACGTGTGTTCGGAGAGCTGTCTGTCTTGCCTCATTTCAAATTCCCTTTTTTCATCATTCTGCAAAATACTCGCTAGTTTCGTCAAATTTATATTTTTATATATCATAAAGTTGGCTGAGGGGGGTAATCTTTTTTTTTTTTTTTTTAAGATGTCTGATTCTGGAATATATTATTATAGGTATCATATTTTCTTATTTTATTTTCTCTCCGACAGCAAATGTACATTGCTCAGGTACTTCAAGATCCAAATTTAGAGGAGGCTGGTTCAGGCAGTGGTGAAGATGATGGACAGGGATCTTCACAGGATGAGGAAATAATCAGCGTGGAAAATCGCCTGAATGAAGATTTCCGGTCCGGGGAGGAGCGCCTGATTGATAATGAAGTAAGGAACTGATACGGCTTGGACCTGGAATCAGTCTTACTTGAGGAGTGCACTGAGTATATGTGACTTAAACCAGGACCAGTTCTCCAAAGCATCTCAACCGCCATGAAGCGACTTGACACTAATATAAGCACACTGTCTATTGAGGATTGGATGGACTGTTGCCTATGGACCGTTCGGCGGGTCTTCTCTCAGTGTCTTCTGTCTGTACACCTGCAGAGGAAATCTGCTGTCAAAGCAAGGACAGAAACGTCCTGCTGTCCCAACATATCTGAGGCACGCCTAAAAATACTGCACAAAGACCCATAACAAAGACACAAATGCTCAGAAAGTATGTTTTGCCTTCTTTTGTTAAGGGAATGATATTCTAACATTTACATTTTTTGCAATTGAAAGAGAATATTTCACCTATAAGCTCAAGTTCCGTTAAGGTACTGTACAGTAGGCCCTCAAGTTCAAGGTGCAGCGCGTCCTGTATTCCTCAACTGGTAACTGTAACTGTGAACATGCAGCTGTTGTGAGAGGACAGCACCACCAAAGGTTGTTCAATGCAGCTGTAACGGTCAATAAATTTTTCTCCCAAATCAAGTCTTTCTAAAAGGAACTGTAGAACCATGGCTAATGACACTCCGGGATTCTTTGACTGCACAAGTATAAAACGCTGAACACCATGTTTATTTTTCTACTAAGCTAGAAACACCCCTCAACTATGGAATGAGATAATTCATACACACTACATTGATAATGATCACTGTCAGCATTTTCGGCAGTCCCTGAGCCTTCGTCAGGACTTGCTGTTGGACTGCTGCTACCGATCCGAGCCCCAGTAGGGGAAAATGCTCACACAGCTGCTGCAGGAAGACCGGCAGCCCGGGAGACTGCCGGTCCATTTGCGTTGCTCAGGATGGAGAAGAAAAAAAGCCTTTTGGGGGGTTTCAAGGTCAGTTTCAGATGACACTCTTTGTGATTGGTTCTCCTCGTTTGTTTGCTTTTGTGTCTTTTTTTTGGTTTTGTTTTCCCCGTGTGTTTATATCTTATGTAGACATTGTGACGTTAGCTTTCTGTTTGGATGCATCATGCACTCTGAAATCTTTTTCAGTGTTAACTTTTATGTAGACACCTCATCACATAGCTAGTGTATTTTACCTTTAGCATTGTTACGGCTTCCTGTTTGCCAGGACTGCGTGCTGATTTGTTGCTTTAATAAGCTTGTACTGTTTGAGCGACAGTAGGGCTATCACAATTATAACATTTTGGTCGGAAAAGATTCAATAATTGCAGGTCATGATTTAATTGTCTTCTGTTCTGCCCCACCATTATAATGTAATTCATATCACAATTCAGGACTTAGATGATGGCGAACAGGTTTTTTTTGCTTCCTTTTTTGTTTTGTTTTCTGTATTGCAGTTTTTTTAGTTTTGTTTGCCCCCCCACCTCCAAGTTATCAGACTCTCGTTTTTCATTTGGCTTTATCAAAATTCAGCCTCTGCAGTCTTTTGTTTTGCCATTATATGATTCACAAAGTAGGGTAACATGATGGCGCAGTGGGTAGCACAGTTGCCTCACAGGAAGAAGGTCCCGGGTTAGGTTCCACCTGGGGCTTTTCTGTGTGGAGTTTCATCCACTTTTCCACTTTATGGGTCCCGGGCGTTGCTGGAGGCTATCCCAGCTTGCTCTGCGCTAACCACTACGCCACCGTGGAGTTTTATGTTTCCGTTTGTCTGAATGTGTCTTCTTCTGGTTCTCCCACCAAAAACATGCAACTTGGGTGAATTGGACGGGCTAAATTATCCGTAGGTGAGAGCGTGAATGTTTGTTTGTATACGTGTTGCCCTGCTATGACCTGCAGACCTCCAGGGTGTACCCCCCCCCCCCCCCCTCTCTCGCCCAAAGCCAGCTGGGATAGCATAACCAGCAAAACCTGCGGCCCGTATTTCAGATAAGCAACTAGTGAATGTTTTTGAAAGTTCACGGTAATACACGTAGATGCTCTTCCAAAATGACACGCACCTTGAGAAATGAACGCGTAAGCGGTGCCTGAAGCCTAATATTCCACTCGGGATGCAATCGGAACATGCAAACCGGTTTCTGCAGCTCATTGGAAACAATTCTAACAATTATGCAAAATGTTTGCAGTTAGCTCAAATCATTGTGAACACGATATTGATCATGGAGTAACTGTGACAGGCCTCGGTGATGCTGCATAGCAAATGTTATGTTGGACTGAATAAATGAGTCACACTAGTGTTTGAAGTCCAGATCTGTTTTACAGTGACTACTAAGCCTCTCTCTCTCTCTCTCGCTCTCCCAACTGAAATTACAAACAACAACAAACGGATCTATTTACGATCATTGATTCATTGTTAATGGTTCTGTTACAGATAAGCAATTTCTGTCAGCTGTCAAGACAAAATGTGTACGTAAAAAACATCAAGGAACAAATAACGTCAAACAGCATACGCATTTGGTCATTTTTCTGTCTTTATATATATATAATATCTTTTTTTTTCTTTATCAATACAACACTAATAGCTGCCACATTCTACATTTAAAGTCTGTCAGTAAAGCAGGAAACATTTTGAAGCACAGTTCTGAGTCTGGACTGGACCATTGATCTGCTATGACCACGTGAGTCAAAGCGTAGGTTTCGGTATTTTTGCACCACATTTTGGTTTATTATGCTAAAGAGAAAAGCATTGCACTTTTGCGTGCAGTGATCTTCTTGTCATGAGTTAATTAAAACAATACTTTATACCTCATTTTTTTTAAATGTCTTGAAATCTTTGAATGTGTCCTGTCAAAAATCTCATGTTTTAACAACATTAATGCTTAAATGCTGACTGTAGCATAAGTCTGGTAAGATGACAGTGGATTGTATATTAATGTGATGGCCTTTTTTTTTAGCATCTTTAAATAATTGTATAAATGCTAACTGAGTGCTTAAGACTACAACAAACATGACTGCTGTCCTGTCCCGTGTGTTTTCATTTGGGAATATAACTTTTTAAGCGTAAAGGTTGCAATGATTTCGTATGTGCTTATTGCTCTATATGAATCATTGTATGCTAGATTTGTGCAGAAAATCATTGTAGGCTGCGGGACTCCTAGTTAGCAGTTGAGAAATTCTAATTTTTGTTTCTACAGTTTATTCAGACGGAGTAGCTCAATGTGGGATTTCCAACATGGCTCGCAGTTAGAATTGGTTGATGTCTGTGCTTTGTTGTTTCTTTAGTTGTCTGGATGAATAGAGCGACATCCCAGCATTGAACCCACTCGTTTGATTTATGTCCTGTTTGTGAACAGATGCATTTACAGTGACCCCCCCCCCCCCCCCCCCCCCCCCCACTGCAGCTCTTTGAACAATAAATCCAGTCTAACCAAGTTTCTGGGCCATAAGAGTTTCTTTAATTCATCTGGTAGAGCACAATAATAACAATAATATATGTAACTTTTGAAATATTGTACAAATTACTAGTTCAGTTAATCAATAATTGAAAACACAATTATTCAAATCAATACCTTTTCCGAGCTGACCTTTTTTCCCCTGTTCAGTTTTTTTTTTTTTTTTTAGATAGCTACACTAGTTTTAACAACTGCAGGTGAAAAAATTGAAAGTTACACAGTAGTGTATTATTGAATAGACAACCAAACTATTCGACAACTATTATTGATTAGACAACCAAATGCCAGTGCAGCTCCTCTGAGGGCTGCAAAGAAAAAGAAATAAATCTTAACATGCAAAATAAGAGTAAACAATTATATGCATAAATAAAATGTTGGAAAAACGTGAGTTATACACAGTATAAAAGGTTTAGCATTGAATGTGGCACTGTGGGCAGTTATTGCATGAATACCACACAGAGGAAATGTAATGAAATTAAGCGAATTGGGGGACATTGTCCAAATTCAGATATTTTATCATATGGGTCGAATCTGGGGGTGCAGGACATCATGGACCTACCGGTGTACCATCTCCCAGAGGGCAGCAGAGTGAACAGGCTGCCTCGGTGAGGCAAGTCCTGTGGCCGAGGCAAAATATCGGGTTCTGTACAGGTCAGTCATGAGCGAAAATGGTTTTAACAGAACACCTGAAGGACAGCAGATTTTCCTGAAACGGATTCAGCACGGCACCACACGATCGATTTAGTCTGCAAACTGAATGATCACGTTTGTGTGGTGGGCTTGTGTGCAGTCGTTGCAGGGTGTTCAGCGCTCTGTCCTGCAGGGCTCTCAGGCTGAGTGTCAGAACGGAGGCGTGTTGGTACCCCAGCCTTCTTCAAGCTTCACGTGAACTGGCCCAACACCCAGACTGTGGACTTGGAACACCGTTCTGCTGGGAACAATGGGTCGAATGCTGAACTGAAGCCTGAGTTGAATTTTCTGAACGTCTTTAAAAAGAGCTTTTCTTTTCCTTTGTTGTATTCTTTTGTCAGGAGTTCGTGTTATGGTATCTGTTTTTTGGAACTCAAAGGCAAATTACGTATTTCTTTGTTTATCGAGTAATAAATAGCAAGAGTCAGTTCTGCTCGCCGTTAAAGAGTCAAAGGCCCTGATTACACACTCATTTCTATAGTTGCGTTGAAACGATGTGTGAAAGTAGCTAATCAAATATAGAAATAGTGGCGTGGCTTCCTCTCCTTGAGCTGCAAATGAGTCTGTAAACGTTAATGTGCGTCAAGAAACTGACAGAAGTTCTGATTTCCACGGGATGCACTCCCAACCCTCTGGGATGACTGTTGAGCTGCTCCGAATCATAAAGACATTTAATAGATTCTAAATGTAAATATGGGCCAACTTGTGGGAAACAAGAGTTTAGTACAAAGGAATTGAGAAACATGCTGATAAAAGGCCAGAAATATTATATATTTATATATTTGACACAATTTAAAAAGAAATGTGGATTTACATGTAAACTGAAAGTGAGTGGAAGTGAAACTACTACTACTGTACTTAGTTTCCGCTTGTCCCAGGAAGGGTCGCCACTGCAAATCGACCTTCTCCACTTCACCCTGTCCTTTGCATCGTCCTCCCTCACTACGTGCTGGGTCAACCTCTAGCCCTGTGCCCCGGCCATTCCATCCTCAGCATCCTTCTACCGATATACCGGTAGTCCCTGTCTCTCCTCTGGACATGAATAAAAAAAATAAAAAAAAATTAAAACAAAGAGGTGTGGAAAGACAATGAAAAAGCTACTGAAGGAAATGAAACTCAACCGGCTAATCCTTTGGGCCATGTCAGTGCTGCGTTGTTTGTTGCTGATAGATGGCGTCCTAATCCTCCGCTGTTCAGGGAGGGTTTCTCCAGTGTGGAAAAAAAAATGGCTTCTTTAACGCTTCTCTCAAACCATCCGTCTTCCCTGGATGAAACGTGGACATTACTGTTACTGGTTTGATAGATGTCCATTCTTCGTAACACATCTGCCATCTTGAAAAACTTTCTAAGTCACATTGTCTTTTGATTTAGGCAAACTAAAACAGTCTAAGACGTCATTCTCTTCTCGACATAGACCTTGATCTGTTCGACTGAGGTGGGCAGCATTATGAGGAGATGATTTAACAACAAAAAAGCATGATTGAAGTGATTGGAACACTCAAATTCAATTATTTGGAGTGGGTTCTCAATCATTTGGGCATTATTGTGTTATTCATTTGTGTGCGTGCTTTATGTGCACTGCTCTCCCTACATGTTAACCGACGTTTGGCATCACACTAGCTCTCAACACCAGATGCAGAAATCACCCCCATACGAAATTCCACCTCCGTGTTTCTCAGTAGCGGAGAGGAATACTGATTTGAGTATTAAACCTGATGGTGATTAGTTTATTTTGGTCGTCAGATTAAGACAGTCGACCCTCCAACAGCAGCGGTGCACAGGTGAGTCGTCGCTCCAGCCATGTCGACTTCAGTTTCATACGTTTCAGGTGTTTTTGAAGACGTTTTGAAGCAACGATGTTGACAGTGCAGACGTCGCAGAGATGAAAGATGCCAGGAATTAGTTGCACCATTAGTCGGTTAGTCTGACCGGTTGGTTAGCTTATTAAACTACACCAAGACGCACTATTTGCACCCTTGGGTGTGCATGTAGGTCTAATATGAAATTGTAAGTAACTATAAAAATACAACTGTGTTCTCCCCCAAAAAGAGCTGTACAGATTTTCATCCGTTGCCTGTTTCATAAAGCAATGAGTGAACCCTGGTTCCCTCATTACTATTATCTTTTTGCCCAATAGTCTCTTAACTTGAGGTGGCCAATTTCAGACATCTTTGACAGAGGCGAGTGTCTCAAAGTTTTCGTTGAGTCAGTTTATCGCTTGTTTGACTTGCGGATTCTTAAACCAATACTCGTGACTCCAAACTATTTGCGTGCAGTAAATTACACGCAAATCAATTCAAACAGTTGGGCTCCCACTTAGAACTGAAGAAGCCTCTTTGACCAACCTTGAAGGAAATCCTGAAAGTACAATTGCCCTTTTTAGACAGATATCATGCAATACTATCATTCTGGATGTCAACAACAGCAATCAAAGATTGCCTGCCAAAAATAAATATTTTCTTTCCTTGTATCTTTTGTTCTTTAATCAGATTGTTTGGAACTGAGGACATTATTGGTTGATTTTCTTCTTCTTTGAGTTAACTGCTAATTGAGAGGCACCTTTTGATTTTGGAAAAAACAAAACAATTTAATTTTAATTGTTCCTCATAAATGTAACAAACACAATTTTCAATTAACGAGGACGACCTGACGAATGGCTCTGAATAGTGTTTACAAGCAGCATGCGTGTCCTTTTGAAGCCAACACGCTGGTGTGGTCACATAATAGTAGGCCTGTATGGAATAAAACTGCCTGGCACACCGAATTTCTTTCTCTAAATGTAATATTTTTAATATAATAGGTACATTTTCCTGTAATAACATTGCCGTTCCAAATTGTATTCCTTCTGCACCCAGTCAAATTAATCCTGGGATTCCACAACCCGATGTTGGGGAGCGTGACCTTCAGTGCAGGGTGCAGTTCTCAGTATTCGCCAGTAGGTGGTGCTCCAGCGTGGCGTGGGGCTGCTCTGTGAAGCCGAGGAGCGACGTGGAATTCAGGATACTTCCTCGTAAGGCAAATAAATGAGGCGACAACATGAGAAAAGGCTCATTTCTCAGCTGGATCCGAGGCAGTGAGTGAGAGTGACGCCACCATGGACGGCGGGCTGGTTGTCATCCTGGTGTCCGCTGCGATGTTTGCAGGGACCTTTTTACTTGGATTCATCCCGCTGTTGTTCAAACTCTCCGAGGTAAACGCGCCTTCCTTTATTTTATCATTTGTTGGCGGATTTTCCTGAAACCGCGTCTCCTACAATAACGCATATTATTAATACTCGTCTGCAGTTTATCTTTATTCCCGAAGTCCAACATGGCAAAATAAATTAACACATTTTGTCTATAATAAACCTCACCGCGGCATCATTTGATTACGGATCAAGCCTCTTATCTGTTGTATCGAATAAATACTTGTTTATCGGGGATCGTGCTGATCCCCAGAGGAGCGTGCGGCTGGTCTCCATCCTCGGGGCAGGGCTCCTCTGCGGGACAGCCTTGGCTGTAGCCATTCCAGAGGGAATGGGCTTGCTGGAGGAGTCGTGGAGAGGTGAGCGCACAACCTGAACCTTCAAGTTAAGATGTTTAATCAATAACTAGTCTGCATGCTCTTAAATTAAGACATGATCAATCATATAATCAACCTAGTGGAATATTTGTGGTGTTTCCTCGGATATTTGCTCGCTCAATCATGTAATCATTATACACATTACAACGTGTAATTCGGTACCAGGCCGCACAGAAGGATGAATAATTTGTGTAAGAATAAATAATTTATATAATTAGAGTATGACATGTTTTTATTTTGAAAAACTACCGGATTCTCTTCCACATAACGCTCGCCTGTAAACTCCACACATCAAGATGCATAAAAAATGAAAATAAACAAGTAAACTCATGAAAGTGAGTATATAAAAAAATTAAAAAGTATTTTAGAGCTTCTTTGCAAAGGGGAACTGAGGAGAAAGAAGGGGAGCTGATGACCTCCAGGAAAAGAAAGCTTCTTTTAACAGACAAACCAGGAGCCGTGCTTGAAATACAGGTTTATCAGCAGGTGACTCATGCACCAAGTCCACTCTGTGTGTGGCAACAAGCAAGAAAACGAGGCGATGATTCCTTAAAAACTGCTTCAACGCATAGAGACCAAGAACGCTGGATTAAAAGACAAGAACGTGAACATGAAGGACAGAAGGACGTAATTATTATTATTGAGACCTCAACTTCAACTGGCTACTGCTGTAATAATCTTTTAACGGTTATTACAAGGTTTAGTGGTTACATTTACAATTCCTCTTTTTGAATTTAATTACCCCCAGTCTGCAGAAAAATTGCCCGATATGAAACCGGTCCACGGCAGGAAAAAGGTTGGGGAGGTTGGGGGGGGGGGGGCGCTGCTCTAAAGGTTCATATGATAAAATGAGTCACTTAAACTTATGATTCTGCTTAATCTCATATTTTTGAAACACTGAATGTCCTGTTCTTCACAAACTCAAGGTCTGGGTGATAAAATGTGCGTCTTGAATGTCAGAGTGTTCCGACCAGAGAGCAGAAACCATCCAACAGGAAGTCAAAACACGCCAGGGTCATTCTGCATTGTCTCTAAGAGGGGGGGGGGGGGGGAGAGCCTCGCAGAAAGACGACCAGTTCTTAGCATAGCTCGGATTCTCGGTTCTTCGATGTTTGGACTTCCCCTTGGTCAGATCTGAAGCCATTGAACAAACACTGATTCATTTAATAAACCTTGTGACGTCTGACGTCCACCGTTTCTGTAATAAATGAACCCGCCGTCCGGGTATCTGAGGACCGGAGCGTTCCGGTCGGCTCAACCCTGACAAACATCGACCACAAACTGTTGGCTTCGTTCCTTTATTTTCACCCCTTCTGATGACACCGTGCTCCTCTGATTTCTGTGCAACAGAACAAACGCTCCTCCTGTGTTGCATCCTCTCTCTCTCTCTCTCTCTCTCTCTCTGCAGCATCCTGTGCTGACTCGCCATCTAGCCCGAATGCCAGTGGCAATAAAGACGTCAATTCCACGAGCGCAGCCGCGTCACCAGAGTTCTTCATTGGGTTGGCGTTAACTTTGGGGTTCATGCTGATGTTTGTGGTGGATCAGACTGGAAGTTACCTTTCCACGCGTGGCAAGTTGACAGACCTGACAAACCAGCTTTGTTTTTGTGTAGGAGTCTCACTCCTATACATTTTGCTGACTCTGTATTTACAGCACCATGTCTCATTTCAGAGCACACGAACCGGGCCGGCATCACTGCCACTATGGGCCTCGTTATTCACGCTGCAGGTATTCATGCATTGTCTTCACTGTTCATGTCAGCTGACGTTTCTTTTCTTTCTGCACTGGAATTGATGACTGAATTGACCATAGATGTGTATGTGAGGGCAAATGGTTGTTTGTCTTTCTAGGTGCAGCCCCCGTGATAGACTGGGGGGCTTTTCCAGGGCGTATTCTTCCCTAAACCCTACAATAAATGAATATTTTGACCGATGATACTGTAAAATGCTCGAGAAGCACCAAGTTATTGATTGAGGAGGGTCCAGTCATCGCTGAGATCAGTTCCGTGGCAGGTTTTCTTGGTTCTGCTGCAGGGATCCTGAGTGTTTCATGCTTGTCGCGTCTGAAAGCACGTTTTAAACATCAAAGCCGACTCATCCATCCGTTGATATAACAGAAATGGCTAAATACTGACGGAGCAGGTTGCTGCGATCGTAAATGATTTTTTTTTTGTATTCGGCATTTAGCTGATGGATTTGCTCTGGGTGCTGCTGTGGCTACAGACAAGGTGACGGTACAAGTAATCGTATTTGGTGCTGTGATTCTGCACAAGGTGAGACTCTGAGCGTGAGATATAAGTTACAGGCTGCAAACATGATGCAATAACACCTAACCCTATCTTATTGCCCAGGCGCCTGCAGCCTTTGGTCTGGTCTCCTTTCTCATGAGTGCAGGTCTTCAAAAGAAGTGGATTCAAGGGCATTTGCTGGCCTTCTCAGCTGCGGCGCCTTCAGTAGCCGTCGCCACGTACTTCATATTACGTGCAGTAAGGCAGCGCACGTCAGCCATTCTGCATCCGTCTCAGAGGAGACTTAAATTCTAATGCTATCATTTGTTTTTGTACGTTTGTGTCCAGTCTGGTAGCTCATCGCAAAGCCAGTTCAGTGCCGCAGGTGTGGGGATGCTCTTCTCAGCTGGGACCTTCCTGTACGTGGCCACGGTACACATTCTCCCAGAGATCAGCGGGACGGCCACACCCTCCTCTGAAGTCCAGCAGCTCACGGAAGGCGAGGACAAACCCAGGCGACACCTGGGGCTCCTGGAGAGCCTCATACTCATTGTTGGGATGGCGCTTCCATTGTTGCTGGCTCTCGGGTTACGCGACAACTGACAAAGTGCTTTCAATGCGAATGGAATGTTCTAAGAAGCAAGCTCCGAGGCACGTAATCGACCCGAAGGAGAAGTAGGCCAAGCGCTGCGTGGAAGTTACCCAACTCCAGCTGTCGTTTGGCCGGTAAACACACAGACACAGAAGGAACCTGCTCATTAATGTACGAGCTGAATTACCAATCCAAGAACGACGAAACATTTCATTGACGTGTGATTTACTGCCAAAGTTTTCATTCCGTAAGCCTTTTCATCATGTCTGAAAAAGATTCTGAGGACATTGGCTACAAGTCAAAAGCAGAAATACCAGTAACTAGATCTATTTAGCGTGACCGCCAAATACGTATAACACGTTTTAACTAAACAAATGGAAAATGAAAGTGCACACACACACACCTAATGCCCTTTATTTGTTCATTAAGAAGCTTGGGGGGGGGGGAGGAAAGGCCAAATTCTTTATTTTATATTCTTTATTCTTTATTTTACTGATGTTGCAGATTTCCAAGACACAGGATGTGATATTTTTTATGGAAATATTTATTAGTTTCAAAGAACATCTAAGAATCAAGGTAAAGAAACATTTCATGCTTATATATATTAACAATATGTCAGTCACAGTTTCTTGATATAACAGTTAGTGTGTTCATGTAATTATTCAGTGGCCTCAGGGTTTGGTCTTTTTCGGATCAATGATCCAGAGGTCATTGATCCGACATGAATGGCTTCTTAAATTTATCAATGACTCCAGAGATTGCAGATATGTAAGCAAACATCACTCATTAAATTATTTGAAGACGCCTCTTAACTTTTTGAGTGCCATTCAAAAAAATATGTCAATAAAATGTTAAAAAATCGAATGATTATGAAAAATATACAATATAACAATCAAGTGATCACAGATTATGTAACGCATCAGCATAGCACACATGACTAAATGTAACTGCTTCATATGTTCCAGAACAGAAGGGATGCATTTGAAATCAGCTGCAGGAACAGCCTTTATATTTATCTCTAATTAAAAGATCTACATTATATATATATATATATATAATCTTATAGTTTGTATAATTATCCCAGATTTTCCTCGGGAGCAATAAAATCGATTGATCTATTACATAAAGGTAACAATTGTGTGAGGTTCAGTATCGCTTCGACTGCTTCGGAGTAAAGGAAGCTGGAACGAAACATTGATTCTCCAGCTGCTTACCAAAGTTCCGGGTTATGCTGGCTACGGGTGAGAAGCGGGCTACACCCTGGACGAGTCGCCAGTTCATTGCAGGGAACAAAGCAAAGAAGGGAACATTTAATTTTCACCTAAGATGTTTTGCAAAATGTTCCGTAAATAAAAATGACAATAACAATGTAATAAGGGTAACATCACTGCACTAGTATATGCCTGTTAGAGTCCATGGTGCGTTCCAGTAATGCACGTTCACTATTAAAGGTGTGTCTAGTGAGACACTGATAGTGACACAACGGTGAGTCTGGCCTCCACTGACCTCACAGCTCATGCTGTGCTTGAGCCTGGCTCAGATTCAACCTCCCTGAATTTTCTCAAAGTACATTCATTTCTGCTAATGATAGATTTTTTTTGTAAGACATGCTGTACCATTTTCAATTAAATGTGTGATTTAATAAAGATTTTGTAAATCAATCATTCTATTTACATTTTACACAGCTTGCTAGGTTTTTTGGGGGAAACGGGGCTATGTTGCTTATGTTTTCATTTGTGTTTGTAATGGCTTTTGTATTAGGACAGCATGCCTTAGCATTAAACCAAAACTTCAATAAAAATTATAGCATTCAATATATATATATATATTTGCTCTGTGAGCCAAAGGTCATAAACAGTCGGGACTGTGACGTCAAGCAGAACGCCAAAAGTCACGCTATAAACTGAAAAGTGATTTCACGTTTCACCAGGGCGAGCAGATGAGCCAATTCACAAACGTTTCTGGATAACTCAAGCCGTCAGATTCCAGTTGTGACGGTGGAAACGGTCAAATTGCTCCTGAGCCAAATGCGACAGCCTCACGGTGTGAAAGCATGAAATAACACCTTTCATGCTTTCACGTTTCTCGTGGAGGCCATCAGCTGAGCCTCTCGGGCCATCTGATCAAAGGTTCTCCGGTGTGTCTGCGCTCTCACTCTCTCCCTCATGTGAAAGGAGGCCCGAGCCAGCCTGTGCGCCTCCTCCTGCGCCAGCTCCCGTTGCTTCCGCAGCCTCTCCCTCCTCCCCTCCTTCATTGAGACGCAGCGCTCTCTGATCTTCCTCTTTGCCTCCTCCTCCCTCTGCAGCCGTTCCCTGAGCGCCTGATGGCAGAGGAGCCTGTGTGCGTTGCGTTGCTGTGTCCGCCGGGCTCTGGCCCGGTGATGAGCCGACGCGTGCGTGGCAGCTCTGTCCGTGCGCCGCTGGCTCAGCTGCAGCAGCAGCTGTTTGTGTGCGAGTTGCTGGATGTCCTGCAGCTTGGCCTTCGCCCGGGCCTTCTGAATCTGCCCTTCCTCCCGGTACGCCCGCTCCTGCAGCTCCCTCAGCCGTGCCTCCGCGGCCTGGCCGTGTTTCTCACAGGTGTGTTGGAGCTTCCTCTCAGCTGTTCTCCTCACCTGTGCCTCCTCCTCCTCTGCCTGCTGCTCGACCCGATGTCTCAGGAGGATGCGTCGCAGCAGCTCCTGGCGATTTGTCTCCTCCAGCCACCTGCTCCTCTTCTGCTCTTGCATCTCTTTGCTCCTCCTGACCTTCTCTCCCCTTTCTGCCCCAGCCCGTCTCTCCCTCTCTTGCCTCCTCTTCTCCACCTCCTCTTTCTGTCTCAGCAGCTTCTCCTGGCAGCGTTTGCGCCCCAGTGCCTCTTTGTGTGCAGCCTCTAGCTCTTCTCTCCGCTGTGCAGCGACCTCTGCCTTCATCCTGCTCCATCTGTCCTTGTGCATCAGCACCTCCCGCTCCAGCTGCCTTGCTTTCTCCTCCTCGCGCCGCTGCCTCATCCTCTTGCGAGCCCTCAGCATCTCGTGCCAGCGTTGCATACCCTGCTTCAGATCCTTCCTCCTCTCTTTCTCCGCCTGAAACCGATGGGCCTCCTCCTTCCTGCGGGCCTCCTGCCGCTCCTGTTCCGCTTGCTGGCGGCGCCTCATGGCTTCCTGCTCCTCCTGGTGCTTCACCAGCATGAGAGCAGCTATCTTGCGGTCCCTCTCTGACACTCGGACGCACATTTGCTTCCTGATATCCTTGGTGATGCTCTCCAGCTTCATCTCAGTGGCCGGGGAGTGTCTGAGGTCTCCCAGGCTCAAGCCGCACGCCGGGCTTCTGTCTGCACGGCTCTTCCCACCGGTTGAGCAGGACAACCTGCTCGCCGACTTCCTTTTACAACACAGATCTGCATAAAGGAAGTCCTTGGGGTGATCGTTCCGTTTGCTGTTAGGCAGCACCTTCAGGCCTAAGTCTTTACACCTGCTGCCTGCCTCCAGGATAATCCTCTCCCTCTCCCCCCGGCACGTTTGCAGAAGCTTCGTTCTCTCCTTTTCGTAGGATTCGTGCATAACTCTCACCACCTCGGAGGGGACGTGATCCCGTTCTGCAATCTGCTCGTTTAGTGATTTGATCAAGAGCTCGACCGGTTTGATTCCGAACCGCGCACAGGTCTGCAACGAACGGGGGCTCGTTAAAACGCACCGACTCCTCTCTGCACCGTCCAAGTGAAAGTTATTAAGGTCCAAACGAAGCTCCTCCATGGCAAAACAGAAGTTGGTATAAATAAATGAACTGGGCACATATTACGTGGCGTCTGCGCAGCTTTACAACACGGAGAGATAATGGAAGGATCAGTGCGCACGATGATCCTCACTGTGGCGCAAGCAACAGATTAAATGCTTGGTCGGACCATTTAAAGGAATACAGTAGTTGTTTATTTCGACGAGGAATGGAAATTCTGACACTTTGTTGACATCATTTCTGCATGCGTTGTGGACAGACAATTTTTTTTGCAGAAAAACTTGGGTTACAAGTAAGTGAATCTGTTGAATTCTAATGAGAAACGTTTAGTTTGGGGAAATAAATTATAGAATGATAATAGACGAGGACTAATTACTTACTCGTAAACTACTTTGCTTAGAAGGAAAGGTTTACCAATATTAGACGATGAACATATCATCTAAATTTATTTTAATGTTCTCTTAAAAGAATTATTGTGGAAAAGTATACTGTTTCAAACAATTTTAATAAAAAGCTAAACAAACAAACATTAATCAATTAATTAATGAAATGTCCAAAACTCCCTCGAACAACAGTAGTAGAGAATTTACTCATTTTGATTATTCGCCAGTGAAGAATTAAAGTTTGCAGTAAAAGAACTCAGTAACAACTAGTAAGTGATCATGGAAGCAAAATGTATGATCTGCTTGTTCAAAAAACATAATTGTGTGTTTTTATTTAACTTATAGGAACGATACTAAAGCGAGAGCGAGAGCGAGAGAGAGAGAGAGAGAGCGCGCT
This sequence comes from Brachionichthys hirsutus, assembly GCF_040956055.1. Taxonomy (NCBI): domain Eukaryota; kingdom Metazoa; phylum Chordata; class Actinopteri; order Lophiiformes; family Brachionichthyidae; genus Brachionichthys; species Brachionichthys hirsutus. The sequence continues at coordinate 5,997,484 of NC_090903.1, forward strand.
GGCAGTGACAACAAACCGAGGAATTCCAAAAAAGAGCGACTCTTTCACGTTTCGTTAGCGCCATCTAGCGGTACGTAGCTAAATGTGGCGTAACCCACTAAGGCGACGCCATGTCCCACCCCCCTCTCAGCCTTTAATTGGCCCGTTATATATCACGTGGTGTATTTCCCCAGCAACGGTTCGACGTGCGACGTGTTGTCGTCATGCAGTTCCAACTGAGGACGAATCAGGGCCCGTCGTGGCTTCGCCGTAGTAGGAAACGAAAATTCATCGCGCGTCTCGTTTGTTTCTGCTACTCAGGTCTGTTTAAATTACCTTTCCTGAATAAAAAAAAAATAAAACAGGCCAGGTTAAACAATAACACGCTACAAGTACGTTGTTTGTTTGGTCTGCAATCAAGATATAAAAGTAAAATCCGTCAGCTACGTTGCTAGCACGTTTATTTTGTATCGCCTGTCGTTAGTTAGCGCAACACAAAGACTGCGCAGGACTAACACCTTCTATAAACGACAAGGCAACGACGTTATAACTTACAGGAGGATTACACTCCGTTTACTGTTCGTGTTTGGATTTTAAATTATAAATTGAGTCAGCTAAATTGTATTTTAACACGCTAACGTTAGCTAGGTTTCGTTCTCTACGTTGCTCGCTCACTTATCTAACGTCGCCGTAGCGCCAGAATACCGTGTCGGAAGATTCTACGTTTATTACGCACGCCGCCAATCCGAAACCTACACCTGTTTCACAAGGCGGCCGACGATGAAGAGAGGTCGATGCGGCGGTGAAGCGGCGACCCCCCCGCGGAATGGCCCTGCTTCCCGGAGAGACTCCTCGCAGCAGAGTGACGAGCACGAAGAGGGAAACGCATTCGAGTTGCCCGGCGAAGCCGTGGACGGAGACCCGGGGCTCAGGAGGGCGATCCGGAGCAAGTACAGAGACCTGATCAACTCGGTGCAGCGTGAGTGGCGGGCACGGGGGGGGGGGGGGGGGATCGATCATCGCCGGTCTGGTGGACAACCTCTTGATGCGTTTTGTTGTTTCCAGAGAACAGGGAGGATATGCTGAGTCCCTCCAACAACAAACTGACTGAGGTGTTACAAGAGGCTAACAAACTTTTTAAAGATGGTAGGTGTGCTATTTAAAAGGTCACTCTGGGGGGGGGGGGGTATGTGTGGGTGGAAGACTCCGGTTTAAAGGGAAATCAATTAATCATGTGTGAGTAATACCAATAAATCTGTGTTCTGTTAACTGTAATATCAGCAGGATCAACATTAAGAACGTAACGCCACCTGAATCAAAGGAATAACAAAACAATGTTCTGCACTGATTAAAAGCAAAGTGTCGTGGCTTTGTTTGTTGGGCTTACGTATGACAAGTAGTCTGTATGAAACTAGAGCACATTAGCGGGGAAGCGCTAGCGATCGCTGTGATCCAGGCAGCTTTACAATGAAAACTGGGTTTTATGTAAAGCGTGGAACTAGAGCCTGCTGACTTTCAGTCTGTGTTCCTTATTCTGAGAGGTAAATAGTAATAACATCAGTTACCAGGTCAATCCAGTCGGGTCGAAAGAGAGTTGCCTTTGTGGCCATAGAAAAACATACAACGTACCAGTTTGCATTTTCTCCCAGTAGCTGTTAATGGTTTCCTGTATGGAGAGTAAGAATTCATGCCTGACTCGCTGTTCACCGCCACCATCATCATCATCATCATCATCATCATCATCATCCTCACCACCACCACACAGCCTGAACAGTTGGGTTCATGTCATTGTGTTCTTGGCAGTCCGAGAGGCGAGAGAAGCAGCTTTGGATGCGCAGCTCCTCGTCGTGGCCACAGAACTCGGAAAAGAGAAAGCCACGCAAATGTTTGCCGAGGGCACAGATTTTGATCCTGCAACTTACGCCGAACACGTGGTGAGTGAGTTCCTTCTGTGTACAATATTGTTACTTCATATTTTAGCTGCAGAATATCACATGGATGAGGCAGGGCTGTACATTGCACACGGTTATTTAACACTGTGGGGTTAACTAAACTAAATATACTTGTCAATATTTTCATTTACAATTAGGGAGGGAAACCTTTCAGCAAAAACCAGTCGTGTGTTTCTAAAGTCTTTAACACCCATTGTGTTGCAGGTTTTGTGATTGATGCAATAAATATATCATAACAGATAGTACAAGTATTTTCACAAATACATCACAAAGGATGGATTTTCTGATTTCTGCAATCTCCAAACAATTCAAATCCTTAAAGTAAATACTATTCTGGGATTTTAATCGGTATGTTTAGCTGTAACTTGATGCTACGTGCATTGCAGTGGTGACGTGGAAAAGCCTTTGTTACTTTGACAGCTGTCCTTCATGGGGCTTAACCGACTAGAAGACGACGACGACGATGACGATGAGCAGCAGGATGGACGCACAGCGGGAGGCTACCTCCCCCGGGATGCTTGGCACAGATTGGCCAGGAGAGCCGCGTGCTGTTTCAGCACGGCGCCGTCCTTTCACTACATGTGAGTGTGTCGGCGTGCCGCGGCCCGGCTGTGACTCGTGCCGTATGCACGTAGCTGAGTGGTCAGACACAACGTATGTTTGACACGGTCCCTGGGCTACGGTTGTCCCTCAGCAGGGTCGTCTGTAGGTGCGTTTACATGGACGAAATTTCTTTATTCCGATCAGAGTTCAGAGTAAAATTGTGATCCGATGCGCCGTGTTCATGGACCCTAAAAATCCGATCCGATTAGGATTTGCGTGTTCATGCATCACAGTTTTGATCGGAACAGAATATTCTGACATGCGCAGTTTGACCAAAAGCACCGGAAATGGTAGAAGAAGAAGCGTAGCGTAGCAACTTCCGCTGTAAACAAATAATTGCTCCGCGCTTTTCTGCCTGAAACGTCAGCGTTATTTCGCTCGTTTTCCCCGTTTGCGCTTTTAGTTTCCTCCTTTAATGTCTCCGGCAACATGTTTGTCTCAGATATTGACCAGTTCTGTCTTTCGCCCGCCGTGCTTTTCGCTCGCTCTGCTTCAACTAGCTTCCGGGAACAGCAGCAGCGCGTGTAGCTGACTTCACAGACATGCGCAGTAAGGACGACTTGTACCGATACATCGGAATAAGTGTTTTCATGCGCCCTGACCGGGTTACAAATTGGTATAAACCGATCGGGATAGAATTGTGACCGGATCAGGCTGGATTGGGTTAGACTATTCCGGTTAAGGTGTGTCCATGAAGCATTTTTATTCCGATCAGGATTTTAACCGGGTTAAATGTGTCCATGTAAACGCACCTTGTGTCTGACCTTGTGCTTTCCCGTGGTTCATTTGAGCAGGTTCGGTTCGTTTCACGCAGAGCCGCCGCCTCCAAAGCAAAAGATCGAACGACAGAGGAAGGCACCTGGCAAGGAAGCCAAGAGGATAATGCCGACTCAGGTGGGCGGGATCTTTAATGCAGTCGTTCAAACACATTGTTGTCTGATGATGATAAGCTTATTTCCAAAGGAGCAACTTTCCATGTCCAACGCTGTTGCATGTTCACATTGAGAGTGTTTTGATGTCCAAATATTTACTTCATCGCACTAATGTTGTACGTCAGCTGAAGAAAATCGAAGGTTCCCATCAAGAAACGACGGAGAAAGAGGTGGAAAGGATTCTGGGATACCTGAAGACTTACCACAAAGACGATCGTGAGTGATAAACTCGGTCTACAGTCCTCAGATATATTAACGTTTCAGGATTGTGCGATGGTTACATGCTTGTGTTTCTCTGTTTCCTATTGCAGCAACATCCGCAATATCGTATTACGAGTTTGTAATTGATCCCAACTCATTTTCCCGGACAGTGGAGAACATTTTCCACACATCCTTTCTGATCAGGGTGAGACGTCAACGATAGCGGTTTCAGCAGAGCTCGCCTTCCCTCTTGGGGCCGTTGGCAGACGTTACAGTGTTGTATGTGTTTCAGGATGGACTGGCACACATGTATCTGGTTAATGACAGTCTGCCTTGTATAGGTAAAGAGATTTAATATTTTGTCATGTTCCTGGTACTGGATAATACGAAGATACGTTCATTATTTTTGTGTTTCTGCATTTCAGCGCCTGCAGAGGAGGAAGAGGCGGACGCTGCAGGACCATCTACCCGTAAACAGTGCATCATCTCTCTCAGTCCAAAGATATGGAAGGTTAGCGGCACACGAGGTTTACTCTCACAGCAATATATTTAGTTTTGTGTCTAAATCTGATCCTCAGATCTGCTTGTTCTTTCCCAGGAGCTCATAGAAGCCTTCGACATCACGGACACGATGATTCAGCCTCGGAGCACACGGGAGCAGTGATGGACCTGACACTGTTAATATACCAAACACTGTTTTTAAATGCGTGACATTTTTTTCTTAAATGTTTTAGTAATAAAGCTATCGTTGATAGAAATGTTTGTTTTTATGTTTTTACATATTAAATGGTTAAAGAGAGGATGCTGGTGTTGTTTTAGTTTGTTTTTGGAGTGTGTGAACAAAAGATTTACATAAAAGCAGAACTGATGTGCAAGTCTATGCTATAGAATGTAAGAAACACAAATTGGCTAATAAATAATATGTGTAACTAGAAGTTACAGTACAGGCTGGATTGCTAATAAGATAAACACTTTATAAATAGTGTAAGATTTAAGAACCCATTTTATGAAAGTGGACAATTTTAAAGGTTTCTACTTCCAAACCTGAACAGGATAAGTTACAAAAAAATGACCCAAGTTAAGATCGATCTGTGGTTCAGTGTAGGCTTGGAACAATGATCGGTCTGTGTGTGTGTGTTTATATTTTTATATTAAAAAAAACATCTGTAAATGAGGTTGTATTAACCCTTTCATCCAAATCCATGACAAAAGCTGACAGACTTTTTAAGACTGCTCTGACATCTTTCACTTATAATGGCTAATGATTTGGTCTTGTGATAAAATCTGTTGGCTTCCTTTTTCAAAGTTTTTCTACCTTCTTTAGGGACTCCCCTTTATCTATTCTGTCTTCTTCTTTTTTTCATGTCCCAAATGGCTAAAAAATGAAAGTCTTTATACTTGGAGTCTTGATTGTCAAAATATAATTAAGAAAACACCTGTGAGTGCTCCTGTGTTGTGTATATATACTACCACGTTTCTGCACTGGATTTACAAATACTTCACTACCAGAGTGACAGACAAAAGCTTAAAATCTTAGTACTTCTTTACTACTCGATAATTAGGTTAGGTGTTTTTCCACATTCCTTTTCATTGTGGTGAAATCACCATCATCCTTACTATCTCCTTGGTCATTTAAAGGGACAGCCTCCTTTAATGCTGCCTCCCATCTCTTCTCCTCTGCCTGTCTGAGTATTTCTTCCCTCCGAAGCAGTGCCTCAGTCTGCTCCACCCGTGCAGTGATGTGAGGCATAGCTACACATGAGGCTGGAAAGAGGAGCTCCCTCTTTCACGCTCATGGCTAGGTCGGATTCCTTACGCAATGTAGATTTTATATAACAGTGGCTTGAAGGATATGTCACAGGCAATGCAGCGCAGAGAATTCATTGGCCACTGAGGCGCGCACTCATCCAGACACGCAGGCAGGCGTTCATGCACTCACTCCATCTCCAGATCTGTCTACTTAGGCGATGCTGAGCCCGACCCGTAACGATGCAGTTCTGTAGGAAGGTGCTGTGCCAGCCTTGTAGTGCCAGAGTCACTTCACCAGAGGAGGACATGGAATACAAGATGGGGAGCTGCATCGGAATCTCACAGCACCAGGTAAACAGGAGAGGGAGCGTGCCAGCCCCTGTGTAACAGCCGAGAGAATGGATTTCACCGTTAAAGAGCCGAGTCTTCACACTGGCATAGAGAGAGAGAGAGAGAGAGAGAGAAGGTGTACTCTGGTGATGGAGGAGGAGGCGATGCCAGCTGGGAAAAGAGGCTGTTGGATGGGGAGGGGGAGAAAGGGTGCAGTATTAAAGTGAGAGTGATGCTGTTTGTAGAGGAGGAAAATGGAAAACGGTGACAATCCTGAAGCGAGTGAACAGAGCCAAACGGGGCTAAACGGGGCTGAGATTATAGCGAGTCACAAGGTGTGATGGGGAGAAGTTTGCTGCTCTGTCTGACAGAAGCAGCTGATCAGTCGATTGTTTATAATGATTGTAATCGGCTTGTAAATCCCATAGACTTGGTACTCGGCTCAAGATGGCCTTTGATGCTAGCGGGTAAAAACTGTCCCTAATGCAACGTGGCAAGTTTATTCAACCCCGATGCATATCAGGACCATCAGAAAAATATGCTTCTTTGTAATAACCAATGGCATGTACAGTGACGCAGTGGGTAGCGCTGTTGCCTCACAGCAAGGATGTTCTGGGTTCCATTCCTTTCTTCCTCCCACCTCCCCCCCCAAAAAACAAAAAACAAACATGCAATATAGGTGAAGTGGAGGTCTCTCTATGTGTGGCCCCCCCGCAATGAGCTGGAGACCTATCCGGGTGTACCCCGCCTCTCGCCCGCAGCCAGCTGGGACGGGCTCCAGCGACATCCGTTACACACAAGGCGGATAAAGTTATGACGATTGAAGCCTGTCTTCAAGAAAATGGATTTATGGATGGATGGTAATAACCAATGCATAACAGAACAGTTTAAACAGCACATTGCAGTAGATATTACAGCCCCCCCCCCCCCATATATTTAACATAAAATGCTGCTTCATCGACTTCTGCTGTCTTCGGATAAGTCAGTCCTTAGTGTCTCTGGCAATCTGTAGATCCCATTTTGTTGCTCTGACCTCCTTTATTTCCAAACACCAGCTTCTGGCAGTGTTCTTGAGGAATCGTTACTCAAAGGCTCCAGTTCTGGATCACTACCTTCTGCAAAAACCCACCCGAGATTTCCTACGAGATTCAAGTCAGGCAACTGTGACTCCAGAAAGGCCCCTGACTTCTTCTGAAAACCCAGCCATGGTGGATTTAAAGGTTCTGTTTGGGATCAATGTTCTTTTGGAATGCCCAATGATGCCCAAGCCTCATCTCCGACTTCCACGCAGACTGTGAGACGTTCTCTTCTGAGATTTCCTGACGCTTGATGGACTCCATCTCACCCGACGCTGCAGGCTTCCAGCGTCTGATGAAGCGAAGCTGCCCCAGAGCAGCGTAGAGCATCATCTCAGTGAGGCTCAGGAGGAATATCACAGACTAGCGCTTCAGGCTGCCAGGCTGAGCTCCTCCACACCACTGCCACCCTGTAGAAGACATGACTCACCCGGCTCCAGGTCAGTCAGCTCCCCTCCCTCCCCCCAGGATTCACCCTCTCCTCCCACTCCACGTGCAACATAAAAATAGCATCAGAGGGGGCCAAGGCTCCTCAGAAGAGAGGACAGAAACAAACCCTGGCCTTGAGTCCGACAGTAAACATGAATTGTGCTGGTCCGTCTGTTAAAAGATAAATACCGTGTGTGGACACACCTCCTGTTTGCAGTGGTGAGTAGTTTACACGATGCAGCTGTGGTGCAGATGTTTGGTTTCTTGGGGCAGATGATAGAACTTTAGATGGTGGAGGAACGTGATTGTATAATCTTGAATTGAGATTTGTCTGTGAGTGTTTTGTCTTTGTTAGCATTTCACTTAATGTGGCAGGACGATCACCGGCTTTTTCTTGCGTCTTACCTTTTTGAAATGTATTCGTTAACTAAGAAATGCTGCATTTTCTCACATTGAAAATGAGTCAATGAGTGTGGATAATGTGTTTAGTTTGGAGGTTGGGTCACGTGAAGGGCAGGAGACAGTCGTTTGATTGGCTATTTGAGGATGACGTAATGCAAAACGAAAGCGGTTTGAAAGGTTGCACAGTGTGATTGAGGTGGCCGGCGATGAGGCGAGGCGACACCTGGCATCGGTCTAATTGTAAGATTTAAAGTGCTCACGCACACATCCACAGTGTGGGGGGGGGGGGCTGAAATTACACCCCATTCACAGAAATAGCAAAGCAGTCACGGCGGAAGAGTTGCCACGCCACAGATGAGAGAATTAAGATCTAAGAGACGTATTATTACTTAATTAAACATTAATTTCCCCCATGGGAGTGTCCTGAGAAATATTTAGGAAAAAGTTAATTATGTAACGTGTATTCACATGCACATTACCCCCCCCCCCGCCACACACACACACACACATATTTGTTTGGAAATCATGCACGCACAAATTGTCGCGCACAAGTCAAACAGAGGAGGACAGGGCAGAACTCTATTTATAAAGTCTTACATATTCAGGTCAGTGTGTTCTGACTATGCACAGGGCAATCATACAGTCCCTGGAGCCACATGAGGAATGCACAAACAACCTTCCCACGCCATGACTCTTCACTGGCCCGCTGTAACTCATACAGCAAAAGAAAGACTCCTGTTTGGGGAAGAAAGAGACTGTTTGATTAAGATAAAAGTTCCTAAACGTTTCTTTAAATCCTTCAAAAAATACAAAATAAAAAAGCTGTTGATGCTCCATAACATCAGCCCTATATTCCACGTCTCAACAGCGCCAGAAGGAGATAATTCCACCGGTTTCATGTAATTTGGAGATTATATATATTACGCTGCTCATACCATTAAAAATAATCCCTAAATTAATATAGAGGATGCCGTCGCAGATATCAGCAGAGGTAAAGCCTGCATTTTGGTCCTGGAGGGGCCCAGTCCCTGCTAGTCTAATCTCACGCCAGAGGCTAATCCCGTGGGGTATGACTGTGTGACTACTGAGGGGACCACAGTCCCCCGGGGGCAGCGTATGCTGACGGTCCTTCTCTCTCAGTGTCTTTCAGACAGCTGATGTGAGAGGGGCTGTTGGGCTGCACAGGCGTAGCCCTGCAGTTGGATGAGCCATGGGGAACGAGAGCAGCACAGCCCAAGTGTTGGTAAGGGCCAGCTCGCCGCCACCGGACAGCTGGCATTTGTTATTCGCTTTAACGCTTCGATGTGCACTAACAGGCCGTCTAAAAATGGATTCCGATGACATGCCTTCATGCGTTCAAGCTTGCTTTCAGTCAGGTGTTTTAGCGCATCGGTTACGGAGAGACAGCTGCAGGAGGTTTTCATTTCACACATCTGTCTGCTTGCATGTTAGCGGCAATCCACAAAAGTCATTTGTGTAGTTCATGCATCATACAAGAACTCTAGGACTTGTTACACACACACACCTAAACACACACTCACACACACACACACACACACACACACACACACTCAGGGTTATCTTAACAGGAAGGGGGCGTTCTAATCTTTGCTTTAAAGACCAATCAGAATTTCTTTCCACTGCTGGAATACACTATTAGAGAAAACCTTCCTCTGTAAGCTACGCCCTCAAATTATTCCATTCCCTGTTACAGCCAGAAGAGCGCGCTCAAGAAAATGTTGAGCTGCTTCAGCCTCAAGAAACTGACCCCCTACAGGTACGAAGCGTGTGAGTCATGTGTTCTAATCCCAACACCTGACTGTTCTCCAGTTTTACGGGCGATCAGTGGACCTTTGCTCGCTTCTCTTCCTTTTTTCCTGGTTTGCTGAAGCGTATATTCTGAGTGTCATTGTCACGTCATTCCACGAAAAGCTCATCAAGTTAACTTGTGACGGAATTACCTTTGTAGTTGCTGAACAGCTAAATGTGCCGAGTTTGTCTGGGACTTGTGAGCATGCTGGTGATACTGTGATACTTAAAAACAGAAAGGGCATTTTTAAGTAGCCTTAAGTGGCGGGGTACACCTCGGACGCGTCGCCAGTGCATCACGGGCCACATAGAGACAGACAACCACTCACACACGCTACGGACAATTTGGAGCAATAATCACCTAAACTGCATGTTTTTGGAGGAAACCGGAGAAAACCCACACTGACACACGGAGAACATGCAAACTCCACACAGGCAGGATTTGAACCTGGGACCTTCTTGCTGTGAGGTGACAGTGCTAACCAGTACGCCACTGTGCCACCCTAAAAGTTGTGTTTAAAAAACTGATTTTCTTTTAATATTTTGATGGTTTGACAAGAAGATATTCTTGATGTTCCAAAATTCAACAGGAGCAGAGTGTAGAGAACGGTTGCTGTGATGTCCTTTTGTGCCTCAGCATGCAGAGAGGTTAAACTGGGGTACAGCAGCATGCTATAGGTTGTCTGTTCCAGTCCATGTGTGCAACCAAAGCTTCTTGAAGTGTAACCTGATTCCTCTCTCTGGGGGTCACTATAAGCCCGACCTTTGGCCTAATTCCCAACATTCACCTGCAGAGGCACTGTCAGTCAGTCCAGATGAGGAGGCAGGGGGAGGAGGAAGAAAGAAGAGGGAAACGGAGATGGAGGAGCTGAATGGGGAAAAGAGAGGGGCGGAGCATTCTCAGCACTTCCCAGTGGGCATCCCATCGAGCCAGTCAGCAGCGACCAGTATTGTTTGTGAGTGTAGTGTTTCTGGGTTGAGGAGGCGCATGGAAATTTAACAGGGGAGCGCCAGCAGTCGGAGACAGGAGTCTTTGGAAAGGAGGCGGAGGAGGAGGAACTTAGCTGAGTCAGTATAAGAGAGGAGGGAGTGTCAGCAGCAGCATGTGTTGCAGCATGTTTCTATTTCCTGCCCCTTCAAAACAGAAGCTGCCTTTGCAAGTGAGCAAGGCAGCAGGGGACCATTGAACTGTGGAGTCACCTTCGGCAAAGAGGAGCAAGCTGCTCGGTAAGTGCTGAAGGAATCCGGATTCAAGTTGTCGATGTATAAAGTTGCAGATGTGCCGTGTGACAGTCTGCAGGACGAGGGAGGCTGTTTCTGGAAGACGCTCCTGTTCCCGGCTTCCTGTGAAGAACTAAACTGGCATGTTTTATTAACAGCGGATATCACGTTCTGAGCAGTATGTCGTTTTCTGTTTAATTAATTGCAGACAGACCACATTCTGTTTTTGTTTTTTTTGGGGGGGGGGGTCGAGTCCTGTGCCTTCATGTCCCTTCCTGCAGCAATAATAAGACCTGTAAAACACAGACGTGCCTCTAGCTGCTGTTTGTTCTTCTTCCCTGTGCTAATCTAATCGGTGGAGGTGTTTGTCTATTTCCTCTGTGACATTAGTCCTGATGACAAAGTGAGAGAGTTCTTGCTGCAAACAGGAAACCCAAATCGCTTTATGATGCAGACGTCCGATGACGGGACCGTGTTTATGTCAAAGTCTGGCTCTTCAGGATTTTACCGAGGGAGAAACAGCAGGAGGGACACAAACGCTTTATCTCTGGTGTTCTTTCATGTTTTGGAACCGGATGCGTTGCCAGGTTTCTTTTGAGAACAATCATAGCAGGAGTATTCTAATGAATGCATTTCTAAATATCCTCATGACGCCCGAGCTCTGCATGCACACACATTGCAGTGAGTTAAAATGTTCAACAGCATTTGTATATTCATGCTCATGAGAAAAAGATGTGTCACACTAAGGGATGCTACTTTGTCATGATGATACAGGTGAGGTTCAGTGATTCAGAGCCCCCCCCCCCATGCACTCACAGCTCTACTTATACAGCCGTCTTCAGCAAATGCTGCCAGAAACACCAAAATAGAACTTAGTACACAGAGCTCTGGCAAGGCATCAATTAAAATGGTATGAGCTGGCGGCTTGTCCAGGGTGTGACCCCGCCTCTCGCCTGTTTGACTGCTGGGATAGGCTCGACCTGGTATCGGACAAATCGGTTCAGAAGATGAATGAACACATGAATGGATCTGGCTCTGGAATGGACTTTATTGTCCTTTTACCTGATCCTGAAAGTCCCCTCCGCCTGTGTGCAGCCATTCTGTACTAATGTTCATGTCTAGAAATCGAACAAGTTCCTTCCTGAATCTCAGCAATGGGAGGCATTAGTCATGTCATCTGTACTTACATGTAATAACACACATCCTTAATCTCTAAAAACAGGATCCGCCTGCAAGTATCATCTTATGCTCACATGGCCCAGACAAATTGAATGCTCAAGGTGTGGTCATAAATCCTTATGTGCTTATATGAGTCTGCAAGTGCTCATTTGTTTTCCTGCTGCTGCACGCCTTAGTTTAAGTACAAGTATGAAGTGGGGGGTGCTCTGCATAGGACATAGGACAGCCTATGTGGGAGATATCCAGTTGTATGGTTGTTCCACAGTTGAGTGTTGTATGTTTTTAGCATTGCATGCTGCAACCGGATGCCACAGTTAGCTGTTGTGTTGTTTGACAAAATGGAAAAGCAACCAAGGTCAAGTACTTTACGTGTTTCATGAGATTTGAGGAGAGATTAAATCACATTTTCAATGCAAATCTTCTCCGTTTTTTTCAGGATCAAGCGAAATCGAGATTGAAAATATTAGACAATAGACAATAATTAAACCGCAGGGCTGTGTGCTTCCTACAGTCAGTCCTGGAGGCCTGGTTTGCCTTTTATAATTACTCACTGGTTGACATTCTTTTCTTTCTAGGTGTTTTCAAGGTGTAATAACCAAGTAGTTCATTTAATAACTTTGTCTTGCTTTCAGAATAATGGATTCTATAATGCATAAGGATTGGGTGCACATTCTACGCTATAATGCAGGGAACCATCTTTAATTCTCAGTCATAAAGCCTATTATTATTATTATTATTATATCAGAATAAGATTTTTAAGTAGCTCTTAAGTGTAGCACTTGCACAAGATGTTTCACTGGAAGAATACTTGTAATACTTTACTCATCAGATTAAGTCATGGGTGATGTTATTTGTTTATGATGTTTGAACTGGACATTGAAGCTTAGTGAGTTGCTGTTCAGGTACTCCCTCTATGACACACGGAGACACACAGTGCGTTCTGTTGATGAGGATGTTTAAATACCCTACAGGCTGAGCGTTCAACCCAGAGGGACGACAGAGCGCCGCAGACTCAAGCCTCGAGCTGCCAGCAGAGTCTGCTGTCCCAACCAGTTCTACCAGACGTCCCGGTCGTTGCCGGAGTGGAAGAGAGCAGAGGTGCAGCCGGACACCCGGACGACGGAGACGAGCTTGAGTTCCCTCACGACCTGCTGCCCAGTCTGGACTTCAGTAGTGAGCTTAACATCTGGGAGTCCTCTCTGGGGTAAGTTGAGGGGCATGAACACACACACATACACACACACACACACACACACACACACACACACACCTACCGACGCAATTATGCAGGTAAAACCGACATGATACCACAGAAAGAAGAAATACGAGTTCTTTATTTGGAGACTGTAAAAGTTGTGAGTCATTTTAATACCTCCAGTTTAGTTACAATATCTACAGCTTGAAAAAACAGTGCGTAGCAGAACTACAAAGGTGTAGTTCTAGTCTCTGTCAGCTTTGGGGTTTTTCTTTTCCAGATTTTACTGCAGTTTGAACAGTTTTGGCTATTTTATATGATTTCTCTATGTGTGGTTTCACATTGGTTGATGATCTTATGCCTCCATCAAACCCACCCAGACAGTGTCCTAATAAATTTAATTAACCATTCGTTGACCGCTTACTCTCAATAATAGTATTTTGTTTGCATTTCGGCTGTTCAGAACTTGGTTCTTTGGTTGGTTGTTTCGTCAAGAAAACAAAATCTGCAAAATCTTCTAATCCACCATCAGAGGACCCTTCAACCCAGCCAACCTTCTAACCCTTCCACCGTGGCCATGTTTATAAAAGCTTTGCTTATACACGGTTAAATATCAAGCTGACATGGTTAAGCAGAACTTTAAAATGAGGTTATAGTGAAGTCAAATTAACATTTATTAACATATTATTCAGATTATTATGTTACAGATAATACACAAAATCTTTCCACAGGTTTGGAATTTACATTTCTTATTTATAATGAATCAATCAATCAATTTATGATAACACCCAGCATGCTGGGTGTTATCATAAACACACTGACAACAGGATTTACATTTTTAACAAGACAATAAGTGTATCATGCTTAATGTTTATATTCCCAATATTATTATATAAAGATAAAAACGACCTTCACTAGAAGATCCAGAATCATCATCAAAGAACAACATTTTTATGAAATTACTGAGTAATATTCTGATATTAATTTGTGTTGATTTATGGATGTTTATGAACACATTTCTGTGACTGTTTTTTTCAGTGAAGCAGAAAGCTAATTTGATATTGATTTGTTGCGTCGGTGAAATGTGAATGTGTGTGTACGTTGTGTGTGTGTGTGTGTGTCCTAACAGAACTGAGACTAGCTCAGGTGAGAGGAGAAGGGAGCAGGTGAACCACATGGCAGACAGTCCGCCTCTGGTGCTTCTAGATTCAAGGTACCACTTGGGTTTAGCATGATGGAGATAGTGAGGTGGCTGCTGTGGGAGTGGGTTGATGAAGAGTGAAACTAAGGAGCATGGAGTGGAACAAAAATGAGAGGATGGCTAAATGTCTAACTTCTAACTCGGTTGTGATGGTTGTCCCTGTTTTTTTTTGTGCTTGTGTGAATTGTTTACAGACCGTGTTACACGCTGAGGCTGATTTCACTTTGTCAGCGGCTATATGTGTTTTGACAGCCTAAATCATTGCAACAGTATAATTGTTTAGAGCTAAACCAAATAAGGGTAACATTGGAATATAGGAAAATAGTTGTGAATTACTCAGTACTAGTATTGATGATGATGCTTTATACTGCAAGCACAGATTTCAGATGATAGTCCAGCCTCCAGCAAATGTAACTAGATTACTCTATACAGGTGGTCCTCAATTAACGACAACTTGACTTACGACAGGTTACATACGTATCTATAAAATATATCAATATTTTATAGATACGTATGCATGTACAGTATAAATGGCCTTTACGTATGCAAATCTAAAAAAAATGTCATTCATCGATTCACTTAAATGTCCGTTTTATCCCCTTTCCGGGTCACGGCTGCTCTGGAGCCTATTCTAGCTTTCCTATGGCCGAGAGGCGGGATATAAACTGTGATATTCATATTGCTGGTATGTGATGCAAACTTTAAACGCAACACAAATACAACGTGCAGTTCAACACATCAATAAAACATCATTTGAAATTATTTGAACCAAACTGCATTTTAGCTTTAAGCTTTTCTTGCAGGCAGAAAAATAGTAGTTACACAACACATTCGTGCGTATGAAGATACCTGGATACTAGTTAATCGCTGGTGTAACTCGTCGGTGAATGTACGTTTCATAATAGGAGCCCTGAGCCGAGTTGTGTGCTCTTGATAGAGTGAAGTGTGTGTGAGCATGGGCTTCTGTTCTGCCAATAGCAAGGCTCTGTGGCATCGTGGAATGGCCAGCTGCCTGCTTTTCAGTCCACACTCTTATCTCTGTCACTCTATCTTCATCTCAGGCCTCATGACAGTGACCCAGTCCTCACAAATACCCAGCAGTCACCTTGTCCCCCTACCACACCTTACCGGGATAGCCGACCCATGACCCCTCCCACATCCTTGCTCCTAGACCAGGAGCTCCAAGAGGCCTTCCAAGAATGTGAAGAGCAAATGGCCTCACTGGAAATACCCAATTTCACGGGGCCCCCAAGTACCACGCCTGAGAAACATGTAGGGAAGAAAACTGGCGAAGGGAGGGTTAAAAAGTCAGATGAGTCATTGCCACTGCCGCCAATCACAGTCCAGCCAGAACATAGCAACGGGGGCCATGGAAACAAGAGTACACATGGATACAGTGAGGCAGCAAACAGTCAGAAATATGCATTTGTGTTTAGTTTCAGGAATTACATACTGGGTACTGGGAGCAGCACTCGGGCAGTAGAGGTGGAGAGTGAAATAAAAGTAAAGCAAAACCCAGATAAATGTACAGGTCCAGAAAACAGGATGGAGACACGCCTTCAAGCACAGACAGAAAGAGCAAAAGATTCCTTTAAAGAAACCAAAACAGATGTTGCATTCACTGAGCAGAGGGCTCATATGAGAGACGAATACATTGGTTGCAATGTGGCCAATGGCACATCAGACAAGATAGAAGACACAGGGGCAATAACAGAGATTGTAGACAAAGAGAGCGAAAATCACAGTGATGAGGTCAGTGTTAATGTTAGTATTGAACCTGGAAATAAGGATCATTCAGTTTGGGAACCAGTTGAATGTAATAATCGTCATGTAAAGGATGCAGAGATGCAGTCAGAGACACAGAGCGCATTGATGACGCACACTCATGATGACCAGGAGTCCAAAATAGACAACCTGACAAATGACAAAGAAGCTGAGCCTGGAGAAATGGCAGAGATTGAAGAAAGGAGGAAAGAAATGCAAAAGGAAAGGTTGGAATACAACACAGAGACTGAACAGAAAGGAGAGACAGCGGTGCAGCCTGTCAATGACATAAAAGCAAGAGATTTACTGACAAACGCCCAATCACTGGCCCCGGCAGACACTCTGACTGTGGTTTGTGGTGATTACTCTGGTAATGGGTTTGGCTACAAGCAACAGCTGAGTCCTGGGGGGAAGCGCACCTCCAGCCCACTGCTATCATTCTCTTATAACAGTCAGCACCATCGTACTGACTCAGAATGCCCATGTGCAGTCGCCCAGGGCTTTTCACTGGGACCTGATCATTCAGACGTCCTTAACCATTTAGCCATCCCAAACGACACGAATCTCTGGTCACGTGAAAGTCCACAGCAGGGGCGACATGCCACTGTGGCTGTCATCAACAGCCGAATGAAACCACCTGCATGTGTCAATCCATCTGCCTCTACTGAGAAGAGATCACACGCACGGACACAGGATGCTGTAGTTACCACAGAAGCAGTGATACTTTCACAGGCGGATCAGAGCCCACTCTCTATCAGCCAGGTTTGTGTGGGAGAGAGTGGGGTGGAGAGTGCGCTCGGAGAGCCTTTGCTAGTGGCTGCTGCGTTGCCACTGACAACACCCACGATGCCAGAAGTGTTAGAAAGCGAGCAAGAGGGAGAAAGCGTAAGGCATCATTCACCGGATGGAGCAGCAAATGCAGAAAGTGAGAAAGCAGTAAAAGAGAAAGGTTTGGTAGGAACAGAAGAGTCTCCCAGCGCCGCGTACAGAGAGGCAGAAGGACTCCTGGACAGCCTTCCTCATCTCACATTAATTTGTTCACAGGGAATTTGCACACTCACGTCATCAGCCGAAGAGGGACTGGCTGTATTTGAGAAAAGCTACAGCAGCAAAATGCCGCACAACTCGGCGGAGACCGACGGAAACGGACCGGGAGAGACGATCATTTGCAACGCAGACACAGGAAGCTCACTATCCGAAGAGGGAGTCAGAGAAAAGGAGCCACCGTGCTTAGACGCCTCTATCAATAACGCTCCCCTTGGGCTAATCACTGGTTCTGATTGTCACCATCACGGTGCTCCGGGATTGGAGGGAGCAGGAGAGGGAGGAGAAGGATGGCTGGGGGGAGAACAGAAAGGAGGGCTGGCCAGAGAGGACAGTTCGTTCAGCCAGCCGGAAGGCTCTGCTAATGGGCCGTCGTCATCCGAGACAGATACGTGCCCTCCCACCGAAGTTGCAGAGTCACAGCTGAAGCCACAGAGCAGTAGTGAGCTTATCCCCTCCATCATTGAGAGCATCTGCACTGAAACGGACTGTGTCTCTCATCCCTACAAGGAGCAGCATGGCACAGCAATTCCTACTCCCCTGACTCATCCTGAACCGAGCTCCAGCAATACACGTGGAGGGGTAAGGGCTAATCTCAACTTGAATTCCATTTCAGCGGAAGCACTGGCTTTGAGACTCGGTGACGAGTCAGTCATCTCGGAGACAGTAAAAAGCTACGACAAAGTGTTCCTGCCATTAATCTCACCTGAGCCTTTGACTACTTCACAACAACAACTCCCTGTCCTGCAACAAGACAGCGACAATCAACAGGTCCAGCCCGAAAGCAGCGCTACAGCAGCCAGGACAGAACAAAATTCATCTGAGCTCCAAGTCCAAGGCCAGATCCAAAGCAGTAAAGGTAGGCCTGCTATGTCTGACGTGGGTGTGTGCGTGTATGCCAGCAAAGGACGCAATAACAGAGTTCACTTTGCGTCCAATGTGAAACAAGAAGACGGTTCCCCTATGGACCTCCAGATAATGTCGGCCCCAGCTACGGACTACGCCTCTTTGCCTCGGCTCACTGTGCATGAGAGTTTGCGCCATCCTGTTGTTGAAGCCAGTTATAACTTTCCAGATTGCCTCAAATCAGAAATCTCCACAAAGGATGTTCCTACAAAGGATGACAACATTAACACGGGTCGGTCACGCAAAGAAAACTTAACGTCATTAACTGGCGTCTGCTCTAAACGGCCTCAACCTCCTAGCAGTGAAGAGTGTTTTGTCGTTTCACAAGCAGCAAGAAATGCAATCGCTGAGGCAGATTATCTGACAGAGGAGACGGGCACTGTAAATCTGTGCTTAACGAAGGAGAAGGCGCCTCAGGAGTTGCCTGCGACTGTCACGCTTGGATCAGTTGCCAAAGATTCAGTGAAGAGTACAATCTGCTCCACCGATTTAACAAAGGATGAATTGCCTTCCGAGTTGACATTCTCCGACCGGTCATTTCCTGCTATTGAGCAATGTGCCAGTGAACCTACTTTTGTGCTACTGCCTCCTGCCCCAATGTTAAGTCACTTGGAGTTCAGCACAAACCGTGACATCTCTCCTCCGGGACAGACAGATAAGCACAGTGCAAATAGTGAGAGCGCTGAAGTCTTTGGAGACGTGCACGGCAAGAGGGGCACGTCTTCAGCACGGAATTTCAATCGCTCTGAAATCAGTCTTAAGGCGGATGAAACTTGTCAGAAACTGGAGAAAATAAATAATTCGATGGAGTCTCTCAATGCACTTAAGAATGACATAATTAATAATGTCGGTATCCCAGAGGAAAATCTGTTTCCTGAAACCCAGCCTCTTCGTGCAGGGAGTATCCTGGCAAAGGGTGGAGCTTGTAATGTAATTTCTGAAATGCACACCGAGCCAGACACTATCGGCGTTACACCTGCTATTTGTGAAGCATCCAGGAGAGACGGCCTGAATAATGTCAGCTTTCTAGTCAACTCTGATCCACCTACAAACGGGCTTAATAATGAAATCAAACAACACGGAGCACACGAGACACAAAAACTAGGAGATCAAATCGCCGTCCGGTTTGAAGAGAAAAATGAACAAGTGGAGGATTCAACAATGGCTTATCAGAAGGAAATAGCTGACAGCAGCAAGACGCAGACAAGAATGACTGGCACAAGACCGCAAAAAGGTCATGGGTCAGAGAAAGATGCCGAAGAGGAAATTGGAACCGTGCAGCCATGGCATAAACATCAAGTAGACAATGCTGAATTACTAATTAGGGATATGAAGGAGGAAGGAAAGAATATGAGCGGCATTCCATTTGAAAACCAGAGAGAGCAATCTTCCGTGTTTTCTGAAAAACCTGCCGGGCCATCTGAGAGCCCGATGATTGGTTCTGGTGGTGAATCTCGGTTGCACCAGACGACCGCACCACCTGTTGTTGAGCAAAGATTGTGCCCAGCTTCGACAGCAACGATGGGATGTGGCTCGTACGGAGCCGAGGCTCCAGATTTTAGTGCAGCTCTCTGCCAATCCCAATCCCACTCAGTCCCAAACTGTTCCGCTCAGCGACAGCAGCAGGGCCAAGGATCCAGAGTTCCCTCTGGTGAATTGTCAGATCAATGCCTAGAGGGAGCAAAAAAGACTAACAGACAGGTCAAACGGGAAGAATCAGGACTTCCTGGAGTGAAAGCGGCAGCGGAAGAAAAGGATGGTGCTGCTGTGAGTTTGTGTCGCTCAGGAAGCAGCGGCGATGAACAACTGATAGGTCTAGAGGAAGACGGAGGACAGTGGGCACAAACGGCACCTGATGTGTCCTCTCACCCCGTCGGTGATTTAAATGAGCATGTCTCTGTTGACTTAACCACAGAAGCAGCTGGAACTCAGGGAGGTGAGACGAGTCGGGAAGTGGATAAAAGTAAAAGCCCCGGGTCAGGGGTCGTTGGGGCGTCTGCTGTTTTAATGCCAGACACTGGGTGTCTGAACAATTCAACAGGTGAAGAAGAGCAAAAAGGCATTCTGTCAGCTGCCTTTCAAGACCAAGAGGGGAAACCTGAGAGCTCAGAGAACACTGCTGCATCTGTTGAGTCGGCATCACGCGAGCATGAGATTTCACCTTTCCAAATATTTGCGCCATCAGAGGTCAGCACAGATAGTCGCGACATTCCTACAAACGACTTTCCAAGAGCAAAGCAGCCCGAAGAGCTTCACGAAAAGAGATCCGACACTCCAGAGCATGTTGGCCCACCTGAGACTGTGGAAACGAATTCTAGTGCTGATGTTCCTGTGAAAAGCACATCACAGACTCCCATACTAGGTCCTGATGTAGCCGAGATCACAAAAGAAGAGAATGCCACGTCGAGCAAAGAGCAGGTTAGCAGCCGACGGAAGGGACACCATGAGACGAACGATGAAGCAAGAGGGGGTTGGAATCAGACTGCCAGTGTCGTTCCAGTCCTCTGTGAAAGTGGGATCTCACACAGCACCAGCAATACTGAGGTGAACATCAGGTACTCTGAGGAAACAGAAAATAAAAGTCGCACAGCAGATAACGTGACCCCTGATGCTACCGGAGCCCCGGCTCTTGTTGCGTCGTATTGTGAAGAACATTTTTCATTGACTCCTCCTGCGGCCCCGAACCAGTTGGAGACACTTGACGATCAGCTGTCATTGCTAAAGCGCGAAGATGATATTGCGGTTAACCCCCTCGTTGCTGCCTCCAAGTTAGAGAAACTGGAAAACGCTGCCGTCAGCGTGTCTCTTGTTGAACAAAGGTCTGTGAATACAGAGTCCGCCGATCTGTCACAGAGTCCGGCACCTGGACCGGCAGCCCCCGGACCAGATACGCACTGGATCAAGGCTCGAACAGAAGCCGCGTCTCAGCATAATCAAGAGAAGGAAATAGAGACCTTAAGGTAAACACCAGAGCCTGTGTGTGTGTTTGAATTTATCATGCGACAAAAAATGCCTTTAGAACATTAGAGTTGTTGTTCGTGTAGCAATCAACCAATATTGGCTTCCAATGGCCAATGCATTTTAAAAGAAGGCCAATGTATAATATTGATGACATATTGTGTAATATTGCTGTCTGCAGTGATCTATTGTTTTAGAAGGGGATTTTTTAATACAGTATATAATACTGAAAAAGCATTGAGTCAATAAATCAGTGCTATCAATATCAGATCATGAAGCATGATATTTTTTGGAAAGTGCATATTCCATAATTCTACCTGTTAGAGAACAAAACATCCCCCCCGCCCCCCATTAGCCTTTCTAAGCGCAGCAATGGTCAATGCCAGCTATCTCAAAATACCCGATATCGGCACAATTATTTTCTTTTTAAAGTTTGGTTGAGGTTCAACAAATGACTCCATGGGTTTTAAAGGTCGGCGGACGTCACCTTGAGATCCCCGTAATGTTTACCTGCATTCAAATCAGTTCAACTACCTCACAGATAGAATGAGAAAATATTGTCTGCATAGGTTTGGAGGCTCCATCCTCAATGGTTATAACCAGGACAAAATAATTATGAATATGTGAATTTCTTCATGTATAATAAGTTCATGGTTTTGTAAAATCTGTGTTCTCAGTGTATTATTCATAGCTGCTTTTCATCTTAGCATTCTGGTGACATCATGTTCGGGACGTGTGTAGTGGGGATGTGACAGAGGGCAGGGTCACGATGAATATGAATGAGGAGGTAAACACAGAGCCACACTTTGTACGGACCGGAGCTGGAGTCAGATGACTGCTGCCTGTTGAGGTTTAATGGTGGTAATACAATACATTACAGTCAAAGGATGACATCAGTTCTTTGAACACAAAGCAACGACACCACGAACACACACACGCTCACACACACGCTCACACTTGCAGTGACAGAAGTGGCCTCACTCAAACGCAACCATTTGTCATTTGTCAGTCACTCTTTGTGAATGTGCTGTAAACTAAACAACCGATCCCCCCCAACCCCCCTCTGCTGTTACATTGTTTTTCCAGACCCCTCCCATCTCTGGAGTCTCCTCCACCAGGGCTTCTCACTCCGACTGAGGAGGTAGCTGCTCTTCCGAGACAGGAGGAGATCCTGCCAGGGGTGCAAGCAGCAGGGAATACTTCTGAGCTCCAAGCTCCGTATCTTGTGACAAATCAGTCGGATCTCCCCGATCCTTTCAAAACAACAGCAGCTCAGCAAACAGTCGAAGATCCAGAACCAAAAGAGAAAACAGCCGAGTGCCGAGAACCAAAGCAGAGCACGAGAGCGGAACTCCCAGAGGGAACAAATGGAGTAGAACCAATAAAGCAAGAAGAGCGTCTTCCAGAAGAGATTCCAGAACCGAAGAACGCAGAACCTTCTTCAGAAATAGTGGAGGTGGCAGCTGAGTCCATAGAATCACAGAAAAGGGAAAAACCAGAGCCAACAAAGACGATAACAGAGCCCTTAGAACCAGAAAATAACCTTTTAAGCAAGCTGCCAGTGGAGAAATCTGTGGAAAGCCCACGTAAGGCGCAATTTAAGGAGACAGCTGAAGAAACCGTGGCGAGAGGAGCGGTCCAGGATCCAGCCGGGGAGCTGCAGGACAGTGGGTGAGTGTCTCATTAGCTCACAATCAGTTAAAATAAGCATTTTAACAGTCTGAACGTTAGTCTTTTTACGTTTTACGTTATCACAGTGATCCTCGTTCTGAATGAATTGCAACTTCTCTTTGTCCCAGCATCACATGGCACCAGTGAACTGTTCTATTTGAGTCTGAATAAAAGAAAACAGATTATTAAATGCAATCTGACTTTAATTGAACTATTATAACCTCTTATCATTAAGAACAACAGGTTTAGGAGGGGCTGGCAGCTTTGTGGCTGACATGTTTCCAGTAGGAGTCCAAACTGCAGAATCCTTCTATGACCTTTTGGACGTGGCAGATTGACTAAAATCAGAACATTTCCAATGCAACAATGCATCTGATACCTTTTCAGTTTTTTTTGTTGCAGTTGCCTTGTAGTTGGAGAATCTCCTGTACTTTCCAGCTCAGGGGCTCTGCCTGTCAGACATTTAAAATGGATTTCCATGTGCCGAGACGCCCCCCCCCCCCCCCCCGGTGTCTCTGCTTTGCTTCGGCACATTGAAGGAGTCTGGTTGATTGTAACTCTCTGAAACTCCATATATCCTTTGTGCGTCGAACGTATTTGGGACAATTGATCTAAATTGCTGCTGCTGATTTCATCGCTCGGCCCTCAATTTTCTCACCTCCCTCTCTCTAATGTGCCGCTCTCCCTTGAGTCCTCTTCTGCCATGTGTTGCACGCCCAGAAGCCACCCCAACATGCCAGAGCAGCATTTGCTGTCTGTCTGTCACAACACTTCTCCCATCACTGGTGTTGGAGTTGCAAAGGTTTGTTCGAGAGAGGAGGTGTGACAGTGCTATTTGCAATATAGTCTTCATCAATGGATAATGTTTCGCTTGTATATTTGTGGCAGGGACACAAAAAAATGGCTTCATGGTCAATAATATGTGTGTGTGTGTGTGTGCATGCATGTGTTTCCCTCCGCCCCTCAGAGGCTGTCATTTGTCGGTCCTGTTCAGGCTGTGGTGTTTCGTGAACCGAAGCCTGCAGTGGGAGGAATTTGGGCAGGCACTCCAGCCTCATTTAAGTCATGTGCACAGACCAGACAGAGTGGAACAAATGCCAGAGCTCAGAGGAACACACGAGCTTAAGCCGCTGCATGAATGTGTTTGACAGACAGGCGGAAAATGTACATTTATTGTGTCTGGAGTGTGGCAGCAGAAGTCATGCCTTACTGAAGTTGGATCTGAAGTTGTGTGATGGACTGCTCCATTGCTGCAATCATTTGGGTGAGTTGAGAGGAGGTGGCTGCTGTATTTTCGTTCTTGTGCATGTTTGCAGTCGGTTCTGGTGTTCAACTCCCTCCAGGTGGATGCAGCAGATGGTCACTAGGTAACGGGGGGGGGGGAGTAATTACGCCCTGCCTCTGCCTCTGCTGACCTCACCAGATGGGAGGGGTAATTGGGAAAACAGAAGGAAAGAAGGCAGAAAAGAGAGAAATTTGGGAAATGCTGTGCTGGACTTGAAATAAAGCGTGTTGTCTCCTCCTGCTTTGATTCAGAGGCTAACAGAGGGGTAGCGATATGTGAGACGTTTGACCGATTTGCTATATGGATTTAAAAAAATTGAAGTGAAATACTACTTTTAAAAGCCTTTTAATTAAAATAGCTTTACTCTTTTAAACTAGTGAGCCTTTTGCTTGCCATGTTGGATATTTCTCATCTGTGTTGTCGGAGTAAAAAAAAAAAAAAGACTAGCCCACATAGTACTGTAAATAGCGTGGTTGCCATGGCTGTTGTAGATCCTTATGACTCCTGTGGCATACCTGAACCAGATAATCTCATGTCTTTCATTCATTCAGTCAGCCTAGAATGTCCGTAATCATTATGCCATCTGTAGTGAAAGAGAGATGGTGGATTAGCTACGAAGTGTGTGTGCTTGCAATAAATGCAGAGTGTCGTTGAATAGGCGGTTTAAGTGTGTTGATCCAGTATGAGCTGCTGGTTGCAGAACAGAAATGGTCCTCCCATCATCAGAGCAGAAGGAAACTAATACTAGTCTCTGTAAATTCAGATGGTTCTGTTTCCTAGTCTCTGTTTATCATTAAACACCCTCCCTGGACTTTGTCTCTCACGAGAAACTGTTTCCTGTAGATTATACTCCCGGTAAATGTGTGCGTGCGGCTTCAACACACCATGGCCAAAGATACAATTCTCTTCCTTGTAGTTATGAAAATGAAGTGCAGAGAAACAGGTCGGACTGTGGAACGAAGTCATTTCTGTGTATCTCTGGGCTGGCCTTGTGTCATGGATTCTGAATTTTTAGAAGCTAAGTTTATGATGTGCTCTTGAGTGCAATGCCCTACCCACTGTTGAAAAAGCAACAATAGAAAACCACAAAGGACCGCCTCTAGGATAGAGCGGCTACGCTGAAGAGCGTGCGCACGCCCACCCTGACGTGCTTCATTCATCCCATTATTTCTGCCATGCCTCTGTTTGCTCATGCCTATCATATCTTGAAAAAGAGCCAACTTGGTAATCTCCAGTTGTTATTGGCTCAGCCAACCTTAGCTCCACATAAAAGCCGCTGGACCATTCATTCGCTGCAAGTGATGCACACAGTAGACTTTTATTTTCCATCGTTTATTTATTCAGGCAGCAGTGTCTCTTAATTTTTCTCAGACTATGTTGTGACTCGCTAGTTTCTATTTCCAGATAGCATGTGCCAAGAAGAGATGCTGACATATGTACAGCTTTGGCCGGCTGCTATGAAGTCACAGACTGAGGATTTGCAATTAGAGAAATAGGACCAACAAAAATTTAAGCAATGAAATTCTAGATGCTGTCTCTTTGTGCAGTCAGCCTGAATTAAGAAAAAAAACATGTGTTACATTTAAAATGTTACTTGTTACACTACAACCTTCAGAAAAGCGCATGCCCTAAACAAACGTTATTAGGTTCTGGCTTTAATGAGATAGAGAACAGCAGAACCCCATTTCATTGTAAAGTTGGGTGGAAGAGATGCTCGGAGAAGTGTTGGCTTGATGTTTGAAAAAAAAAAAGTGCTTTAGGTGCTGCAGCTACTGTAAAGGCCTACTATGAAGAGGCTGTTGGGGTATTTTTAGAGCTCAACAGGAGGCAAGCCCCAAGTGGGGAACAGCTGCATGGGCGTCCATTGCATTGCCTGTCAGATTAGAGAGCCTACCACTCCTGATAAGACGGGCATGGATCAGGGCTAAATCCCACTCCACCAGGTGGCCAGTGATGACAGAGCCAGGCGCCTTCAGACATGCTTCACTGGAGAAGCCAAGCAGAACAGGCACAAGAATCATGGCTTGTCATGTAAAGGCGTGGATTAGAGGAGGTTCAAGTTTATGCCATTTAAACAATGAAGCATTCTTAGGATGGTCGGAGTGAGCTTTTTATTTTTCAAGTCACTCCTAGGTTTAGGTGACGGCACAGAGCAGAATGTGCCGTCTTTCTCTGCATGGCGGTAAGTCTCTCGTGTGTCCACAGAGGGGTCTCTGTATGGCACTGTTTGGTGTCCTCCTTTTGGTCTGTTGATGTTTTGTGTTCCCTACCTCCCTGCAGGAGCTCTTATGCTGAGCAGACAGAGCAAGGTGACCGTGCCCCTTGCTCTCCCCCACCTCCTACTTCTGAACACCACGTCTTGCCTGTCCTCCCTCCTCACCTCCACCACACCACCGAGTTCCCAACTCCTCCTCCCACACCCCCAGAGAGGCACGCGCCAGCATCGCTTCCTGCTCCACCTGCATCTCCAAATCTTCCTTCCCCTCCTTCAACCCCCGTCTCCCAGTGTAAGGACCCAGCTTCTGCAACATGTCACCCCCCACTCAGGTAACCCAACCCAACGTCATTTGACAGGGAATTTCATTAAAAAGTACAAACAATTTTTAAAGTTATAAATGTAATGAAAATATCTGCCAGGTTTTTATTTTTATTTTGGTACTTCAATGCACCTTCAATCAAAATTACTCAAACCTCACGGTATGTTTAATTACAAAAATGTTAATTATCAGCTGTTTACAATTAAAAAAACACGCATAGTTTAAATTGCTCAATCCAGCAGACATAAGTAATGTTTTTACTGGCATTAACCTCTAGTAGATGCCTTTTACCTGCTTCTGGTTGCAGTAATTTCCCCGACTGTGTTGTCTTCACCTGTCCCAGCATGTTTGTCTCACTTTTTTTGTGTGGAGTAAATGAACAAGACGTAAGTCGCTAATTAGTGAGTTTTAGTGGCTACTAGGGGATTCTGCGACCCTTGACCTGAATCGAGCTAGACATCTCCATGTTTGCATTCTTTTTTCTATGCTATGCTAAGCTAAGATAGCCAGATGCAAACTCATTGTTGCCATAGAGCGGTGAGCTTGCTATTGCCTTTCTCATAAAAACTACCGACATATTATTTCGGTTGATATTTAATTGTTTCCGAAAGGAAATGACGCAGCTCATTGAGTCATCACATTATTATTAATGTATTACACCAAACAGTCCAACCACCTCATGAAAATACACATGAACTCACAGGAGACATGATTTACTAAAGAGCGTCGTGGTCATGGAAATCTTTTAAAGGTTAATAATGAAGATCATTTCCACAGACAGGTTGTGTGGATTTAATAGACCCTGACTCCACTTCCACAAAATATGTTTTGAAGGTTTTGTTTATTTCTTCTATGCATCCTTCTCAATATGTTGCCGACCCAATATGTAAGCAAAATAAATGGTTTTTAGTAAAGACAATAATTATAATGATGACTAATAACAGATGTCAGAACGCCATTACTTTAGTCAGGTTCACCCGACCTTTGTTAAGGGGAAACAAAGGAGTGCTCATTTACACCCACTATGCACTGCTGTGGATTTTACTAAATTCTGCACGTCCCTCACAAGAGGCAATGAAATGCTAGCTCATGCTCACACGCCAACAAGTCTACAATTAACACAAGTCCACGTTGTGACTGATTCTTGTCGTTTCAGCTATGCGTGATTTTCACAGCAGTGATGCTGTAAATATTATGAAGCTGCTGTTTAACACTAAAGTTCTTCTGCTCCCTTTCATGGCCTACAAGTTAACAGATTTAATAGCATTTATAAGAAGGAATGACTCAGCCTCTTTCATAGTGCACTGCTGTCTGCGTCCAGAGGGGGGTGTTGTCCTTTCACAGACTCTAGCGGCGTCTGCTCTCTGCTGTCTGAATGACGCAGGCATGAAAGTAACACAGGACAGAGTGGGACAGAGCAGCGCTCCTCTTCATCATTAAGAACCACATGAAAATATATTGTTGACTGTGCGGAAAAGCTTGCGTGGTATTATATTATTCATAATATATGAAATGACTTTGAGCTCAGTGGTGCACCAACGCAATAACATCTAATATCCTGAATGAATAAGGACGATAATATTTCTTTCCACTGTTCTTGCAGACTCACGTTACTATTGTGCAACCATACTTTTGACATTTGATTGAAGAAATATATAAGACTGTCTGTGCTATAGCAATAAAAACATGATGTATCAATCCCTGCAGGGACAAAGCAACATCCTCAGCCTACATCAGCATGCCAAATTGTTCGTTATTTTAAACTATTTATTTATATATTTTCTGTGCTTTTTCTTTAAGGGTTCATTGAGGGGTGCATGAGTGGCAATAGTAGGCTACACTCTGATGGGAGGGGAAATACGACAAGACATAAGACTGATGGATAAAAGTGTTTTTCTGATCGGCTTATAAGCCCATTTCAATTTTTACCCACTCTCTTTACCTCTGTCCTCAAGAGCGTTGGCAAAATTAGAAGGAACTATAGCTGCCAGAACTAACTGCTCTGGTTACCTCACTGATTGCTTTGACATGTAATAATAAAATGAAAAGTATTGCAAGTCAATCTTAAAATATATTGTGAAAAGATTGCAGAGAAAGAGATTAAAGATGGGAGTGTTGAAGACACAGCCTGAGGAAACTGGTTTATGGGAGCGTTCTCTTGTCGTATGATGAGAGCCACGGCTCTCCTCCTGCCTGCTGCCTGTGTTCATTATCTTTACAATGCATTTCTCTTGCATTATTCAGGGTTGATGAACTACACAGTCAGAGTCTATCTATCATTTGTTTTGTTTTCACAGTTTTTAATTTTTATATATTGTGATTAAATGGTATAACTTCAAAAACATTTAATCAGGTCAGTCTGAAGTCTCACTTATCTTTTCTGACATTTACACTTTAAAAGCCATGCCATAGACATGAAGAGGTTGTATTTTTTTCTACTGCCACTTTCCTAATTAAGATTTAGATTTTTACAGCTCCTCTCCCTTTGCTTCAGTCCCCACACACATGAAAACACTCTCCATTGTCCACAGTGGAAGCAGGCGTCATTCCATTCAGGCCCTCTCGCAGGCTACATTGTAGGATTGTCGTGACCCTGATTTCTCCTGAGCGTCGTTATGAATCTTTCAGAAAAAGAAAGCTTCTGGTGGCTGAGTGTATTTAATTTTTAATCACATTTCTTTTTTTCAAGCCCAGAGTTCAATCTGCAGTGCATGGCCAGACCCTCACATTCAGGAGAGGCTCTTTATGTGACTCATTTAATAGATTAGAACCTGATCCTTCACACAAACATGCTTTGCTGTCCTACATACATCTTTTTTGCTGGTATGAAAGTAGAAATCAATACTTTCTCTTCAGCGGGGGTCTCTGCTGGGATTGGTGAGTGGGCAGTGTTTTTACTTGTCCCCTCAGGCCACGGAGCATCGACCAACAGGCTCACACCAGACTATAGTTGCATCAATATTCTTGTTGATTAAAAAAAAAACATCTCTGGATTTATATCAAAACCGTTCCCTTCTCAACTGTGGTGTCAGGTTGAATGTTGTCTTTTCCATGCTGGTGCGACACTGGAAGACGCCATAAAGAGAGGTTGTGCGGTTTAAAGCGCTGCAGGCTGAAGTTGCTGTTGCAGAGAGCCCTGGTTTCCCAGAAGTCTACAATAGATGTGTTATCTCATATTTTCACTGTCTCTGTTTCCATATGACTCTTGGAAAGTCGATATGAAATTTGAGGAACCTGCCCCCCCCCCCGCCCGGTCACATTCTCTGCATCTGTCTCTCACACAGACATCCAAAGCACAAAGAAACGACTAGACAAAATATCGTAATCCTCTCATCTTTGATGCGACTCAAACATTGATGACAGTGTTCGTAAATTAGATTAGCCAACCCAGCCTGCTGTCCAGGGATTGTTTTTGCCGGCTTTGGTTTGTTTGTCTGTTTGTTTGATTGTTTGTCTGTTAACAAGATAACTCAAAAGGTTACAGACGGAATTTGATGACATGTTGGGAATGTTTCCAGGAATAGTTGATAACATTTTGGTGATGATCCAGAAGAGATCCTGGATTCTGGATCACTTTGAGATTTTTGTTAACATTGTAGTCAATGGAGCTTCAAAATCTGTTCCTCAATATCTCGTTTGGTTATTGGCCGATGTTTATGGAATTGGACACAGTCGTGTAGGGTGGGGAACTCGATCTCACCACCGAATTTCATCCGGATCAGATCCAAATGAGGTCAGGAAAATATATTTCATTTTAACATTGAAAACTCCATTTACGGATTCAAAAATCAGTTAAAAATCAACTCCAATTCATTTTTACTTTTCATGGTTGATGATGATGATGATCCAGACCACCATGTGGATAGTGTCAATACAATTACGAGGGAATGAGCAGCTTTGTGGAGGTCTGTGCTCTCTGCGTGCTTTTCTAGTTCAGAGATGCTGACACTCGTCTGTTAAATAATTTGCATCTGATGCCTTGCCGGTGTTTCTCCTCATTTGACGCGTAAAAATCTGCCAAGTTTCAAGATATATATATATTTTAAAGATGTCTGCCTGTTATTTTGCTCATGATGCTTGTTCTCTCACTGTGTGCTCTTGGTGGAGGGTCCAGAATGAGTGAGAACATGCTTTAAAATTCAGAGTCTATCGTTTACCTCACTCTGGTTGGCCGTGCTGAGTGCTGGAAGCTTCCATTGTGGTGAGGCACAGAAATACATTCTCACTAAGCTGATGGATGGGCGAGAGAGGGGGATCCTCGCCGGAGAGGTATGGCGAATGTGGGAGGGCACGACGCAAATGATGCAGTGAAAGAGAAAGCTGTTCATCAGTGGGGTTTTGGGGGTCTTCTATTGTTAGGCTCCCCTGCATCGGTGTGGTAGCCAGCGAGAAAAAAGCTGCTTGTCTTTTTAAAGGCACAGAAGGCTGGAGTCGGGGGAGAAGA
Source organism: Brachionichthys hirsutus (assembly GCF_040956055.1). Taxonomy (NCBI): domain Eukaryota; kingdom Metazoa; phylum Chordata; class Actinopteri; order Lophiiformes; family Brachionichthyidae; genus Brachionichthys; species Brachionichthys hirsutus. The sequence continues at coordinate 6,028,351 of NC_090903.1, forward strand.
GTGGGGGGAGGAGGCAATGAGAGCAGCACCACAGCTCAGACGTATCAACAGCCAAACCGAGAGACGGTACCTCAGATGCAGGAAGACAAGAAAGAAGGATTAATCTTTCCCCCTGTTTGTTTTGGATTATTCTCTTCTTGATATTTTGGTTCTGGAGATTTTATTCCTCCTCTTGTTTTGTGTTGGATCTTTTTTTATTTAGTACCAGAAGACAAGCAGGAGTATTAACATGTTGTAGAGGACCAGAATCTTGGGGATGTCGTGAATGAAGTCCGGATCATTCACGCTCGGCTCCTGATGTGAGCAGGAGCCGCTCAGCCTCTGCACTGCAGCTCAGAAACCTCAGCCAGCGCTCACCTCCTCTGATACCGGCTTCCAGCCTCCTCATCAAGGATCAGAGCAAAAGGAGTTCTTGTTTGTTTTTGCAGAGGCAGCAGGTGAATGTGGAGAGTGGCTAGAGAGCAGCAGGAGACACGGTGGAGGGGCAGGGGGGTGGGCGGGCAGAGCTAACCGAGGATGGGAGCCAACGAGTCCGTGGAGCAAGGACAGACCCCCTGTCCCTCTCAGGAGCACATGTGAGTTTGACTTAAGCTGCATTGCTGCTCAGGGTTCTCTCTGGAAAAACCCAGAGGGTATGATGAGGTGGAGAAGCTCTCTGGCACATGTGCACAAGCACATGAGATTTAGAGTATGTTGACGGCAGAGCAGCATGTGTGGCTGGCGGGGTGGTGTGTTCTCTGGCGCACTGGCATCAGGAGCTGGCGGTGTTGAAATGGAGCACGCTGTGAGGGGGGTGAAGTTGGAGATGGAGTGAGGCAGAGGAGGAAGAGTGTTCTACTTTGCTCTGTTTTATTTATATCTCAGACTCACTTCTGCACAGGGAGGCAGAGACCTGGGGAGAAACACAGTGAATGCATGTGTGTGTGTGGCATGACACAACACAGACTTCTTTAGAGCTCAGAGGACTAAAGTGGGTAAATGATTGTCATACCTGCTTATGTGCAGCACAGATGCACCATACCCACCATATCTACTATTACTAAGGCTGTTATTGAGTTCACATCCTGACTATAGCGTAGGTTCTGCAGGTTCTGCAGGTTCTGATCTGGAAATCATCAGTAATAGATCAAATTGTATTTATTTTTATTCATTAGTCTCGCTTTATTTTGAAATCTGTATTCAGAGCCCGGATTGTACCCGTGTTTACTGGGGCTGGGATGCTCTGCCCCCCCCCCCCCCCCCCCCCCCTCCTGTGTTCTCCTGTGCTATAATCTGAGGGATGTAAGCATCAAAAAGGAGAGATCCTTCTTCCCCCTCCTCGTGGTGCTCTGACTCAAAGCCAGCATGCGTGTTGGTTAATGTGCCATCTGCTTGCACTCGAAGACTCAGATTAGGTTTTAGGATGAGGTTTTACATACAGAGATTATCTTGGCTGGACACTCTTTTTTTCTCAACAGCTTCTTTGTTTTTGTTTTGGTACCACAGAGGTGCCGATTTTTGCCGACTGGAGCTGACATCGGTCCGGATGGTGATGAGAGACAAAAAGTCCAAGATGTATGCTCTTTGGAGAGAAACTCTTTCCTCACAGCGTCTGTTTACACCAACCACAGAAGGTTTAGTGAGAACAATTTGCAGAAGACTTTGTACATTTTCGCCATCAGAAGGCTTCTAGAAGTTGCCCCATGCTTACCTGCTCACATCTGTATATAAGATAGCGGCGTTCTTGTATAACAAAACAAAACAAAAATAGGTTGTTGTGATGTTCAGTGTCTGACGTAATCCTCTACAGCCAGACACTCAAACACCAGAAAGACCTGAGCGCCCTCTGTTGGTCTCTCCCACCTTGCAGGTGAGACACAAGGCAGAACAAAACATGCATGTTATTAGAGAAAGTGCAGGCTGTACGCACTGCAAACACATTTATTTTTATTTTATTTATAATATATTACTTTAGCTATTGCCTCTATTTGGTCATTCAAAGCATATTTAAATACCCCAACAGATGGGCTATAGATTTAGTAATTCCCCAAATGCACATTCAAATGAGAAGGTAACAATGAGATGATGGCTTGTGCAGATGGAGAAGGAGGTAGAGAACAAAAGATAAAGGGGGATAAGATATAGATGTAGTCCAGACAGAGAGCGTTCAACGGTGTTTAACATCTGACAGACAAAGGAACAAAGGAAGGCATGTGCAGCAGTAAAGTCATCATTTACAAGCCCAGTTTTTCTCTCTTCCCTTGATCTGCCGATGGTTTTCCCTCCAGCACGGTGAAAACTGTCTAAGCAGGCTGAATTTGGCTCAGCGCAGGTCTGAAATGAAGCATCTTCCCTCTGTCTCCAGGGAGTCATCTCTAGGCTGCTATCTAGGCTCAGATTGTCTTTGTCTCCACCACAACCCGACAGCTCTCACACACATGCTGCCTCTCTTCTGTCTGCACTTTGTCTACAACTAGGAAACATAAAAGATGCTAAATATAAACTCAAACCGCATTTGCTTTCATCAATTATTTTTACTCCAGCGCTATTTCATGGTAGTGAGTCCATGTGAGACAATTTTTCCTTTTCTATATCCAGTGCGTGAGCTGTGCCTTAAATAATGCTGATTAGTTCATGAAGCTGCCTTGTGTCTTTATTTGTCTGCTATATATCATATATTTAAAAAAAAACCTCCTGGCCCTGGTTGGTTGGGTAACCTCAGTTAAGCCTTTATGTTGGACTCTGTTAATTCAGCCCCTTCCACTCACAGTGGAACATTATAGGGATGGTGGGAACAACCTCCAGTTACCATAGCAACACAGTGTTTGCAGTCACATGAAAAATGTCCTCTGCAAGGACATAACTGCCAGAGTGAAATAAACCCCGATTACTGCATTGTTTCACTGTTTTCAGTTTTATTTCCCAGAGGTAGTGTTGCACGTAAAAACACATCATCCAGACAGCTAAAGATCTTACTGGTCATCACGGATAAAAACGGTGTCGTATTTTCATACATTTTACATCCTAATACAGATTTGCTGTGTGCGTCCTATCCTTGGAGCTACCTGGGTAACTGTCTGACTCTCAGCATCCTGGAGCCCACTGTCTGATCCAGATGGATCAGACTGTTGTGGAATATTGATAACATGAATGAAATGTAGAATACATCGCTGGCCATGAATTGTCTTCTTTCCCCATTACTCCACCCTGAAGGTCTTTGATTCAAGCACGTTTTTGACATGATTTATAATTGTGTGTTCTATTTGCTATTTAAAATGTTGTTTTAGTATTAACTTGCTTTAGACAAGCAGAGTATAAGTACACCATGTTACTCTTGCCATATTACTTAGTTCCGCCATCTCTATTGAGATTTAACATTGGGAATCATGAACATATTGGCTATGACGACAAAAGTCCTTCATGATCAGCCTCCTCTATAAATTCAAATATCCCAGTGCTTACTTTTAGTAGCATCGACCATATTGGCCACATTGATGCTTTATCGGTGTTTTAGTAACGCCCCCAGGCTTTTAACCTTTATTTGATCTGTGTCAGAATGTGTCGGAGGCAAAGTGCCCCCGCAAGATGCTGAATGGCCGCAGTATTGCCTTGCAATGAATCCCTGTGGGATACTCATATCTTCTCTTGTGTATACTCTGGTTTGTGTGTACAAGTTTAACAGGTCTGGGATTTAACGGTTTAACATTGTTTATTCTAAGACTCATTTCATTATAGGACACCCTTCTGCATACAGCCCGATCTCTGCAGCTCTCAGTAATCAACAAAACAAATAAGGGTGTGTCTTGTCAGTGACCATAAATGTGAGACAATTTCTTACGGTAATTGTTTTCAGGCAGATAATGATACTCGAGCAAAGATAAAGTCAGTGGCGATGTGAGTCTTATCAGGTAGCAGATAATAGGCTTTTATTCTCTTCTATTCTGTGTAGATATGCAACAAATGGTTAAAGAATGGGAGCGAGGGAGGAAAAGAGAGACAGTGTGCTGTAATACACATTATGCAGGCAGTGGGCTTCTGCAGCCAGTCTCATTCAGATGGGGAGGCGCAGGGGAGGAGTGGAGTCAGACTGATGTGGCTACAAATGACAAAGAGGAGCAACATCGAGTGGCTGAGACTGCAGATCTGAAACGGAGACGGTCGTTGTTTTAGATGTAGAAAGAAAAAAAGAGAGAGAAGGTTGGATCTGTTGCTCTTAATCATCATTTCAAGAAGAGGATGCAGGCGTCTAACCTGTGAGTCAGGCGGCGGAAGCCACCCTGGCGACCATGGCTGTGAGTGCATGGCAGGCCCTGTCTCCACTGCAGTGGGCTCGGTGGGGCTGGGACACACTGCTGGGAGGAGCTGGAGATGGGAATAGCCCAGGCTCAGATCCGAGTCTCGGGCTTCTTTGGCGTCTCTCACGCCATGACAACATGATCGCAGGGCTGGTCAGACCGAGGTGAGATGGGACGGGAGGTTTAAGCTTCATACCTCATTGATAAATGGAGCACGGCTTGAAGCGGCCAGGCTGTCTGGAGAGCATCGCTATTACTGTGCGGTGCTGATGAAAAATAATCAATCCTGCTTTTGATGATAGCAGTGGGTTTTTTTTTTTTATCCTATTGACATCCTATTGTCAGAACCATTCATTTCTTCCTTATGTCATGTGTGCATGGGTGTGTATTGAGGTGGGGTTAATCTGGTGTCTCACATGTCACCTGCACTGCAGAATCAGCATTTTCCTTTGTAGCCCTAGAAATGAAAGCAGCTTATACTACCCTGGCGGTTGGACACGCCATGAGCTTTGCTGCCTCACGTACACGAATCCTATTGGAAAATACTTCCTTAACTGGACATGAGCAAATGGAACATTATGTCAGAACTGCCTCACAGGATGACAACATAAGTGATTCCGAGTCCCGACCCAGTCAGCGGATCCATTGCAGATTGATAACTGTCCGAGTCACGGCAGCATTGATGTGATGTGCGCTTGTGTTTTGCTACAGGAGCTCAGACTCGGATGGAGCATTTGAAACCCCTGAATCCACAACGCCAGTGAAAGCCCTTTCTCCCATAGAACCACAAAGTCAGCAACAACTAACGGATGATAAAGGTATTGCTTTATTAATACGGTTACATTGATGTCAGAAAGCAGACGAAATGAAGTCTTGTTGCACCATCTAGTGGGATAAAGCTGTATTTCCGACATGACTGTGTAAAACCCAAGTCTCAGCATAGCTAGGAATATCTGACCAATCCCTTCCATGTCTTTCTCTGTCTTGTGGTTAATTTATATCACTTCTTATTCAACTGGGAGTTTCTTTGAGCACATTCGTCTCTATAACTGGATCAGCTAAAATGCAGAATTCTGTTTTTTTTTAATTCAACCCTTGAATGAACAGTGGAATAAAACCTCTTGCTCATTTGCAGACACGTCAGGCTGTGATCCTGTCCCTAACGTGACTTCAGATGATGCAACCTGCTCTTCTCCGCCTGTTGTTTTTGATGAGGACAAGCCCATTGCAGCCAGTGGTGCCTACAACATTGACCTTCTTGCCACAGAATTAGCAGGACACACTCTGACCCGTTCACTTAGCCTTCAGGGAGGAGAACTAGACACTGCTAGTCTGTTGGACGGCTCCACAGTCAAAGAGTTCCGGCCGCATTCTGAATCATTCAGCGTCGGTACCGAAAGTGCTTCAGGATCACTTCACAGGCCAAAGAAAGCTTGCTCTGGGTCTGTGAAGAAGAAGCCTCTTCTCAGACAGAGCTCCGACCCAGAGAGTCCAAGACCAGCCTCATCCAGCAGCACTCCAGAGACCAAGAAGCAGGCAAAGCCTCAAACTGTCAATCCTCTCCAGGCTCGGGACGAAGCAGAAGGGGGATCTGCAACCCCGAGCCCTGGAGGAACGCTCCGAAGGACCAGGAAGAGCCGTGTGGAAACTCCACCTCCTCTGCCAGAGGAGACCAATAACAACAGCCCAGAGGATAGCCTTGCCATCCCAGCCTTACCATTGAGCCAGGAGGGAACTCCACCCTCCACTAGTCCACCAACTAAAGACGAATCTCCTATCCCCCCTAGTAGCACCTACAAATGGGATCCCGATAATTTTGAGAACGTAGACCCTTTTAAGTCCGGAGGCAGCAAAATAGCAAATTCCCCTGTGTTGGGTCAAAAATGCCTTGTGCGTTCCCCAGCTGCCCCCCCTCCAGATAGTCTCTGTGTCTCTACCGGGGAGCTGTGTCCTCAAGTTGCTCCAACAGAGCCAATATCCAACCCTGAAGATCAACCTATCATTCCCAAACGTCAGCCTGTAAGACTGGAGTTCGACTATTCTGAGGAGGCCAGTGAGGTCTTACACCAGGCCTCTCCCCCACCCAAGAGAGCAGCCAAGAAGCCTGGTGGCAAGATGCCTCTTAGGAAACCAAAGCTGGGGCTGAAGAAGGCCCCTCCAGCACCAGCGGAGCAGCTGGACAACAACCATCCAGCAACGAGCAATAACAATGAGGAGGAAATCCCTCCTCCTAAAGTATCCTACAACTTTGAACCTGACAAGTGGGAGGATCCAAACTTCAATCCATTTAGCTCAAAGAAAAATATCGCCAACTCCCCCAAACTGTCTCGGCCATCTTATAGCTTTGACCACAGTAGCTTTGAAGACTCCGTCGATCCTTTCAAATCCTCCAATAAGATAACCAGTTCCCCTCCTAAGGCTTCTGCCTCCTTTGAACTGTCATCCAACGAATACGCTGATGAAAATGACAATGACAACGTGGCAGAACTTGAAGACCAAAATCAGAACAAACCAGCCAAGAAGAAGAAGACTCCAATAAAGTCGTAAGTTCAAAGTTTTTTTAATCACAGCTTCAGTCATGCTTCACTTGTGAACGTCTTCCTACACGTCCAGTTGACTTAGTTCAACACAGAGCGCTACCATCGCCTGGATGGCTGAAGTCTCCAGTTACTTGCGACAGATAATATTTGTCTGTGTCTCTTTTCCAGTGTGACATGTCATAAAGATATGAAAGTAACTGTAAAAATTCCAGAGTGGATCTACAGCAGCATTTAACGTGTTCTTGCACGATCCTCTCCACAAAAGTTCATGGACATCATTTCATTCATGTTTGCATCTTTAAAAATAAAACGGTCACATCATTACAACTTTAATAATTTTGTTCTTTGATGAAGGTTATAGTCTACCTTTCAGTACAAATTAAAATGTTCCAGTAGGGGGGGGGGGGAGACATCTAAGGTGTTTCAGACTAGTCTGTGTTCAAACATGTTCCTCTTGCATATTATTCCTGTGTCCTCTGTGTCTCCTGTGTCTGTAAATGTCCCATTGTCACAGGAAGTCCAAGGATGTGTCTTCTCTATGTTGTCTGTTGTAAGTACAGGGATGACATAACCATCCACCCATTAATTCCACGTGGGCCCATGCAGCATATTAATCTCTGCTGTCCTATTAACAGACACATCACTGTCCCCACTATCAAACGTGTCGATCAACCGGGTTGTTGAGCGGTCAATGAGGTGCTGCTGAATGACTCAGAGAAACATTTAAAATGTGGTTTTGAGGTTAGCAGTTGCTCTTTGAAAGGTGTTTTCTGCACTTTTACTGAAACAACATTGTAAATACCGTAGTGCAACTTTTAGATATTGGAAAATAGCACAGGTTTCCTACTTGATATAAACCTTCTCCTACTAAGGCTGACAAAACACCTTTGCTCCAGATTGCTTTTCTTTTTTTAACTGATCCACTGCCTCCAAACTCTGAATGCGTAACAAAAGACCGTGCTTGTGCACCCTCTTGTGTTCATTATTGAATCTTGCAGACAGCTTTCACACTTGACTAGAGTACTGTGATAAATCTTGTCTAGCTATTGTGCCATTTGTATTCATGTTCAATTTATCAAGTTAGGAATTGCAAGCACAGTGGATGCAGAATTATTTAGGCTAAAGTAAGCACCAGCTCAGCCTTATCAGATATGTCTTGCACAAACTGTTGACATATTAATATTTTAAGTTAATCCCCCACCCCCCAAAAAAATGCCCTACTGAGAAGTTGTTGTCTGTGGGATATATAAAATTATGGGAAGTATGAAAATTGAAAAACCAAAGTAAAACTTTCCACTAACAGTTCATCGACAAACCTGACTGACCTGCAACGATACAAAAAGCATTAACATCCAGGATCTACGCTATGTGTTGACTGTATGTGAAAAATTATATATTGACACACACAGTTCATCCTGTCCTTCACTGTACACGTATAGACCAAGCCTTATTGATGCAGGGATGAGATATGCAGTAAATACACAGCACTCATTACACAGTGAATGCTGCATTGAAGATACTGTGCATCGACTGTGGTTAATGAGGATGTCTTCTCTTTCTCAGCAACACGTTCAGAGTGAAGCGGTCCCCAAAGAAGTCCCCGCTGTCAGATCTATCCCAGGTAGGCACCTTGTTCTCCATATCTTCACATGCCTCTCACCTTGATCGGCCTGTCTCTCTCCTTCTTCCACCTGACTCTGTTTGTAACTTGCTGCAGGATCCGACCCCCCCGGACGAACCTTCGTCCCACTCACAGGATGACCACGCCACAGACGAGGAGAAGCTGGCCTCCTCCACCAGTCATAAATGGGCGGCCCTGCATGATATGGATGCACGTTTGAATGCTGACCAAGAAGACTTTCCGCGGCCAAGTGACCTGACCTCCTTTGTTAATGGGAATAGTTTTCCTCATCGGGCTCCAGGTGAGACCTTTTTGTATCCCAGTTCATACATCCAATCACGTTTTTCTTTTTCTGAAGGGAAAAAAGCAAACCGCATATAGGGAGTACTAAAAAACAAAACTGTCCACCGACCAGCTACTTTATTCTTTATGCATCCAATGTCATTGTTGTTGTTTTTGTTGTGGTCGGCCCATTTCACCTCCTCTTCTAAGCTATGTAGCTCAACTGATCTGGGTCGGACATGAAATAATGAACAGACAGCTCAGCTTCTGCTTCTTTTCTGTATCTAAACCTTCTTATTTATTTTCTGCCTTTCTGTCTCAGTACAAGACTACGAAATTGAGTACATGGAGAAAATTGGCTCCTCGTCACCTGTGAGTATTTTATAGCATTTAAAGAATGTATTAAATGCTTGTAGTTTTATTTCTTTGCATGTTGTACATGTGATATGCAAAATTAGCCACAACAAAACAGAGCTAGAATTCAGCGTTAAATATCTTCTTATTTTCCTGTGTGTGTTTTAGCCATTGTCCGCGAAGAAGCCATCGTTGTTCTTGAACTTGGACTCCGTATCTGATAACTTAACCGAGAATACATGTGCACATGGATCTGAGCCCAGCTCCCCCTGCACAGGGTACAGCACACTCTACTGAACTAATCTACTGTCCGACTTTTAAAATACTCTGCAGTATTTTATGTTACGTTCTTCCCTCTTCTTCCCTTCTCATCCTGTGTAGGAGTTTTGAGGAGATGGAGGCCCAGATATCAGCTGGTATGAGCTGCCAGCCTGATAATGGGGGATCTGCTGGGGATGAGGGCAGGAATAGCAAGAGCGAGGCACTTGGCCCATCACAGGCCACAGACGGGGACGAGCAGGTGAGTGAAATGCTCTGTGAAGATTCCATCACGTACTGTATGTTGTGACTCACTTCCTGTCACAATCACACAAACAGATCAGTTTTGCTTTTGCCATGTTTACATTACGTCATTGTTCAGTCACCAGGCAGCGACTTGTCCCTTCAACACGAGCACCATAGTGAGTTCCATTAAATCCTGTAACACACAGCCAGACACCCCCCCCCCCCCCCCCCCACGCCTGACTCCCAGCTGACTGACTGAGTCACTTACTCAGTGACTCGCTCCCAGGGCTTGCTTCGCTATTTTGACCCCTCCCCTCCTCTCCGACCTCTGTTCGCCCCCCCCCCCCCCGTGCCCCTGTAGCCCCGAGGCCAGGGCTCTGTGGAGGCTCCCTCTCCAGCCCTGGCCATACCAGACAGGCTATCTGAGTGCGACAACCCCCCGCAGTACCTGGAGCCTGACCTTGCTGAGACCAATCCCACTGCATTCGCCCAAAAACTACAGGTGTGTTGACAGACCACACAAGAATCCTCTTGATGAACCACATAGGTCCCATTTGATGTCCCTTCTATGTTGTTGTGTGTGTTTTCATATGAACTTTATTCCCATTGTATGTCCTTATTGTTCTTATCTGCCCTTTGACACTATTGTCCCTCCTTATGCCTGAGTTGCAGTTCTTTAGCTGTGTGTAAAAGTCTCTATATATCTTCCTCTCTCATCCTTGGGCCGCAATCCTCCTCCCTTACCCCCCCCCAATCACCATGTCTGCGGCCCAGGAGGAGTTGGTGCTTGCTGCCCTGAGGATAGAGGCTCTGCAGGTAGCCAAAAACATCTCTCAATGCCCCTCCCTCTCTTCTGTAACCCCCCAGGTATTGCGTTGAGTTCTGCACCTGGTGTATGCGTGTGTGTGTGGGTGTGTGTGTGTAGGTGTGTGTGTGTGTGTAAGAAACATGCTTGAATGAGTAGCTATGGTAGGTGTATGTGAATTGTGTGTGCATGACTTTGTCCCAGCCCTCTTCTAAACACACCGTTCTGAGGGTGGCTGTGAACCCATGACCTTATCAACATGGCGGCTGCACCACTACACCGTCTGCTGCCTCTCCAGGCTCCACATAGGAAGTCTTTAACATGGCTTAATGCACCCAGCTCCCACCACCGACTAGCAGCGAGCTCTCCCAGGTCAACTCCTCGGGTACTGGTCGTTGTGCCCTAGTCCCTTGCCTTTCTCGCGCATGTTAGGTGACATGCATGTTGCCGAGGCTGTTCATGTTAGGCTTCCATAAGCATGGATGTGACTGGGAATGTCTCATGCAACTCTTAATACCAGCAGCGGAGGTGTTACATGGAAATGAATCTACCAGATGTGTTATTGGATGTCGGCCTGAATCCCAGTCACATTCTTGTTTTGTGATTTGATTTGGTCCTTTTCTTAACAGCACTAACAAATACATCAGGTGGCTCTCTGGGTCAGTTCGACTGGATCCTGAGGGAGAATGTTCTGGTTTGGAGAGTTTTTTTTGCCAGAACAGCACATGCATACATTAAAGTATAGTGAGCTTTTTAGTGGTCACCGCTGAATCGACTTTTTAGCGGTTAGTAAAAAAGCTAAAAGAGTTCCCGTCTCTTACTGTCCCTCATAACTTACAGTTTCAACTCCAGAAACCCTGCTCTCATCGTTGGAAAATCAACGGTTCACCCGTACTCAAAGTAAGAGTAACTTTGTACTGCTGAAATCTGTCTGCATCTAACTACAGTGCAACCAAGTATTTGGTTGTTAGCACATTTTTAAAAATTGTTTTGGGCTCAGTGTTACCAGCACATATGATATGAAATTAGTATAGGAATAAAGTGATAACTTTTATCATTAAATTAGCTCACATCTAAATTGGTAAAGAGTAGTGTTGTTGTTGAAAAAAATATTATATTTGAATAGAAATGTTTTAAAAAAGCAATTGAGTTAATCACTATTAGGTTGTCATTCAATCATTAATCACAAATTCACATTATGAGATTTACTTGTAATTTTGGGATGATCAGTCATCAATCATCATCTTTTTCTACCGCTTTTCCGCTCTGCGGGTTACGGGAGTTGCTGGAGCCGATCCCAGCTTGCTATGGGCAGAGGTGGGGTACACCCCAGATGTGTCGCCAGAGCATCGCGGGGCCACACAGAGACAGACAACCATTCACGCATACACTCACACAGTACGGACAATTTGGGGCAGCCAATTGTTTTTGGAGGTGGGAGGAAACCGGAGAACCCAGAGAAGACCCACACGGACACGGAGAGAACATACAAAGTCCACACAGATAGGAATCAAACCTGAAACCTTCTTGCTGTGAGGCAACAGCGCTACCCACTCTGCCACCGTGCCGCCCGATGAATTGATTACGGTATATAATTTAATAAAACATTTTTTTTACTTTCTAGCATTCCACTTTGGTTTTGATGGGTTTTTTTTACCCTCAATACCAAGAATGAATCACGCTGTGAAAAGTTACTGGATAATGTTGCTTGTTGACGTGTTTCCACATTCATTGTGAGAGTTACACGGTTAATATTGACAGCCCTCACTAAGAGTATAGAAATCACAGCATTTTGAAACAGACCGTGTTCCATGCAAATTCAGCACTTCACAAATGCAGAGCCAAAACAATAGCTACAGACCACAGTAGACCCCAGAAGCCCAGATGTTGGACGCCCTTTTTAGGATACCCCTGTTTTCAATCTTGCATCTCTCTTTAAATATCTAGTGCTAGATTACATTCTTTATGTTGTCAGGTGTGGGCGGCTTGGTGGCGCAGTGGTAAGCACTGTTGCCTCACGGCGAGATGGTCGCAGGTTCGTCTCCGGCTCGCGGCCATTCTGTGAGGAGTTTGCATGGGTTCTCTCCGGGCTCTCCGGCTTCCTCCCACCACCGACGACATGCAGCCTAGGCTGATCGGTGACACTAAATTGCCCGTAGGTGTGAGTGTGAGTGTGAGTGTGTGTGTGGCTGGTTGTCTGTCTCTGTGTTGCCCTGCAATGAACTGGCGGCTTGTCCAGGGTGTCCCCTGCCTCTCGCCCATTGACTGCTGGGATTGTCTCCAGCTTGGCCCGCGACCCGATAATGGAACAAGCGGTTAGAAAATGAAATGAAATGTTGTCAGATGTAGTTTTTGTGTGTGTGGTTTCAATATATGCCTTCAATTTGGTTTGGGGTCGATTAAAGGTTTGGTTTAAAACCTCACTGAAGTGGTAGAATAAAGCTGATAAATCCTAAACTTGAGTGTTATTTAGTGGAATAATGGAATTACTGCACCAGCCAGACCAAAGAGTTCACTCTCAGTTCTGTGTCTCTGTGGATTTCAGTCCACTTCAGTCCCCGGTGAGTCCCCACTATGTCCTCAAATCCGCCAGTATTCCAGCTCTCGCATTGATGACTGAATCTCTTTTAGAGCAGAGTTTTTAGTAGTAAAGATGCCTGCTGGTGGTAGAGCGTTGTCATTTATGCCTTCGAACATTGGACTTTGGATCTTTGGACACCAAGCCCAGCACCTTTCAAATAATAAATCCTGTGATATTTCTGGCTCACATCATATTCCTTATAAAACGATTTGATACAAGCTGCAACAAGAAACAGTAAACACCGACTCCAACCCCTGCAGGTAAGGCTATGCTACATTGTACTACGTTTGAACCTGAGACTAACATCTGTTTCCAACGCTGCTCAGTTTGCCAGCCTATCCTCCTTCCCCTGCGTATGATGCAGTCCTTGCTGCATCAACTGCTGCCTTTCCTTTTGCCTTGCCTGGATCCAATCACATCCGACCCTGCACAGAGCAGGTGGTCATGAGTGTTCACCTGGGGGGGGCAGCATCATTATTTGGCTAAATAATGCAGCGATGCAGGCAGTCGACTGTGTCTTCAGAAGCATCACTAGCCTCTTCATTTCCATCTTGATTTTGCCACGAGAACCATTCTGATGTCGTTTGTTGCTGCCTTGTGATTTGATTCTGGAGTTGAGAGTGTGCGCGTGGGGCCCAAGGGCGAGGGTGTCCTCAACTGAGTCTAACGTGCAACTGGCTATGTTTCCTTTCTTCTCCATTCTTTCTGTTGGATCCTGGAAACAGCACAGAGACGTCTCATCTCCCATAGAGAGTGCCGTGTCCAGGAACTCGCTCAACAGCAGGAACTACATCGAAGCGGAGAGTCCCCACCTGCCCAGGGAGCTGGACCACTCGCTGGGGATTGCGCGAGAGGAGGTACTGTATGCAGAAATGTCTTATTAGTTATAAATACTGTCTTTACTACATTTCAACATGGCACATTTTATGTAACTTCAGATTGTGACAAAGGAGAAAGAAGTGCTGGAGTGGAAGAGGAAGTATGAGGACAGCCGGCAGGAAGTGCAGGAAATGAGGTGAGAGGTTGCACTTTGGACTCACATCACTTTTATCCGAATGAGATCCCATTCAGGCACTGTAGACTTGATTCAACCTACGTACCCGTGACTCTGTATCTGTATGTATATAGAGAATGCATCACAGTGTTTTAGTATCTCACTTTCAGGCCCCACCCATTTTCACCTTTTAAATAAATGGTAAATGGACTGTACTTATATAGCCCTTTTTTTTACGAATTTTTGGTGCCCAAAGCGCTTTACATTAAACCACACATTCACCCATTCACACACGCATTCACACTCCAGTGAGCGACTGCTACCATGCAAGGCGCTGCCAGGCCCACAAGCGAGCAATTTGGGCTTCAGTATCTTGCACAAGGTCACGTCGACATGTGGACAGTCAGAGCCGGAACTGGACGATCCGCTCTACCAACTGAGCCGCAGCCGCCCCTGCCTCTTCATTGGTTGATCTCATTTAAACTCAATCAAGGCTTCAGTTAACTGTGGAGGGGAGAGCCATAAAGGAAGTCCACCTGAGTCCTCCTATCAGTGTGGCTGTCAAGGAATAAATGTGGCTGATCATGAATTTTAAAGAGTTAAAAAGTTTGGAATCAGTGTGACAAAATGTATAAAGGCTGTTAATCGGATCATACGCCATCAGTTGCCTGCCAGCCCCACAAACTTTGATTAATACGCCCCATGTTTCTGTCTTTGGTTGGTCTGTGTATGTCTGACAAATGGCTAATAATTATGTCTGAAGAAGACGGCCATATACAGCATGTTGTTCTCTGTCAGCAGGTGGTGGGTGTGGGTCCAGCTGGCCACAGATCAGTTAGTGCGGATAAAACAGAGCTTACTTTATTTGACTGATTGGGCTCAGGATAAAGAGGGGCTAAGAGGCTAAGGGGGAGGCCTGGCTAATCAATCCTCTTACCTCCAACCTGTCTTTCCCATAACAAGGCATCTTCTGGTCATCAGTTTGGAGTGTGTATATCCTGGATGGAAGCTCCGCCCACAGTGCAAGAATTAGAATATAAAGGCAAACATGGTTCAGGGGATTTCAGCCCCTGTCATTGCTAAATAAGATAATCATCCAAATTTGTAGTCTGGATAAAAGTATAAAATAAGATGAATTTATTTTATTTCCGTGGTCGGGGCATAAATGTATAATGTATAATAAATGCTTTGTCATACATTTAAAAGCTCCTGCAGGAACTGATGATCTTTGTCCCCCACAGGAGGATTGTCTCTGAGTATGAGAAGACCATTGCACAGATGATAGGTGAGTTCTATTTGAAGTGCAGGACTTCAGGTTCTCACAAAACCCAGAAAACATGACACAGACGATTGGACCGTCTTTCTTGTCAGGACACGTGGATTTTTGTTCTTGAACTTTTGTTCCGCAACCTCTACTACTACATTTTGCTGCACTTGCACTTTATTTTTATGCAAACTGAACACCAATAATAAAATGTATACAAACCTGTGCCTTGTTGAACAAGACTAGCTAGCTTTTCAATTCTGATTAATATGAAGTGAATTTAATATCACTGGAGGGAATAAACTCACCTTTTCCCACCCTGTGTTCAGCTTTACTGGACTCAATCAAATCGGCTGCAGGTTCACTCGCTGCTTTGTTCCTGCTCTCACTTTTCCTTTTGCCCTTTCCTGAAAATGTGATTTCCACCACCGTCTAATTTCATTTAAAGCACCGTCACAAAAAATGAAACAATCTCCCTCTGCTTTTTGCCTGGCGCTCGGCTCTCACGGGTCTCACCCTCCAAGCTTAATTTAACACTACTTTTCTGTTCTGCTCCCATCTTTGCCCCTCACCCTTTGATAACCCTGATAGGCATGCCAGGTGAGTAACACGGGTCACTTGTTTAAGCTCACGTCCATCTGTCCGTCCTTCAGAGAGGGGGATTGATTGATGTCCTCCCCTTCTTCATTTCATCCAGTGACATGTTTTCTTTTTTTTACTTCATCTGTATGAGCTGCTGTCTTTTATTTGTAATAGAATAAATTCAGCAGCCATTTTTGTACGCCGCGAGTTCCTCATGTTAATACAAATGCATACATCTTCATGCAGAATTAATGAGCTTAACAGGTTAGCCACTTATTCCTGTGACAGGAGAGAGAGGGGAAAGCTGTGAGGGGGCATGCCACTATGGGGGGGGGGGGGGGGTTATCAGTTAGTACTGCAGTGACACAAGCTTGCCAACTGTTTGCTGTCTCCACAATTCACAGGTTATTTCCCCATTGTTCAATGTTTGCATGCGTCTGTTCCATCAGTTATACTCATGTAGCGTAGTTTAAAATACATTCAAAGTAACCCTCAAAATCATTGTGACATATTTTCACAAATCAACCTGTGTTGGCATCAGTAGTTGTGTTGATCTCCAGTGTCAATTACGTGTGTCCAACAGAGGACGACCAGAAAGAGAAGTCTCTCTCCCACCACACCATCCAGCAGCTGATCATGGAGAAGGACCAGGCGCTGTCTGACCTCAACTCGGTTGAAAAGTCTCTGGCCGACCTCTTCAGACGCTATGAGAAGATGAAAGAGGTTCTGGAGGGCTTTCGCAAGGTGACTGATTATTTGCAGCTCGTAAACATCCTGTAATTTTGTTTAACATTCTTCGTGGCAGGTAATTAAGACATTTCCCATTCCATTCAGAATGAAGAGGTTCTGAAGAAATGCGCTCAGGAGTATCTGTCCAGGGTCCGTAAAGAGGAGCAGCGCTATCAGGCCCTAAAGATTCACGCAGAGGAGAAACTGGACAAGTGAGTCTACGTAAACGAGTGTTGCTTTATTTGGCGGTGACTATGAAATACTGAAATATGCTACTTGATCTAATAACCTCTTATTTAATTTACAATGTTTAAATTCCATCAAGCAAATGCAAATGCTTTCATAAGACTATTCTTATGGTGGTCATGGGGATGCAATTCTTATTTTGTTTCCAGGGCCAATTCTGAGATCGCTCAGGTGAGGTCTAAGTCAAGGCAGGAGCAGACGGCCTATCAGGCCAGTCTGAGGAAGGAGCAGATGAAAGTGGACTCTCTGGAACGCACACTGGAGCAAAAGGTCAGCCAGACACGTCAACAGAATGCTGAGTTGCAATTATTGAATACATCTCCAGAGCAAATATTTTGTATACGGTATGTAATATGTTCAATGATTTTAACAGAACAAAGAGATCGAGGAGTTGACAAAGATCTGTGATGAGCTGATCGCCAAAATGGGGAAGAGTTAGCAACGACGCCATATCCAGAC
The DNA here is from genome assembly GCF_040956055.1 of Brachionichthys hirsutus. Lineage (NCBI taxonomy): Eukaryota > Metazoa > Chordata > Actinopteri > Lophiiformes > Brachionichthyidae > Brachionichthys > Brachionichthys hirsutus. Next base: position 6,045,586 of record NC_090903.1, read on the forward strand.
CAAGGCTTACAGAGGGAGTGGATGAAGGTGGATCTGTAACATTAACATTATCCCAAAAGTGAGATGGATACAACTGGCCAAAAATACTCCTTGGACTAAATAACTTCCTTCTGATCACTCTGTACATTTTTGACGTGTCAGTGTATCGTACTGTATCAGGGGTCTGGCTTAAAGTTTTAGGAACTATATTACATTACTAATACGTGTGTTTGTGCAAATGCGAGCATGTGTATGTATGATAGCGAGGACGTGAGAGCTCTGTTTGTGGGTTAAATGATTTGTAATGACGTTGCCATGACAGCCACTGAGGGAGAAGACTGTTTGCCCCTTCCCTGTTCGCTCTTCTTTGATACAAGAGAAAGATTTTTGAAAAAGAGTAAGAGATTGTAGAGTTATTCATAAATGTAAAGAACACAAAATACTACGGTATCTTACTGCATGTGAGAGAAAGGAGAACTTGTTACCGTTTGTATATGCTGTAGCAAATATTGAACATTTTTATCATTATTCTGTCACCTATTTCCATTCGCCTCCCTCACATAACCTTGTAGATACTTGTCATAGCTTTTTTCTTGATGAAATTGTGGGACAATTTTTTTTAATGTTTTTATTTTGATATAAAGGAAACTCTACTTGTGACTTTATTCAATTGTGAGCAGGCATAATTTATTTTGGATAGCCATTTCTTAGTTCTGCTATGGGTGTTGTGTCACAATGAAGAATCAGCCACTGTACATCATCTGCTTACAAAGTGCAATAAAAGATGGCAATACAGCAGACTGGATTCGCTCTGGTTATTTACCCACTTGACCCTCTATCGATGGTCAAAAGACCCTCAGTGTGAGAGACAACAACACGAGGAATAAGGGTTAATGTGATTATGACTCTTTGACAATGATCCGTTCGAGTCACTGAAGGAACCAAACACACAAGCACAGGTACCGGATGCACCGATGTATAACAGATAAGATTGGGAAGGCATGGGATGGGTGTGGCCATCTCTATGGTGAAATGTGCAGGATGAATCTACTGATTTGCCTACCCAGGCTGAGGACGCAACAAGACAACCCTGAGCACAGAGCTGTGGCCCCCCCAGTGGAGGGGCTGGTAATCTCCTGGTCAGTGCATGAGGGGATATGTGCTGATCTGGTGGGCCAGATTAACCTCAGGATGCTTTAGGAGCAAACAACCTGCTTTGTGTAGTGTGACCAGGACAACTGAGGAGCACCAGCACCGTGAGGGCTGCACACTGCTCGCCGCTGCGCCTCCTCGCTCTGGTGCTGCTAGCAGCCAACAGTAAGGAGGACGTTTGGATTCTTTATAACTTTTTTTCGATTTTCACCTTCATCTCTTCCCCATTTTAGACATCACTCCACCCACTGTACCAAATATTTGGACTTTCTATGAGTCTCCTTTTAGGCATGTGTGGATTTTAAAGACTGCAGTTTTGCAGATCGTAGTCTGTTGTTTTCTGTTTTCTCCATCATTTTCATGACAGACAACAACAGCTGAAAGAATAATTTACTAATTAGTTTTCAGGACATAACATGTCGAACATAACACTACAGTTATCTCTGCTTTTCCAACCACATTCTGCATCTTTTACATTTTTTCTTGAGATATATATTATGAAATGTTATTATAATTAATATTATTCACTATTTATTTTATTATTATGTGAATGTTGTACTCTTGGCCAGGTCCTGGTGTGAGTCATTATGTACAGTATGAATGGCCATGAGAGGTGCCAATGTGCATTTCCGACCATTTGCTGGCTTATGTATTTATTTATTTATTTATTTATTTATCTGCTGTCTCTGACATTGATGGTCTGGGTAGATTGTTTGAACTGAATTGCCCTTCTGGGATAAATAAAGTTGTCTGAATCTGAATCTGAATATTTACATGTTTTATGTTCAATTTTTTCCCGCTCCCTTCAGTTTACCATCCTCCCTTTTTTAATGCAATGCATGCAGCTAATCTCTTAATAGGCCTGGGGACTAATACAGCACTGAGTAGCGAGGCTGTGCGGTAAAGCTGGTCTGGGGTCACGTCAAACATATGGGGGTGGGGGGGATTGGCCCTTCCATGTCTGCACAGATGCACATCGAACATGCTGATACTTTTTTGTTGTTGCCCTTGTTTTGCTGTTGAAGTTGTGCTTTGAGCAGTTTCATTACTGAACATTTACAGTTAATATATAGCACACTGAAAGCCAACTCTCTATGTTAGCAGCACGTAGTGTGTCTGAGCTGCCTTTCTGCCATCCTGCATGGTATCTCTCTATGACGAACGATGAGTGAAGAGATGTGCTGCTGCAACAAATGTTCGAAGCGATTCCTGTAAGTCCAGCTCGGTTTGATCCTCTTAGGAAGCAGCATTAAAGGCTGCCTCTGAAGGGGCATTTTAGAATTGAAGGGGAGGATGAAGGGTTTTTATAAAGGAAGCGTTGAAGTGATATTTGAAAGGTCAGCTAGTTCTGAGAAAGCCACTTCTTCTTCCTCTCGAGAGCTTTAGAAAGACATTTGAGTGTTTTATGTGCTGAAGTAGGCGCTTGAAGATTCAGCTGAAGGTCACGAAGACATTTCTTTATAAACGGAGGGCACTTGTTTAATTATTGGCTTGACTTATGATGGAGGTGATTGATTAATGTTCTGTCTTCACTCCACTTGTCACTGTCATAAACTTATAAGCATTGTGCATGCATGCTAATGGCACCCATAGATCTCCTCTTGATAAAGGATGAAATATCCAGAACATCTTATATATTTATCTTATGATAAATAGGACTATGTAATCTTGAGTATGCCGCTCACTTAGTACTTGAATCTTTTGCCTGATAAATAGAGGCTTTTAAAGGTTATACATGCCAGCAGACACACGTTTGATTTTTATCTTTCTCTAGGATATTTGATATTAAATCCTACATTAGCATTATGAACAGCAAACCACAACTGAAGAAACGATATCATGTTGTTCAAAATATAACATCAGATTTGAAATGAAATCAGGGTAATGTCATTCACTTTTAATGCCAGTAAAAACATATTCTCTTTTGACGCTGTTTTTTCATGTCATGCTTGACCTAAACCTTCTGTTACAAAATCTAAGCATATTTTGATATTTGACATATTCTGGATATTTGTAATATGATGATCTCCTGTTGCTTGTTTTTCAGATACGATCCATCAAAGTCTGATTTAAACCCCTTTCCTTCAGTGTCACATGCTTTGACGATTTAATCCTTTGTCTGTATCCCTCAGGTGAGGCTCTGCAATGCTACACCTGTATGGGCTCCAACAACGACGACTGCAACCGCCAAGGTTCCAAAACGTGTCCCAGCTACTCTGACGCCTGTGCTGCAGTGATGGGCCACGGCAGTGAGTCCAACAGTTTCTTACTCTACCAACAAAAACTATGCACATAGAAACTGTGTTTTTTTTCTGAATGTGAGGAAGTGTGTGTTTAAAGCCTGCTGTCTGGAGACACGACTCACTCAGCGTGTGTGTGTGTGTGTGTGTGTGTGTGTGTGTGTGAGAGAGAGAGAGCGGTTTTAAGGAAATGAAGAGCTTTGCTGCTCAATCAAAACTCTTAATTCGGCTGCCGTGTGTTCCTTCCTGGCGCTGAGATAATTCATCTTGAGCAAAATCCTCAAAATGAACTATCTCATCAGTTTATCCATTTAAACTTGCACAGCGCAAGATTTTGCCATTTTAAATGGGGGGGGGGGGGGAGCAAAGCAGTGTAAATATATTGAATCTGTAAGTTACGCTGTAGATGCAACGTATCATAGATAGACATAGGAGTCATGAATACAAAGTGAAATGTTGTTGCTTTAGCAGCATCCTTAAAGCCTCTTTGACTCCATCAGCCATTTCCATATGCTCAATCCTATACTGGTTGGTTTGTAAGCGATCGCTGCTACACTGGCGTATTCACTTCTATTTCTGCCTTGTCAGGCGGAGTGATGAAGTCGTGCTCCTACAAGTCTTTTTGCAGTCAGGCCAGCAGCCAGGGCTCCAGAGCACCAGGCGTCAGAGTCCACTGCTGCTACAGCGACGACTGCAACGCCACGAGCTTCACCCCCGGCCTGCCAGGGTTCAACTACTTGCTGTTGTTTCCGCCATTGTTGTCTGTCTGCTTTTTAAATTAGACCGGTATCAAGCAGCACAATGCCAACAGCTGATGTTCTCATTTTCTCCGAAAAGCCCAATAACCCTGATTAATACCGCATCGCATGCTTTGATTGATTTACAGTACTCGTGCAAACAGCAGCATCACCGTTACCACACGTGGAATAGTGCACGGTGTGATTATACGGCATTAAACGGTGCTCAAGTGGATGCATGTTTCAAATGGACTTTGGGTGAAGTGCTGAAATAACAAGCAGCTCCTACTTTGAAGAGGAAGAGATGCGATTTGGGTTCATCCGCTTCACATTCCCAGTTTGATGGTCAGAGCACAATCTGTTCAGCTTCAGCATAAAAGAAACAAGACACAATCACCTTCAGTTTCTGATTCATCGCTGCTGTCTCCAGTTTTACCTGCATGCATCCACACAAGAGCCTTTTGGAGTAGCTTGTGCCGCGGCAGATGCTCCTGTGACTAAATACGGCACTACAACTTCCATCAGCTGGCGTGTCCTTACATCATGAGTCTGCTACCTGTCAATCACACATCTGACGGATAGCGAGAGAGAGAAAGAGAGAGAGAGAGAGAGATTTAGGAAGTTGGTGAGAGGACAGTTCTTACTCTGCAGCTGCATAGCCAGGCACTGATGATGATGTTAATCCACTGCATTTATCATCGCAGCTCACATGAGGGTGGCCTGTAACAACAGACTACTGTATATACTGCACAATAAATGAAGAAACCAATAAATACAGTCGAGTGTTTTACGTCTATGTTGGTGACAAATGACAAACTCTGTTTACTGTGACTTTATCAGAGATTGTATCAGACAATGTTACAATCATTAATTTCTAAAATTCCACATTAGAGTAGGAAACAGCCAACTTCAATTTTTTAATCTAATTAATCATTAGGTGATGAATGAAGGAATGAATGAATTTAGGAAAGATGGCTGTCTTTTCGCCGCTGTGTATACTTTAAGAAAATATATTTTATATTCCTGATGCAGAACCAGTTCTAGATTTACAGGCCAAAGGATTTTTATATTGTAATCCATGATAAAAAAGTAAATAGAAACATATATTTGTGACTAGCTCTGTGTGTAAATAATTATTTATGCAGTGAGTGTTGTGGGATTATTTCACTTTGACTATTTTAGCTCTATTGGCAGTTGTTGGTTCGTCCTTCTACCACTTTGGTCTAAAAGGAAATTAATTCTTCTTCTAATGAGTGCTACGCCTGGCAATTTCCTTCAAATGAGCCATAAGGCATGGATCAATGGGATTCACATAAATCTCCAACAAGATAGTCACATTTGTGATGTGGACCGAGAGGTCTTAAAACTTGTTTTTTCTATTTCTGTAGTTTATTTTCCAACGAGTGAATCTCCCCTGGAAGAAGCTGCTGCTTCGATCCATTAAGTATATATTTTCTTGAAAATAATAAGATACTTAATTTCTTCACCTTCACCATTCTTACTAAGCCAATCAACATGCACTTGAATTAAAACAAATAGAGAATAAGACAATGCGTTTTTAGCCCATAAAAACCCACAGTATTGGTTACATTCTTCAAATTGAGCTTTTTTATTAAGTTCACTTTAAATGTAAATATGAGTTTATAATGGTTTCATATTTTATCAGGGTCAATAATCTAACTTTAAGCATAAATAAACATAAATAAGAGCTACTTAACCACATAGCGATACGTCATAAAACAACATAATTCTCCTCTGAATTTACAGTATTTATCCAGAATGAAGTATTATGAGACGTGGCTCGACACGATCTCTGTCCTGCGATGCAGAGATACGATAGGATGTGCAACTTATAATGTAATAGATTTTAATAAGTTAATGGTGTTCTTTTATGAGGCATGACATTTCATTGGAACCAGGCATAATTTCATATCATTAAAATTAAAAAACTAAAATGTTATTATTTGATTATTTTACTATTTTATGTAAATCAGGAAAAAAGTCGGTCTTGAAAGAATGTATTTTTAATCTTCACGTGAATATTCACAACACGAGCGCAACAACTGGGATGCAACCCTGTTTAACCTGTTGCCCTCCGGACGGCGCTACAGGTTGCACAAGAGCAGGACCAACAGACTCAGACAGCTTTTTCCCGAGAGCCATCAGCGCTCTGAACAACAATCAGGACTAAACAGAACAACTACTCACCATGTGCAATAACAAATGTATGTTACTCCTATATGCAAAGTACTGGTCAATCTCTCTGCATGCATTGCTGATCACTTTAAATCTGGGTTGTTATTAGATACCAGACGGAGCAGCGCTCCTAATCTCATTGTGTAGCCACCATACAATGACAATAAAGGCTTTCTATTCTATTCTATTCTAACAGCTGCTCTGATCAAACCGAACAAGACTCTGTTGGCATGATGGCATTTGCTGCTCAGACACATTAGTCTGCTGCGTGAAATTACACACAAATCAGTGATGAATACACACATTAAACACCTCAAATAACAAACCAATAATTATTAGCAATTTATTCTGCAATACCGTCAAGAATATAGATTTTTGTAGATTATAAACCTCAGCAGTCCGCTCTCCAGTTCACACAGCCTCCATTGTGAGGCAGTCTAGTCACACGTTTGACTTCAGCAGACGCAGTGAAGACTGCTGAAATTCATATTGACCAACCACGCCTCAAGGGCGCCGCTAGACCGCCTTGAGTCGATGGCGATAATAATTGTTCTGTTTTATTGCTGGCTGCCAGGTTTGGACCTTATTTAAGAATATAAAAAAAGCTCTCCCACTGCGTCTTGTTTTCACTCTGGCTCTGTCCTCTCTGTGCAGACATCCTGCCACCCTCTCCTGTGGCAAGCAGGTGTGAGAGTGTGAATGAACTGGCCCGGAGGAGGATAAGAAATGACCCCCAAGCTGTGAGTCTCCAGACTCCTTCATGCAGAGACCGCTCTGGGCGCTCATGTCCACAGACCGCCAAGACAGCGGCCTCACATCAGCCCTCATCTGTTTTGCTTGAAAGTACACTTTCACTTTCATGGAAGGACTTGATGAAGGGTTCCTGGGTAAAGGTGCAGCTGAGGTGTAGGCGTTCAACAGTGTTATGAGCATGGTTCACTAAAATCGGACTGTTTGTGTGAAGACTTTCGTGTGAAATGTTACTTGAACCTTTAGCCAAAAAACATATTGTAGGCTAGAGTTATTTCATAAAGGACTTGCGGCTGCAATCATGTCCTAAAGCTCCCCGAGAATCCGACCATCTGGGGACAATAACACCAGTCGCTCTATTCCCAACACGCACACTATCTGGGCTAAGACAGAAGGTCATCGCCATGGTAACTTTGCTGATAAAATTGGAGTATGTTTAATCCCAATGCTCTGGCACCTGAAGACATTATCAACACAAATCCCTCTGTCAGTCATCAAATAAATGAGCTGGCTGCCCTTTACGGGAAAGCTATGTGAGACGAAACGAGGCGACAGAAAACTCATGTCTGCACGGCCTTCTAAAGGGAACCACACCAGTTTCCTGACTCAGGAAGGCTACCAAATGTCACACACTACAAAAGAGTCATGATGTGTTCTTATGGCGCTCTTATGTATGCGTTTGGGGGTAGTTTGCTGCTGTCACAGAGGAGCAATCAATTGCTCAATATGTTGTCTTTTGGTTCTCATTAGAACTCTTTTGTCAACGCAGACAGTCATGTTGTATTTAGAGTGACCTTTGATTTGTAATTGGCTGCCTGTTTTGATTGCATCGCCTGTTTGATAATTTGGACTCCTCGGACTGATCGATACAAAAGGCAGAAATATTTGGCCGTTAAGTCCCCCCCCCCCCGCTGATCAGTTTTTGATTGTAAATAAATCACCTCTGCTTAAACAAGGATGATGACATCAGAGTATGAAGCCCTGGTGGAATCGAGGTCCGGCGTACAAATGCTCATGATCCTCGAGTCTGGAGGCCGAGAGGCAAAGAAGCACATCACAGTCTGACCTCCAAAACCATCTCCTGTCCACCAACGTCTTTTTTTCTTTTCTTTCAGATACACACATTATTTCAAAAGCCTTCCAGACTTGGTTGTCTCTGTCATTTCCACTTTGGAAACAATAAAAACCCACAGGTTGTAAATATCCTGGGGGGGGGGGGGGTTGAAGAGGTTATCTGGTGTAAGCACTGTTTAATCTCTGGCCTAATGGAAACTGCCTTGTTGCTCTTCTTGCTGTATTTTCAGAAAGCTTCAAGTCAGTCTATACCCACAATCTCCACTCGAGAGAAGAGCAATCTAATAACATCAAGCCTTCAGCGTAAAGCAGAGGGGGGGGGGGGGGGGTATGATGTGCTGCATTGTGCCTTTGTTGGAGCTTTAAGGGGTTTACTCTGCAGCTGACTTTGCAAAATGTGCCAATATGAAACGCTATTTGGGGGCCCCCTTTCTTTTGGCAACTCAGAACTCTTTGCCTGATGGCACGCCCAGGATCCTAGGACTCGTCCGATTTTCTTTGCAGCTCTCAGCATTAGAGGGAGTCCTACAAATATAACTAACACTGATCAAATAAACAAAAAAAACCTCTTTAACTCTAATTTTATCTCATTGGTCGGCAGACACATCCAACATAAGCGAGACGCACTGCTTAACATCAAATACATGGGCAATTGTGGCAGGGAACAAAAGTGCTCAGTGGGAAAGAGAGCGTGCGAGGCGTTGGCTGGGTTTATACGCACGCCCACGTCCTGGCTGGTTGGTGCGGGTTCACCCAGCAGTCACCGGTTCTGAGGTCTCTGTGTCTCGGGTCTTTTTGAAAGAGATCTGTGAAGCAGAATTAAAGTGATCTACCTCTGGCCTCTGGACGGAGGACCATGAGGGCTTTTGGTCTTTGGAAAAAAGAAGAGGAGAGTACAGCAAGAAAGTATGTGGGCTGAAGAAGAAAAGGCCAGGAGGAAAAGGGAGATGAAGATTGATCTGTAATGAGTGTGTTCACTTATCTTTGCTATTTTGAAATGTGTCTAAATGGCCCACCCCCTGTAGGGCTGGCCCCTGACTGGAGAGCAGCACGGAGCCTGAAGCGAGAAGCTGTCACAATTGTTCATAGAAGGCTAGTGTAAAATGTGTCTTAACATTTTCCTTCAGAAAATGGTTTCAACAAACATAATAGTGACTATCAGTTCCTTCAAACAAACATAATCCAACGACTTCCATTCAATTTAGTCCCTATTAAAAGAAAGAGTATCGTGCAGGATTATTTTATTTGCTCTTTATTGGCACAACAAATGCAGTTAGCAATTCTGAGAAATAATAGTTGAGTTTCACTCCCTGGTCTTTAAATACTGATTCTTTGCTCCAGAGAGAAACTCAAGTCAATCACAGTCATTAAGAAATGAGAACGAATCAAGCATCTTTCTCTAGAGTCTTCAACCACTGGTGGTGGCGGCTGATGACTCTGCTGAGAATCAAAACGCTGATGACGTAATCAAGTATGTGAATTTGCAAAGACTGGGCAGTGTTGTTTTTGTGTGTGTGTGTGTGGGGGGGGGGGGATTGGTATATATTGTTATATGGTGTATTGAGCTAAATACATATACTTATTCTCAAATATTTCAAACAATTGTTGAACCCAGAGAAATCACAATCTGTTTCTTATTTGTCTGGTACATTTTACTTGGGCACCTGTTGCTACGATGTCCGTTAGACTCAGAGAGCGGGACAGGAACATAAAGCAATGTGAATAAAACTTTAAAACATTTCCTCATCTCATACCTGAATCACATCATTCAGATTTTTAACTCGTCTCACTGCCTTTACATGGCTGTAATAATACGCATTTATAGTACTTGTAGCATTTTCAAGTAGATGATAACAGTACTTTTTACTTTTTACCTGAAAGAAAATCACACCATCAATAATATGAGCATATTTCCTCATAAACAACATATTTTAGATGTCATATCCTTTAATTATTGGATAATTTACAAGTAAAATAAAAATGCTTTGAGCCAATAAAGAGCGTTGAGCTACTCTGGCACATGTTCTCAGCAGTTTTCAACTATCATCTCTTCTCCAATCTTAAGAAGACAGCGTTTGCAACCTTGCTGCTTCGACTACAGCTGTTGTACACGCTGTCTATTTTTGTTATTCCCCGTAGGATGAACAAAGCAGCAGGATTATGTAGTGAGAAGGAGATTGTTGTATAATTAAAACACGTCTGCTAATTCTATACACAGTGTGTCTTATAGGAGAAACAACATTTACATCCGTAGGTACAGGGTCTTAGTTTTGAGCATGAAAAATATGTAACCTCCAGCAGCACAAGTCCTCATGAACAATACATGCAGATGGTCAACAATTGTTATGAAGAATTGTTGACAGGGAAGCGGATATTCTGTGATGAATGGGTGTAGAATGAAAGCAGGGTAACAGAGGAGGGGAGCGTAAAGTAGACCATGGAGCCAAAACCCAATCACATCAGTAACAGCTACGCCCCGCCGTGAGGGCAGGCTCAGTCAGCCGTACCATCCAACCGGGATAATTAGTTTTGGAAAATAATATAAACTGATATATTTGAGCATTCTCCACTAATGAAGATCCTCTCTGTGTTTGTCCTGGCAAGGTGCTAGTTGATGGGAGAGGGATACATTGGTTGCTTGCAGAGAGGGGGGGGAGGGGGGGGGGTAGGTCAGTGCAGGATATGATGGTGGAAGTGCTGCCGGCGCTGCCGACCAAAGGTTTGTCAGGTTTGTCGGTCTCTGGTGGAGATTTTATCGAGTAGTCAGTAACTCGCTGCTTTCTTTCATGCAAATGTCTGTTAGGCAATAGTTCATTCAAAATGTTGCAGGAGATGAAAGAAAAGTCACCACAGCGTTTACAGCCACGCTGAAAGAAAGGATGTGAATAGAATGGGAGAGGAGGGAGTTCAGGGGGTGCTCGGGTCGCGTTGGGAGTTTCGATCGAGGGAAGCAGAGGGTCGGGGATTTGTGGAGGGGAGGGCTGTGAAGAGGGGTCATGGCGAAATCAGTTGAGGGAATAATAGGAAAGCAAATTGGTTTTGACAAGTTAGGGGAGCTGGAAATAATGCCCTCCTTTTAAAAGGAAGATGAGGGAATATCCAGCAAACTATGAGATAATCAGTGGTGCTATTCAGGAGGGTTGAGAGTTCGGAACGGAGCCAAAACACGAGGCCTGCTGCTGACCCCGAAGGGCCTCTGCAACAGGGCGCTGCCGATGAGTGGCCTACAGGGGGCGACAGGTTGAAAAAGGAGATCAATATTTACGGAAAAAAATACAAATGAAATGTGTTCTTTTGTTAAAATGAAATTAGAAACTAACAAGCAAAGCTACATGGCCTTTCAGATTATGTATTTTATACTGATTAAATATATTTTAGTCATGGTGAATACATCCAAGAAAGAGAAATTGGCAAGTGAAAAATTGCTTTTTTTAAAAATCGATTCAGACATCATCTGCAATTCAGAAACAGATGGATGGAGAGACAATATAAAAAATAAAAAAAGCAGAGAGACGGATAGATATCCAGAAGTCCAGACAGCAGCACAGACAGCACCGGTCCCCTGTCTCAAAGCTCTTGAATCAGACATCGTCCCCCCACAGCAGGCTGCCTGCCAGGTCAGCGCCACTGGCAGCCAGATAGACAGACTGCTCACAGCGGCGAGCATGGAGACAGGCTGATGCAGAGTAACCGTCTCAGGTGTTTGGACACAAACAGAGGATTAGCAGAGTTCTGGGCATGGAGGTGATGGTAAATAAAACCCCAAGCCTGCCTGCTCCACAGGACAGCAGGTACAAACAGAGAAATGATTTCCCACTCATTTCAAATTAATGTTGGAATAATGGGGTCACGGTTCAGTGATTTGCTGGCGCTGATTCAATATGGAGCACAGGGAGGAATGCATCCATCTCGGATTGAGCTTGAAAAAAAAAAGGTGACAAGAGAAAGGCAGTGGGGGGGATTATTTGTGGGGTTGAAATGGAAAATTCCTGATGCTCTCAACAACAACGTCTGCATTTGTGATAAAGTCACACACTCTCCCTGCGCCCGCTGACACTGACATGGACTGATCTCTCTTTCCTGATAACGTCACACACTTGCAAAAAGAGAAGAGACACACGTGTCTAAATCTGCCTCAACCCTTCAAGCTCACAGATTCTGATTCAGAATAGGATTTGCTGTTTGTCCAGTTTGACTAGTTCTGAATGTAAATAAAATTCACACACAGGCACGACCTCAGTTATACATTCTACAAAAGTGCACAGAGCATCCGTTTTGGGATGTCCACAGGTCCACAGAAGTTGAACTAAATAGTGGAACATATATCTTTGCATTTATAATATAATCTACTTTGTATACCACAAAGGGAAAGCTCAAAGGGAAAGCTCAAAGAGAGCGATATAATCCAGGTTAACATCTAAAGCTGACACTAACAGCTCATTATAAGCAAGGATACATTTTCAAGCACTGAAAACAAGTTTCTTCCACAGCTATAGTTTAGTGTCTGATATAGTGAGAAGGCTGCCCCCCCCCCCCACACACACATACTTTCATTGTACCAAATGCCTTCTCGGAGTTTTCCATTTAACACCATATCCCTTGACATTGGTGCAGTCCGCCACAAAGTAGCTGCAAGAATCAGCATGCGGTCAACTGTGGCAGGGAAAAAAGACAGGAAGAAAGCAAAACAATTTAAGGCCTTGCTCCCTCTCAGCTTCACCTCCTTTGCCTCCTTGTTCTTGTTTTCACAGCCCTTAATCCTGGCAGCTAAAGCTCAGAGCGGTCACAGGTTTTGACAGCAGACTGTAATGACCTAAGCTATTCTCTGCAGGGGAGGAGGGCGGTAGTGGGGGGTAAGTGGTCGGAGATGGGGGGGGGGGGGGGGGGGGGGGCAGAGGAATGCTTAATGAGAGGTCTCTCTCTACATTTATTTTTAGGTGTAAAGCAGTTTTACTTCTCGGCCAATGGGCTCTGAGCGGATTCACACCCATTTCAACAGAAACTTGCTGAAAATGAAATGTTCTAAAAAGATAAGATAAGATAAAAAGACAGGCTGCACAACTCAAGTATGATAATGATGTACTGCACATCGTGAACTTAAGACACGGACTGACAAAAGCCATTATTACCTGTTAATTGTCACCCCTACATGTGACATGCTTGAATGTAGATAAAGGTATAATTCTGCATTTTTGGTTTTGATACCAAAACCGATAGGAGTTGTTTTACTTTGCCCACTCGGTCTGGATGTCGGTGAGGTCTGTTCATAAGCCTGTGAGGCAAAGAGAACAAGGGGGTCTTTGAAATCACAAAACACATTCAACTTCATGTTTTAAAAGAAAATGCAAGAAGGAAGGAGCGATAAGTCTGTCTGAGGAGGGATGCACGACGTGGTAGATCGATTGATTTGTAGCCGTTCACAGACATGAAGAGTATGAGTTGGTCTGATGACTCAGAAATCCGAGTGTGATGGTTACTTTCCTGTGTGGTGAAGAAATAGTAAAATCTGTAAAACCTTTCATTCAAACTGTAGAGTGTAAATCAAAGGTCAAATCCAGAGCTTTGTCATGCATGTTAGCTCTTTGTGCTCAAAAAAGTCAACTTCGACTCACTTTTACTTTTCATGGTTGGTGTCTGAAGATGCCAAGAACAATTTGGTACCTTTTGGTGACAATCCAGATCACCATATGGATGGTACAAATCCAATTAGGAGGGGAATGAGATGCTCGGCGGAGGTCTGCGCTCCCTGAGTGCTTTTCTAGTTTTGGATGAAATGGGCCGTGGAGAGAAGGCAAAAGGGCCAACAAGAGCTCAGCACCTCTGAGAATACGTTAAGACTGTTGGAAAAGCATTTCAGCTGACAGCCTCCTGGAGCTCATCGAGGAAATGCCAAGAGTGCGCAAAGCAGTAATCAAAGCAAGGGCGGTTCTTTTGAAGCATATTAAATACAAAACATGTTCTGATTTATGTCATATTTTCTTTGTTAATCACATGAACGTGTTCTCATTTTGATGCCTTTAATGATAACTACAATCTAAATAGTCATAAAAAGCAAGAAAAACTTTAAATGAGATGGCGTGTCCAAACTTTTGCTCTCCAGTTAAGTAATGTACAGTATTTACCATTATTGCAAAAAAAAAAAATTGCCCTAAATGACAGTGGACTATCTTCTTTTCAATTTGGTAAAGTGTTGCTCTTGGGGTGTTTGCTTATTTTTTTTGATGCAAACATTTACTAAAAGAAAAACATAAAGCACATTAGCCAGTATCATTTACTTTCACCACAGTCAAATGACCATTTTCAATGGCAGTAGGCAGCTGTTTTCATGCAAAACAATCTCAAGAACTCGACTATTTCAGAAACACCAGACAGCAAGGAAACGCATTGTTCAGGAACATGGTGGAGCTAAAGCTCCAGAGGCGTGATCTACAAAGTGAGAATATTGGATTATAGCAAGGTATGGGTCTTTTATGACCTGGCTAGGTCACTATGGTAACAACCAACATTCCATCTGCAGCCAAGATGAATACAGAACGGCTATATTTTAGCACTTTGTGCTTATTGCTTCTAAGTGTGTTCTAAACTGCTTGCATAAAACTAAGTAAAGGCCGAACATTGTTTTGTCTGCCGTTATTTATCACAGATATGATCCAAAATGTACAATTTTCACAAATAGAAAAGCACTCGGGAGCGCAGACCTCTAATGATATAGCAAATGCATGTGGTTTTTTTATTTATTATTCCTGGATCTACCTGGTGATCGGATCATCATCAAAAGGTTATAAAGTGTTCTTGGTATTTTATACACCAACCATGAAAAGCAAAGGTGAATTGATGTACGTATATTTTTAACTTTTGAATCAATAAATGGGGTTTTCAATGTTAAAATTTAATATTTTTTCCTGACCTGAGTCTGAATCAGATCCAGACATTTTGCATGATAGTTCATATCGGACCCCATTATGACCGTAATTTTAGATTTATTTTCATCAAGAGCCATCCAACAGTTTCCACATAATCTTGCTAACAGACAGAATCATTAGTTTGCATGTGTGTGTGTGTGTGTGTGTGTGTTTAATGCACAACCCCCAAAGGAGAAAACCGGCATTGACAAAGACAGCCCTATTACTGCTGTAACACATTGAGTACTACTGGGGTTTAACATTTTGTGAAGTCATCACATGCAAATTAAACCCTGTCTATTTCGAAATTACTCCATAACATATTTGATGATTTGGGATTTAATTAACAGTTTAGTCAAGAGGTTATTATCTCTCTCATTTTTCCTTCTGGCTCTGCTGACACAAATACTACAATTTTGAGCTAAACATAATTTTACTAGAGAGGTCATATTGTTTAAATAAAATATTATAAAAAAAATAATAAATACTATTGACAGGTTTATTCTTTAAACACCACAATATCTCCACTTTCCTAATGTATACTTTGGTTTTGCTTGCTTCTTTAAAACTCGCTGTTCAATTTAAAATAAGCTGCGGCCTACTTGTAATGGTCATGCTAAAATAAATTGGAATGAACTGTGGAGAACAACAGTGTGTGCATTCCAGCGGCAGTCAAACAAAAATTGAGCTGCTGAATTACCGCTGATGCAATTTTCATAGCAGTGCTAAAACCTTTGTATAAAAAAATGCATCGTAACCCAACTTCCAAAAGCTGAAAAAATATATATCCCGGTATATACTTTTTTAATATTAAAATTAAAATTCAGTCTTTCACTGCTGCTAATGTAATTGCTTTCTGCCCCTCGTCACTGAAATAAAATGTCCAAGGTAATGAGGCTTGCTATTCCTCCACAGTGCGCTAATTTCAAGTTACCATAATTCAGCCAAAGACAGATGCTCTTTCTCTTGCTTCATCTAGTAGGTAAAATATGACAAACTTTACGAGGCCTGGATTCGCTCTGTTTTCTTTATTATTCCGTGATGCCTTCTGTTTCTCAGTTCTAGCGCCACTCTCTCTTTTCCACACCCCATCTCATTAGTTCCACTCACCACAGAAGGACTGACTATTTCCCCTCCTTAGGACGAGTTTACACTTAAACTAGCAGCAGTCAGAAGACGTGATGCTCAGATTATTAAGACCTATTCCCTTGGGATAAAGCCAGCGAAGTCCCAATATGAGATAGAGACTTAACCCTGCACCCTCTTCTACAAAAATCAAGTAGACAAATAAAGTTTTGATTAAGAAATGCTCAGTGGGTTTATGGGGTTTAGATGTGGGTGACTAAATGAGGAAGAGGTTATGAAAGGTAGGAGAGGCCGTACTTGAGCTTCACCTATGAAATAAAGAACAATAAAGTGATATTTATTAAATATCTGGGAGCTTGCAGGCACAAAGGCACAACATTGGTCATTCAAAATGAAAAAAACCTCCATTAAAAATTTGTCATTATAAAATATATTGAATAATCAATTCAATTATTGCACATTTTATCACCTCTCCCAAGGCGCAGAATGCATCTTTTAGGGCGAGGCATCAAGATTAATTGCTGTGGAAATTAATTTAGAGAGTAATTTTAATCTGGAAAAAAACCCATTTTGCTTTATCAGCATGAGTCAGAGGAGCAATGTTTGTGGTGAAGTCCTTTCTGTGCTACTGCTTCTCCACAGAATCCAATCTGTTATTAGCGTTCTATTAATTTCAGGGCTTTGAAATGCCTCGATGAAAAATTCCTCACTGTCAATCATAATCTCTCTCTCTCTCTCTCTCTCTCTCTATATATATATATATATATATATATATTTATTTATTTGTTTATTTGTTGTGGGTTACCATGGTAACCATCTTACCAAGCATAAGCACTTTGCCAACCTCCCTGCAATTTAATATACTTCACTTAAGTGGAGGCTTTTGTGTGCTGAGATTGCAGCGATTGTACAATTATGAGCTACTGGGAAGACACAGCTCTTTTAAATCATTTAATGACTACAGATATGGACTGCAACAAGAAACGTAGCTTTTTCTAATTGCTATGTTGCTTTCTTTTTTGGGTCCGAGAACATACATGAATCTTATGGATCCATCGCTGTGTCTTGGGTGAAGATAATTTTCTCTTGCATCATCACACATCGAAGGATTCTTCATTTAATTTCCAATCTGCTAGCTATTGAAACGTATCCTCGGTGAACCCAAGCAAGTCAAATGGTGTATGCTGGGAAATGCATTCACATCTTCCTGAATATCTCCCTGTATATGTTGTGCACATACACATACACACCACCACAGTTACTCAAATGTGGATTGTGTGGTCAGATCCTACAGCTGTGTGTCACACAATTTATGGGCCTGCTAGCTTTTAAGTGTCCTTTTAAGATGTTCTGCTGAGCCATTAGTAGCACTTCCCCATAAAACTACACCGTTTATGGAGTTGAATCGCTGAGTTGTGCCTGTAGCCTCAAAGACTGGGGTTACTAATAGGACTAAAAGTAGGCCTGTCCTTTCTGGACTCTGTTTGCGCCTGTGCATGGACAGTTGTTAATGGATTTATGTCTATAATATATGTGCTCGGTATCTATGCCTGTTAGTGCTCAAGTGTGTAACAGATACAGTGAGATCTACTTTATTTATATATACAGTCGACTGTAAGGGTGGAAGGACGCTAACAAATGGCCTGGTCAGCCTTTGCCTGAGGTAACTATGGACCTCCATATGTGGCATGCCCATCTCCTGACCCTCAGTCCCCACAATATCGCCACCAGAGGCCCCTGGGGTCCTGCTGACCCGCCTCCATCCTCCCTCCCTCCATCTCCGTCCACAGCCACACGACACGAAGCACACTGCCGCCTGAGGCATCGACTGACTTTCCCTGTAGTTTGCCATGAATAGCATGCAGTGCAACAAGCCCTGTCCTCTGTCCCCTCAGTGTGTGGGTGCGTGCTAAGGTTGACTGATTTAACAGCTGCTAGGTAATACACAGAAAGTCATTTGTTAAATCCAATTGATCACTCCATTTCCACCTCGACAGGCAGAAGCTCTCTCCTCTGCACAAGCATGGCTGAACAACAGATGTTGTCTGTGCTATGTGCAGAAGGAGGAGATGAGATGAGATGCTGTGCACTTCTGTATCCTATGTAGCTTCTTAACAACTAGAGCCTTGCATTGCAAAGTATGACCTGGAATTATAATAATAAACCAGCTGATGCTGAACAGCATCAGCAAAAGGCTTGCAGATCACGATCATCCTGGAGACTCTGTTAAAAACGATACACGCACTAAAGTGAGCTCTGTGAAGTACAGATCCAGCCAGGTGTGTTTGGAGGCATGTAGGTGCAGCAGGGAGTTTTGTTCACCATGTATAACAGAAAGTTGGAACACTAAATGGATACAATATGCAAGTGCAAGAACTCCGGTGATGCAAAAAGTTCATTTCAAAGTGAAAATGCCAGCCAATGGATGGAACTGCCACATATTTCTTTTAAAGTGGAGCCAAGATTCCAATATAAAGCAGTTTCTGATGACTTGCAGCTTGTACCGGTCAGTGAAGTCAAATAATTCCATTGGTCCTTACAGTAAAAAACTGGGTTGTCGATTGGATGATATTGGTTTATAAGCTGAGTGCAGTCTTGGATTTTGAATGGTTTGGCCAGGTTTCCTTTTTACTGTTTCTTTTTCCTGAGAATATTCTTTCTCATTGCTGGTGGCTTTATCCTGTATCCCTTTCCTCTCATTTCCGTGAGTCCAAAAGGCACTGAGCATTATGATCATTCCAAAATGATGTTTGTTTATTTATTTATTTCCAGAGGCACGTCCCTCATTCTGTGTGGTGAGGAGTGTATTTGCTCAATGACAGAAACAAAAGTTTGAATTTTCTTTCTAAAAAAGAAAACTATAGAGGGAGCGATTGGATGCAGCGTCAGCATGCATCGCTGTTTCAATAACAGTATTAACAAAAAATCAAAGACAAGAGGTCC
Source organism: Brachionichthys hirsutus (assembly GCF_040956055.1). Lineage (NCBI taxonomy): Eukaryota > Metazoa > Chordata > Actinopteri > Lophiiformes > Brachionichthyidae > Brachionichthys > Brachionichthys hirsutus. Next base: position 6,064,645 of record NC_090903.1, read on the forward strand.
TTGAGGTCATAGTTTTTTAGGTCGTGGACAGATATAAACATGGACACACACTCCTGCCAGCCATAATAAATTGGCTGCACTTGCATGACACTTTTACTTGTTACTATGCTGTTTCTTGCAACCTAATTTGATCTCATTCTTGTATCCACGAGGCATTGGATGGGCATTTCCCTCTGGGACCGACAGACTTGCCCTTGGTCGAGCCCCCCCCCCCCCCTGTCCTTATTTCATTTTCACTTGCTTGTTTAGACCAGGCTCTTTTGTCTCAAAGCATTAACTGTCAATGCAACCTGAATTCTCACACCTCAACGACAACCGCATATACCAATGGCTAAATCTGGGCCCCTCTGCCCACTGGACCCTTTGGGAGCCAGCGGGGTGCTATGCTGTGGATCCAAAGGCCAACCAACTGGGGCCATGCATGGGGTCTGTGCACCTCACAGTCAAGGTAAAATGCAATCATGCCACATCTGTGCAATCAGCCACCTGTCCCCAGGCACAATTCACACCTGCTGAGTGGTGTGACAGTGCTCTCCATCAACCTGCATGACTGCAGCGCCACTGATCTACGTTTCTCCGTCTTTGTGACCTCAGTGTGCATACCGTATACCGTCGTACACACACCGACATATCGTCAGAGGTGGCTAACACATTACATCAGGGGCAGAGAGCACGGAGCTAATTATAAAACCACTCCGGGTTCCTGGTTGTTCCTAGACACCACTGCACCACTGCTTCATGCAGAGTAGGGGAAATGAGCCTGTCAGCCCAGTCCCAAGCTATTGTGATGAGCGCAAATGAGGTAGGGCCCTGGAAGACGCTTGGGGAACTCCATGAGGGAAGGTGGTGCTGGAAGATGTGTTAACACACACACACACACACACACACACGCGGAGCACATAGACCGATGGGTCCGATTTGCAAACTGTCAAGGGAAGTGGGTCAATATGTGGCAAACAAGAGGGAATTTCAGATCTTATAGCACACAACTGTGTGTTTGACCAATAGTTCTGTGTCATACAGCAGCTGTGGTCAGACACACAAATACCCGTAGAATGCAGGCTGCAACGAGATAATGACGACGTCCCCGCTGATTGCTTCCAACGTGTTGCTAAAGGAAGAGACGGTCTGATGGATCTGATCATAAAAACATGCAGCGCTTAGCCTGAATATCTGTGTGAACACTACTGTGGGATGATGGTCAGATGCATCATGTCGTTATAGAAACACGCAGGAAGTCACCTCCACAGTCCTGGTGCCTCTTCTGATGGTGAGCAGTGTCCGATCACCTCAGCCGCTCCTGTCTTGAACTCTTACACTGTCTGAGCTCATTTCACACAGAGTGGTTGAATGTCTGCCACGATCACAGCCTCACACGAAGACCAACGCTGTGCTGATATATTCTCTGTATACTCCCCTTTCCCTGCCTCTCTTCGTCTGCATTCCTGCACCCCCCTCCCTCCAGTGAGGTATTATTAGCAGCTGCATTTATTTTTTGTGATTGACATCTAAAGTGGTACCTACCCTTCATTTGCATATTATGGATACTCTCTATACGTGCCTGCTAATGGCGGTAACTCCCAGCCTGCTGTTCGTGAATTAGTATTCTCCAACCTGGGAGTCAGGGCTGCTAATCAGAGGCTGTGCTGAGAAGCAGGACAGCTTCAAATTACATCCTTCACAGTCAACAGGAAGATGAACATGAAAGTGTGACATCCAGCCGTTTTTCTCCGAGCTGAGGAAGTTTGCAGATCGGCAGTGACAGCAACCCCGCTTACCTCCGAGACACTGGAGGAGAGCATCTCAAATTAAAAGTCTCCTATGATTTTCCCATTACAATAAATGCCCCAGGGCTTGGCAGAGCTGTGATGGGAATGCATTTGTAAGGCTTTTTAGCACATGAACACATTTGTATGAGTCACATATAAGCTTTTGTCTGTGATTGCAAGCGTTCATGTGCTTTTGTTGTCTGCATTTTTGTGTGCAGTGTTTCGTTTCATGTGGTCTTTACCTCCTGTCAGTGGTGGCGATTACCTCATAATCACAAGTGAAGAACCCTAACGCTCCTCTCTGGAAACTGAAGATGCCACATTGGATTTCAACAGGAAATCTGAAGAGGTAACTCTCTCTCTACAGCTGAGGTGGATGCCGGGAAAAAAGAGACATTTTTCCAGGAAATATCTGTCGCCGCTAATGTAGTTCTGTCCCTATGACTTCTGCAGAAATGTTTCCTGGAGTGTTTTCCAGTCTGTTAGTAAAGCATTGATTTTCTCTTGTTGCAATGATTACGGATTATGAGCTTCATAACAGACTCAAACTTGAATGTAAAGGGAACAATACAATGGCTAGCTGTGACACACTTGCACCTCCTTACATTAACAATACTTGAAGAGACACTGTGATCTGATTTTTTTTATTATTTTTTTTAATGGAGGGCATTTTGCAAAAGTCATGCAAGACAATAAAATTTATTGAAACGTCCCCATAAATAAGTCTGGGCAGTGCTTGCACAGAGGACATGAGGACGCCTGAGGGCATCACTTCATAACCGCTCAGCCAGCGGCTCATACTGATAGCTGGTTTATTTACATCACCCTATCAATACAGCACAGCCCGTTCTATTCAACAGTCTTCAAATGTCTTTGACTCACCGTTCAGCGTCCGCTCAGTCTCTCCGTTCTGCGGATTTAACAGATTTCACTAATGCCTTCAGGACTTAATCAATATGCATGACTTAAGGTGTCAGTTATCAACTAATGAGTGTTGTATGGGGCCTTTTTTTTTTTCTTCCAGGAAACGTTATCCCTCTTCAGCTCCTAATTTGTACCTAAATAACATTATCTATGGATCGGTGGTAAATGTGTGTGGCAGGTAACCAAGACATTCATGGGTTTTTTTTCTAAGAGGTACAGTTTGAAGACATGAATAGAAGCGAAGGAATTGCCCCTCACATTTTGCTGCTTGTGTTTATTAGCCTGCCAGACAGTGCGCATAAACCATCGACGGATGTAATCGCTGCTTATCTGTGCTAACCGGAAAACACTGTGATACGACAGTCGGCCGGGATCTTCCATGTGCTGGGTCAGACCGGGCTGCACAAATTTCCCTACGTGACCATAATAATTTGTTTAGGCAGCAAAGTGGCTTCCCCACATTGACTTGACTTCAGCTACTTTTTTCTTGCAGTGGTGAAGTAAATGACTTGATATCACTTTCAGATCTCTACAGAAATCTTAAGACTCATTACTGTCCCAGAATGAAGGTCGCTGAAACTTTGAACTGATTTTTAACAATATGAGAAAAGTCTATTTTGGAGGAGGCCTACATTTCCTGAGCCGACAGAGCCTCAGCAGAGCAGAAAGTGCACAGCCACAGGACATGAGTAAAGGCCATGGCTCCCACAGCTGCTGTATGAAACATCAGGCTCACACTTCCTTCACAAGGGATTACTGGATTTACTTTGTCTACTACTAGTTGGAAGGGAATAGGGTCCTCCGGAGAACCGTACTTTCAGAGACATAGATATAAGAAGGGGAGCGATTTTACAATTCCTATATAGCACGATGGATAAAAGAATAAACCTCAGCAACTTCGTATTCCTGGAGGTTAATTGACAGCGTCGTGAGTATAAAATCACATTGAAAGCTCATCACACGCATGGGTTTTATTTAGTTGACTGAGCAGTCACGATGCTGCAGGGTTGCCACAAACGGAAATAAATGAAATAAATTCATTATGTTTCCTAATTAGTTCTATTTTATCTCCAAACACCGATAATTAATGTCAAGAGTTAATGCTCTGAGATGCATCTGATTTTGTTTCTTATACACTAAAATATTTTTGCACATTTGTGCTGTCATTGTTATAATTTAATCTTTACTTAGAGCATCCATTGAATGAGGAATACACTTTCTTCTGAGGAAGAATAGAACAAAAGCCTCTTTACAACACATATGAATGCTTGCTGACTGTTGTGAGACAGCTAACAAGAATATGCGGTGAAAAGTTCATCTGTATGCTGCACTAATTCAAATCGGGAAGTGGAGGCTGATGGGCGCTTGCTCCCTCTTCTTCAATTCCTATTTCTGTCCACTTGTTTGGTTTCTTTGCTAAGCGAAATTGCTTTGCATACCTGATGTACTTTTTCATTTTCTGAAATACCACACAGGATTCAGAGCCACTTCTCGAGCCACCGCTACTTTCAGCGGTCCAACGGCTGTAGGATAAACCATTAAATCTACAGAACACGAGAGAACTCGTTGTGAATCTGACAGCATGCAGCAGAACCGAGGTGTCTGCTCTTGTGGCCCTTGTTAGATGAAGAATGTTCCTCTCTACACAGAGTGCTTTGCCATCCTTTTGTCTGCAGGAGAGCATGTGAAGTGACCTTTAATGCGCTGGCGGGCCAGAGAAGAGCAACAGGACTTATAAGAAATGGCACATCTGCAGCTGACCTTTAAAAACCTTCATATTACATTAAGACCCTTTAATCATTTGGATCATCCATTGCTGTGCGGATTCTTGACCAGCGAGGTGCTAATCAAAATGAAATTAATCACATCATAAAAACAAGACAAGTTTTTCCAATATAAGATATTTCAGTTTTTGGAGACAACTGAATGGAGTAATAATGAGCTTTGTTGCCGCAGATGAAATGTGATGACTGGTCTGTCAGAAACTCTTGAGCTCGTAGACTCTTCAGGGAGAGCGAGGGATCGCAGGTCGTATGTCCAGAGAAGCAGCAGGATAGCCTCATCTCTCCCCTTGGTGTCGTGACGAAGGTGGTGGCGGCGGCTGATGAGTGCGCTGAGACTGACGAGGCTGGTGACGTGATGGAGGTGATCTCTGAAGCATCAGAGCAGTATGAATGAGAGGTAGAGAGAGAATCGTATTAAAAATGACTGCAGACAGATGCTAGGCTAGCGATGAACGTGTTATTGATGTAATGTGGCGAGCTGATTAAATCAGCTGATATATTCATTGACAGCCCCAGACGATGGCAACAGGAGACTGAGACTGTGCGTACTTGAAAGATGCATTGAGTGGAAAGTATGAGAAATGAACTCAGAAGCGATTCACATTTCTGGTAAATAAATCTGGATGGAATAAATGACTTTGTGTGTTTTTGTTCTTGGTTAGCTGAAGTGGTGGCAGGGGAAGGAAGATCATACTATAATAACAGAAATGTGGGCAGCTCTATCAGAGTGGTGGAGGGTATAATAGATTATGATGTAAAAAAAAAAAAAGGTTATTTAAGGTTCAGCTTCATTAGGGTTTATGTCAACCACTCAATTTTCATGTAACTGAATCAAATGAATCTGTCCAGTCTCCTTTTATTATCAGTCGACTCCAGTCAATATACCAGATGTTATTCAGCATTCTTCCTTATCCACATTAAATATAATAAACTGAGCTGTGAGAAAAGGAAATGTAACCACTTTTGCCATATTTATATTAACGGCTCTAAGTGTGTGATCGCACTGGACAGGTAACACACAGAGGGCCAAAACCAAAACCAAAGAAACTGCTGTCTGCAGCGAGGATTGCCTGAGTGGACCAAAAACCAGAAAGGTTGCAGCATAGAAAACCAAAATAATGAGCTGATAAAAGCTATGATGTTGTCCAGAACTAAGGGGAGCTATACAGCATGGCCAATTGTTTCCCGCAAGGGGGGGTGGGGGTGGTGGGAGGGCATAACAAACAACTCCTTTCAGATTTCTTATAAAAAAGTGTTTTCCGAGGTTTGCTGGTGTGAGTCTGACACTAATCAGAAGAATCCCTGGAGATGCCAGTGGCTGCTCTCGGACCAGGTGCTCTATCCTCCAGCTCATCTCAACCTGCTACTGCTGCCAAAGCTATCGCAGCCTGGAATTAGAGTCAGTCAGGTGTTCTTAAGTATAGCCTTAAGGGACACACAGTCGCTGAGAGAGAGAGACCCCTTTGATACAGCCCCGCCACTCCTCACTCCACCCGTCCTTAATATACAAATCACTGCCGTCCCATATGGACAAGGTAATTGACTCTATGATTTAAAGGCAAGCAGACCACCTCCATTCTCTGCATGTGTCTTGGCGATAAAACATAAAAGACTGCTCTGTTAATCTGTTCATAAACCTCTTCCCTCTCTCTCTCTCTCTCTCTCTGTAGAACTCCAACGACCCGTCAGCAATTCCAGATGACCATGAGGTGAAAATCTTCCCATCTGCTGTAATTATCATGTTACAAAGGGGCTGCTTTAAATTACACCAGAAATAATGGCTTTGTGCAGTGGGAGTTTGAGCCTGATACCTATTTGTATGTGAATGTGTGCATGTTTCTGCGTTTGCAGAGTTGCACACAATGAGTGCGGGACAAGATGGCTTTAAATTAAATGTGACAGATGCTCACATTGACACAGCATGTGGGGGTTTATTAGGTCTATTTGAATGAAAATGATGTACCGAACATGCAGGAGCAACTACATTTTTTTTATTCGAGTGAGTTGTCTTTAGTGCATACACAATATTATTTTTCATTTTACAATAAAACAATGGAAAACTGTAGTTTCTTTCATTTTTGAGAAGCTGATCAGTAGCATGTGACACATTAGATATTTCAGCAGACACAAAAGCGCCCCTTAGTCAACAAAGCACATTACCGCTTCTTAAAGATAATAAGATATTGAAATGCCGTCCAGTCAGGTGAGTGTTGCTGGTTGGCAGATAGACAGCAAGAGCGTTTGCCAATGTTGATGTACGAATAGAGGTATTTAGGAAATAAATCCACGTCATGTCAATAACGAGGCGTTTTAAGTCTCAAAGAGCCCCATCTTCCACTCGCGTCCGTCTAATTTCAATAAAAATCGACTTTCGTGCAGCTGCTGAATACCCGTGATTACAAAGTACCATTCCATCATTTGTTCAATAATTTATGTGCTCCCAGTTTAATTGCATGCTTCTGAAACGCCCAGTACTTGTGGCAATTGGCTTGTTCTGACCTGGATAGAAATTACAGCCATTCAAAAGCAATGAATTTCAATCACCCTTCCTGTCCACTCTCTAGATTGGCTCTGTGTCAAACTGTCATTAGGTGCACCCAAACATTTCGCCAAATGTGGGTGCGGATGTCGTTCACGTGGAGCTGATTAATCAATCATGTAATACAAGACAAAATAGAGCAGATCTGCAGATAGGAGGTTTTAATACAGGCACACAGCTGAAAAGGAGAGAATCATCCTTCTGTGGAGAACATTGTGAGACACAGAGCTAATCACATTTCATATTTTTTTCTCTTTTTCTCTTTTCCGGTTTGAGGTTATATCAGATATTTGGATTTGTGTTGGTTTACTGTCTAAATACACTTACAAACCATAAATATTGCAAATATAGAATTACAATATTTTCTTTATTTCCATATTAATTTATTTCCATAATATGTGTTATTAGTCAGTTGCTAGGATGGCACCTTTTCACCTTGGATGTGTTGGTTAAGCAAACAGCTGTGATTTGAAGCCTGGTGTGGAATGAAACGAGGGTGTAAACAGCACATGTGAAGGTTTATAATAAGTAATAAATGTGCCGTAATGTCTCCATTTGATGCACCGATGGGCAATAAGCATGGCCTGTGTTAAGTAGAACTTGATGTGTGCTGTGCTGACTAGTCTGTGTCTGAACATAACCCTTCACCCCTCAGAGAGGCTGCGCATCCCTGTGGTCGATCACATCTAACCACACTGACTGAACACTTACGAAGCTTCTTCTAGCGACACCCCCGTATTGTTTTTCCTGCTTCGTGGGCATCCAATGTTTTTATGTTCCTATCTTGTCTTTCATCAGGTTGCGTGTTCCCTGTTTCTTGAAGCAAGATGTCGCTTAGTGCTGTAGAAGGGAAAACATCATTACTTTTTTAAAACAAACTTACATAACACTTTTTAAAACGTGATACCGTGCAGTCAGATATGATGTCAAGTGCTATGAAAATGTAGGAAACTTTCTTGAAGCATCTACAGAGTGTATAACTCTGTTTCTTTACTTAGATGTCCCTGTTCAAGGCATTTTTGTATCACATTATTGTGATAATAATGTGATACAATATTTATCTCCAACAGCTACAAAATAGTTTACTTCAATGGAAAACAATTAAGTGATCTAAAATCCACCAAATGGGGTTATAATAGATTCATTAATTTATATCAATGTTCAAGAATCATAAAAGTCTGCTGTTCAAGCCATAAATGTTTTTCAGAATTGTTATTTTGAGAGCATTAAATGTTGTCATGCAGCCACAACACATGCTGTGCTTTGATTTGGGTTGCTTTCTCTGCCCTTACTGTGCTAGCTTTATCACTCTGGCCATCTTCCGTTCTTCATAAACTGCTGAAGCTGAAGTTGACTGACGGCAGTGGGCCCGCTTCCTAATGAACTCCGGCTTACAGGAACAGTCATTCATGTTTTACCTTTCCTTAAAGAGACAAGAGGATCTTAAGAGCAAACTTCAAATCCATCACAATCCTTCACTAATAAGTTGAACATTCAGTAGAAAGCAATCCTACTTTCCCTGACAGCTGTCTGAAAGGTTCTACATCTCTGTTCTACACATCTCTGGAGATTTTTTTTGTTCAGCAATTTCGCAAAGAAACATGTTGCATGTGCTGGAAAAACCAAGCAGAGCAACAACAGGCTTCGTCTGGCATTTACCGCTTTATGTTTTCCCCTGTGCGTCTACTCAGCTGGATGTCAGGATCAGGAAAGACAAGTCTAACTTGTGTTTTTTAGGGTGACCCCGCCCCCTCCACCTGTGAGATCTGCTAAACAGGACATAATAAAACTGGCTCTAAGCTCTTAATACATATCCCTCCAGCTCACGGATGTGTCTGGACAGAATGACGGTCGGTGCGCAGTGGGCAGTCAGGCCAGGAGGAAGTATCTGCCTCGACTGTTAATGACTTTGCTTCCATCGATCCCTGTGGAGCGCTGCACTTTTTCCCTTACCCTTTGGTTCTGTTCGCGTCTGTCTTCTGTTTCTTTCTTGCTCTCATTTCTGTCTGTGCAGCGGCCTACAGAAATGTCTTCCAGCTGAAGATGTCTTTTGACCCCTGTTGTTCTTTTCTCTGTTTGCGGTTCCTTGAGATTACACCGGGTGTGTCTCCTGAGAAATCGAACGGGCTGCCTTGTCTCTCTGGCTGTGTGCAGAGTTGATCGATCGATGGACATCACAGTTAATATCCTCTCTCGTATTTGTCGAGTTGTGGAATGTTTGTTGCTGATGGAAACGCCCATTGTCTGCTTCCCTTTTTACCAGATCAAGGCTTTGCTCCGCCGAGGGACGTCTTGTCGATCCCAGGCTGTTCAAACTGATCAGAGTCACTGTCCACAAAATCAATATGCCTCACCTACCTACTACCCCCTCCTCCCCCAGTTTACTAGACTTCTCCCTTACAGCATTTAAAAAAGTTTTTCTGCTTGTCTTAATGGAATTGTTTGGATCAATGAATGAAATAATCAATCGGACCGAGGGAGCAGGCGGGATCGAGTCCCTGGCAAGACCCCACTGGGTCCCAAGATCAGATTCTTTGCCTGGAAATGCTTCAGGGTTGCAAGTCATTAGTGATAATAAGATGATTATTGGAAAACAGAAACGCAGTACCACCAAACTAGTAGCTCAAGCCTACCGGAAAATATTAATAATTTGGAGATGTGGGTTCAAAAAAATGTCCTAAAAGATACATTTAATCTAGGAGTCATGGAGGCATGCATTATTTACAGCTATCAGGTAGGGAAAGAGCCACAGAGGTTGTGAGGCAGGGAGGAATGTAGAAATAAAATGGCTTATTTGATAGAAAATCTAATGTAATTGGAAAGAGATGGTGCGACATTGGTCTTTCCTGTGGCCTGGAAATCCGCCCCATCGGAGGGGCGGATTCGTTCAGACACCGTCCGGGTCTTAATTTAATTTTGTCCAGTGACTAAAAGACCTGCAGAGTTGATTAAATCACTGAACTAAGTTGCTCAGTATGAAGCAATTTGCAATTACGATTTTGTTATGTTTTAGAATTGACCTCTCATATGCTAAATAGTGCACCAGCAGAACCACACAGAGGTGAAATGTAGGAGAGTGATGTATTTCTAGTCTTCTACCCATTATCACCGTGTATCCCAATTTTTAGATAAACTTATGTGTAGGTGCTGCACAGGTTGCAGAATATGATCCTTGTGTTGTGCTATATATATATATATATATAGAACAATGTTGCATTTCTCATGAAAGCTCCAGCCCCTCTAGCTGAAAACCTAATGTAATGATTTAAATTAAAAAGAGCCTTAAGGAAAAAAGCTTAAATAACAATGTGTACTTATGTTATTGGAAATCTAAGTCTATTTGGAATTAGCATCAGACACCTGGTGAGTGATGTGAGCACAACAAAGGATTAACTAGGTGACCTTTTCAGGGTAACTAACTTTAATAAAGGGCCAATAAAGAGCCCCATTAAGTACTGAAAGCTTCCCAATCAATATGCCCACACATTTAGTCCTTTGGTGAAAGACTCTGCAGTGTGCACTGACAGGTCAGAGGAGAGAAGATGTGCTATTTTTACACTAAGGAAAGAAAGTATTGTCTTACAGAGTCAACAAACATAAAGTGTCTTTGAGCACTTAAGCTGAGACAAACAAAAGACAAGAGGAAACTGGAGCAAACTCTGATTTAATTCTCTGTTTTATGTTAATAAGGCTGGAGAGACCAACGCGCTTATAAGGTGTTTATGAAATGTTTATAAGGTGTTACATATTCCAAGCTAATAATTTGGATGAAGAAGAAAAGGAGGAGCCAATGTAAGCAGCTACTGGACGGCTGTCACACAGGTGTCCTCCCTCTCCGCTTCCTTCTCTCAGAAGTCACACTATACTGGTGCTATTTGAAATGTAAATTGTTGATGGGATGCTAATAATACACACACACACACACACACACATATAACATTAACAATTAATTGTTCTTTCACTCATCAAGTCAAACATTAATTTTATATTATTTATTTATATAATCATGTAATAAAATAAGCTGATATTATGGGAGCCATATATCCTCCTATACTTGCACCATTTAAAAAAAAACTTTTGATACTGCATTATAGAATTCACATGATCGTGTCCTCTTTTTTTGTGTATGCTTTGGTTTTGCAATGCTATTTACAAATGAGTGTGGAGAGTTGTGAAATTGCCTCTCAATAAATGTGAGTTTGTGTAATATCCTATAATAAGAATCAAAATAATAAGAATATTTATATAGCACTTTTCTAAACACCCAAAGTCGCTTTACAAGAGGTACATAAGTTAAAAACAGCAAACAAAGACATAGATCTGCACTGATATTTGTAAATGTGTAAAATAATCTGCAATCCTAAACCTAATTTACTCCACAGGTGAGTGAGTTATTTATCGGCACGCCCATAGTGCAGTGAACATCTCTGAGACTTGTTTTGCACCGTGCATTCAGGCTATATTCGCTGAATGGAGATCTATATTGTGAACTGAAGCGGTGGATTTAAAAAGTGAGAGGGATAACAACAACACAATACCTCTACGTCCTCATTACAATGACGTAAGGGCTGCTAATGCATCAGATGGAAGACGCGAGCGAAGCCTGCAAAGGCTCAGGAATTGAGGGCAAACACTGAACTTCGCTCTGAACAAACACATTATACCGCTGCAAACAAGCACCAAAACAATCAAGGACGTTAGTGTTTGCCTGAGGATTTCCCGTGCTAATTCTTTCATCCCTTTATTGAAACTCTACATCTTATGCTGAACTTAAGCCATTGTGTACAACCATTTTTAAAAATTAAAATCCATCAATGGTTTGTGGCTTCATTTTTTATTCCGTTTTGGAACTAGTACGGCATACATGCCTTATACGCTACCTTTTCCACATTCCCGACATTACTCAGGGTAAAAGCAGCTTGGAGAAATGAAATCACCACATTTCCTGACAGCTCAATAGATTTGCGTCTCCACTTGGATGCACAAGAAGATGCTATTAATTCTCTGGTGTTTGGCTGCAGCGCAGAACTCTAAATCACAGTAATTACCATAATCTGTGCTAATTCCACACGACAATAGAAAGCTCTAAACACTAAACAAGTCTCCAGCAATTACATCAAATTCCCATCATGCACATAAGTGTTAAGCGTGGTAATATTATTATGTTTCTTGTGTATATGATCATGTTTTTAGTGGCCTTCTCAGTGTCAGTGTTGCAGTCCTCCTGGCTACGGGCTTCGTGTCACTGCGGTGGATTTACTGGCAACACCCCCCCCTCCCTCCCCAGCCAGCTCTTTAATTACCCTGGCCTATTGATCGAGCAGGGGACGTGGCACTGTGGAGCTGAAGCCGGGCCTGTACCAGTTAATGACTGATTATTCCACCACGGGCCCCCGGGAGCAGACAGTCAGTATGGGGACCGGACCTGTTCTGCTCTGGAGCAGCATTTGCACTTTTCACCGTCTCACCTGAGAGCAGAAGCGGCTCAAAATAGCATTTTGTACTTCTTGCTTTGCCAGCTTTCTTGTTGTTTACAACATAACAAATTGAGAATTAAGTAAATAAGTTTCAAAAATCTTTTTTTTTTGTGGGTGTGAATTTTAAAGAAATTAATGTCAAACAAAACCTCTAACTTTTAATTTGGTGGATAAATAAGTAACACAAAGAAAAACACTTTGTGTTACTTCAGTCCTACAGAGATACTATAGTTAGAGAGATGGTGATGATTAAATGTGTGAGAGGAAGGAGATTCCTGAGACAACAATGTGTCAAGTAAAAGGTGAAAAGTCTCGCAAAGCCGTGTTGTAAATTATTCTTTTCATGATAATTATCTCAGGTTGTGTTCACACTTTCATCATATTTGTCCCTTTGCTGAAAATGCAGAGATCAAAACACTGCGTTTGTGTCAGAATGAGCCATTAATCACCGCTATCTTTAATTCTCAGGACTATTAGAGGACTTCACTTTATGTTCACTTACTCCCCCCCCATCCCTCTTGTCATCCAGTCACATCAGCTTGATGTCTCCAGAAATGGGAATGAGTCGGAGCAGTAAAATGAAAGGATTGGGCCATTCCTCTTTATCTTTAATGAGGGCTGAGGATGAGGAGTCGATGGGACGCTGTCACTTTGAAACATGTCTTCCGAGAAGACGGCAAATGATGAACGACTGACGGAATAGGGACGAACGTCCCTCGTTTTTCCAGTCTTCCTTTTCCACTTCCCTGTTTATATCCCTTTCTCTTTTCACCTGAGGGTAAAATAGGGTGGTGCTTATGCGAGGAGGTCTTTACTCTTCCTCTGGAATGAACAGTCTCAAAGATGAAGGGATGAGAAGAAGAAGACATGCAAGAGCTAGAAGAAGGGAGGGGCTGATGTCTTTTACATAAGAGAGTATGCTATTATTCTGGAAAAAATTTAAATTAATGAATATCACTTTGAGACTTCTGCATTGGGTTAAACTGCGTTTCTGTAATTGCAGGAACTGGTGGCAGATATTCCCTTTTAATAGCACAGCTTTTATAACTAAAACAATAGATTGTCTTTGGACCAACACTTCTTAAGACTTAAATATCTAGTAACTTCACATTTGTTAACTGACCTTGTGACACAGAGCGATAGATTACTGATCAGTTGAACGCAGATCTGGTGGATCAAAGTTTTCAGCAGTGCTGTGGTGAGAGGACTGGAAAAACACAACACCTGCCAAAGTGCAGCTCAGATCTTGGGGATTCAGTCAAGCGTGAACTGCTTTGACGAATAATTCAGTGTCTTAGTTTCAATAAGGCTTGATGAAATTTAAAGATACTGTTTATCATTTTTACTTTCAGATTTTTAAATACTCTTAAGAGCCTCTCCACACGTCACTGGTCGGAACCACAAGACCTCCTGAACAGGAGAACATTGTGTGCACTGTAGTATTAACGTTTGTTCCTCTGGTCTCTAGCGTGTGATCGATCTCCCAGGTCTAGCTATAATGGACTGGAGGAAACATTTCACACAAACCTGGCCCAAATGGCAGCTTTTTTCCCCCCAGAAGCGCTTGTTCCTTCAGCTTTGTTTATTACACTTTCTGATCTGATCTTTGCTGTCGATATACACCGAAGGAAACTAAAGCACATTTACAGCCTTCGCCTCGCAGCCTAACAAACTGTGATTAGCTTTTTCCAATTAAGTTAATTGGAATAATTCAAGGCTTCTACTTGCTGCTGTAGCAGCTGAAGAGCAGGCAGAATGGGGGCTGAAGGGGCAGGTGAGCTTGACAATAATACACATTTTACAGTTTTTTATTTGTCACAAAGCACATTAATTTACTCCATTTGCAGTGCAGAAAGTTGTATATGCATAATTGATAATTAATTTGAAAAGGGCAAGTTTGGTGGAAAACAAATATGTTGCAAAGGGACAGGCAGCTTAATTTGGTCATGGTGAAACATTTTTTTTTTAAATCTTTTTAAAATTGTGAATATTGATCTGATAGCTGCAGTGAATATGGTTTTCATCACACAAATAATTAAGTAATTTGATAAAATTGATTAATCTTCTGTCACTAGGCTAGAACAACTAGAAAGACTAGCAATATAGTCACACTGAAAATGCGAGTGTCCAAGCCAAGCCATCTAGATGAGCCCAGAAATCATCCCGACATCACCATGTCACTGATTGTGATCTCTTGCTGAGAGACAGTCGAGCAACATGTGGGTGAAGAATCAGGCAGTAGCCGAAATAATGGACTCCTGGCGTTTGGGCTCCATGAAGATGCTCACGCTGGGCTGGGATTCGGGCTCACAAGGTCCAGAGCCCGACTGTTCACAGCATGAGTCACAATCCAGGGTGGGCAGCTGTTCCATAAAGGCAGTGTCAAGCAAAGTCATAGTTTAAATCAAGTAACGATTTATGGATACGGAAGGCGCTCGCTTTGTGTTGCTTCGAGGCATTTTTGCTTTATTGCTTCATTGTGGCGTTCGTGCCACGAAAGGAAATGAAGTGAATTGCCTTTAAATGAGGGCGTGAACATTTGAATGTTAATTTGGCTACTAGGGCACCATGAACTTTGTCTGTGACGAGCAAGCAAAGGGAAAGCAGGCATGGCAGCCTGGCGGCACAAACAAAAGGACAGCATTTTGCAAATACATGCTTATGATTAATGCCCCCCACCACCCGAAACATCCATTACTACTGCCTCCCACAGCTGTATGCTGTACTACCAAAAAAAAACACTGCAGCACAAAATGGAGTATTAAGGGGAGGAAATACATCTTTGAGTCACATACGTTGAGAGAATAGTATTCCTGCAACAAGACAAGAATCAATAATGATCTAATTACTACACTCCAACATTCACATTTTTTTCATCCAGTCATGATGCAGGAGGCTATGAAATGTTCCCTGTTCAGCTGCACAGTTTGTTACCTGCGTATCTGGCCGCCATGTGCAATATGTGATAAGCTGATAAGTTGTTTGTTGTGCTGCTAATTGTTGATTACAAGATATGTGCCGCTGTGTTAATAAAGTTTGTTTGCACTCATGTCTGTGAATTTGTAATTATCACACAATTCCCCAATCATAATTAGTTTAAAAAACAACAATAGATTAAATACTTGGCCGTCTAATCTTGCGATTGCTGCACTATTCTCGCTCACTCTCTTCTCTCTGCCTCCTGCTCGTATTACCAGTAGTTGACTATCAAAACTAATGAATCGACCAAATTCAGGAATAATTCAATAATTCAGCCAAATAAGTTCGATGTTTAGTATTTAAAAACCTTGAATATGGTAAGGGTTTAACTATGAGAAAAATGCAAAAAAAAAACAGTTATTCCATTAAAAAAGCAGCAGATATAAAGCTATCCTTGTTTAGGATCATTTATTTTAAGCTACCCCGAAAAATACATTTACTGCAAACATTGCTTTATTATTTCTCTCAGATTGCAGTTCACAGAAAACCTTTACAGACATTAACATAAAATTATTATTATTATTATTTTACTTGAATTCACTTAAAATCATCTACCCAATGAGGACTTGTCCTGGTCAAATGTGTGGTCATTTTGCACATCTCACATGAAAGATGCTCATAAAAAAGTATATTATCTGCACCGGATACTCGTTTCTCCTTGTAACAAAGAATCTACTTTTAGCCTCGCTTTCTTTCCACTGACAGATTTTCTTTCAGTGGATTTTCTTTGCGAATTTACACATGAATGAAATAAGGCATTATGGTAGTCTGTGGCACCGGTGGACATTCAGCTCCTGAATGGTCTGGCAAATTCCACACCTGTGCTGCTTGCATTAGAGCAGCAGCTCAGTGGACTCCGTCTTTGTCAGTACTGACCCTGACTGAGCCATACAGCAGTCGAAAAATAGATTACGCCAGATGTGAGCTCTGCCTTGACGACTTCATGTAGCGACTCTCAGCAGACGTTTGGACTTGACACTGTACAAAAACACAAATTACCTAAAGGTCCGGTTCTCTGCATCGTTTCCAGGGAGCCGTGACATTGTTGTGTAGGTCTGCGCAGCGAAGACCTCAAACCCAAGCATCAAAATAGAATTCAGCCATTCAGTCATTCATTTTAAAAGTTGCACTCTTTTAAAAATGAATAAAGAAATTGGACACTTTCTTCACAGAGCAGCACGGAGATTTATATAGCAGGATGATGTTATAGAGAATATAAAATAGACAATAATAGAATGAATGGCCACATGATAATTTCAAGGACTATGGTGAGTCATACTACATTTAGTTCAAAGCCTTTTGGCAATGCAGGTCTAAAAAGAAGATTGCGATGGTAGCTGGCTGAATAACATAATAACAGAGCGCTACAGTGGAAATGCGAGGAAAGAGAAATGTTGAAATAATTGGAAACTCAGCAAAAATAAATAAATAAAACAAATACTGCATTACTGGAGAAGCAAATATTACCAAGAATTTAACCCCTGTGACATCATGAAGATGCCAAAGCTGGTATTACTGGAAGGGCTGCAGTTAAAAAGCATACTTCATGCTCTGACCCTGGACAATAAAAAACAAAACTAACCGAACAAGTTCATTTTTTTTTATCGTCCTTAGGTTCTGAGGAAAACGAAACAATGCCTTCCACTCACAGCGTCTGTTGCCGGCTGTTAAACAGGGAAGCAGAGCTGTAATATACAGCGAGCTCCCTACCGGGGATCGTTTCGGCTGACGACCGCTCTGCATGATGATTGCATAACAGCTACGGATATGAAGCTGTTTTACAGGACCATGTGCACCCTGTTTTGCAAATGCTGCTTGCTTAATTATAATGTTCCCCTAGATGTTAACATCATGATACATACTGCTAAATAAATTTTAAATTGGTTTCATGAACACCAGGAGAAAATTGCACGTCTTTGGATTCAGGAACTTAACTTCATCTAAACTTGGGGACTGTTTCAAAGAGCAGAAAGTCTAGAAGATTTGGATGATGTCGTTTTGAAGAACGGTTTCATTTCGGGCTAACTATACATTCATGGAGTCCCTTTTTTCCCCTTTTATAGCTTATATGTGAGAGGCATGTTATAATTTTGATTCTGTTATTGATTGATTGCAGCTTTTTCCCACAAACAGTCTTCCTTTGCTCCCACAGGCTGCATCTACCCCAAGAGTCTAAATATGAGAAGGTACCCGTCTGCTATAGGTGTGTGATTTATGATAGGCTAGTTTCATTTGTGCTCTCTATGCAGAACAGGTGCGCTCTGTGTGGAGCTCTATACTTTCTCCGAGTTGGCAGTTCTATTCTTTCCCACATTTTCCATTAAGCCCCTACTTCGCATATGAAAAGCTGCAAGTCACCAAGCTGATTCATATTTCCGCCTCTCCCTGGAAGAGGGCTTTGAGTTTATTAGTAAGAACTCGTTTTGTTTTTTCCATCTTAACCTGAGCGTTACTCTGATCCTAAATAGCTCTTTAGCTTCAGTCATTTCATTTCATCGATTTAATTCATTCAATTTCGTCAAACCTGGAGTAAATACTCTTAAGAGATAAATGTGTATTATTACCGTATTTTCACGACCATAAGGCGCACCGAAAATCCTTTAATTTTCTCACAACTTGACGGCGCTCAAAAATCAGTCCAAATGCTTTAGTACGACTTTGGTAAGCGACGAAGCCGCACCGCTAGACGGATTGTCAGAGTGTTACGGCTGCTGTAGTCAGGAGCCTCGCGGAGTGATACGTACCGATGCTGTCCTTCAACATAGTATTATGGTCAGGCGCCTCGCGGAGTGATACGTACCGGTGCTGACCTTCAAGATAGTATTATGGTCAGGCGCCTCGCGGAGTGATACGTACAGGTGCTGTCCTTCAACATAGTATTATGGTCAGGCACCTCGCGGAGTGATACGTACCGATGCTGTCCTTCAACATAGTATTATGGTCAGGCGCCTCGCGGAGTGATACGTACCGGTGCTGTCCTTCAACATAGTATTATGGTCTGGAGTCTCGCGGAGTGATACGTACCGGTACTGTCCTTCAACATAGTATTATGGTCAGGAGTCTCACGAAGTGAAACGTACCGGTGCTGTCCTTCAACATAGTATTATGGCATGCTGACGAAGCGGAGTTCCAACTCAAGGCTGTCAATCCCGCAGCAGAACACGGGAATAGAGCAGCGGCAGGAGAATCCAACATTAATGAGTCATTGAAGGAACTCGAGGAAGCAAGAAGAAGACCTGCAGCAACTCGACTCCTTCCGATCACTGCTTTTTTTTATGTTAAAATAATTATATTTGCAGCTTTCCATTTGAAAGCGACTCATATGCAACTAGAATTACTGCCTCTTGGTTCTATGCATCAGTCGCTGGTGACTTTGCTGTTTAAATCCACGATTGCCACATAATGATCGATGTGGTGAGCATGAATTTAATTAATCAATTGTCCATTATTGAAAGTGAGAGTTATCATTATTTATGACTCTGGCGAACGCTGTAAATAACAAACACAACACTTCAGAGACTAAAGCTGTAGCATTCATCGTATGGAAATCACATGCTTTTCCCACTGAAGCTAATTCTGGACAGAGAGAAGCCACACTTGCTTCACTTTGTTATTAAAAATTGTTCTATTGGATGTATAAATTCTGAGGCCAAACTGTGTTTTGTGAGGTCACAGAGTATTTTGTGTAGTTCATCATTTAGTCCATGTGGATGAATTTGATGAATTTAACTAAATTCTTGGGGAACCTTTGGTGGTTTGACTGTGCGCCTCATCTACCAGCGCCTATAGTGAGCAGTTCCTCACTATCGTGTTCTTAAGAATGAGATGGATGGGCATAACCAAAAAGATCATCCCTAAAACCATGGCTGGTGTGGAGTCATGAATAAACCATACAACCAATGAGGAACCTGAAAGGTGTGAAGGCGACTATCAGTCACAACAAAGTCCTGCAGGATGAAGACAAAAAAGAAAAAGCGGTGCCATAATTTGTGTCTCTTTGAATATATTATATATTTAATTGAAAAATGAAAAATATCTGCTTTATCAGTCACTTTGGATGACTGATAAATGATTGTTTGTTTAAGTTTAAGTTTCTTATTGTACATAACACTTGATCAGAATAAATCTCTTTGTTCTTAATACAGCATCTCAATTGTATCTGTGCTTCTTATCCCGACGTTCATTTGTTAACACACATGTTAATGAATGAATTTGGTAATTATCTAACTCTAATGCATGGTATGCCTGTCCTAAACACCCATAAGTGACCTCTGCACCTAAAATGAAACAGTCAGGATGTACCTGAGCAGCACCTCTAAAGAGGAAGCGTTCACACAAAGTGTTGCTGCCTAACAGACCAGGGCTGAGCAGCATCCTCTCTGCACCAGGTCTCCACTGGGGATTTTTATTAAAGCCTCCCACAGAGACACCCTGTGCCACCCAACCAATCCCACACTAATGGTGATGCCACACACTGCTCTCTGATTGGCTGCAAGGAGGATTGGGTGAGCTCGCCAAGATCTAAGATAGAGCAGCGTGGGCAGGGTGTGTAGGGTTTGCAGGGGGGGCGGGGGTGATGTTGGGAGTGGGCATAATTAGCCAGTCGGGAGCCATGGCGATAATGGCCATGCTCAGAGCAAGGGAGCACGGGGAAAACACTTTAATTGAGGTATTAAAGACTTGGTTCCAAGGGCACTTCGCAGGAAAAGAGATGCCAGCCGTAAATGCTTGCTCAGTGTAAACACTAAACAGCAACGTGCAACCCACTGGACTGTATTTATAACGCTGTTTACAAGGCAGTATGTGATGTACTACAAATGCATGTTAACTTTATTAATGCTTCAGTGGCAGGAGGAAGCAAACAAACCAGGATTCATCAGACATTTTGCATGAGCACATTTGCCTGCTGTCTTTGTCATGCAGTCGTGCATCACTCTGCTCTCAAAACTGGATTTGACTGAGAAATCGACCAGTTCACAGGCGAACTAAAGAAGCTCAACGGGAGATGTGAAGATGCTCATAGTTTCTGTTCTGCCTCCGACAGACACACAAACTGCTGTCTGCGACTACGGGAGACCTTAGGCAGGTACATTAGCAAGTTTGGTCAATATGTAATTAGTAATATATCCAACTCAAATAATTCTGGGGGGGGGAATGACAAATATTTGCTTGTGACAAATGCAAACATCTTGTTTGCATTTGTCTTCCGGCTGAGTGAAAAGCGTCATTACTGTGTTCCTACTTAGCATTTTCTGCAGCGCCGTGTTGTTTTTCTGCATTTGCATAGCAATATTGTCTTGTCCTGCCTGATCACAGCTTGCAGTAATCAAAGCCCAATATTACTTGATTCCTGAAACAAATGTGCGCCGTCTAACGGACCCCAGTTGACTTCATTTGGATGTGAAAACTTGGCAGACAAATGTAGTTGAATTTCGAGTTAGCGGACGTACATTTACATAAAGTAAACATGCTGCTTAATTTCCAAGCTGATATTACACTTTTTCTTTCTATACACGCACGCACACACACACACCCACACACACACACACACACACACACAGACAGACAGTCTATCTTTAACCCTCAAACATCAAGCTCTTTGAAACTTTAGAATAACATTCGAACATGGATCTTTTTATTGTCTGTTTCACCCATATGCACAAACACTCTCTCTGAGTTACTTGGGTTCAAGCCTGCTGTTGTTCCATTGATTGAACAGGGCCAGCAATAGCTTTCACATACAGCTACCTGTCTGAAGTGGAGCTATGGAGTGTGAACAGCAGCGCCTCTAAGATTTGCTGCTAATTTGCTCTTTCTTCAGGTACAGAAGGCGCCCTGCTATTATTTCCAGCCTTTTGCCTTCAGCGATTTCTCTCTCTGTTTCTGAGGTGAGAGGGTTTTGTCGTCACATGAACGCAAAGCCACCAGGACACCTCTGAAAATCAAGCCGGACGTTTTTCCAAGGCACCCTGCTCAAGGTCATCTGGACAACAATATAAAATGAGCCCTCCTGCGGCTGAACCTCTTTTGACACCTTTTCTTCCCATTTTGTCCCATTTTGCCTCCAGTATTATATCACATCATTGCTCCACTGCCTCCAACAGACCCCCCCTCCCACACACACACATAGACAGAAGAACCGAGGCTGACTGGATGGACCCCCGCCCATGTCTCAGTGGGATCGCACTGAGCAGAAGAGTTGGGACCTGTGGGGGGGAAAGAAGAGGAGGTGCTGGTGGTAGCTGAGGTAGGCAGAGTACTCTGAAGCTTGAAGGAGAGGGGAGCTTGGCAGCGGTGGAGGCACAGGTCTCCCCGGTTTGGTCTAATGGCCCCACCTGGCCCAGCCTACTGCTGGTGGTCAGATGGCCTCATCAAGGCCAGGGGCTCACTTTCACATTCACTTCAGGCTGTCTTTGTCAAAGACTCTCAATGACTTTCCAAAAATAGGCAAGTGGGAATTCGACAGAGGGTGGGGGGGGGGGGGGGGGGCGCAGAGTGAGCAATTGAAGGAAAAAGGGGTGAAATAAAAACCAGCATTAAGTGCATAGGTGCAAGAGAACAGCATATGTTGTTTTAATGCTCTCATTATAGACCCCTCTTCCCCTCCCCAGTGGCCTCAGTTCCAACGGGCTCCTGCTGTGTGGGCAGCAAAGGGCAGCGTTGGCCTGCAACAACTCCAGCAGCAGCAGTCAGCGTTGTGGTCAAAGATAGATGCAGAACAAAACCGCAGCAGATTAGCAGCAGGGTGTCCCTAAGAAAAATAGTTGATGCCATGTTTCAAAGTATGCTTAGCCATTTATTTGAGACATATGATGCTTGAATGGATTTGCCTGGCAGGTGCTGTTTATCTCAGGCGGCAGACAGGTCTTCCAGATTAAGATGTTGTCCTCATGACAACCAAGAGCTGGCTGTCCCCTCCTCCGTATCAAGGCTCCCCGTTAGCATCATTCCCAGGTCCCTGGAGTAAAAGGCTGATAATTGTTATCCCAGCAGGCATTGGGGATGGTGTAATCTAGTACGGATGTAATCCTCATGCTCCAGCTGATACTGAACTCACCTGCAGCATCCCATAGCATTTACAAGCAACCATAGCTTTCAAGTAAGACGGGAGTGGCAAAAAAAAACATCCCTAACATGTGTTATAGCGAAGGAAATCACAGAAGGAAAATGCACCGGTGACATGTAGAACTGCTGTAAAAAGGGAAGCATATTTCACCTTTATAAAGGAGATGGGATGCGGCCTCTGTTAACACCAGATTGCAGCAAATTTGGATTTGTGGGCTCAGTAAATTGAATTATTTTGCATCACAAATTAATGAATGGCTTTTTATAATAGCTGCACTTTTTCCTAATATATGTCAAAGAGTGTCTTTTTCATTTGCATGCCAAAACGCAGTGCCCCACACGGTGTGGATAAATTTGCTGTTGGCTTATAGCTCCCACAGGCTTCATATGGATACACACCCACACACACACTCACCTCCATCAGCATGTATGGCTCCTTCTGCAGTCAAATGCAGTTAGCACTAAATAAGCATGAGGGAAAACATCTCCACTCTCCTTAAACGCTTCTTACAACAGCCAAGGGATTCGATTTAAATGGGCTGATTTTCATAGGCCACAATTTGGTCTCTGTTACAACCTGTTATTCTTGCTGACCTTCAAATCTCCTGCGGAGAGGCGCGTCATCAGTGTGTCAGTGTGGGCAGGAACTAGTTGGACTCTTTCCTGGATCCTGCGCTTCTAATGAGGGAGATCAGTACTTTGGCACAGCTTTCTGGCAACATGCATAAAAATGGATGAGGATATGGTGCAGCTCAGCAGAACTGTCCCACAGGCTTGGTCCAAGAAAAGGAAGGTTTTGTTTTATTGTGAGAATATCAAATATGCTCATTATTTTTGCGGCTATATTTTATTCAAAGGAACCTTAGTGATTCTGTGTTTGTTTGTAGATAATGGAGGCAGCATTGTTTGCAGAGGCATTTTTACCAATGACACATTATTCTTCTATCATTTCCTGCCAGTACAGCATATTTTCACAAATAGTCTCTGCTGGTTTTGGACATCATCACATCTAAAATAGAGATGCCTTAACATTGACGTTTGGCGACATTTTTCTCAGTGAATCCCAAGAAAAAATACAGAGGCTGTAACCTCCTCCACGGGAACAGATACGCGGGGATAATACACCCGTGGGGGATATTTTCAGGGGTGCTAGAGTCTCATTATCTTGTCACGCATCATAAAAAAAGACAGCAAAAGCCGGCATCCAGGGTCCTCTGTGAGAGTGTGCCTGGACTCCCCTGGCTCTTCCTCAGCTGTAGCTGCATACCTTGGTGAGTAGTATTGATTGTCTCCACAGCATCTGCTTCTGAGAGGTCTCATTTTGTCTGTCACACTCCCACACAGGCAAGCTGCTCACAAACAAACCCTCACATACATACATAGGCACACATAGCCAAACACACACACATGTAGACACTTAACTTAGATATGCCACCCAGGGGAGTTCTGCTGTCTGACATCTTGCTCACTGGGTGCTCAATTAAGGTATAAAAGTGTGTGGCTAAAGCCTTAGACCATTACGTGCACAGCATTCTGTCAGTGAAGTATCGCGCTGTGAACCCCGGTATCCGTCCTGCATGACTTTGTGAATCCGCGCAATCCCCTCTGGTGCCCAATCGCTGTCGACACAGAGCTGGAAGGCCATAAAGCACCGTGGCTTTACAGGTCTCTGCCGCTCAGAGTGAGCACAAAGTATCCGCGTGTTGAGTAGAAAAGAATGGAGATGATGGAAAGTTTACCACCCATTTATGCTCTATTGTATTTCATTGGTCATGGGTCTGTGAATATGAGTGGGGATGCTTTCACCTAACGACATGTGAATCACATAAATATATATATATATATATATATAAAGTCCTATCTCACCAGTGAGCTTCCATTTAGCTTTCACTCAGAAACAGTTTTACCTCAGATTGATCTCTCAATACGTTTGTGGCCTTGTAATTCCAAAGCGTGTTGCACTGCGTAAGTCTGAGGCCTACGCCGCTCCTCTTGTCTGATACACTGTGAGTTGCATCTCTCTAATGCACTGACTTCATGCAAAGGAAATACATTAACACCTTTTCCAAACTATTGTACACAGAAAAAGGTACAGAAATAGACATGTGTATGCAGATCCAAAGATGTGTGTGGGGGGGGGGGGGGGGGAATTGACAAACCAGCAAGGCAATTATTATCGGTTGACCTCATAACCAAAATGTGTTTCTGATTATCATGCTTCAGTGGGCGTGTTGTCAAGGAAGCCATGTTTTAAGCTGTTTAGACAGCACCTTCCACAGTCCACGGGGGGTTGTCTTCAATCAGGTGAAAATGTAATCGAAGCTGCAAAGGAATAAACATTACTCTCAATTTGATTACCAAATTCTAATCATATAAATCTTATGGAATGAAGAGATGATTTGCATGTAATCAAATAATTTGCCTACTGGACCACAGACCTCCACAGGACTCAAAGATTTCATATCTAAATCGTCATGCAGAACTTTTCCCCAACTGTGAGCTGATTATTGGATTTTTCACAGGTCTGTGTAAATGTCTAAACAACGGGGTGATAAAAATGAATGAGCTACGACTCAATCAACAAATGAAAGCAATGGCTCTGTCTGAAGAATTTTAGATGTGTTTTATTCCTAGTCTAAGCGTGTGGGGGCGGTGGCTCTGCAGCAGACAGGCAGGGGTTGAGCATAGTGAGATGAAGATAGCTGCAAATGCACGCCATGTTTGTCCAGGAGATTATTATCCACACACAAACACACACACACTGCCCAGGGATAAACACAGCCGTGACAGCAGTCTAATTATGTTTCACCTTTATCTGGACGCACAAAATGTGTATTTTGTGTCAGTTTGCTTTCCCAAGTACAAATTGTATCACCGACGAAGACAAACATCAAGTGGTGCAGTAAATTGGAAATTCTTTTTTCCCCGTATCTAAATCCTTTGAATTCTCCAGGTCCCCAAAGTAATTAGAGTCTCAGGCGAGTGGGGCTCACAGGGGTGCCCGAAATCCCTCCACTGAAATAAGGGGAATGCCCTGTGCCTTCCCGTTAGAAAAATGATGTCCCAGGCCTTCTCCATCAATTACCCCCCACAAAACTCAAATTTACACTTGGCACCACTCGCTGTGGCAAATATTTGCAGGTCTGCACTTGCCTTCAGGCATTCAACAAAGTCAACAAAATACATGCATTTTGAGATTAACCTCACTTAATTTCCTAATATTACTGGGTAAATGTCGATGATAAGAGTCACAGCTGCAGACTGTGGAGGTGATGGTCAGGACGATAGTAGCCTAAACTAGGATGCCCAAAGGCTGGGCGTTATCTTAGGGGCGGTTAACGGGTGCAGGGACCCTGATAGCCTCCTCTAACCTGGCCTGAGGTGCAGCATCAAGATCCCTGTGAAAGGAAGATGAAGTTGATGCCGTCTAACTCGGGTTAATAGCACCAAAAGTAAGGGTCAGGGCTTCTATTATGGAAAATCAATCAAACTCAATCAATCTCAGCAGTCACATGTCAATCACCTGACTTGCCTGCGATCCACCGAGCTGAGTCTGCAATTAAGAAAGTCACGGGTGTATAAAGGAGCTGTATATCAAAACTGAAGAAATTAAATAGATAAATGTCTGTCACAAAACTTGTTTTAAAACTCTTGTCTGAGAAAATCAAAGATAGAAATTCAAGAAAAGATGACGAGAGTTCTCGATTCAGCTCTCGACTCATTCCTCAGCCACTTCAATCCTCTCCTTATCCCCTCGTTTCTCGACAGATCACCCTGTTAATAACTCATTGTTACTTCCTTTTAGTCTCTCACACCCTCGTGCCTCTTATTATCCGCACCTGCTTTTCTTTCTGTAAGAAAAAAGCTCAATGTACGTTCAAGTGGACTGTGAGCATATTTGCTTTCACCTCTTTCATCCCACCTAAAATCTCGATACTGCTTTACTTCTTTGTTCCTGTTTCCAATTCTTCCCTTGCTCCATCCCTCTTTTTTACATTTTTCCTGTCAATGGACTGATTTCTTTTTATCCAAGAGAGCAGCAGATTAACAGATATTGTATCATGGCCAAGACAGGCAAAGCCCCTCTCTGTCCCTGACATCTAATTAATGGTAATCCTTTAATCTGCTGCTTGTAGTGCAGACCCCTCGGTCCCCGTCCCATTTGCAGAAGCTGAAGTGAGCCTGAAGAATGGCCCGAGCTGGAGTGGGGAGAGAGCGGGTTTGCTCACTCAGCAGGACAAACTACTGGGCTGCATTGGACGATGACACATAAATCACAATATGTATTCACAATGTATTTTTTTTATTTATGCAAAGAGATTACACAAATTATATTTGTACTGCATGAGACTGAAATCTGTTCCAGCTCTAGTTCTGTTATGTGGGAAGAATTGTTTCCATAGGCAGGTACATACATTTTATCATACATAGACATCCATATACCGTTTCAGTTGTTGTAGAAATTTTAAATTATATATTCCAAACTCATTACATATTACAGAAAGTGTTTCAAGCTTATTGGAGTCTTCTTTTTTTTTCTTTTGTTTTTATAATTATGACCAACAGCTTAAAAAAATAGGAAAACTGTTTCTCAAATTATTAGAATTCATGTCAGGTTTGAGTAAACCTTTATTTATGCAGTATAAACTCCATGAATCTATTCTGGTTTGGTACACACTGCCACAATAATGGAGAAAACTGCTGATCATCAGAAGCCTGTTCTGTGGGCCATGGAAAAGAACTGGACCTTTGCTTGGCAGTTTAAAGTCCTCTTCACAAGGCAGCGCCTCCTCGACCAAGAGAGTCCAGAGCACTTCCTACTTCTGTCTGCTGACAAGCTTTATGGAGATGCTGATTTGATTTTCCAACAGGACTTGCCCACAACGCCAGAATTAACTGGTTTGCTGACCACTGGGTTGCTGTGCTTGACTGGCCGGCAAACCCGCCTGACCTCAACCCTGTAGAGAGAATCTGTGGGAGACCCACAATACATGATTGCATGCAGTGACTCATGCAAACGTTTTGAATGCAAGTGAACACAATTCTAAGCAGTTTGAATTTTCTGTATTATAAATGACTGATCTTATGAAATATCCTAATATTTTGAGGTACCAGAGTTATTCTAATTTATTTAGATGCACCATGCTCAGTATACAAACTGAAATATTTTTGCACTGAATATATATAACAGTGGTGACACACATAGTTAAAGCTTTGCAGGCCCATCCAAACATGCACAGATCTTAATACCAAGCTGACATCTGTATTTTAGACATCTGCCTTGTTCTCTAGACACAGATGTAATTACTGGGGCAAGGAAAGCCAATCCTTCCATCTTAATTAATAGATATAAATCATCACTGTCAGCTTGTCTTCATTTGTTTTGCAATAAAATTGGACATTAAAACTCTCTTTTTTTGAACAATATGCTGCTCTCCGCCGCCGTGACGTTGTTTGGACGTTATTTAGCAGATTTGTAGCATAGCCTCAAAACAAGATACTGGAGAGTCTTACAGATGAAACAATCCATTTCACATTTGTGTGTGTGTGTGTGACCAGATTGCAATGCAAAGATGCATGTTTAAGTTCATTTTGTATAATTCAAGGTACTTTCACAACCCTTTTTTTTTTATTACAAATGGTTTGGTGTTCTGTACTTTTAGCTCTGAACTATGGTGGCCCTTTAGGATCATACAGAACAGCAAAACACTTTCAATTGACTGAAACTGAAATGGAAACAATATGCAGCATCACTGTCAGATAATAAAGATGTACCTACTCATGATGGAGAGCCTTAAAAACACAGGGGCCCGCTCTCAACATAGATTTACAGGATATTGTGAAGAATGTACTCTTACTTCTTGAAACTGACCATGTTCTGTTTAGGAGTATAGTCACAGGAAGGTGATTCTGAAGAGAGTTTTCTTTTTGCTTTAATACTTCATTTCAATCATGAGCTGGCACAAGCAAGCCAGTCTTTTCTTCACCGTTAAATGTCATGTTTTCCTAATAGGTGAAGATTTTCAGTACACATTTGAACTTATCTGATATTTTTCTGATCCTCAAAATGTTTCCATGTGATTCGCTCTTGAGGTTTTTTTTCTGATTCTGATCAGTCATGACATTCAGTGTTGCGTTGCTAAATGCTGAAACTGAAGTGTACGAAGGACTTTCAACGGAAACAAGCCCGCAAGGGCTTTTTTGAAATGCTCCTCTTAGACCGGAACATTTAGTTTTTTCCTCTGTTAGGTGAGAGTCGAGTATTTCATCCTGCTTAATTCTTCTGTACCGATTTGTGGAAATTTGTTTTAATTTACATACAGGAAACACAAAATTCAAGCAGCAGGTGACAGTTTGAAATATAATGGAATGAAATGCACAAAGGCTCTCTGGCATACGGTTAGTCAAAACAAAATCTATTTCTGTGCTGTGATGAGTTACCAGCTGCAGAGACACCTACGCTACGTCAGCTTATTAATTTACTCTGCAGACAGGGCGAGTCTTTACAAGACGCAATGTTCTTTCATTATCAGCCAGGTTTGATTAACCAATTAACACCAAACATTAATAATCAGCAGGAGAACAGCTTGTTTTTATGCCAAACTCCAGTCTCTTAAAAAGTCAGAGCCAGAAAGGTGGTGGAGCACATCCAAGGTCAAGCACAGAAAGGACACTGCAGCTATTTCCCTGGAACAAAAAACACACATGCGCCAGACATAAAAACCAGCCTGTGGGTGTGTATGCATGGCCCAAACACACACACACACACACACACACACACGTACAACAAGAATGCTCACACACATACTCACAAATGCCCATAGCTGTGATTAATGCATCGGGCTTAGGGCCTTGCTGGAGAAGTGTCTGCGCTTTAATCACTCTCTCTGTGTGTGTGTTTCATTAGCTCCTGATGGTCTCTGATGAATGGCGTTGCCCTGGGTGTCCCGGTGTCTCTTGTGGCACTGACATCCAACAGTAAAATTCAGTGTGCCGATCCCCTCTTCCCAAGACACCGGTTCAACGTATGATGCTCATGAGCACAGCCTCCTCAATTCATTAACCTACATCGAAAGGATAATTCAGGCACCAGTCGTCCACCATATGCGCTTTGATTGTTGGATTCTTTCCCACCACGGGGATTTAGTGCAAGCGCCGAGTAGTTTAATAACACATGCAGATGGCCTATGGAGTCTCAAGTTGTTGCACTTGCCTGATCTGTGATACACTGTAAATCTCAATGCCAGTTATTATGCAATCTGTAATTATGATTATTATGCAATCTGAGTAAGTAAAACACGATAGCTAAACTAATGTGAGATAAAATGAAATCTTTAATGCCCAAATTCCTTCACGTTTTGGTGACTGTGTCAGCTAAAACACTTACGGACCTCAGGGCGATAGCAGGAAGCTGCTGGATCCGTAGCCGCTGAATGAGGCAGAAAGAAATGTTGATGTGTTGCTGTTTCATTCAAATTTGCCTACATTATCTGAATATTTGCAGTGTCAGGGTATGTTGTGGGTTATTTCCTCATGTTCTAAACGCTATTACTGAGATGTGATGTAGAGATCTGTCTTACCGCTCTCTCAGGGTAAAGTGGGAATGTAGGCAGGATGGGGTCTATTTTTTCTTGAATGGCCAAATTAAAGAAAGAAATATAATCATGGTTAATGATCGATTAATTTTAAAGGAACACTGAATAATGCATGAAAACTGGTGTGAGGTTTTTTTTGGATGGTTAAATGGTCAAAGAAAGTTAAGATTAAAGATTATATATCTGATTTGGCTGAGAGACTTTTCAGGGTGACCATGGAAACCCATCAACCCGAGTCTAGGCACTACTCACCTGAACATCTACTTGAACATCCTGTTTAAATATCAGACATGACAAGCCCAATGCCAAAATGGAATAGGATCATTTGCCAATTTTCTTTTTACATAAGACTTAATTTAAAACAAATCAAAGAAGAGTTGGATCAGAGGCTCATTTGAAACATTCCACAAATAAGCTTTTAATTTGTAGCTGGAATTTGTGACTGGGTATGAAAAGATAATCAACGAAAGGCCAAGCCAGGATTCTTATGAAACGCAAGAGTGGATTAACATGAAATCCTCAGAGTCACTGCTGCAAGAAAGAAGTCTTTCAAGTTTTGTTAGTTGCATATCTGAGAATTATTTCATTGCCAAAATCCACCTCCCCAGGAAATGAGAAATGTGTTCATGAATTGTTTGAGAAAAAAGTTCAAGTTGTAAATTATATAAATGAAATAAAATAACAAAACCTCTTCAGTTCACGGTTGTTGTGTGTCTCTGAGAAAAGATAGAGAATACAAGAGAGATGGATGGAGCCCATTTGTCCATCCCTCTCCTCTCTTCTTCCAGAGGTAAACATACTTAATGGATGTGACTTAAGTCACAAACAATATTCCTATTTTGTTCACGACTTTCTGTTTATGATTTAGCCTGATATTTTCCAGATGATTGGATGAACAGCAAAAACATTTAACGGATCAGGATCCATCCAACGGTTTTTCTGTAATCCTGCTCACAAACAGACAAACAAACACCATCAAAAACACAACCTCCGTCTGGCTGGAGAAAAACAGCCATGTGTTCCCACCCGACTGCCTCACCCCACGCATGTCATGTTCTCAGCCCCGTCTTCCCTCCTCCTCCCCTGCAGTCCTCTTGGAGTCGTCCAAGTCCCTCGTGTTGTCTCACACACAACAGTGTTGAAACAACTAAAAATATATGTGTTTGGACCTGGCTGTCCCAAAAGGCAACTTTATAGAGAACAAAGGAGAAAGCAGGGCAGCTCAGATAACTCATGCAGAGCGAGAGCATGCTGCTCTTGGGGCTCTGTTGCCCCACTGAGGAACATTATTACTGGATTATTGATTTACAGCACAGAACGGATGGAACATAAGTAGCGTTTAGCTCATTAATCCGTCTCTGGCGTCTTTTATGAAAATGGACTTATCAGTGATTTTTCTAATGGATTGTTGTGATTGAACACTTGTGCTGCTGCTGTGCACCAGACGCCTTGGAAGAAGCACATGGGGACAGCAGAGGTGGGTTTTTAGTTTTCAGACATAATGAGCGAGGCGCGGGTGACAAAGAAAAGAATGAATGCATCAGAAATATGAATCTCACAGTGGGAATTACCATGGTTCTCAGCCGGAAAAGGGTGGAGTGCACCCTCCAGGTCGGGGAGGAGATCCTGCCCCAAGTGGAGGAGTTCAAGTACCTCGGGGTCTTGTTCACGAGTGAGGGAAGGATGGAGCGGGAGATCGACAGACGGATCGGTGCAGCGTCTGCAGTGATGCGGACTCTGCACAGACCGGTCATGGTGAAGAGAGAGCTGAGTCGAAAGGCGAAGCTCTCAATTTACCGGTCGATCTTCGTTCCTACCCTCACCTATGGTCCCGAGCTTTGGGTAGTGACCGAAAGAACAAGATCGCGAGTACAAGTGGCTGAAATGAGCTTCCTCCGTAGGGTGGCTGGGCTCTCCCTTAGAGATAGGGTGAGAAGCTCAGTCATCCGGGAGGAGCTCGGAGTAGAGCCGCTGCTCCTCCGCGTTGAGCTCGGGCATCTATTCAGGATGCCTCCTGGACGCCTCCCTGGTGAGGTGTTCAGGGCACGTCCCACCGGGAGGAGACCACGGGGAAGAACCAGGACACGCTGGAGAGACTATGTCTCTCGGCTGGCCTGGGAACGCCTCATGGGTCCCCCCGGAAGAGCTAGAAGCTCTGTGGCCGGGGAGAGGGAAGTCTGGGCTTCCCTGCCTTGGCTGCTGCCCCCGCGACCCGGCCCCGGATAAGCGGAAGACAATGGATGGATGGATGGATAGTGGGAATTACTGACTGGTGACATTTGGTGTGTCAGTGGCATTTTACAAGACATCTGAGCAGGTAGCTCTGTTTGCATCACCCTTAACAGAAGATGGGTCCACACCCTCTGGAATAATCCAGCTGCCCCAAAAGGTTCCTCCGTCTCTAAAACAACTTCTCACTCCTTGCACAACCAAATGTGTCCCATAATGGCTTATTAGTAATCATACATTTTCTCTAATGAAGCTTAGTGAGTAGTTTAATGAAATCTGAATCACACAACCTCAATCTCGGTCTTCCCGGCTCTTCCTGCCTCCCTCTCTCCCCATCCCTCCTCTCCCGGCTCCACGTACATCCATCAGGGAGTGCTCCAATGGAGCGCAGCAGGCCTGACAATTGTCCTCATAAATTGTGTGGGTGTCGCGGCGCAGAGGGGCTAAGTGAGCAGTAAATAACAAAGGGCCCAGCCGCCATGCTGCTCGCCATCTCCACGTGTCCGGCCACACAAGATTACCCAGGATGCCCCGAGAGCGGTGTTGTCTTCCTCTGCGTGATGAATGGAGACAAAAGGGGAGGAACACACCTTCACCACCCTTCTGACAGGGAAAAGGTGAGTATAAAAAAACCTTGCTGATTTAAAATGATGATGAGTGCCTTTATTTCACTGTAAAGAAAAAAGGAGCGGTTTGTCTCCATCCGTCTGTAATAACAGATCGCTCCGTAGATATCTGTAACTGCCTCCATTCTTCACTGTCATTCCTTTTTCTCTCCATCCCAGTCACTTTCTTTCTCTCTCGTGTGGCCTTCTTCGATTTTTTTCCCCCTCCTGCCTATTCAGTCTCTCTGTTGTGCATTCATAACGGCCTCTGGTAACTTATTTCTGCTCTCCGTCTTGTCTATGTACACAAGCTCTTTTCCATTTTTGCTCCTAAAGGGGATATTCCTCATAGCTGCTTGCCTTATATCATTTTACCATTTACCAGAATGGTCCGGAAACACGATCAAACATGATTTGCTCCACTTAGATTTCTTCTTCATCAGCTGTGGGAGTTTTTTTTTTTAGATGAAACTCCTCTTAGTTCATCTTTGATTTATTTGGTTGAACTGTCTGAGCCATTAGCATGAAGCTATATCTATAAACACAAGATTCCCACCTGACCTTTTCTGACAAAAGGTTGTTTTGCCTCATGTTCCTTCTTCCTGTAGGACACAGTATGCTACGCCATTCACCTTGATCACCTGTTCCACTGCAGCTCCTTTTTCTTTCTAATTTGACAAATTTGTGCACAATTTCTTTTTAATCTACATCCTCAGCAACACATTTTGTCATCCAAGCAACAACTTCCCTGTTAATGCATGTTGTGAAATGATTTTCTTGCACCTGATCTGCTGCATTTAGTCAACTGACATGTGATTGGTTTGTGGAAGGGAACAAAAAAAGGTTCCAGTCACATTTTGAGTTTGTTTGGTGACAGAGATTCTGTGACATTTTCAGTCTCTCAACTCGGTGAGGATTCCTTCCAAGTGTTGACAGCTGCAGCAAAGGAGATAAATAGGTTTGAAATGAGATGTTCATCCTGTTTGCTGTGATGTCCTTAACAGAGCTGATTTGCAGGCGGCTTTACCGAAGGTTGCTTCCCTCTCTCTGTTTTCGTACGAGACGGAACATCGTGTAATACTACATGCTGGGAATGTTGGCATCAAATTAATTTGACAGGATGTTCTCGAAAGAGAAAGGGTGGCCGTTATCAAGGCCTATGACCGAATGAATGAGAACTACAGTATCTGCCTCGCTCCCACGCTTTATTTTGCCATGTGACATTGAGAAATCAAAATGTGAGATATTTCTTCTCAATCATGGGTGCGGATATCGTAGCAATATATTTCTACATAAGCACTGCATATTGCATATGGGTCAATAAAGGTTTTAATAGTTTGATGGGTAACCTTTTTAAGAATATTGATTTGTGCTGCGTTGTGCATGAGGCCTCACTTTGGAGCATATTGACTCTGGCATTGTGATATAGTGAGGGAGGGCCACAGGCTCCAGGCAGACGCTCACAACACCACAGTTATTGACCCTTGTGATATTCTTGCATTGACAATATAGGCATGTCTATATTAGGATGTTCAACACAGCGTTACTATAAGCACAACCGGCAATCTACATTTATTAGAACACAGAGTGTTTGTCTCACAGTGCTGTGCATCAGAGCTGGGTACTTTGTGAATACTGATATCCTGTTCCTGTCTCATCAAGTATTAAAAACTGTTAAGTAAGCTCCGTTTAATGGGATGCTTGG
Organism: Brachionichthys hirsutus; assembly: GCF_040956055.1. Lineage (NCBI taxonomy): Eukaryota > Metazoa > Chordata > Actinopteri > Lophiiformes > Brachionichthyidae > Brachionichthys > Brachionichthys hirsutus. The sequence continues at coordinate 6,099,316 of NC_090903.1, forward strand.
ACGGCTTGTTCTTTCATGTTAATTGCATTTTATTCATGAAATGCAGCTTTTTTGTGTGTGAATTATGACCTCATTATAGTAACTGTAGCCTGTATTTAATTTGATTAAACCTCTGGCACTAACCTGTAACACAAATGCAAATGAAACTCCATTCCAAAAAACATAGAAATCTAAACAAAACATAATTAATTCTGCTGTCAATCTCAAATCATCTCAATTATCCCTCATAAATCTTTAGGCATCATTAGACTAACATTGCAGACAAAAATAAATGTAAGTTGATGGATTTTTAACAGAAGTACTGTAAAGTGATTTAGAGACAGGTTTGATGAGGACTTGATGTCAGGTTTCAAAATCCAAAACTATAAACTCAACCTTGGCCGGGGACAAACTGGCATCACGGAGCATACAACAATCATAGGGAGATAAGAGCAATAATCCGGTGAGGGGTGAACAGGTGAGCAGTAATTTTAAGGGCAGTCAGGTGATGAGAAGATGGATCGCAGGTGTGTCTGCTCCACTTTGCCAATCTGTGCCCTGCCACGCCCACTGCTGAGAGAGAAAGAACAGAGTGAATGAAAAGAAACTACCGGAACACAAATGATCAAAATAAACTAACAACAACAACAAAAAACCTTGTTCTAGATTGTTTTTTCATTTATCAGTATAAGGGTTGTATATATATTAGGAGGATGGCGCTCATCCCAACTAATGTTGAGATGCACGGCACACTGTGTGCACGGTGCTCGTTCATCACAAGGCCTGCATTATATAAAATGGAACATATGACAAGCTTTGTACATTATTATAAACACATCATCTGTCAACATTTTCCATTTGGCTAAAGCTTGTCCAGACAAGGTTGTAATAATGGACTCACTAAGAGGACTGTGTGTGTTCTGTTTAAATGGCACTGGAATGAACCGGCACAACCGTTCCTTTAAGGAGAGGATCGGCTGGACGAGGTGAGATCGGTGAGCAGCGTCACGCGTCGTCAAGTCTCTAATCCCCTCTCCTCCCGTGCTGTTCTCATGTTCTCCCTCCACCTTCTTTCTGCTGACCTGGAGATCTGAGCAGACGAAAGCACCCACCCCACCTATTAACACCATACACACTCTGAATGGCCAAAACACACTCCCTAAATGAACTCTCCTTTTCCCCTCAGTCACCGTCTTTGCCAGAGCTCACTGCTGGGTGAATTAAATAGCAGGCTTTTTAATACGACTCTTAATGGTTTATAAATTGCATGTAATGATTCCTCCTTTCCTTTCTCTTGAGGTGGTTTTTATGGCCCCTCAAGCCCTCCAAGGGAGTGGGTGGTATTTAATATATGGTCGAGGAGGCAGAATGAGGAGGTGAAACGAGCGCTGCACATCTTTGTGGCCGGCCTTAACACTTCCCCCCGGCTACAGCGAAGGGAGTCTCGGAAATAATGCTGGACAGCGATGAAATGGCTGGTACATGACAGGAGCGCATGACAAACAACACCAGAGAGCGAATAATCCGAGGTTGTGTTTGGTGGAAAGCAAAGAGTGTAAAGAAAAGTGTGATTTGTGGGAGAGGACACCCCTTTGGGACAAACAAAATTATGTACATCCTGAACAGGTGCGGACACATGAAGAAGGAAGGAGCCGCCAGTCAGAATGCCACCCCAGTGTAAAGGTGAATGTACTCTTACACTTCTCCTGTGGAATCCAGACATTACACCGTAAGCCCGATGCCACAGACCTCGGTGTCTTTGTGTGTCTTCTTGCCAGTGATGAAACCAGCATGACTGATCTCCCTCTTTGGCAAAGATTGGACTGCGGCTTTGCATTGTGTCTCGCAGTTTTGTTGCTTCTGGATCAATATATTTCCATTGCTGCTCTTGAAAAGTCATTGAACTCTGCAGCAAGGGGCGGGATCTGCAAACCAGCACTCAGGCACTGGATGGAGTAAGAAAACATAAAAATGCAAGAACGCAAACGCAGTGATCAGAGCAGCATGTGGGAATTTATTCTGATGCCTCGTATAATAAAATGTGTGTGTGTATTAATAGACAGTGTCTTCTAATTGTACATTCATACCAACATTCTTTCATTTGATAGCCAACACCGTGCCTCCCAAACTGTCTAGAGACTAGTAATTAGAGCAGTGTGGGAGGTTTTCAATTCCTCCTGCAGCACAATATGAACAGCGAGCAGCACAAGCCCAGCGCCTTACCTGAGGGTTTGTGAAATTAAAACAATTAACTGACCCGCAAGTCTGCAGGGAGCGCAGTGAGAATGTGATGAGAACAAAATGATGCTTTCCGTCTTGTATTTGAACGCCATCCGTTTTAAAAACTACCGGCAGCATCTTGTACCAGTCCAAATGTAAAGGTGGCTTTTAAAGCATTGCTTCCCTGGGGTCACGCATCACCTGTCTCTCAGTTCCAAAACTAATAACTGTGTACAGACAGCATCCTGCATCACGCAGAAAGCTTCAAATGCCTTAATATGATGCGTTGCATGCCGTTAAAAGTAATGTGTTCTTTATACATCCTCCCAATGATGTGTTGATATTCACTGTGGCAGCATAACAGGTCTATTCCTGTCCTGTCAGAGCTCCACTGGACAGACGTGAGGAAAACACAAAGCCGTAGTCATAGTGACGTGCGCCATCGGAAGCAATTACTCTTGTCTATGTAAACAAGTCTCAGAAAATGAGGTTCCATGAGTAGTGATGAGAAAAGACCTGCTGTCAAATTACTCTGTCCAAACGAGAACAGGTGGAGAAGCACCCGCCCCATGCTGTGCTTTATAAATGGTTCAATCAATTTCGTTAGTCAAATAGGGACTCCTGCCCTACTTTCAAACGATACCTCTAAATCTGCAGCTATTCCAGCCGGCTTTACTGAGCTATGCGCTTCTCCTGAGATGCTCATTTGTCTATATAAATACATTCCTCCATGTTTAAATCCCCAGCTGTTTGACTGTTTAGGATAAAAAAAAACATCATTTGAATGCGAGCCTCATATTTGCACTGCTGGCACCACTTACACGGGTATGGCAGAAATTATGCACAAAATTTGAAAAAGGGAGGGAAGTGAAAGGCAGAAGGTAAAGCAATGTAAAAGCGGTAGAGGTTTCCCAAGGTCAGAAAGGTTGAGGAAATAAGAAACATAAAAACAGAAGCAGAAAAAGATGAGAAGCGGTGAAAGAAAATGCTGATTCATGGTCTCTGTCTGGGAAGGCAAAAACAGGGCATTGATCCTGCAGGTTCCACAAATGAAAAATCTATGGGGGTAAGGAGCTCTTCGGCCCTGCGGCAGAGACAGGGCAAAGGCGGTCAGGCTCTCGTATTGCAACTGACGCGGAGCCCACAGCTCACACCGGGTGGCAATGGGCAGTGCTGGATCAGCAGGACAAAGACCAATACGAACCCCAGGAAGCTCAATAAGAACCAGATAGGCAGGCGTAGGATTAGACCGAGACACAACACAGGAGAACAGATATATAAAGTAAAACAGAGCTTTTTGTAAAGTAGGAAAATCATCTTATGATTCAGTCAAAGTATCCACAGAGAAAGTTTGCATCTGCTATTTTCTACATCAGTCTTTGGTTGCCTCGCCCTTAAATCCCATTAATCCCTAGCTGTGTATCTGACCACTGAGCGTGAAAAAAAAAAACACACACATGAGCAGCCTGCCTACCTGTAAGAAGCAGATAAAGAGGCTGTGGATCTCTATCTGTGGCTCCAGTCGAACACCCACTGTTTAACCAGCGGATGTGATTGAGACTTGGGGGAGGGAGGTCTTTTTTTCTCATTACCACCTTCTGTCAGTACATGTACACACCAAAAAAGCACTAATCTGAACCTCTGATATGCTAATCTTTCTCTCCACAAACTACCCCCCGCCCCCCACCCTCCCCCAGATGACAGCCAGACCTAAATGCAGACAGACGAAGGAGAGAGGAAGTCATTAAAGCATGCCCTGTACGAGCCCGACTGGATACTGGCTGGATGAGATGGGACAGCGGCAGCTCTCTCGGTGTGTCCCTGCCAAAGTAAAAAAAGAAAAGAAAAAAGATCTGTGGGGAGCAGGAGATCAGTTTAGTATCTGGCTCTGCTCTGCTCTCCCCCTTGGTTTATCCCTGATCCCCTGCAGACAGAATAGAAATATTCTGCAGGGTTCAGAGTAAAAAAACACATTGAAGAGGCAGATGTGGCAGGAGCCGTGCGTGTGTGTGTGTTCTTTCTATCATTTCACCTGCATTAAGATCGCTAAAAGTACATTTTCAATAGAGGTTCTATTGACCTGTGCTGATTTTACACATTACAGCAACAAGAGCAATGCCTCATTATCATTTCAACTGATTTCGATCTTCTGAACTTGACTGTGAAAAACATGCTCTGGCTGGTTTTGCATTTGTGTGTGTGCGTATTTGTTTGCATACAAAAAGACATCTATATTCACACTTACGTGGGGGAGAAAAGAACCGGCGATATTATTTGCAGCATTCTCTCCTCGCAACTTCAAAAAACTGCAGATAAACATATTTCCGAATGTGACAATCTTCTGAAGGGGTGAAAGAATAAAAGGGAGTGAACACAGAAACAAGCATACAGCATCCCTCGGCCTGCAGCACCTTAACTGATCATACGTGTCTCCTATCAAACGCTATGAGCGGTTAAATAGTTTGAATATAACCTCTTCATTTGTCACAGACACTAATCACATTGTAATTCGGCTTTAATGGCCATGTGCAAAACCATAATGTGAAATCATAATGATTACTGGATTTGCATGAGTATGTGCAAGAGTGGGTGGTGGATTTCTGTGAGACAAGGATCTCTGCACATCCCTTATTAAAGCTGGATATTGTGACAACTCAGTTTTTGGCACATATTAAAGACTCTATCTCATCTTGAAAGGGCCTGTGTGTTTCTAGTTGTTTTCCCTGGAACAAAGCTACAGTTGCTGACGATCTTAATCTGAGAGAGGATCCTGGGAGGCTCGAGAAATTACAGTCGTGAAGGCAAAAAGAAAAACATGTTTGGATGAAAGCTATGCAATACATTCTAATGAGCTAACAGGAGATGAGCGTTGCATTGATATGCCCCTCCACATTCACATCTGCGCCTCATAACTGCATTCCCTGTAAATAAATATGAGCAATCAGCTAAGAACTGCAATAAAGGGCCCATAAAGAGTAGCAAACCGTGAGATGGTAGAAAATGTCATTTCGACACAGACTTGCAGGTGGAAATAGAGGGAGGAAGGCAGGTAAATAAAAAAACAGAGAGAAGAGTTACCATGTTTTTATGTGACCTCCATTTCTAAAGATTGGGTAGAAGGTCAGGGAAGAAAAAGTCCACAGAATGTGGTCTATTTGATCAACCCCCCCCCCGTAACAAAGACCGAACAACAGACAGCAATATAAGTCCTGGAATCAGAGAAAAAGGGTGTCAGAGAGAGGTTAAAAAGAAGTGCTGTACCCTCAGCTCCCTCAGCCCTGCAGCGTGGGGTCACCTCAGAGATTGGAGACTGAATTACCCAGCAGCCCCGGCCGCTTGCAGGATCAGGCGCACAAGGGGAGAGGACGAGAGGAGTTAATGAAGGGAACAGACAGTTCAGGTCCCCCAAGGGCCCCTAGGCACCAGCAGAGCGAGATCCCACTGTCCGACTGTGCTGATTGGCTAATTATCGATATAAATTAGACCCAGAGTCAAATCGCTGATTGATTGGAGTGTCTTTGGTCTCTGGTTGCCACTGTGGGGACTCACGTGGCAGCGAGTGATGGATTCCACTGCACATTGTGGACACAGAGCCTCAGCGGCGGTGACTTCATTCCTCAGCGGACACGTAATTCATTAGTTAGGTGCTCAAAAAGACATTTTTTGAATCTACGGATAATTACTAATTAAAACCTTTTAAGTGAGGGAACATTTTTCAGGTGGGAGCAAAGATAGAAAGGCAACCTATTTCCATGAATAGATGTTATTTGCCATAGAGGGCATGGAGGTGTCCTTAAGTACATGTTGCCATGTTTGCTTATAGTATCTTCATTTATCAGGCATAGGCTAACTCCTGGTCCAGTGGGAGTCCCTTGCATTGAATAGTATTACGGTAATCACGACGTTTGAAATGACTCCCATTTCTCTGTGAAAGCGCCTTTCTCTCCACGATCAGAGGGAACTTGTTGGATTCGGCTCTCACATTCTGCTTACTCATTCAGCAGATATCGCTTACGGCATTCTCGCCTCCGCTTGAATTAAAAGCAATTACTTCCAACAACATAAGCTAACATGGTTGTGTCGGAGCAGCCTCGAGGAAGTGCAACATTCAAGTTTAAATTGGGTTTTGCTGGATATTCAGAAATGCTAGTATTTATGGGGGTCCAACAGAAAAGCTTCCTTTTTGCTTCTTTATCGCCTTCCAGTTCGAATTCAGTGCACCGGACACCATATTACTCCACTGAAAGAACGAGATGACAGAGCGGTGAAAACAGACCCCGCACATGTTGCTTATAAATTTCTGCAAGTAGGTTCATCTTCCTATTTTCCCATGCATGAAATCGAGCACAATCCTTTCTCTCTGCCACGGAAGAAAACGGAATGTTTCTCAGAACAGGATGGAAGTACTTCACCAGCTTACAACCCCAGCTGCTGATAAATATGTTCTGAAATAACACAAGATGTACATAGATGTTGATTTTAAATATAAAAGATACTGATACAGATACAAATAGCACACTCAGTCAGAGGAGAGTGTTCAGAATCAGAATCAGAAAAAACTTTATTATCCCCGTGAGGGGCAATTTGTTGCACAGCCAGCAGAGACGCACAGCAATTCAGGCAACACACAATTATAACATAACAAGTGCACAAGTGGTATAGAAGCTGGTCATAACAGGCTGTTGATTAAACCAATAGACGCAGGAAGAAATGAATGACAAAATGAAGCAGGAAAGATGCGGTATTAAATTGTGAGCACAGCTAAGAGGAGGGGTTCCATAGTGAAGATTCAACACGCCTCTAATCGGACAGAGAAATAACCGTAGGGAATTTCCGTATTAAATGGGATTCCACAACGTGATTGCACGCCGACATCACAACAGGGAGCACCACATTTATTTTTGTATTATTATCACTGATTCACTTGAACGCCTCATTTGGTGAAGACACATAATGACGCAGATAAACATGGGCTTAGATTGGGGCAAATCCCCGCCTACAGGAGACGTTCGTGTTGACGAAGCAGGAAATGCCGGCATTCCGCCATGATGCATTCACGAGACGCACGGTGGAATCCAGCGCTGATATCTGAACCAACTTGTACTGATCTGTTAATTATATAAATATCTTAATCTTGACCCAAATCCTCCTTATTGACTACGCACCCACAACAGAGAACAAAGAACCGGGAGAGGGTTAGGAAAAACACGAACATAACGTATCATCAAGGGTCCCACACAAGAAGTGTTTCATTAGCTTTAGAGGTGAAACAACTTGGACCCCTAAATTGCAGAATGTCTATATAGTGTTTATACAAAACAGCAGCGTCGGGGTCTGAGACGCACAAACCCCACTACACACCGTAAAAGGCAGTGCAGACCGTCATTTCACTCATCAACCAGGAAGTGTAACTATTCACACAAAAAATGTAACCTATTTCACATTGTTTAATTTATGTGAAACGTGTGTCAGTAGCTTTTACTCCTTTAGAGCAGCATGCCATACTGACACTGGTTAGTATCCAGAATCCATTCCTACTAGAAGGAAAACAAAGCGAGGCCACCTTAGAGAGCCAATTTAGCTCTGTGGTTGCAGCCTGCGCAAGCGTTCAGGATGACTCCCTCTATTTTACTGCAGTGCATCCTGGGACAGGACATCTATTGCAGCCCTGGGAAGCCCCAGGGGAGGCTGGGGGATTAGCGCTTGCCTATCTCTTTAGAGCTGGGAATTAATTAAGTAATTATGAAAGCTAGGCAGGAGGGATGAAATATGCATGAGCGCTGATTGGGATGTTTGTGATTGTGTAATCTAATTTCTACCAGCAGATTGTCCCTGCCAGCCAGGTAGAACACACACCACAGAGCCACACGACTCTGTTTGTCTACACGCACACACACACACACACAGACACACACATGCACAGTACAGGCAACAAGGATCCTCTCATGCTGCACAAAACGTAACCAAATATCACATTCAGTGTTGGCATAATGGGCATTCTGAGTATCTCATGATGTTAATTAAAATGAGGTAATCAGTGTGGAGTAATCACCATAGTAATGAGGACTGAAAAGAAGATTATGTACTTTTACCAAATCCGTATAATTGTATTTGTAGAAGCACGAGACTAATGTGCTAACATCCAATTAATGATCAAATGATTGATCAAATTCAAGTTGAATTCGTTTTTTCTTTCTATTACCGGTATATCATTTTTGCTGTTTGCAGATTTCAATGAAGTGACATCATCTCTGTTTTTAAACTGGTTCCTCTTCATCCTTATTGATGAACACAGTTGCTGCTCTGAAAAATATTCCCTGTGCAAAACTCAGCCAGTCAATAAGAGCTCAGTCAAGCCCTGATGTATGGCCGACATGTTCTAAATATACATGTGTGTTACTGTCAGGATCCCAGCCAGAGCCTCCTGCTCCACATAGCTCCACCCTCCTGCTCGGCACTCGCTATACTGCCTGCCACACCCTTCATCAGCTCATCCACATAACCTGTGCTGCTCTGGACACCTGCTGCTCGTCTCCTCATCAGCCCCACTGCATTTATATTCTGCTCAGTCCTCTGCTCTGTGCCACGTTGTCAGTGACTTCCTCCAGCACTCTAATCCTGATTCTGATTTATGTGTACCTGCTTGTTTTTTGTTTTGTTTTTTCTGTCTGTTTGCCTGCTTCTCTGGATTTGTCTGCCTGATTGATCTGATTACCTGGTTTGTGAACTCTGCCTGTCTCCTGGAACTCGTCGACTGCCTCCCCACTTTTGATTTGTCTGCTGGAAACATTAAAGCTGTGTTTCTGGATTCCTTTCTCCTGTCGTGCTTTTGGTTTCTCCCTGCCTGTGACCTGACAGGTACAACCGCGTAACCTGTGAGGTTGGAAAAAAATAATAATAATAACCATCAAAGAACAGAGAATCTAAATGCACAAATGGTCCAACAAGGTTCACGGTTCCTCTCAAACACCTGTAAGTTCTATCGACCCAGGTGCATCTGCCTTCCATTTATTTTTCTGTTTTTTCCATGTATTGATTCATGCATTTGGAAAGCTGCCCCACATAGTCCTGCAATTTCATGTTCTAGTTTTGCCCACCCATCCGCTTCACTCCAGGCCTTCTATAATCTTCTGCTAAAGCTCAGCAGTCACTGTATTATTTAATTAGCATTATAATGCTTTAATTAAAAGAAGAGGGACGTGTAAATGAGAGGATAACAACCTCTCATTTACATACACTGCATTAGCCTGAGCATTTTGTCTTTTACTGCAGTAGGAATCGCCAGTATTTAAACTTGTCCCCTGTGTTTGATCTCTGCTCAGAAAGATGAAAGCATAGACACTGAGTTAGGAGAGGAGACGAACGGCTGCGTTGTGCCCTCCGAAGGCTGCGGCTTGCTGAGGTGTGGGATGCTTTTGCAGTGTCAGATTGTTCCTTTGACTCTTAATGTTGCAGAAGGAGCTCTTTTAAATCCTGACTACAGGAAACACAACAAGAGAAGGGCTGCAGGTCTGATGTTTCAAGCTCACATCCATGCGGCTCTACACATAGAGATTGTTCAACAAGGGAGATCAGAGTTCAGCGTGCTCATCTATGTCCAACTAGTCAAGTGGAGGATGAGAGGAGCAGGTGTGTCTCCGGCATCGAATAACCACCTTGTCACGCTGGCTGCTGCCCTGTTAGCAGGTGCAATAGCTGCTCATTAATACCTCCATGGGTTACGGCCTGTACCTTACAGCGCAGCCCCCCACCTTGTCGGTCTCCTGCTGCAACATTCCCTAAAAGATGCTCTTTTCATTTTAGTAAAACACATTTTTTATTTTTCTCATGTGGCATGAGTAGCTGCTCCTATTTCAATTTATTTGAATGTTTAAATGTAATGTTATTATATATTATTATAATATAATGTTGATGAAACCTTTCTATTTCGTCTGCATAGATTGGGTTAAACATTTTATTTAAATACCTTCTTTGCTGACTGTCAATAAAAGCACTAATGTGATATTTCACTTACATCATTGGCATGGAGGATTTAGTGCATGCAACTCCCATGCACGTTATTACCCTCGCCGAAGGGGAGGCGAGGGTATTGCAATTGGGTCCGTTTGTTTGTATGTTTGTCTGTTTGCTTGTCTGTCCGAGCGCATAACTCAAAAACTAGGAACCCAATCGACTTGAAAATTTTACACAAGCAAGGTTCTGTCCGTGGCTCGGTCCTCCCCGAGAATGGCGTTGATCTGGATCTGGATCCAGATTCTAGAATTATTTTGACATCTGGAATTGTGCCTCTGCTGTAAACTGCCACTTTAAGAGGGAGGGACACGAATGGCATGATGGGAAAAAGAGTCCAGAAGGAGTCTTGTAGTACGTTCCGGAGCAGCAAGCTAGAGCAGGTTTGGCCCCTCTGATCCAGAAGCCCCGTTTACTGTCTCACAAGATCGAATAGTCTTTTGGAGGCGAGGGTCTGCAATCTCTGATTGTCTTTCTAGTTTTCCTCTGTTTATCATCACAACAGTTTGACCGTGAAGCATAAGCTCTGCTTCCTGATTTGAGGCTTCTGAGGATTGAACCTCAACCTTCTGCTTTGCATGGATTTGACTGGTGCCCACAGATGGATTTGCATCCCTTCAAAAGGACATAAACTACCAGCGCAAGCAAAGGTCATAAATAAAACACAAGCAACTAAGACAAACTAATTATTCCTCTGGCCCTTAGTTACTGCAACAGCCTGCCAATGATATTGATCATCCACATTTACAGAGGCAATGCAATTTGTGGATTAAAATTGACTCAAATATCTAATGTATAATTTTTGTGTAAATATATTGTATCGTCGCTGACAGCGAACGGTGTCATTTAATGCTGGGAAAGCATTTCTGTTTCCCTCTAATTCTCCACCTCGCTCCCTCCTGCTAGTGTCAGCTGTCGCCTCCAGAAATCAGGTGATATCGGTGTGGCATAGGAAACCAAGTCTCAGCAAGCAGACCCCAATCTGAGCTTTTTATAGGCTGATTATATGACACTGGCTGCCTGTGCTGGAGGGTCACCTCCAGTTTCATCCTCTCTTTGCAGATATTTCACCCTGATTGGTTGTCTAGTATTGAAAGTGTCTTTAAGGAACATCAAACATTTATGCGGCGAAAGGTAAATCGTAATAGAGGTAATTTTAACTGGCTGATATTCTGCATTCAACCCTTGATTTCCTCATGTGTTATATCAGTATTGTCATTGCTAGCCACACGTGATGTGAAACAAGTCATCATCCATTTGAAAGAAAAATATTAATTTATCATTGTGCTTACAATTTATTTGTTTATTTGGTAACGCTACAGATCAACTGCTCCGATACTGCCTCGTAACAATATTCCACCCCATCTAAATAATAATAATAATAATAATCTGTTCTTGCAGTTGCGTTTAACAAAAACAGCACCTATAAAGCAACGGAGTCGTTTTGTTGTTGGTGGATGGCTTTGCTTCGGCCCTCATTGGCAAGAAGAAGTGCAGTTGTGGCAACTTGTGGGTTTGACTGCCATTTAAATCTGTGAACATTTCCCACCGGATTAAACATGATTAAAAAAGTCAGCCCCCTCATTCATCTGGCCTGTTTTCACCTTCTTTCTTCGTGCTGCCATTGCAGCACATTTCTTTCATGGCTTTGATTTCTCTCCCTATTTCCATCCTCTCCTTGATCCTTGATATCACTTCCCTGTCAGCTGTGCCAACTGCATGAATAGAGAAGCCCCCCCCCCCCTTCCTTTCATCTCTTTCTTACCACCTCTCTGGAGCCCCTGGTGAATGATGCGTAGTGGACTCACCGCTCATTAGTGAAGAGGCATTGGTGATCAGAAGCAAAGAATGATGACGAGAAGGAAGGATGGAGCAACAAAGGACAGCAAAAGTTGCCGTTCTACCTTGAGGTGGTTCCCAATATTGTTCCAAAAATGAGAACTCCTTTTTTGTTAAACACCAGTCAGTGGCATTTCTAACACCAGTGGGTCTTTAATGCAGACACATTAACACACTCCCACGTTCCAGCAGACTCATGCATGTCCACACACACAAGCCATAATGCTGCTCTCACTGTTGAAATGCTGGCTTACAGTGTCCCAAAGCCCTTTGCTCCCATAAAAAAAAATAAGGCTGGACTGGACTACAATAGAAAATGTGCTGAGCTGCCAATATTGCGAAGTGTGCACAATGCTTCCCTCGTGAAATATCATAGCTCAACAACACCCTGATGTCCCTCGTCGTAAACAAAATTTGGGTTTATAGTTCATATCAGCACTAATAAACTGAGAGATTACCTGACAAAGGCCCGCGGTTGGTAGGAAGCTCCCACATGTGAAGCTTACAGCTCGCCGGGTTGGTTTCTCCCCCCCCCCCCCCCCCCCCCCCTCCAATCAATCACCTGAATGGATTTTGAGTGATTTAAAATGACAGCAGCGTATTGCTTTCTAATAGCTGATGATCTAATCGTTAGTTTTACATCCGCCAGCGTCTCCATTTCCAACAGATGCTGTGTTTAATTATCGCTCACACCCACTCGTGACTGCAGATCACCACCTCGCATCGCTTCCATTTACAGCTGCCTCTCCCTTCCTCTGAAAGCTCAGCGTTCATTGTAACAGCCGTGGACGTCACAATGCTCTCATTAAAAGACAATATTCCAGAGACGTCGTCTCCTTTCATGTGTCTCAAGGAGGCATTGCAACCACATCCACTCTGCAACTCTGAGGTCAGTGATAGAAAATACTTCACACCAGTACATTTTGAAGTAATGGTACTTGTTGTGTTGTGATATTCGCCTCCTGAATAATCCTCTCGCAGGGAAATAGATTCTACTTTTTTAACTCCGCCACATTTTAGAAACGATGCTTGTTATATTTTCTGAGGGCTGTCTATTGTTTCGTCGTTCATCATCTCGTGGTCGACTCAGATCAGTCTTGTGTTTTTTTGGACTGGGCTGCTGCTTTGAAATGCCAGCTGTAACTTCTGCACTTCTGAAACTCATCTCTGAAGCTTGTCCTGGTGCAACTTATTGATCGACTTACATCAGCTGCAATGTATAGCACTAACACCACCACCTCTGGATCACGCATAACTGGCCGGCTTCCAGCGTTCCCAGTCTTTCTGAGTGCCTCCATGGACATAGAGCATTTAGTTTGTTGACGGAATCCAGAGCATGCTGCACCCCGTCATCCCTTTTGGACTCCCCCAGCTGTGCACACATGGCCCTGATCTCAACAGCATGTAGCTAATAGCTGCAATCTCCTCAGGTACTGCTGTCTTGCTTTCTACACTCTTCGGCACAAATGACCTGCATCCTCCTCCCTCTGGCTAATGATGTCTGTTTACGGCTGAGAGGAGAGCTCGGTCTGAATGTGGCCATTAGAGAGCAAGACGTGCATTGCGTGTCCTTATCTTTCCTGAATATCAACAGGTATGAGGCTTCAGGCTAATGGTTTCTTTAATTAGAAATATGCTTTTATGCTTCCGTATGAAGATGAAAGGACATGTCTAAGTTTAGATACGGTGGGAAGCTACATTTTATTATCCTCTTTCTATATTAGATTTATTGCCATAATGTACTGTTTATCAGCTGCCTGTAATAGACAAATAGCACAAATGCAGTTTAAAATAGCTCAGTGAAACAGATTTTATGATTTTTATTCATGCACAGTCAAAACAAAATGCTGCTTTTAAACTACTGACTACTGCTCTTTTAAATAATGCAACATCTTGAATTTCATCCCTTGTCGGAACGGACATTTGGAAATCAGATGTCCAAACACTACATCAACTCTCGCAGACTTTGTTTCGCAGTTGCGTCCAAGTTTCTGTTAATAGATCTAGGCTCAACACCTGAACTCAAGACCTGAGCACAAGAGACTCCGGCAGCTCAAAACCATCCTGATAAGACACGGCTGTTCTCGGGTGCTGTTCTGTGGAGTGATACGTGCTCAGCGGCTGCTTTACCTTTTCAGGCACTGGGATTCTGCAGCGTGCCAAGGGTGAGATGACTTCCATCAAGGATCCGGAAATCCTAAAAGAAGAAACCTCCGTGAGGAAGACGAAGCTTGGATGTCATTGGTCATTCCAAACAAAATAATCCCAAGCATACCCCCAGAGTCCACCAAGGGTTGGTTTCACGAGGCGTTGCAGATAGGTCAAATGTGTTGTGTTATATTCTGGAGAAGAAAAAGAAATCTGTCATATTCAAGTATTTGAACTGAATTTGAGTGGGTAGCACTGTTGCCTCACAACAAGAAGGTTCTGGGCTCGATTCCTGTCTGTGAGGAGTCGGCATGTTCTCCCCGTGTCTGCGTGGGTTCTCTCCGGGTTCTCCGGTTTCCTTCCAGAATTGGCTTTTCATCACATAAAGACATTTTGATTTGTTTGTTAATGTTTTGTTGATTGTACTGAATTTGAATGCCAACATGCAGACAGATCCTCTTCTTTCCCCACGTTGTTCAATACCTTTTAATTATATTACCCTTGTTATCTGTGGAATCAGAGGAAGAGAGCAAAGCTCCCAGCGAAACAATCAGTGTAATTGTCCTAAGTCTGACACAAGCAATTTGCTAAAAGCCCTGAAGCCCAAAGGCCCAGGTGTGCCCAGGGATTACAGCGGTGGAGGACAGGTGAAGTCAATGCTCACTGACAAGGAGACACACATTCTGTCTTAGCCTCAAACAGACACAGCCACACAACCCAATAGTGGACAGTTTAGTTTTATTGTATTTTTTTATTTTAATAATCACAAGGGCTATCTGAAGAAGATGAAAAAGCAATGAGTAAATAAAACATTATAATTTCTGCACATAGTGAACATTCTCCATGTGAGGCAGCAGCTCCAGGTCTAGTGGTATTCAAAGCGTTCCAAAAAAAAAAAAATAGGAATACTTCGTAGTGCAAATGCAACACCTGTAACAACGAGCACAACTCGGGTACTGAGAAGGAACCGGCTCCAAAGAGGATGTGTTTGGTCTTTTAATTAATGTGTGTTTTGGGCCTAACATTGATCAACTAATTTGAATGTCGTCATTCATCCCTTATTTTTTTATCCGACAAGTTTAAACACTTTGAAGACAGATAATACAAATAGCTAGCACAAACCTTCCTGTCAGCCAATTTGAGATTTCCTTGTGGTTTGTTAATCCTCTCATCAGCAGAGCTCAAATTCAGATTAGCAGTTAGTCAGGAAATAAAAACGAGTCTAACACATGGGCCTAATATAGATGGGGAATTCTTTTTTTTGCAGGTGTGTCTTCTGACAGCCTGTGTGTGAACAGAATTATATACCGGTATGTGGAATATAATCTCTAAATGTGTGCTGAGATTAGAAAATGTCAATGTGAATTTTGTAAAAAAGAAAGAAAACATCCCCTGCTGTTTCTCGTGTTGCGTGACTGGCTGCAATCCCATCAGAATATGTCATTTCCTGTTCTCATGAGCAGGTGGGGCATTCCTATTAGCATAATGGTTTGAGGGACAGGTATGTCCACTCATGGGCTCCATTTGACTGCAAAGCAAATGTCCTGATATTTAAATTTCAGGAGGAGACTGCTGTGGGTTGCTGTGAATTATGTGTGATGTCATAAAAAAATGTCATTTGGATACAGATGATGGGATCCAAGTGAGTAAAACTCTGACTTTAATGAGGAAACGATCGGTATCTTTTTACCTGTAAAGATCAATAATGTTCCATTAAGAGAGATGCCGCTCACATTTATGCATGAGCAGCTTCACGTCAGTGATTAGGCTCAGGATCAAATGTTAATCAATATCCTCTGTTCCTCTATGCATTCACATGGTCATACATTGGGACATTTTTAAAGTAGCTCTCCTAAAAATCTCCATATGAGCATTTGAAGATTTGTCATTTTATTTTAGATGTTAAAAGTTAAATTCAGATTTTCTGACTCTTTTCAGTCAAGTTCATCAACTACATATGATTTTGTCATATGTCAACTTCACACGTGCCGGGTTTTGGAGGCTGCTTTGCAGCTGGAAATTGTTGAGCCAGTTTAAGTCCATTTTATCTGCATGACGCCGAATCATAACAGAAGTTACGTGGAGACACTTTCCAAAAAGAGCAGGTCTAGAATGTACCCTTTAAATACATGTAAATACACATGTATATAAATACAAATACAAAGTGTTAATACACAATGTGATGATGTTTTGTCACATTTGGATTACCCTTGAAAAGCATCCAAACACAATGTCAGAGGAAACACTGCGTGATTCACGGTGATGGGTTTAATTAATTGTGCTCCGGACGATGTCCTCGTCGGGAGAAAACCTGCAGACTGGACATTTTTCTTTTCTTTATTCATTGTCACTAAAATATATTAGACAAGTTCTCCTCTGGTCTGAAAGAAATAATTAGTCTACTCCACAGGTCAACTTAATCATTCCTGAAAATAATATTCAATTATCTCCGCGGCAACTTCTAGAGCATGCCTCCTATTTATAGGCTTCCTCTGTTTTACAGAGATAGGCAGTTTGATCTTTTATGTGTCAATCCTCCAACACAAAGCATTGGAGAGTCACTGTAATGGGTTATCCTCAGCAGATTACCCATTGTAGCTTAGCTCCAGTCTTCTCTCCCTGTAGTCTCTCCCCTGTATGGTGCACAACATACAGCATGCATTACAGCCAATTCATGTATGCCCTTGACTTAGGTCTTCAATTAGTTTCAGTAAGTCAACGCCGTTATCATCCCAGTTATTAAGGATGCGTATTAAAGAGCGAGCAAGGACGCAAGGAATGTTCTCAAGCCTGCAAGATTTAGTGTCCTCGTCATGACGGGAGATGCGCCACCGAAATCAGGCAAAACAAAAACCTGACTGCTTATTTATGAGACATGAAAGAGACTCTGCATGATGTAATTCCATTATATGCAGGTTGGACTATATGAAAGAACAGAAAGACACCCACAGAAGCACAGTGAGAAACTACATCATGCATAGGCATGTAAACAGAAAACCCATTTGCAACTCCACACGGCAGATCTGACTCAAACACCCCCCCCCCCATCCTCTGTCTCTCTCTCTTTCTCTGTGTCCACCACTCTCCACATAGCTCTCTCAACCCCAGCATTCATAAACTGAATAGAATAGAATGTATTCACTGGAAAACAACATAATTGTCCCCAGAGGAATAAAATAACATTATATCCATGCATGTCCTATGAAGTTGGATTTGAGCATAGAGCGGCAACGCTGTCTGTTGCCAGATACTGTCTCGTGTCATCACTTCAGGCTCAGTAGCAGTCATGCTGACATAATGGCTTTCTGTACCACAGCCTTATCTATGCTATGTTTGGTAGCACTTTGTTTGAAGCTATTTCTAGCGGTGGGGTAAGGCAGACCCAAGGTGGAGGAGAGACAGTGATCCAAGCCGAGGTTCGGCACCTGGAGGAGGACGGGAGGAGGTCTAGGGTCGTGGAACTTGGGTCAGAAGGTGCCTGGACTAAGTAGGACCTGCCAAAACGGAAGTTCACCCGACCTGAACTCTGGAACTCTTTCACATCTTGTTCAACAACACCCTTCTGTCACCAACAAACCTCCACAGACGGGAAATGAGAGAGGACCCACTTTCCCTCTCCATGCGGAGGAAAAGGAGCCATGCATGGTCACCTCAGAACCCGTGGTCACCAGGTTTTTATTTTGCATTGATTTATAAAGTGTAATAGAGAGGCAGCTTGTATGATTATGTATTTATTAAGAAGAGCAAATGTGCAAATAAAAAATATATATATTTAGGATTTTTTATTTTTTTTTTGCATATTTTGTGTATACTGTATGTACTGTATATATAATACTGTATATATGTATGTGTATATATATACAGAGAGAGAGAGAGTTCTCTATTTTTTTTAATTGCAATTTTCTAAACCAAAGCTATAAAATCAAAGATATTAAGTTGTTTACAGTTGTTGTCTACTTTGTTATTTCTCAGTACACTGCATTCACTATATGCCACATAATAATAATAATAATAATTTCACATAATAATAGTAATTATTATTATTAATATTATTAATATTATTATCTGTGTGTGTGTTTGTATATATATATACTATTCTTATTATTATCATGCTTTTCTCAAATCCAAGAATGTTTACAACAATGATTGGAATAATTGGGAGGTACGTGAATTTAAAAGCTTTGGAAAATGTGATGTTTCAGACGTTTTTCAAAATCTCCAAATGGGTCAGGATTTTGGATGTAAGCACGAAGTGAATTGCAGAAAGTTGGTGCAGCGATGCTGCAGACTCTATCTCCTCAGGATTTTAGCCAGGTATGGAGGACGGAGAGCGGTCCAGTGTCCATGAAGCGAAGAGTGGATGAGGGAGGTCATTGAGGTAAAGGAGGCGAGGCCATGTTTGGATTGAACATGAGGAGAAAGATTGAAATGACCTATTTAAAGCATCCAGCAGCAGATAATGCTGAATATTAACATGGAAACGAACACGAGCACTCTAAGATTAAAAACCATGGACCATGTAGGATGACATTAGTATGATGTAAACAATACAAACTTCTGAATGATTGAGCCCTGACAATATTCACGAGTGCCTACACACACACACACACATACACACACCTACACACGCACACATTCCTAACCCCCATCAAATTCTGCTTAGGGCTAGTTCCAGCTCTCTTAAATATAATGGGATAAAATTCAACTTGGCATTACTTTAAAACTAAAAGCTGCTTTACTTGCCCCGGCGTTCATCCTGCCAACCCCCCCCCCCCCCCCCCCCCCCCCCCCTTCCTAGACACGACCAGAGGCACCAGTCACTCAGGAAACGACTCTGATAATGAAGAGAGGCGCTGCAGCTCCAGATGTCGACCGTCTCATTGGCTCGTTAATGGAAGGGCGCTCTCTTGTGGCCACCTGGAGTAAAACATGAGACATGGATGTGATGGGAATGGAATGATAGGAATACTCCATCCACTTGTATTATGGAGTCCAGTTATACACAATACGGACGGAGTCAGACAGACAGACACTCTTGCTTGCCTCCGGAATCCCGAGCGCCTCCATCCGTCGTTGGATCCGGGTTTTCCATCTCTCCCCTCCCATCTATTTCTTCCCCTCTTGCCACCAGGTTACCTTCACTTGTTCTGAACTCGGAGAGGAGGAGGAGGAGGAGGAGGAGGATGGTTTATGATTGGTCAGGCAGGGGCTGCTAGTCTGGAGGCTGGAGGCTGGAGTTGCGCCTTAGCGTCGAGCCCCGTGTTCTTGTTTACACTTCGTGGACGGGAAGGGATCCACTCGGTTACGCACTCTTCAGTCCTCTCGACATCGGAGAGCATCACCGAGAACCCAAGTTTGTCCTCGCTGGGGGGAGGAATCTGTTTCTGTCATCTAATTTCATCTCTTCAGAAATGCGTCAAACTTTTTGGTGACCCTTTTGGCACCTCTGCGCGTAAGGGTCTCCGTCAGGCGAGTTTTGAATGAATGCGTCTCACCTGGATCAGCCACAGCAGCTTGTTCCTTTCTACCCCACGGGGCGTGATCTCCGTGGACCTCTCTAAACTTCCACGGCGGCCGCTCAGTCTCCTCTCCGGGCTGGAGTTTAGTGATGGATGCTGTTCTGAGCGTCGCGCCTTGTTCACGGAAAGAAGCACAGTGAACGATCAAGCCTGAAAGAAAAGGGACACCCAAAAGAAATCATCGGACTCGTGGGCTCTTCACTTTGTTCTTCAAAGATTCGCCGTTCATCTTGAGTGGGTCGACGGCACGGCAAGTTACGCTGCGGACAAGCCGGTAACCGGTAACCGGTAACGATGCTCTCCGTTCGGATGCTGCGCGGCCGGTGCTCCGCTCCTCTGGCGCTTCTCCTGATCGGGGCATGCGTCGCATCCGCCACTGGTAAGTTTGAATATCAGTGATAACCGTGGACAGTAATCATTGATAAATACCGTAAACACACCGATTTAATTTTATTATTATTATTATTATTATTATTTAACAAATCAAGTCAAGCTGGCAGAGGCGTCCATCCAGCAGACACTGAGGTTTGGAGGGGGGGGGGGGTCTGGGGTCGCCTTGATGATCAGTACTTTTGTAATCTCTGAAAACTCCTCAACCTTTCAGGACAGCCGCGCTCAGGACGCTCATTTCTACTTGGAGCGCTAAAAATATAACTCCCCCGGTGGGCAGGGAGTAATTAAGGTTTCGCTTCTTGACTTTTCAAAAAAGAAATTCTACATTTAGTGACTTGTTTAAGCGTAGGTTTGCATTTGTTTTTCAAATTCCAAACGCGCCCAGTTGAATTCTGCCTTTCTATTTACCATTTTACTGTGATTAGTATTCTGCTGTGAGCAGATGAGACCCAGACTGCAGACACTCTCGTGGAGATGAGATTACTTGGTACATTGAGCAGGTCATTGGTGAAGTAAAAGGACACAGGGTGGCCTCCAAGGTGATACAGCCCCATCCACAGTAATAGATTATAGCCTGGGCCCTTTTCCCCCCACTCTTTTTCCTTTGCCGGGTTGGGCTGAAATACATGTCAGAAATCTGAGGGTTTAGTGGATTAAGTTTGGTTTGCAATCAGAAAAAAGAACAACGGTCACAACAGCAGCTGCACAAGCTGCACGAGCTTTACTGAATGGCCAAATAGTATTAAACCTGTCTGTCCTATAATGAAGTCCACGTCTTTACACTGGCACTAATCATGTAGACGCTGCACTGACCTGCATATCCAGGTATGCGTCCATTCCTTTAAATCAATCGATAAGAACCCGGCTGCATACATCCCTCTGTGCGTATTATTCTCTGATCGTGCCGAGCAGAAAAGCAGCTTACGTTTATTAAAATTGTGGAACATTCTAAAATCCTTGCCTGAGAAATGAGGAAGGTAGAGCTAAATGTTGGAGGATTGCAGCGAGGTCCTGCTGAGGGGAGGAGGGGAACAGCAGGGGACAATAGCTCAGTGTGCCCCAGCAAAGTTTCTGTCTGGGAGAGGCAGGCAGAGATATATTTAGGGAATGCATGATGGGACAGACAGATTGCATTTATCTTCTCTCCCATTGTGTGAGTACCTCTCCTCTGTCATCTCCGCTCACATCCCTCCTGCTTCAGTCTTTGCCTGCATTGTGCTGGGGTCATTTTTCATGCCAGACCATGCGCCGACTTTCCGTGTCGACGTACGCATTAATTAACAGGCACGCTTGTCTGCACTAACTCCCCATACTGTCCGCCTAACTCTGTGTGCGTCATTATTAATGACTTCATCAGCGATGGAAAAAACGACATACGGGAAGTGTGCTCAGGCAGTTTGTGATACATCGGGATTAAATAGAGGCAAGCAGGTGCCCAGTAAGCAAAAAAACGGAGGGGCCAGTTGGAGACCAGACTGGGAGGTCAAGACAGGTTGAGAGTTTGGGAGCGTAGCATGCCAGACACTCCCATAGAGAGATGTCTGAATAGCCTATAGGATGTGCTGTCTCAGTTGTTTTAAGTGTGGGAATCATCCTGCTTCAGACGAATAGGAGCTAAATCTCTCATAACATGAATTTTAGATACGCAAATAGAAATGAATGTGTAGAAAAGGCTACCTTAAAAAAGAAAACCAAAAAAAACCCTCCAAAGTAGAGTTTTGCTTCAGAGACGCCCAACAGATTGAGAGGTCAGATTAGATTAAGGTGTCTCTGAAACATGAAGTCATAACAAAGTCCACCAGGCTGTTGCATTTGCAGAGATTTGGACAGGTGGATGGGCTCCGTGATAAATAAAGAGACAGACAGCTCTCTTTGGGACAGGCTACAGGATAGACTAGTTCCTCAGGCTAGTCCTGCTGGCAGACCACGCCGGGCCACATTCTGTCCCGGCGCGGTGCATTAGCTTTATGGTCGTCAGGCGGCAGGGGATGGGATCGCTGGCCAACCACTGCCCTCTCTGCTGTATTATTCATATGTGCAAAGTGGTCTTTGTTAATATTTAAAATGTGCTTATAATGCTCAAATTCTTGACATCAGAGACAGCAAAGGAGAAAAGGAGTGGGAGGATTTCCTGCAGCCACCTGGATGTCTGAAGGAGAAGCGAAGGATTTTCGGGTACCAATAGGCTTGCAGATTAAATAAAAGTATGGCAGTTCAAGCAAGCGGGCCAATTGCAGAGGATATATGTGTGAACGAAACAATCAGCGGGGTTATGCCGGGTGATTTGTGCATCTGAAAGTGAGGGTGGGGGGGAAACAGAAAGAGGAGATGCTAGACAGATGAATCAGTGAGAGACACATTGAGATAGATTGATCTCCGGGCAAGGATGTTAAATATCCTTCCTGTGAAAAGACAGGAGAAGAACCTCCACGGCGGTGGCATTCAGGTGTCATTAAACCTCCGGAACGCGCCAGAGAAAGAGGCGGTGAGTCCGGGTAAGCCAGCAAAGCAGTGCAAGACGCAGTAGTTAAGAGTGAGAGATGCTGTCAAGGAGGGAGGCAGAGGGCGGAAAGTGAAAAAGAGACGCACAAATCCACTAGGGGGATGTTTTTATTAAGGCTCTTATCGATGGAGGGAGCTCGTAGTATTAAGAGCAGACATGTTTAATGCTTTGCCAATACTGTGCATGTTAGACCTGACCATAAATCTGCAGCCGACAACAAGGGCTCCGCGGAAGGGGGAGCAGCTCGATAGATGGAAGAAGGAGCTGACTTGAAAGACTGGAAAGAGGAGACAGCAGCAGAAGGAAGCTTCTAGCAGAACTCGGCACACTCCAGAGGAATTCCGTTTTAGCTGCAAAGACAGTGTGTCCTCAAAACATTTGGAATCCAGGGTTTATGATGATTTAATCAGTATTGCAGAGAGTATTGGCAACTATTTCCAACTGTGCGTAATTTTAAAAAATATCCAAAAATAATTATCAAGTGAAGCTGTTTGAATATTTCATGTAATGCCTGCTTGGATTCTGTTTTAAAATGTCTTGTTTATCCCACAGCAGATGGTCTGTCCTACCTGCACGCCTTCACTTTCAACACTAATAAAATGCAAGAGTGTCTCATGTTGATCCAAACATTTAAAGCCACTGATGTTTGAAATTTAAAAATGCTTTTGACTAAGGAGTTTTTCAAGAAGGTCAAACTACTTTTTCAACAGTCAACGACATTAATTTTATTCTGAGACTTTTGAAGGTGACTTGCTTTCTGAATATAACTTAAAGATTCCGGGACTGATGTGATGTGAAGTCGAGTAAAACGCATTGAGGATAGAGTGACGAAAGAGATGGATGGACGGGTGGGTTGATCAAGGGTGGAGGTGGGAGCATTTTGACAGCAGATGGGAGTTGCTGCATGCTGGGCCAGCAGGTCAGGGTACCCCCTGCCCCTCCATCCTGACCTGTGGGGGGAGATGGGTGGGGCAGACAGGGAAACAGGAAGAAAACCTCTGTGGGGTTCCATTGTGCTTCAGATGAATAGGAGACTCCAGAGGGCTTTTTCTGCCCCTTTGTGTGTGGTAAAAGAGAACACACTCACACTCACACACACATTCCTAACTTTGTGTTTCTGCAGGGGCGTGTCGATCGTGAATGACCACCCGAGTGCAGGTTGATGTCACACCTGTTTTTTTTTAGCTTTACAATCTTTATCTCTTCCTGATTGATATGCTAATACCTGCTCTGTGACACCTGACTCCGCCCACGCCTGCAAAGCAGAGACACATCCTCCGATGACGAGGTAGCATTTGTGTGCGTGATGGTGCAAGACCTGCGGGGTCACTTTGAAGGAGCGAGGGAGCGCAGGAATGTTCATTTAAGATTTCAGCAGCAATCTGAGCATCGTGACCAACAGGATCAGGATTCACTATGGGGGGGGGGGGGGATTGCACCAGATAGTAACGCCCTTAGCAAACATGCATGCTGCAAAAGTGGTTACACCGAGGCCTATAGATTAGAAGCAGCGTCAACTTGATTGGCTGAGCTGTGGTCCAACACTCTGCGTGTGTCCTCATCAAAAAAAAAAAAAGGTCGTTTTTCAGACCATGCAGATTCCCCGTCGTCCTAGCAGAGGCCTTTTTTTTTGTCTTCAAAAGACATTTGAGCCGAGTCCACTCAGAGCCTATAGGCTGCATCCAATCTGCTCATGTTCGTGTTTGTGTCTGGATTTGATAGTGCAAGTGTGGGCTTGACAGACAGGAGGAAAATATTCTGCTTAAATTGTGTTAATAACACACTTTCCATGGAGGAAGGCAGTGGCAGTTAATTCCTTTTATGAAAGCCACATTCCCACACATCCGCATTAAGAAAATGCCTTAACATGTCCCCATTTCCCCTTCGTCTTCCTCCAAGCGCTTGATCGTCTCATCCGGCGTATTTATAGCTTTATAGTCTCACATATACCAACCTCTGTCATCCATATCTATCTCAGGCTGTCGTTTTTCTTTTCAGGCGGCTCTCTGGCAGAGTTTGGGAATTGCTCTTTAGAAGGCACTGTGAAGAATCCCATTTTTGAGTGTAACGCTTATTAGGGTCCCATCTGCCCAAAGGGTTCTTACGAATGTGGGGGTGTTAGGGTTGTTGCAGGGTAGGTAAAAGGGGGGGGGGGGGCTTTGTGATGCCTGTGTGTAAGTGGATGCGGGTGTCACCAGTGGCTTGAGCGAGGTGGGAAGGGGCTAGAGCACACACTACGAGCAGCTGGTGTGTCTAAAGCAGGGGACTGACACACAGACCTCCCGGGAGAGGCGGGCGCATCGAGCATACGTGAGCATATCTCCGGCTGAGAGAGGAACGGAAATGATCCCGCTTCCTTCTGTCTGCATGGCGAGCAGCTCGGCAACAGCAGGACTTTCAAACAACTTCCTTTTCTTTTTTCCTCCCTTGTGTTTTAAATCATTGCGTATGATGCCCGCTGAGATTATTTGTGAGTGTGTGTGTGTGTATGTGTGTGGAAGCAGAGGATCAGCAGGTTTAGTGTGATTGGCTGCATATCAGCAGTCTCTTAACTTACGTGGAGTTAAAGCACCATGTTTGTCTCTCAAGCTCGTTGCCTCTGTCGGTAGCGGAGCAGTAATTGGTGCCTGATTCCCATCCTTTACTCGCTGTCATTTCCCATTCAAGGCTGTCATTTCCTTTACCTCTCCCCTTTACTTCTTCTTTTCTCCTTTTTTTCTTGTCTTTAAAACTGTCAGCTTTATGCTGAATCCGGTTTCATTCCCAAAACACAGATACTTACAAGCATGCAAAGGAGGGGCAGTGATGCTTGTTTCTGCTCAGATGCTTCTCGGATCACAACCCGAGCAAAGATGGCTGAATGAACGAGATCCTCATCCATCCACTCTTTAATTCCTCCACCCGTCTTTTGAGCTAGAGCTTAATTCGGACCTCCAAACACGCAGTGAAGATTCTGTTCTCGCCTTGGATGCGGGACTTAATCAAGGACTGGCAGCCGCCTCTTGGCTTGCTTTGTGCATTTCACGTGTGTGTGTGTGTGCGACGGATGAGAGGAAGCCATTCGTATTACTTAGGTATTACTCAGTTTTGTGCTGGGGTCACACTGGGGTCACACTCCCAGTCTCAATCAGCACACTGCTCACACACACACACACACATCCCTCTGGCTCTGGCAGCTCTTCTGATTGCACAGGAGGAACGCTGGTGTGCCTTCCCAGGTGTGTGTGTGTGACGTATGCTGCAAAAACCCACCGATCACAGAAGAGGTAGGAACCATTTTAAACGTGCGCCTGTGTGAAGGTGGTGACGTCTAACGTGGCAGGTGCACTTGCATGTAATTAAGGTTTGTGATTTAACCGTATGTGCACACACATGCTTCAAGTGGGTCAGAGGGTGTGTGTGCTTCAAGCATCTTCAAGCATCTTACCTGTTACTAATCAGACGGGCTCACCCCCCCCGCCTCTCCACATAGATTAGCTGGTGAGCTAACTTAAAGCCCCCCCGTCCCCGTCCGAGCCCCCCGCCACCATACTAAAAGT
Source organism: Brachionichthys hirsutus (assembly GCF_040956055.1). NCBI lineage: Eukaryota > Metazoa > Chordata > Actinopteri > Lophiiformes > Brachionichthyidae > Brachionichthys > Brachionichthys hirsutus. The sequence continues at coordinate 6,125,466 of NC_090903.1, forward strand.
GCATGTGCTGCATGTTGGATATTTAGGATGGCGACTCGCAGCGCCTGTGACCTGCCTGTTTTTAGGGATTATGAAAGCAGATGGACGGCCATGCTGACCGGGGAAGGTTCATTAACTCTGGGTGTCTTTGCTCCGCCGCCGCTGTTACTCAGCTTCACTCGACTTCAATCCGCTCAGCAGCAAGAAATTGTGTGTGAGTGTGTGTGTGTGTGTGTGTGTGTGTGTGTGTGTGTGTTCAGGTACAACAAGCAGAAAGAGCCCGTTATAAAGGCAAACGAAAGCCATGCAGGTGTTTGTCCATCAGGGCTCCCGCAAATTTCTGCTTTGATTCACCCTTTTTTATTTTTATTTTGCTCTCTGTGTCGTTTTGTGTCTCAACAGCAGGAGAAGCATGTTTCATGTAATTATGCTCCTGTCAGATGAGGAGTTATGATTTAGCGGGATGCAATATCTTTAGCAGAGGACCATTTCAGAGCTCTGCCGCAGGAGATGAATAGGTATAGTTATAGTGGGTCATTAAACACTGTGCTGTGTCTCTGTCTTCAACCTTCACGCTGCTATCAGATTATGTCCTCCTTTTCCTGGACTTAAAAAAAAAAAAGCAACATGCATCATGTAGGGATGGATAGACATACCCGTGGAGAGACAGAGAAATAGGCAGATGGACCGGAGGATTCCTGGGCAGATGGGCTGTTCGGGACCCCTGCAAGCCTCAGCGCCATCAGACAGAGGAGCTGTTGATCAGCCTTCACGCAGACTCGGCAGAGGTGTGACAAGCAGAAGAAAAATAAACTGCTCTTCTCATTTTTCTCAATCGCTGCTTTACATAAATGCTTTTGTTGCTCATTAACATCTTCAGCTTTTGTGCTCGGCGATGATGTGTTTTCTCGCTTTCTTGAGTGTAACGTTTGGTGCGACAGAGTGAGACCCAAGATGCTTGCATGGGTACGCTCATCTGTCTGTTTTGGCTTTAATGGAGAATATTAAAAGCAGCAAATTCTCAAATCTGAGAATCTGGAACAAACACATTTTATTTTGTTTTATTTTTTGCTTGGTAAAAAACAAAAACCTGGGGTTTTTTTAGGAAATACACTCATCTGTTCTCCCGCTGATTGATTTGTTTGTGCATGCAAACATGCAGCTTTTGGCAGCAGCTGGGTGACCGGGTGTACAAGGAGTTGTTCTGATCCAATCTGCCTAATTTTCTGACAGTAAATTTATTCATCCAGGAAGTTACAGCTCATTGGAAAAGAATGCTACGACTCAATAATAGTTAGTCTTTGTATTTGTTACGGCCCTTATTTGATTCCTGCCTTATTTGCCGTGTCCTATTCTCACATTACTCTGTATTGACTGATGAGTTCTTTGCTCTCACCAATCGGCAGATTTGATCAACAGTTGGAGGAAAAACAAAGCAAAGGATTCCTGAGCTTATTGCCTGAGATTCAGCTCAGAAGCAATCGGAGACGATTACGCTGCCTGTCTGGTATTTTGCCCTGTGTGGCGTTGGAGTAATTAAATGCTTCCAGTGGAACAGCACAGATCGGAACTTCACTGCTGCACTTAAGTCCTTTGACATGAGGCGATGTTGACTTTAACTTGGAGAGCATGAATGGTGCAATGATAGAGAACATTTGCGTGTGCGTTTCAACATCCTCCCACACGTCTATCGGTGTGTGTGTGTATGTGTGTCTGTGTCTGTGCGTACGCATGCCTGCAGTGTTCTGCTTGATGCTCTTGTTTGTTAGCTGAGGTTTCCAGTGGTGTCGGCCGTGTAACTGTCCTCCCCTCTAAAGCTCTCAGCAGTGGGCCTTACATTAGTACAACACTTTACACATCTGCCCTGAGGCGAGGAACAGGCAACGCTGAGAATAATGAAGCCTCAGCCGAAGATAGGCTGTGTGTGTGTGTGTGAGAGAGAGAGAGAGAGAGCGAACGCGAGAGAGCCATCAAAAGAGGTAGGAGAGACTCAGTAAACAAGAGACAGACTAGGTTTATTAAAACTCCACTGCCACTCACCATCCTTTTGTCCTCCTATTCTCTCCGTCCCTCAACCCCCCCCCCCCCCCTTCTCTCCCCTTCAGTCAGCCAACCAAGAACGATTACATGCCCCTCTCTCTCATCTTTCATCTCTCTCTCTGGGAAGAGGAGAGGAATGAAGGTCTTCTGCATCGTGTAATTACAAAGAGAGATCATGGATGATGGCGTCTGGCTCCATAAACAAAACAAAAACAAAAAAACAGCCCCCTCTCCCTCTAAATACCTCTTCATAGGTAAAGATCTAAAAAGAAACATTTAACCGCCTTTGATCCACCAGTGGGCCCTCGTCCTTACCTGCCACTTATGGAGGTCTAATAACTACTATCACAAGTCTATTATTTCATTATAAGGGTTGACATTAACATATGCATGGCTCGGCTCCAGCGCCGCAGGAATGGAATACACAGCTCCTCTGTTCGTTTTAAGCAAGGAGTCATTGCCGTGACACGTTTACAGGCTCGGTGTTCCAATCGTACCCAAGAGTCATATCGCTAAATGATTATGGAAGGGCAAGTTTTTATGGCCGTACATTGGTATTGGCGCAACCTCTAATTGGCCTAAAGCACATTTGAATTCTGGGAAGGTAATAATGGGTCTCTTCGGTAGCACTTTAAACGAGAAAGTCATTGCACTCTGACTTAATTCTGCTCATAGACGCGCTGATGATTCCAGATTACTGAATGTGATATTAGCATTTTGTGTGGATATCATACACTAATGCTTTGGGAACACATAAATTGCTTCGTGTGCCACTGGTCTCTTTTTTTTGCATGCAAAGGCTTTGATTGATTTTTATTTCATACGCTTGACAAATGAGAAATGAAAATAAAGCTACATATATATATACAGTATATATATAGTATATATATATATGTATGTGTGCATGTTCTGTTGAGATGCTGAGAGGTCATACAGACAGTGCGGTATGATATTGTGCAAAAGGTGGTCAAGCGGCTCTCCCTCTGAAAGCTGAATTCACCCTTAGTGTGTATAACGTGTCTTTTTACTTGTCAGCCCGCCCTTGGTCGTTGAGACGTAACTGTTTCTCTGAACTCACTGGGAGATGAAGTGAGCATTCCGGTGCAGCTCAAATAGACTTGGCGTCAGACAATAGACCGGAGTCCTTTATTGCACTTAGCTGGAGCTGCTGAATAGACTCTGAATAGACTTGGAGTGGTGTGACCATGCAGCTGCTGGACAATAGCCTGCTCAGCTGAAAGATGGCCGGTGACCTCAGGGTCCACCCCGGCACACGGTCATCAGCAGGCCCTGCAGTAAATCACCTGAGAACATGTTTATACTGTTTAACTTGTAGTGATGGGCATAAAACCAGCATTTCAACATTGTGGTAAACTTATTTAGTAACTATCTTGCTTAGAGTTTAGGAGATCAATAACAATCCCATAGTAGAAAAGCACTCAGAGAACCCAGACCTCCGCCGAGCAGCTCATTCCCCTCATAATTAGATTTATCCACATTGTGTTCTGGATCATCATCAAAAGGTTATAAATTGTTCTTGGTATCTTTATACACCAGCCATGAAAAGAAAAAGTGAATCAGAGTTGATGTGTATTATTAACTGATTTTTGAATCCATAAATGGGATTTTCAATGTTAAAATGAAATTCGGTGGTGAGCTAGAGACCCCCACCCTACATGACTGTCTCAAATCCATAAACATCAGTCAATAATCAACCAAGATATTGACGAACAAATATTTAAGATCCATTGATTGCAATGTTACCAAAAAATTCCAACTAATACATAATCCAGGATCTCTTCTGGATCATCAGCAAAATGTAATCATCTGTTCCTGGTAACATTCCCAAGATTTGCTGAAAATTTCATCAAAATCCGTCCAGAACTTTTTGAGTTATCTTGCTAAACGACGGACGGACAGACAGACAAACGCCCACAATTACATAACCTCCTATATAAATATGAGGAGTCAGCGGGTGGATAGCATAGTTTATCTTAGTTTAGCACAAACAGTAAAAAAAAACTAAAGTGATGTTGAAAGTTTTATAAATCCACCTACCAACACTGTCAGTATATCAAAATTAGACTATTGGAAGGCATGATGAAACTGTATTTGCACCCAAAATGGATAATGAATAAGGATTTAAGGGGGGGGGGGGGTCATCTAGCTGGGGGGGGAATAATGTGTTCATAAATCTGATCCCACGTGCTCCATTTGGCTTTGTGACTGGGAATGTTCATGAATCTATTGCACCCAGGGAATCTCTCTTTATTAGAGAAGGTGGTGGGAAGCATTTCAATAGTGACTCTCTGAGCCCCAGTCTTCCTCTCATTTCCAAAAATAAACACCATCGTTACTCTGAGACACAAAATAAAACAACTTTACAGAAATCCCACCATCAGGAATAACAACATGCGCATACAGGAGATCCAGCTCCCTCCTGGCATGTGATCACGAGCGGCTTCCCCCTCCCCTCCGTTTGTGTTTATTCTAGGATTACTCCGACCTAATCTCTTTAGAGCGTAATTCAGATTAGATTTTGTGTTATTATTATTGCTATGTCCATTCCCCACTGCCCTGCTGGGAGTGCTCCTGTGTTTGGAAAACTGATTAAACGGCAGACCCCTGCCCCAGATTTAAAAAAAAGTGGATGAACAAATAAAGGCAAACATGATGATACATTGCTGCATATTCAAAACGCATGCATTGGCTAGCAGAATTGAAAACTACACATTCAGTCCTTTCATGCGTTTGTCCGGCACTGATCCTGCTGTAGAGCACCATAAATCTATTGAGAAAATTCAAACCGTATTTTGACAAAATTCGCCTCTGCGTTGGTTTGTCTCTCCCAATGGGCATAAAGAGAATAAACACCAATTTCTCCGTTCATTATTTGGAGCAAAATATGCGTGCAGCTGAACCTGGAGCTCCATCTGTAGTGAAGCTGCCATATTGGCATGAAAGTTAATCAACAATTTCATATTCACATATCTTTACTCATGCATTTCAGCATAATGTTTATACGCCATCTGCCCTTTATCTCATTCTCTTAGCTCTGTGTGTGCGTAAAAGTCACATTCAGAGCAGAAAAGAACCAAAATATTTCAAAACACTTTTTTCACTGTTACAAAATATATGACGGACAGGGGATCTTCAAATGTTCCATCTTTGCATCGTGGGCGTGGCACACATGAAGGTGATGTCACCATGATGTCATTGCTGTACTCAGATCTGCCTCACAGGAAAAAACAAGTTACGCCAGTTGATTCCTCGACCCTGGAAACCGACTCCTGACATTCAGGATCCTTTTTTCCATCATCGGTATTTTATCGACTGGGTCTACTTTGCTTCCATGTATAACTTGTTACCCTTCACAGATACACAGAATCCATTTGAACAGCTCTGAAGCAGCATTATAACATCTCCCTCCCATGATACGCATACCCCTCTAATATGCTGCAGAATTTAATCTCCCAGATCCAGATTATGTTCCAAATCTGTGCCGAGTTGCACATAGTAGTGAAACCATATGGGTGTTCCATGCTGGGATATTATTTTGATTTTGATTAGCCTGCAATTATTTTTTCATGTTTTACAAAATGGCCTTGTTCAGATTTTAAGAAAGTGGAAAAAGTGATCCATATTCTGCAGCCTAACTCTGAGATACTTCAAAGCTCAGTTGACTGTTCCTCTGCCAAAAATCCACTCAGACAGAATATTACATCAAAATTCATTTCCTCAATTTCGAAATGCGTTTCGATCACGAAAAACAAACAGGCAAACAAACTTGATTACATAACCTCTCGGTAAGGTAACGCAAGATGGGAAAAATACATTTCCTGTCTGTTATTTTCAAAACAAAGAGGTTAAAATTTCCTTGCTTTTTTCGCTGTTTGCTCTTGCCACATTGCCTCATATCAATAAAAGTCATTTATTTCCAGCGGACAGGGAATCATTACATAATAATCTGCTCTTCTGTATGTGGTGTTCTGCTTTGTTATTACTCTCATTAGACACAAAAATACCTTCTAATAATTATATTTGCACCAAAAGGAGGCCACTGAATACATGTTCTGCAGTGGTAAGCACCCACTTTCACCAACACAAAACATATACTCAGTCCCTCAGTCCCAGAAAGATGCGACCTGCACTTTACATCCCGCCCGTCCTCCCCTTAGCTTGGTTGTTTTTTCTCAATTAAGATGAATTATAGAATTGCATTGGGGAGCCGGGACAAGGATTGCTTATTGTGATGTTACCCTGAGGCACTCAGTCAATGAGTTGGAGAGAGAAACAGAGTGCTATGGATATTTTTGGTCTCTGAGCCTCACACCCCTCAGGTTCCTAATGGACCACGCAATGTGCAGCTTTAGCCAAACATGCATGGCCCTGAGTGCGTGTGTGTATGTGGGGGGGGTTATTGTTCATCACAGAGGAGGTAAGGAAGTGAGACAGAGGAAGCGTGGGGGCCGTGTTTGTACGAACTGTTGGGAGCCTGAAGATAGACCGGGCCAGCGGTGTACATATCATTACTCTGCTCTCCTCCAGAGGCCCGGTTGTGTGTCGCAGCCCCTTCTGTGTGTAGCAAGGCGCCAGATGACTAGATGAACTGCACCTCAGTAAATGGATGCTATTGATCGCTACATCTTGTTATATGGACCACCTCAGAGCATGATGAGTCTTAGACAAGGCAGCATGATATATCTCACACAGTCTAAAATTGCCTCTCCTACTCAGCCATCTTTCTCTCATTTGGATCTTTGGCACGTCTTTAACTCCACCTCAGTCCTGGTTGTGTTTCAGACCCTCCGTCTTTATTTCCTATCGGCCTCCACAGATCGTTTTCGGTGTCTCCAAAGCCATTAAAACGATTGGAGACTGTAATATTTATTAATGTGCTTGTGCTTTTAGTAGTTTAGTAGTTTGTCTGTGCAGACAGTAATATTTCATGGTGAGAAAACACAATAGTGCAGCCTCTGTGCGGGGGAATTAAAATGAGTTTGTGATCTGCTGGTTTTCTTTGTACATCACAGGTGAAAGTGAGCGGTTGTGTGTGGCAGACAGGTGAAGGCTGACACATGTTTCATGCACCTTCCACCTTTGTCGGTTTAGTTGCTTGCAGCAACACTATAAAGTTGTGCACGGTATGTGCACTAAAGGCTGGGGTGTGCATTAACACCGGGCTGTGGCCCCTCTGTTTATCTGAACTGGATCATTTGCAACACAGTGATTTTGTGAAGGCACCGGTTAATGGTAGCAACACACTTCAGTGTGCTGTAGAGTTGATAAAGCTGCAGAAGATTTTGTGTATTTGCAGAGAAACTTCTCAAAACAGTCACATCAATAAATGTAATGTTCACGTTTTTGGTCATTGTGGGTGTGTTAACTATTCAAAAAGCCCCAGTTGTTATTTTTGTGCATATAGTGTAGTTTATAACACATGAAAAGAATTGTGTATCTTGTGTGGTGTCTGTAAACTCACTTGTGTGTTCTCCAACACAACCTGTACACACCAAGTCATTCACACACCCGCTAAAACGGGTTCTTTGTGTTGGGGAAATGGAAGCCAGTCATGCTGAATAGATTGTAAATTGTGGGAAAGATGATAAAACGCCTTTATGTTTTGCAGCCAGCCATTGTGCTCTACAAATGGCCAAAGAGACTCGAGCCATGTCAGGGTCAAGCAGTTCTATTCTGACAGTTCCCAGCAAAGTGCAGCCATTCAAGGCTCGCGCTGATGTTACCCTGTGGGGGCGTCGGCATTAGGAGAAGCATCCCAGGGCAAGAAAGAAGAAAGATTGTCACGAGAGGTTGAGCAATTTTCAAAGGCCAGTAATAACAGCAGTTTATAGAAGGATAAAGACAATGTCACACTCCCCAAAGCTGAACAAAATCTCACACGGCAAGAAATGTCTTCCGTTTCCATGAGACACAGAGTTTAGAAAAATATAATATAATATAAATGGGAGTCACTCACTTTAAATGTAATAATAATAACCTGAATTTCAAACTCAACCTAATTAATGCATAAATATGGAGCTGATTAAAATAACCATTGAAAAGGTAAACAGGTGCACTTGAATTTTTTGAGCACCATTAACTCCCCACTCATGACGGGTGGAGGTTCTGTCCATCCATCCATCACCTTCCATTTCCAAAGTAAAACTCAACTGCTGATTAATATTTTTTTCTCAGTACTTTATCTACACACCTCCCGTGTACCAAAGAGGAATTTCAAGCTTTTTATTTACTCATTCATACATTTTATTTTGAAATTGTTTGTCAGATAATGAGACAACTTGTCGATTCCACCTTACCAAGACTTAATACTTAAAGTTACTATTCTACAATATGAAAAACATTTCTTAGGCAGGGAAATATTTCATACTTGTACTTTATGTTGAGCAATATGCAAAATATTTGTCTCTATATGCTAAACATGAAAATATATTTTTTTTGTTTCCCCAAGTAACAAAAGTATAGTTTATGCATGTTTAATGTGAGACTCTATTTATGCACTGCTCACCAAACGTAAAGGAAGTGGTCCTTTTGATGAGCTAATGCTCGCTAGCATTGTTGGATGAGATGTGAATATCTGTCCTGCTAGTTTTTTCTAATCTGCCAGACCAGTAATTGTCTTTGCATATTTTGAAATGGATGGAATAAATGCTTCGACTCTTTTTGGTATTAAGAGACTTAGATGCTCCAGGTGGCTTCAGTGCTTTAAACTCGAAATTCTCATTATGCAAAATTAATCCAGGTGAAGCAGAATAATCCAGGGTAGGCATTGAGAGGTGGGCCTAAGTCTTTGCCTGTGTGAACAGACCTATAGTGTCAAACCCCTACACATCATCTATACACATTCATTAGATTGCTCCATAAAACTCAAACAGATTCTAATCTAATCAGATTATGGAGCCACCCTGATGCTGCATGTGTGCCCTTGTTGATGCTCTTCCTCTATACTCGCCCTACCTCTCATACGTCCTCGTCCATCAGACTGTATCATTCTTCACAGCAGTGTATTAAGCAGATGAGCTTCTTCCTCTCTGTCAGATTTAAGGTAACGTTGCTTCAATCATTATAATATTTGTGCGTTTCCTTCTTTGTCATTTTCACCCATTATTTTTGCTGAGTTCATTTATCCAGTTTCAGAGCCAAGCTATTTCTTTGTCTTTTCATCCTAAAGTAATCGATGCTTGTCATATGAATCCAGGACAACTTGGCTCCTGTGGCTTCTCCGTCTCCTGCTCTGTCTTCATCAACCTCTGGCTCGCTAACTCCGTCTTGCTCTCCATTCTTCCTTTTCCTCTTTTGCCCATACATCCTGTCTTCCTCTTCCCCCCCTCCTCCTGATAATTTACCACGCCCACCTGGACAGAACCCTGCGTGGCTGTTGCTCTATTAGACCTCTTGTGGCAGTGATTAAAAATAGATCAGAGCACCGTGTCAGAATTTGTCAAGACTCCTCTTCATCTCCAGCTCCCTCTTCTCTCTTCTCTTCATGCACTAAATTATATTGGCTCTTAAGGATGGCTGCAATGCTGAAAATGAAAAGTTAGCAGCAAATTGTCCCAGTCTCGTCTTCTTCTTCTTCTTCTGCGCGACACAGTGTTTGTCAGCGGGTACATGCACCGCCTGCGGACGCCGTCGCTGGGTGCCGTCTCATGTCGAGCGGTATGTTAGAGAGGCTTGTCGAGGTAAAGCTCCTGTCAACGCCTGGCCAGAGGGTGTGTACTGATGAAAGGCCTCTTCATCATCCTAATGGGATACACAAACCTCTTAACCAGCACTGCTGCCATGGCGAGGGAGGAAGGGAGGGAGGAGAGAGAGAGAGAGAGAGAGAGAGGACTAGTCAGACCACACACTCCAAGGACCACACTGAAAACATACACGAGTGCACTGGTCAGAAAAATGTACAGTGTAAATAAAACAATGCTGTTGGGAGGCAGTGCAGAGGAGTCCTGAGTCCGGGCTGCCTGGGGGTCCGTGAGAGGTTCAGTGTTGCAAGGCCATTAGGATCTGGGGCAGAGAACTAATGCCCTGCTGTCGACTGGAGCCACAGCCGTAAAGGGAGGCGGAACCAGTATGAGGAGCAGAAAGATACCAAGCTGCACTTCTGATTGTGTAAATCCATGATTTCTATAGGGATGGATGGATGGATGATTTGTGTGTTTACCAGAAAGTATCCCTGTGGGATCAACTGCGTTTTGTCATGTCGCCCATGTTAGATGCATTCACCAGGTAGGTGCCAGCGATCCTCCATCCAGACACGATGAACTCGTCCTCCCTCTCGTTCTGCATTGATGTCTTAATGTGACGTCCGGAGAATCACACCATTGACGGCCTTTTCACGTTTTCACTCAAGAGGAAACTCGTGCGAGAACATGAATGATTGGATTTTGGCTTCCCTTACACTCACATCCTTCACATTGCAGGTGTAAGTTCTTGTCTAGTCAAGGCTTTGAATGAACTTATATTATAATACTGTTGTTTGAAAAGAGTGTGAATGCACACTTTGCGTCCAGTTAAATAAATGTTCCAGTGCTGGAATGCTCTTCAACCTGTGTCAGTAACAAGAACGCACTCACAGCGCAGGTGAAGCTCAGTCATTTTAACCCCTAAAGGCCTTTATGATCTACAGTGTTTTGTATTTTTTTTGTTTTCCGATTTTACAATGGATAGATACACCTTTTGGGGTTCCACATGGGATTTAGATGTTGCTCGAATCCGGCTAGAGGAAGACTATGAGGTCAGGCTGTGGATCAAAGCACCAGCCCACTGCAGGGGGTGACACATGGAGGGGAGAGGGAGAGAAGGAGAAGAAGAAGAAGCCTGGGCGATCGGGAAAGAGTCTCTCATCATTATTGTCACAGTGTCGCACACTTTGGCCACTCAGTGTCACCATCGGTCTGTGTCGGCCCTGGGCATTTGGCGGGTGACACTCTGCCTCTCCTCCCATCATCCATCTCTCCCTGTTCCGTCTTACACCCACATACACAAGCACATTTTGTCTTTCATTGGCAGACGCCGATTTTATTTCTATCTGCCAAAGGGATTTTTTTGTCACGCGCTATTCATCACTGCCATCCTTGCCAGTCCAGTCATTATGGTTCCTGCCCCAGGCTCTGGGATGTCCTCTTTTCTGTGTCCCCATCCTGTCCCCGGGTCAAATACACATTCCCATGGCTGCAGTAAAGAGCAGTGGAAAAATTCAGACAGGAAACGGAACCTCATGAATGATTGATGTGCGAGTGCTGACTCATTACACAGGGGGGACAGAAAACTAATATTTTGAATGAAAATGTAACAAGATCAAAGTTTGTTGAGTAAAGGAGAGGCGCACAAGGCAGTCCAGGGCGCCGGTAACGCTGCGGCCATGATACCTGTCCCTTTCTGCAATGCAGCGTTGTCAGTTCTCACTGTTTCACAATCTCTCAGCAGATGAATGGCCAGATGCGGAAAGGTTGGTGACGTTTTGTTGCTCATTGCGCTGAGGTCGCTCGGCAAGGTAGCAAAGCAGCGTGCTTTCCGTTTCCCATCTGAAACACATTTTCTCTGCGTGTTTTCAGATTCCTTTACGTTGTTTGATGTTCCATCCATCGTCCACCACTTATTAGAATTAGGATTGCAAATCAACCCCTGTTTTTCAAAATGTATGAACCTAGTGACTGAAACTCCTGAACCGAGCTCGAGAGGATCACAGCGGTGCCCAATAGTTGAGAGAAGTAAAGCATCTAAATGGTTGCACTCAGAGTTCTTGCAATATTAAACATAGTGGGGGAAAAAAACATGGATTATCCCCTTTGTCTGGATTTCCTCCCGAATGAAAGGCGTACTTCCCTCCCATCCAAGTTTACCGACAGACGACCAACAGAAAAACTCACCGCATTGATCGCTTAACCGCCGCGGCAGAGGCAACAGCCAACATGGAAAACCGGATGGAGATGTCTTTCTCCTCCCGCTGCCCGATTTTAATAAGAAGTCCAAGTTGAGGCCGGGAGGGGGAATGTATTTTGAGCGAGTGATGAATCGGGGTGTAAAGGCAGTGAAGGGTAAAAAGATCAGAGGGATAAAAGAGCCATTAGCTTCTGCACCGGACTTCTTTTGCTTACAAGACCCCGGCATTCTGCAGGGCGAGGAGATTGAATCTCACCTCTATTTTCTGCCTCACCATTTGTCCTCCTCTGCTATCTCCAAATCACCTCTCATCATCTATCTCCTGCACATGGATTTTCTGCCTATTAGAGGCCTAATCTTTTCCTGTGCCTTGTCCACCACTCTCTCTCTCTCTCTCTCTCTCTTCTCCACTCATGTCCATCTTTTATCTTTCTCGTGTTTGGAATGTCTTATTAAAACCAGGTTTGTTTCAAAGGAGTTTCATTAAACTGCACTTCCAGAGCCGTGCTTGTTAATTTAATCGGCAGCTTGGTAGCGCTGTCGATATGCAATTCATCAGTCCTCGAGGAAGTTTTGCAAATGTTTTGCTTGCAGCCTGTTTTCATCATTTCTAATGTGTGTTTAGCAGTACATTTCACAATGCTCTGGGCCAAATTTCCGAAGCTCACATCCCATCGCTCGCTCTCTCTCTCTCTGTCAAACACACACACACACACACACACACACACACACACGCACATACAAGCACACACAGCTGGCCCACAGCACATTGCTTGTTGTGTGTAACACGTCTAGGGATTTCTCTGATGCAAGGGGACGCAATGAAGGAACAGAGTGACGCCAACGCTGCTGTGTTTGTGCAGAGTGCGATCGCCCATCTGTGTATTTGCATGTGTTTGTTTGTTTGTTTGTTTGTCACCTCTGTCGCACTGACTTGGTATACGTGCTGGTGAGCGGTGTCGTCTCCATCCGTGTGGCACGTGCCGTGCACATTCCCGACAGTGAGGTCTGCTGTTGTCTTCACATCTGCCGCCTAACCTTTTGTTTCTCCTTTGGAGGAGTCGAGCCCACAGCCCGCTGATCCTCTGTCAATCCCAGCTCGTCTCCTCGTCTGTTCATTAGCATGACGGAGCAGCTCTCCCGCCAAAGCAGTTAGTCACAAGAGTCGACTCCCTGTCGCAACACGTTACGGCAGCGGGCACCTCTAGTAGCACTGGCAGTCGTGGCAACCGTCGCCGATGCCCGCAGCACTCACAGGCCAATGAAGAGCTGCACTTGATCCGCACCCAGGGAACGTTTCCGTGTCTTTCTCCATCTCACTCGCCCCTGTTTTTTCCACATCCTCCCTACTTCTTTCCCTTCTGTCGATCACAGATACCTTACAGTAAAGTCTTGTTATTAATCTCCCTCCTTGCTCCTATCTCATCCACCTCTCTTAATATTATCACTCGGGATGTCGCGATCAGGATTTTTTTGCCCCCGAGTCCGAGTCATTTGATTTCGAACAGATACCGGAGATCCCAATGTCGAGATTAGAGAGGGCTCACTCTGTGCCACCGCATAATTCCAGAACTATCAGCGGGCTGTGGGCTCGACTCCTCCAAAGGAGAAACAAAAGGTTAGGCGGCAGATGTGAAGACAACAGCAGACCTCACGTCTGCAAGCACGTGATCGGGCCCGATTTCCGATCACATGATCGGATCGGGACATCCCTAATCATCACCTTTCTGAGCTGGGTTAGCTCTCCTTTTAATTCCATGCTTTCCTTTTTCCTGTCCTATTCCCAAAGATCCCTGGCTAACTATTTTTCTAACTCTCTCCTGCTCTCTGTCTTGATAAAGCTTGAGGAGAGCTTTTCACTTCGTATCCGTCCATATTACGCTCTCTCCCTCGCCGTTTAGCCCCAAAACAATCTTCACTTTCTTCATCAACACCTGTCAGAGTGTCTGATGTGGTTGTTAAGGGAAGTTTGATCCCCACCATCTTCCTGTCACCGGGGAACTATCGTTGTCATATCAAATGATGAAAAACTCGTATTATGTCGATTCACAGTTTGTCCCTTTTAGCTGGAGGCCAAATGACTGTCCCGCAAGACATTATCTCCAAAAAAAAAACGAGCTCGTTTGTCATAAACAAAGGAGTGTCTGGGAATTAAATTAAGGGACTCACTGTAAATAAGTTTTAGTCTGAATTAGTGCTTGAAAGCAAATGATAGGGCAGCATTCTCAGACTGTTGCTTGTCCCAACAATTGAGGGTGTTTGCGAGGAGGACTTGTAATTTGACTGTCTGGCTGCCTCCAGTCTGACTGGAATCCTCAACTGGGCTGGACAAACTGGTTTTGTTGAGGGTCCTCTATAAGTGAGGTCATAAGTGAGGTGTGTGTGTTTGTGTGTGTGTGTGTGTGTGTGTATTGTCTTGTATCAGGGAGTGGCCACAAGTATTCAGTGGTATTTGAAGTAGTCCCCTACCTACAAACTTTCACATATACATAAATAAATACAGAAGGATAAAAGGTAACAATACTACTAGTAGAGATTGTAGAAAACATAGTAGTAGTAGTAGTATTTGTCGGGAACCGACCTATTCATGCTTCAATGAGCATACTTTCGTCTTGTTATGAATCAGAGTCTTTATGCAAAAATCAAGGCAGTACGCATTATGTGCACAATTCCACATCTGCCATAGTGCCGAGCTTAACATTTTTAGTGCTACAATCTGGAATTCAAACTGAGCTATTGGGCTAGAAGCTACAGTTTTTGCCCATTCTTCTTAACAAAATAGCTCCTGCTCAGTCAAACTGAATGGAGACCATCTGTGAATGGCAATTTTCAAGTCTTACCAGATTCTCAGTTTGACTGACGCCCAGGCTTTCACTGTAGATTCTAAGATATGAACATGCCCGTAACCATTCCAGCTTCAGTCCGGTTGGATGCTTAAAGACATTGTCTGGCTGGAAGTCTCTTGTATGTTTTAAATGGATATATTTCAACAATCACCTTGTCTTTGGTATCGTCCATCTTGAGAGGACAAGTTTCCCCAGAGTTTTTCACCACAGCCAGGAATCTGGGTGAATTTTTGGTCTCATCTGACCAGAGTTTATTCTTCCACACATTTGTTATGTCCCCCCACATAAAGGGGTCCATTATGCACTATCATGAAAAATGTCTTCTGGATCTGATCCAGACTGAGGTCAGAAAATATATATATATATATATTAACATTAAAAACTCCATTTATGGATTCAAAAAAAAAAAAAATCATCAACTCTGATTCACTTTTACTTTTCCCGGTTGGTGTATAAAGATACCAAGAACAATTTAGAACCGTTTGGTGATGATACAGATCACCATGTGGACGGTGTAAATCCAATTAAGAGGGGAATGAGCTGCTTGTGGGAGGTCTGCGCTCTCTGAGTGCTTTTCTAGTTTATAATATTCTTGAACAAAGCCAAAGAATTTATGTATTTATAGTGAGATTTAACAGCACGCAGCTGGGTTGATCCTGATCATTTTAACAATTTTATATTTTGTAATAATGTTCCCCTACTTTAAGCTTCTGAAAAATGTTGTGAGTCTCCATCGCATGCACGCGTGTGTGTGTGTGTGCATGTGTGTGTGTGTGTGTGTGTGGCAATCAGTTTGAGATTCAAGAAGAGTGACCCAGTGAGGAGAAGGGGTGGGGGTGGGTGGGTAAGTATTGCAAAGGTTTTGACAGAGGTGGATCAGAGGACAGGAGGAGGGGGCGAACAAGCCTTTAGTCGGACGAGGCAAAGCAGAGCCAATGCAAGTACAGTGGGAGGGAAGGTGAGGCATGGGGGTGAGTGGAGGGGGGGGGGGTGTAGAGTGGGTAATTACAGGGGCCCAGAGAGGAGAGGCCTGTAATCAGCTTGCCCTCAGGAAGGAATGCAGCTCATCTTCTCATGTAATTACTGCCATTTAAATGGACAGAGACTCCAAACACTCATCCCACTGTATTGCTCACCTATTCACCACACACATACATGCACGCACACTCACACACACACACACACACACACACACACACACACACACCTACACACAAGCAGAGCCAAAGTCACGGCGAGAGAATCAGTGACAGAGAAGGACAGATTTTAATCAAGACTTCCAAATAGTGGCTAAATAAACGCAGCATAGTAAATGTCTGTGGACGGGAGCTCTCCAGAGAAGCCGGCTCCCGGTGAACACCCGCCATGGCAACAGCCGCTCCGGGTGGATTTGCACCACTCTCATCACGCATCTGCACAGCGGTGGTGCAAGAGGCAGTGGGGCCTTCCACTCGACACGGGCACACAGATGCTCGTTTGCTGCATTAGTTTGACCTCCTAGAAGTCGTCGTGACATTGGGCTGTAATTTGGAAAGGATAATAGGAAAGCAGCATTTTCTCCCCCTCTCCTCGCCCGTCCTGATTTCTTCCCTCTCATGTCGCCTCACCCTCTCTTTCTCCAGTGATTGATGGAGCCTCTTGTACATGCCGGTGTTTCCGTGCAGTGGGTGGTTGTCAGGGTGCACACCAGCGGCACAGGGCCACCTTTTGAGCGGCTATGATTAATGGTCGCTGCAGGGGGTGGCGCCCCCTAGCTGCGACAGAGCATACTTTCAGCAGAGCTAGTCAAATAGCAGCAGTGGGCTCACAACACAAGCGCAAATCCTCTTAGCGCTCCCACTCTCGCAGTCACACTCACCCACACGCTGAAACACACAGTCACGGAGTCTCGCTTTGAGGAGGCTGGCCCTCGCACGCACACACACACTGGGTAAATATAATCCACGGTCTGTTACAAACAAGCATGTCGCACCTCTCACACACAATGTGAAGGCAGTATGGCATCATGCAAAACAGGCACACAGTCCTCCAGTATTATCCCACCTCAAAGACTTGCTTCAGCAGGCTTCACACAAGCATCAGCCCCATTGTGTAGTTGTGATGTGTGTCGTTTCTCTGTATTTTCTATGGAAACACTTTGTTTCCAGGTGACTCTGAATGCTGGTGAATTTGTCTCTTTACTCAAAACTTGACATTCTATCTGGAACATACCTTTTGCAAACTTTGCAACTATGCATTTCAATTTTGTCATCTTTAATTTCCATCATAATGGATTTATTTATTTTTGTGTCACCAAAGGAATGGGGGTGTTCAGTATTTTGTGGTGGTTCATTTTGGGGAAATGTTATCTGCAGATGACTCTCATTCAAATCAGTAGAAAAGAAGAAGACTGCTGCTCCCGTCATTGGGGCCTTCTTTACTATCTGGAACCATGGAATGAAATTACATTTATATATGTGTGCGTGTGTGTGTGTGTGTGTGTGTGTGTGCTCTCCTTATATACCCTCCAGCAACTTTGATTGTCATTATAACACTTGCTGCAAAATTCTTTTAAAGAGGTGGTCACACTTCTTTTACAGTTTGGAGGTTGTGGGATAAACACACCTTGAAGCTAAGAGTGTGAGCTAGCACTCTATTTACAGTTACAGTTACAATTTATTTGCTGTGTGTGTGTGCGTGCATGTGAAAGGTCATGTCCTCGTGCGTGTGCTCCTCCTCTCGTCACCCAGACATGCTGGAAGGACAAGCGAAGTATTTACGTCACACTTTATCTCCATCACCTGTTCGGCCTTCCCCCTCTCCAAATCTGCCTCCGGCCTCCAATCACCTCCCTCTTTCTCTTTCTCTCTCTCTCTCTCTCTCTCTCTCTCTCACACACACACACAGTCTGCAGCATCAATTGTACACTGATGCTCGCAGCTTGATGAAACAGGGTAAGCTCCACACATAACAGACATAGCCAGTCTGCAGGCCTCCTCGCTCACGCGTTAGAGCCAATCAGGGTTGTGTTTCTGTAATAAACATGCTGATACCGCTCATCTGGATTTTGTTTTTCATGAAATCAAAAGAATTATGTCAGACAAAAACAAAAAGTCATTCTTTCCAGCGTTAGTAGTTAAGTGTGTTTGTTGTTTCTTTCAAATTGAACATGTGGAGAGAGCATGTGGGTGGAGCTTCCTTGTTGAAATGATGCTGTGTGAATTGATGACATTTCATATTAATAGATTTTCCCCTATGTGCACAAAAAAGGGCTGAAAATGTATATGCATGTGTGCGTGTGCGTGTGTGTGTGTGCGTGTTTGCGTGTGTGTGTGCGTGTGTGTGTGTGTGTGTGTGCTTGCATGCATCCGCAGTCAGATGGGAGAACTGCATGACTCCTCACACCCAGTCTGGCTTTGGTGATGTGAGAAGTGATGCTGTCTCGCTGCAATCTGCACTCATGTCCCATCATGCCCTGCCATATGCCACACCCACACACACAGACACACACACACGCACACACACACGCACACACACACACATGCTGACTCACAAATTCAGTGATTTCTTTCCATCCACTTTGTTGACAACATTTGGACACTTCCTCTTTCCTCATTTTTCACGTTTCCCTTCCTCGTTGGTTCCTTCTTTCACTCCCCGTTGTTTTCAGTCTGGCAATGAGGTCAGAGTGAATATTAATCATGCGCTGTATAATCGTCCTTTAAGGAAGGAAGGCAATCGACCTGCACCTCTTCCAGCTTGCATGAAGCAGGCACGACTCTACCGCAGGGCAGGAACAATGATAATGAGGTAGACTGGGTGAGGATGACGATCAGCAAGTCAATGTTACAAAGAGGCTTTTTTATCACCTTATTTTTTTGGACTTCTTTCCTCTGCCACAGCCAACTGACTCTCACAGCTGTTTGTCCTTAGTGGACTGGCGGAGCTTGTAGTTGTGTCTCCATGTGTGTGTGTGTGTGTGTGTTTGTGTGTTTGTGTTTAGCGATGTAGGATGTCATTTGAAGTCTACTGGAGCTGCACAAAGGGCTTTGATTCCAGCAGGCATGAGGGACAGGGGTCGAGGGAGGGCCCGAAGGAAAGCATGTCAGACACCAAACCAGGAAGCAGAGTGAAGGAGCTGCGATGCTGTGCTGTTGTTTGTTTTTGACCTCATAGGAGGAGAAAAAAACAAAACCAAAATGACCCCTGTGTCTTTTACAATAGCTTCCTTTTGTCTGACTCTTTTTATTCTCCCTTGCGCTCCTCTTTCCTCCCACTTCTAGGTGCATTGTTGGGACATTGATGGCACTGGGGGGGGGGGGGGGGGCAGTAATGACTAAGTCTGTAAAGGTAATGATAAAGTACAGACGCTTTAGACTCCTCTCTGGCTAGAGGCGCTGGGACTAAGATAATTGCAGCCATCCATGTGTGTGTGTGTATGAGAGAGAGAGAGCGATAGAGGTAAGAGAGTGAAAGAGGGTAAGGAAAAGACAGAGGGTACAAAGAACAGCATCTCACAGACACGTCGAGACAAAGACAGATGAGCAATTCATCTTGGTTGCCATCTATCACCATCAACTCAATCGCCTTTGTCCTTTCTTCTCCTCTGCTAGTGTCTCTTGACCTGTCTTTTTATCCAGCATTGCTATCTTCCCTTCCGTCAAGACTCCCTCCATCTCTCCACCTTGTGGTTGAGGCCTTGCGTCTGATCAGAGTGGGTGCATGAGGATGTACTTACTGTACACGTCTCAGCACAGGTTGTGACCCAAGTTTCTGGAGTCTGTCTGTGTGAATGAGTGATTGTGAGCGGCTGGAAAGAATACCCAGAAGCCTGTGTTTGCTTTCTGGCTGCCTGCTGCCTGTCATTAGAGTAATAAAAGACTTGCTGTGCCGGCGCAGTGAGGAGTTATTGTCTTTAAGGTTCTTCCATTCCGCTCAAATTGCTGGCTGCTGGGCTCTGATGGATGTTTGTGTGCTGGCCCAAAAACACAGGTTCCACTTGAAACCCCCAGCTCCATTATCCCAAAGAGAGGCAGTTGGATAGAAAGACGCTGCCTCCGTCATCCACAAGTGTTTTAATGAAACTCTGAAGGCCCCGGAGCGCACACACACACACACACACACACGCACACACACGCACACACACACACACACACACACACACGCGAGCACGCACACTCACTGCACGGAAAGAGGTTTATCCAAACACACAAGGCTGATCCTCCCTTTCTGTCTCCATCTGAACCGCCATCCTCCTGTTTGCCTGTCTGCTGCCGGTCCCCGTCTGCCCTCCTCTGTCTCTCCCTCCGTGGCCCCCCTTTCATCAAGCCTGACGAGTGACAGGCTGCGTTTTTTTCAGCCAGTGCTTGAACACCGAGCGATCAATGCCGGACAATGGGAAAGAGCGGGGCTAAAGGGTGGGGAGTGCAGAGCACAATCGCTTATTGACAGGGAATTCAAAGTCTGAAAGACTGGAGGCGACGACTTAGTAAGAGGAGAACAGGAGGACGTGAGGAGAGAACTGGGAAAGGGGCAAGGCCAGGAATGGGATTCATCCTGTAACATCTCTTTAAAGAAGTGTTAACTATTCCCATTGATTTGTGCTGATCTAAATGTTTGTGTACTCCAGCATTGTACGTGCCTAATTGAGCCTGTTGTGTGATTAAGGGTTGACTCCCGGCTCCTGGCAGGATATAACCTAGGACGTGTGTGTGTGTGTGTGTGTGAGAGAGAGAGAGAGAGCGAGCGAGAGAGTTATACATTCACTGTACAGCTAGTTGTGATGGACGTGCCACTACCGTCCACTAAAACATGCATCATGTCTGAGAAAAGAATAAGGCTGAAAGGGGAGGAGAAGGACTTCCTGACTCAAATTTATTTTTTAATAAGCTTTCATGTCTTGTTAACAACAAATCATTTGAGAAAATAATCACTCAGCGTGAGATCGACACAAAAGAGTACTGAGCCGTCATTTTTTGACTTACCTCCTTCTCATAACTCTCAGCCTGATTACTGAAGAACGTAACACGGAAATTATTTTTCTCTGTCGTGGCTTTGTATTTGTCGTCACGCCGTCATTGCCCGAATTATAAGCCCGTCTGCTTCTGCTGCACACCGCCGGGGTCAAACTGAGGTCATGTGTGAATGGGAGTAGCGGTGAGGCTACGTTTTATAGTCCCAGCTGGCTGAATAAAAGCTGTCAGTGGGAATGTCTTTGCAGAAGAAGAACAGGGATGTGTTTGCTGTTGAGACGCTCTGGAGACAGACTGAACATGACAGCTTCATCCTGGATGGCTGCTGGGCCTACAGAAGCTGCTGCCCTCTCTGCGCATCCTTCAGCGACAGCGCTGCTTTGATGTGACCAGTGCCGCTCCGGCCTCTTCTTAGACGTGAGGTTTGGGTCGATCGATGGTACCATCCTCCACCTGAAAATGTTCTCGTCCTATGAATACCATGAAATCCCTGTTGACACACCTTTCTTTCCCACTTCCTCCAGGCTGTCTTCCTCTCTGCTTCCCTCTCATTTCTGAGACTGGCTGTCAAAGGGATGGGATGGGGGGAGTGCTCACTTCCTAAAATAGTAGATTTCATCTTTCTAAGTAGTTTCGCTTGTCCCCTGCTTGTGGGATAAGTGACTAGTTTGGAGCTAAGTGCATTGTGAATCCTGCACATTTGTCTCCTTTGAATGTCATTGTAGCGACGCAGCAGCATCTGCCCACCCACCTCTATCTTTATCCACTCAATGTAGAGGATTTAGAGGAAATTAAAAGGCGCAATGTAGGAAACTACCTATTCCAGTGTGTGGTGTGTGTGTGTGTGGCAAGAAAAGGATTTGCCTTTATGCCTTTGTGCTTCTCTTAGCTGGAGTTTGTCAGCCCTCTGCACTCTGTTAGTCTTCCATTTAATGCTTACTAAATGAAAGTGAAGACGGACATACAGGGACGGGATCCGTCTCACCTGTCCTTCACCTTTTGTTTGTCCAGAATAATTCTAAAACCCTCATATGTTTTCACAAACCTGTCTTCACTCAATTATTGGTCTTTTCTGCATTTCGTCCTTGACTTTGAGTATCTAGAAAATCTCTATATAAAAAAAAAATATTATTCTTGTTATTTCCAAAGTTTCCAAAGCATAATTAAAAAACATTCATAATTTTTTTACCCACAAAAATGTATATATCTGTAATCGGCAAATTGTAGCAATGCCGTTTGATATTTTTATAATTTTATGAATTCTAATTTATTTCAAACTGAGAAAATGTTCTCCGGTAACGGGTCCACTTCAGTGACCTCTTTCTGTCTTGAATTAAATGCATCTATGTCTGAGAAAAAAGTATTTCATGCTGGTTGAATTTATATCATGTTCAAAAAGTGAAACAAAGTTTCTCTAGGAAGGTCAGACGCAGGGTCAGTTTATAACAACCAGGATGACCCAACAGGGATGGTCATAAAGTGACAAATAGAGTTTGATAGTAGACTATATTATATTTGTGTGATGGACATGTCAGCTTTAAGGAGGACCGTCACATCAACAGTGTCTTCTTCATCATGGCAGAGGTTGCTGCAGTCCTGTAATCGTCGTAAGCTCTTCTCCGTCTTCTTGTGCTTCGGTGTTTTGCACCAAAACTCAAGGACACTATCCAGTTGATGGACACACAGACGAGTTGTGGCGAGAGTCGAGCTTACGTCGTGCTCAGCCACCGTGCAGCCCCGAAAGCCTGACTGGGTCCGAATCTGGATCCGTTTCCAGCACTGAGAAATGAACAGATTGACAATAAGAGATTTCATGTATTTGACAGTTCATCATTATGATATTCTTAAAACTGTCGTCATTTACATTTATAGAAATCTCAAATTTTCCTCTCATGGGTTTTGCAAATCAGTACAAATACCTAAATCTATCTACTGCTAAGAAACTTCGCCAGTAATATGGTTCCCTTGTATCCATCAACTATTTCTGAAGTAAGAAGTCAGAGCAAAGAGGCCAGAGACGCTATTTACTCCTGCCAGAAGAGGCTCTTGACGAAATTGCCTGGAGAGATGCGTCACTTTGAAAAGGTCATGGGATAATGTGCGACCTGCAGGACCTGTCTCCTCCCCAGCTGAGAGGCATGGAGTCTCAAAGAGGCCGGAGCAGGAGACCTGCATGGGCCGATTTGTGGCAGTTTAAGGAAGCGAAAATGTCATTGTGAAGACTGTCAGCTCTTCAAATGTTCTTTAGACATATATGAACAGGTTTGCCTTAAAGTGTACCGTGAAACAGTACCAACAAATCCGTCGACAAGTTCCCTGAAACAGGATTGACAAACACACGCGCTTCATTCTCTGGGAAAGCTTGTTAATGCCCATGGGGCATCTGTCCTCCTTGAGAATGAGGTCGGAGTATACGAGAGCAGAGTTTAATACCCGTGCTGAGTCACATCTTTGTAGGCGTTCCCCTTCAATTAAACCTGATCACTTCTGTGCTCTGTGTTTTCAGAGAGCAGCGACTACACCGAGGCTGAGGTTCTCCCCGACTCGTTCCCATCGGCACCAGCGGAACCCCTCCCAGAGTTCCTACTGGAGCCGGAGGACGCATTTATCGTGAAGAACCGGCCGGTCCAGCTGCGGTGCCGGGCATCGCCGGCCACTCAGATCTACTTCAAATGCAATGGAGAATGGGTCAATCAGAACGATCACGTGACCAAAGAGAGCCTGGACCAGATCACAGGTGAAACGCAGACGGGTACTACAAACACGCCTGTCTGCACGCCACATCGTAATGTCACCTTGTATTTCAAAGACATAACCATCATCCTCAATTACGAGCATCATTTTCAACTACATAAGCCATTAGATTCCACGGGGGGGTTTACGAGCATGTTAACTGCCATTGGCCTGCAGCCAAGGCAGTATTTATATGCGCTGTGTAAAATATGCCCCTCTAACCCCCCCCCCAGGTCTGGTGGTGCGGGAGGTGGACATCTCTGTGTCCAGGACCCAGGTGGAGGAGCTGTTTGGGTTGGAGGACTATTGGTGCCAGTGTGTGGCCTGGAGCTCAGCTGGCACCACCAAGAGTAACCGTGCCTATGTTCGCATTGCATGTCAGTATCAAGGCTTTGTGTGTGTGTGCGTGTGTGTGTGTGTGTGTGTGTGTGTGTGTGTGTGTGTGTGTGTGTGTGAGGGAGAGAGTCAACAGAAGGGGGAATGTTTCCTACTCTGTGCTTGTCATATACGTCAGCTTAAGTACGTATGCAAATGAAGTTGTTGTAGCTTTCCTTCGGTCCCCTGGTAATGTGCAGCGTCTGTGATTGACAGTCTGCATGAGGATATGAAGTGAGAAACCACAACGTACAGACATGGGATTTTGGGGGATTTGACTTCGTGTGTGTGTGTGTGTCTGTGTGTGTGTGTGTGTGTGTGTGTGTGTGTGACAGCCAGTGTCAGCAAGATAAACAAGGTGTCATCGGCCAACCTTTGCTAAATTCTGAATACATCTATGTCACCCCCTGTAGACCTGAGGAAAAACTTTGAGCAGGAGCCGCTGGGGCGGGAGGTGCGGCTCGAGCAGGAGGTGCTTCTGCAGTGTCGCCCCCCAGAGGGCATGCCCACTGCCGAGGTAGATCTCACACTCTCCATCCTGTATCTGTATCCTTAGCGGGTATATTCAGAGTTCGTTTTCTTTTTTTTTGAAGGGTAAAAACATAACACCATCTATATTTGTCACAGCCCTGCTTCGGAAAGCAACCAAGCTCTAAAACCCTAAATGTATTTCTCTTTCTAGAATGACACTTTGTGAGCGCGTATATACCTCTGCCAAGGCTCAACAGCCCATTTAATTTACTCTAACTCCTGTCCTGTACTCATATTTCTCAAGGTCACTGGATTTGAAGCCATCGAAAGGATGGAGATGAAATAAATATCTCCATTGAGAAGAATAAAGCCGAGAATGTTCACAGAAAAAAAACACATTAATGAGAACAAGAGCGCTGTGTGCCGCATCCGATGCTTTTGTCAGATCTGTAGCTACGCTGGATTTACACTCTGTTGGATGGACTTCTGTGGAATTAGTCGTAGCTGCAGGTTTCTATCTATTTATTACACAGCAGCCGAGGAAACACCAAAGTGCACGACTCATAGAAACCAAGAAATCACAGAAATGGAAGAAGAACAAAAAGGAGAAAAATAAGTCTTATCTCAAAATACTACTAAAAGCACAACCCCCTGATATTTTAGAGTGTCCTACTACCTGACAACTTCACAGCTCTGTAAGACTGCGTTTATTCCCCTTGCAAAGTTGTTATTAGAGGAGAAAATATTCGGAAATGTGGATTTTTATGGCTCAAGAAAATATTTATGTTCTGTGAAGCTTTATTTGTTCTTTTTAGACGCTACATAACACATTAATATGTGACAAAAAAACACGCTTGTTCCTATAGGTGGGCTGGCTAAAGAATGATGACGCCATTGATCCGCTGCAGGATTCCAACTTCCTGATCACCATTGATCATGATCTAATCATCAAACAGGCCAGACTCTCAGACACCGCTAACTACACCTGTGTGGCTCGCAATGTGGTGGCAAAGAGACGCAGCAGCACAGCCACGCTCATCGTTTATGGTAACACACACACACACACACACACACACTCACAGTCACTCAGCTAACCCTAAATCTAAATCTTATTTATTCAACTTTATACAATTTATTGTTTTCTGGCAGTTGTGAAAACTGAAATAAATCAGATTTGACTCTCAGCAGGAAACACTTTGTTAATTACGAAACCACGTATCACTCTTAAATGTGTCAGTTAAAGAAGTATTTGTCTCCGACAAATTTCCCTACGGGTACCAATAAAATCTATCTATCTATCTATTTATCTATCTATCTATCTATCCTCTGCCAGTGAGCGGAGGCTGGTCTTCATGGACCGAATGGTCAGAGTGTAACGCCAGGTGTGGGCGGGGCTGGCAGCGGCGAACACGCAGCTGCACCAATCCTGCCCCGCTGAATGGAGGAGCCTTCTGCGAAGGCCCGCCCTTCCAGAGGGTGACCTGCACCACGCTGTGCCCAGGTGAGGATGACCCTCTCATCTTTATTATTCATAACAGCAACAGAACAAAGTCATTACACACTGGAATAACAGCAAATTTCCCAAATGGGCTATTTAACAGAGGATGAATTTTGGCGTTCGGTTGTGTTCCACCACATGAGGCTTAATTTGATAAAACCAGGCAGATAACCCATTTGAAATGTTTTCGGCTCAAATCAACCTCATCCAACCAGGACAGAATAGGTCTTGGTCATGCAACCGCTCCGACTGTGTCATGAATCATCTACTTATCTGTCACACACCTAACCACATGCTACCGTGTCAGATCACCAAGACCTCGAAATCACTTTTTTCGAATAAAACATTCTTCCATAAATGGAATATATGCAGTATATAATCACATTGCAATTTTCTTTTTTTTTAACCTAAAGTCAGTGACACATCTCTGCTGGTTCATTCCAGTGGACGGCGGCTGGACAGAGTGGGCAAAGTGGTCCGCCTGCGGGACCGAGTGCACCCACTGGCGCAGTCGTGAGTGTCAAGCCCCCCCACCTAGGAACGGAGGGAAACACTGCAGCGGCAGCATGATGGAGAGCAAAAACTGCACCGAGGGGCTGTGCGCACGCAGTAAGTCACCGGAACAGAATGTTGAGCCGGGCGGTTAGATGTCAGAGGAGAGCCAATATTGAGCTCAGACGCCTAATTTGGAGACGGTAATTATTCATGCAGATCAGCATCTGTGAGGTGTCAGCCGATTAGTGCGAGTCCAAGCATCTAATACGTGAAGGGGGGAAAGCGTGTCTTGGACATCTGAAGGGATCAATATTAAGGTGTTCACAGTTTCATAATATTCGTATTTCTGGATTTCCCCAGTATTTAACAATCGTACCATGGCTTACGGGGTGAATGAGCTCAGTTGCTGACAGATGCTTCATGAGGCTAAATATATGTTCCCATTGAGAGAAGATCCACGTCTACAGAACACACGGATGGAGAGAGGTTGAGGGAGTGTGCGGAGTGGGAAGCGGACATGACGCGGCCAAGTTGAAAAATGAGCGCAGGGAAGAGCGCCCGAGAGTGAGTCAGACTTCCAGTGACGCCTCGTGTGCAGCCCGTGATGAGCCGGGAGGAATCCAGCTGACAGCGCATTAGAATCTCAGCGACGCGCATCCACAGGGGCAGCAAGACACGTTCTGATAACACACACAATGCAGCTGGGGGGGGGGGGTTGTGTGCACACCTCCGGGACGCACATGCAAGCCTTGACATAAACAGGCTTCTGCAGCGCAGTCAGATAAGACCAAAAAAAAGGGCTGTGATTTGGCCGTGCGCAGAGTTCTCAGGGGGCTGTCAGGAAAAACATGCACTTGAGTTGGTCTGGGGGGGGGGGATTTGGAAATGTGTCACTTGGCAAACTACAGGTTACTGAGAGACGTATTGATATTCCCCGCACGGTGGTGAGACTATTATGTGGACAAACTGTCCTGATGACATTGTCCCTGCCTTGCTTCACACAATCAGAAAATAGACTCCGACTGTGCTCTCTCACGCTTAATCACTCTGGGGAGGGGCTAAATACCACAGTCGTAAATGAAAAACACTCTGAGGCAGCACAAGCCATCATCTTCACTTCCTCCTATACCAGATTATAAAAGCCGCCGGGTGAGTGAGGGGGGGGGGGGTCTGGGACTCCACTCCGTACAGGGTGATTTGGTTTGAATATCGTAAGTGACACGATCCTGAAAGATGCTTTCCATATTCACCTAACGGCGGAGGGATGATTCACGTTGGCGCTCCGCTCCCGTCAGAACGGCGTGATGGCGCACTAACCCTGTGGGCCGTGTAAAGAGACACTTTCAGTCCACATCGTCCTCCTCATGCACCGTCATTTTACACAACTACTTTTTACTTTGCCTCTCTCGTCCAAACGATCCTTCCAGAGCCACATTATAAAAGGCACTTTATCCTGGCGCATTATGTAAATCGCACCCAGAATTCTCCTTCTGCCCTCGAAGAAGTTTCGTAGACGTAGAGGACACTTTCTAGCTCGGTTTACACATTACAAGCATTTATTTTGGGTTTGTTTGTTTGTTTGTTTTGCTGTTTACTCGCTTGATGTTTTCGTGTTGTCATTGAAGCTTTCATTTTCACAATGACCGGTCCATCCATTTTTACGTTGTGTTTGTTTTCTTTTCTTCTTCTCTTGTCCCCCCCCCCCCCCCCCCCCCATTTAAACAGATAAAAAGATTTCTATTGAACATGAAAGCCATCGTAAGTTCACCTTCCCATGACGTCACTCTTTCACTGCTTCACGCCGTCTCTGTGTGTGTTTGCGTGCGCGTGTGCGTGTGTGTGTGTTCTGATGCCGATTAGGAGCGTTTAGCTGAATGTGTCTCTCCACACTTTGTTGTCATCTCAGATCCCGTTCAGTAGCGTCTCCATCCCATCCTGTCTCGCGGGTTGTTGTTGACTGAGCCGTGGGTTTATGAGCTGGCTCCATTTTTAGCAGGTTGCATCGTTTGCAGCTGAGGCATCAAAATGTGGAAAATCTGTCTCTTGAAGCATCTGCAAACGGTGTCACGAAGCGGGGAGACGGGCCTCGAGGAGGCTCTTTGATCTGTACGCTTACGAGGTGAAGGCTCAGCACGCGGGTTTGAGAAAAGCAGCTCAATCCTGTCTGAATTTCAGTTCATCTGTGATGGAGTTTACGCGCCAATTGCTGGCAAATCCTCCAACTCAATGCGTCACAGGCTGAGAGGAGAGCAGCCACGTTAATGCACCTAATTCACTATTGTTCCATTTGTGGTAATAAGTGCGGACGGCTGTCGGATTCGGTTCCGTTGTGCCACGTGAGCACGGGGAGCGCTCGTCTGCCAGCCCGTCTGCCTCCGGCTGTCCTCTCCTCCTCTCCTTCTTCTACGCTCACTGCTGCTCTGAGTAGCGTCTGTGCTTTCCTCCCAACTTCTCCCTCACTCTCTCCTGTTCTTTCAAACGGGGGCCTTTTCCTCCTTATCTCCTCTCTCCTCCTCACCACACTTATAATCTGTCTGTCCTCTCAACAAATCAAACCCCTTCCTATCACATTTTTGCCAAATTGCCTCTTCCCGGCACTCGCCTCCTCGGTTTATCCAGCCTCGCCGCTCTTTCTTCTGCCTCTTCGTTGTCTCCAGCCAACCTCGCTCCTCGTCTTGACTGGATCACGTGTCAGGGCTCTGCTAGTGTTGAGGAGTCAGAGTTAAAAGCCTGCTGACGAGTCACAGCCAATCTCCCAGCAAACCAGCTCGGCGGGGAGAAGCCCACCCCCCCACCTCCCTTCAATCCATGCAGGCTTTGCTTATCAGACGTGTCTTGTGCTTAATAGTACTGCTTTGTCTGCTTGAGCTGAAAACATGCATGTTTAGCTCCTACTGGCTGATTATCCCTTATAATATTTAAAATAATACAGTCACTCTTTTTTGTTTTTATGTGAAGTAAACAGGATGAGTGGATTTTATTAACAGAGTAGCCGCTGTTAATGGGGATCTGGTGCATGATGGATGAAACCTGAGCGGCGTGATTAGCTCCAGATCTGTATGTCTTACAGTCTTCTAATTGCTTTTTATTGCTTCACTTGAACTTGATTCTTTCCATGCTGAGCCAGGATGATGTGAAAGGAGCACAGAAAGGAAATAAAGAAGTCAAATTACTGCAGCCTGCATGGCTGAAGTCCCTCACTAGACAAAAACGACCAGAAACTCATTCTATGTTCATAAGAGGGGGGCCTCTACAAAATGAGGGGGGCCACAAACACTAATTATTTTTTATAAATAATCTACTGATAAGATTTGAATTAATCGTACACGGTCCTGTAGCCCAAGGTAAAGATTAGCTTGTTGTGTCTGAGCATAAAATCAAATAATTTATAGTATCAGTATATAATATAGTATTTTAGTATTTATCAGTACTAACGTAGATTAAAGAAACTAATTTATTAAACTTTCTATTAAAGTTAATAGAATAGAAAGTGTCCTCATATTAATTTACCTCGTGTGTGTGTCTGTGTGTGTGTTTGGCTTTACGGCCGTCTGACCGTCTGTCCTTCCTTTCAGCGCTGGCGCCCCCGGGTACGGGTGTGGCGGTCTACGCCGGGCTGGTGGGGGCACTGCTGCTGTGTGTGATTCTGGTGCTGTGCGTTGGAGTGCTGGCATACCGCCGAAGATGCCGCCATCTCCATGGCGACATCACTGACTCTTCATCTGCTCTCACCGCCGCCTTCCACCCTGGAAACTACAAGCCTCCCAGACAGGGTAGGTTCAAGGGAACACAGTCGCTGCACAACTCGGCATTTGTTTTGTTTCTTTATTTGACAATAGTTCTTTTAAACGAATGCCTTCACGCCTTTTTATATCCCATAGTCATGTACTCAATTCTACATTCTTTACCACGCTTCATTATTTTTTTTACATTTCAAGCATTTGTCATGGCGTCCCTTCTCTCGTTCTTTCCATGAAATATGAATTAGTGACATTAATCATTTTCCCTTTTAGCAGTGTCATCCCAGCCTGTGTCATTTCTGGTGATAAGAGCACAGCTCCTCTCTTCCTCCCTGTCCACAGACAACCCCCACCCCCTGCATCCCTCAGCTCCTCCGGATCTTACCGCCACGGCAGGAACATTCCGTGGGCCTCTCTTTTCCCTACAGAATGACAGCCCTCACAAAATCCCCATGACCACCTCTCCCCTGTTGGACCCGTTTCCCAATCTGAAAATCAAGGTGTACAACTCCTCCACCCTCTCCTCCCTGGAGCTCCCGGCGGACATTTGTTCGGACGGGGAGATCCTGAGTCTGAAGTCGGTGGGTACTGTGGGTAGAGCGCGAGACTTTCACAGCCACACCCTCTCCAGAGAGCCTGGGCTGAGCACCAGCGCCACCCTCGGCAATCTGGGAGGACGCCTTACCATCCCCAACACAGGTACACATCACTTCCTGTCCTGACCCACGTGAAAGAAGAATTCACATTCGACCGTGAGTTAAGGCATCGTCTCCTTTCAGGTGTGAGTCTGCTGGTTCCTCCTGGCACAATCCCCCCGGGAAAGTTCTATGAGATGTACCTGATTATCAACAAGTGGGACAAAACCACGTGAGTGTCTTTTTCTGACTCCTTTCTCTATTCCACTTTTTCCACTTTTTTGCGAGCAGAAGGCAGAATAGACCTCATCCACACCTTAGTAAGAACCTCGCCGGCCTTTGAAAGTTCTAGAATCACAGAATCAAATTTTAAAAAGGATAATCATTTTTTAGCTTTTTCTTTAGGTTTAATGTTCAGTGGGGCTCAGATACATCAAATCCAGCATGTTCCAAGCAAAGCTGTTGCCTGATGTGTGTTTTTACATTCCACCACAGAGGCCATACAGAGTCTCCGTCTCCATCTGTGCGTCTGTAACAGGTTTAACAAGGGATGCAGGCAATCCTCATCTCCTCTTAAACAGCTGGACACAATTCAGTTACATTTCACACAAGATTTGTAAGAGCCCAAAAGGTGTGTGTCGGAAAAGTGTTTTCTTCAGTTTGCTGATTTGGTTTTAGTTTTTTTTGCATTTTTAGACACATTTTAACTTGATATCGCTAGCCTCACAGCGTAATTGCCCAATATCAACAGGCATTGCCTAAGCCTTAGGTAATTATGCTATTAGGCTAACGATGTACATGCTAGTGATATATTTGTAGGAAAGGTCTGTCTTTGGTACAAATGAAATTAAAGTTCTCACGTTTTGGATGACATTCCTCATTTTCTAGTTTATTAATAAAGTTGATGTGTCAGCAATTATTGTAAATACCCTGTGATCAACCTGTATGTGTGTGTGTGTGTGTGTGTGTGTGTGACATTTACAGGCTCCCCTCTGAGGGCAGTCAGACTGTACTGACTCCCGTAGTGAGTTGCGGGCCTTCCGGCATGCTGCTGAATCGCCCTGTGGTTCTCTCTTTGCCCCACTGTGCCCAGCTAGACACACCGACACCAGACTGGACCCTCACGCTCAAGACACAGACCCACCAGGGGGCATGGGAGGTGAGACACTCCCTCACTTCCACCTAATGATGGATGTCTCCTCCATCGTGACACTGCTCAACTTGAATCTTGTCTCAGGAGGTGCTGACAGTGGGAGAGGAGACGCTGGCGTCTCCGTGCTACCTGCAGCTGGAGGAGGAATGTTGCCACGTTCTCATGGAGCAGCTGGGAACGTATGGCCTGGTGGGCCAGTCCTGCCCCCCACAGCCTGCCTGCAAACGCCTGCAGCTGGCACTATTTGCACCCCGGGCGCCCTGCCTCTCGCTGGACTTCAGCCTCCGCATCTACTGTGTCCATGACACCCCACAGTCACTCAAGGTGCTGCTTGTGTGTCTGTTTATCGCCTCGTTTCCTTCTGTACTGTCGTCTGTTTCATTCCTTTCATTGATGTGTGAGTCAGCCTGGCAACGTTACAGTTGTAGTAGATTGAATTTATTTTAAACCTGCCAAACAGAAATATGTCCAAAAATTGAGATAGTAAAAAACATAAAATACACATAACACCGTTACCCAAGGACAAAATTGTACCGCATGAACACGCATGAAACAGTCAGGATGCCCAGCCATGGGGGCTTTTTGATTCAAATACATTTTTTTCCTGACCTCATTCTGGATCAAATCCAGAAGACATTTTGCGTGATAGTTCATATCGGGCCCCTTTATGAATGTGATTTTTGGTGAGTGAATTCAATGCATATTTTACAAGATATGATTTTGATTTTAATTTTTTTTAAAGCGTCCATTATATGTAAAGGGAAAAATCCGGATTCTTTTGGTATCCAGGCGGGTATCCAGATCACTCTCAGTTAGGCCAAGATCCTTCTTCAGAATTGTTTTTTAAATCAGCAGTTTTTCCATAATCCTGCTAAATGCATTGTGTACCCCTATCTTTGGAAAAATCGCGACAGTATCCTCAATCCGGATCCAATCCGGATTAAATTGAATTGTAAAATAGAGTTCCCCATCCTGCATGACTGTGTCAAATTCCATAAACACCAGTCGCTAATTAACCGCGATATTGAGGAACAGCTTTTGAAGCTCCATTGACTGTTTCAAAGTGGATGTTTTTTAGTTTCTCTTTTCAACCAATCCATGAAGGAAGAATGAAACAGTCCTGTATCCTCCTCATCCTCTTTCTGTTTGTGGTGTGGAAGAATAGCTAAAAGCAGACCTGGATAATAGAGGTCCTTCCTCTCCACAGTGAGGCCC
This sequence comes from Brachionichthys hirsutus, assembly GCF_040956055.1. Taxonomy (NCBI): domain Eukaryota; kingdom Metazoa; phylum Chordata; class Actinopteri; order Lophiiformes; family Brachionichthyidae; genus Brachionichthys; species Brachionichthys hirsutus. Next base: position 6,158,497 of record NC_090903.1, read on the forward strand.
TGCAGATCCTCTACTCATCCAAATCAAATTCTTATCACATATTGATTGTCCTTCCTCGCCACAAACAACAACTCAGCCCCCCACCCAACAGAAAGCAGCCACCCCCATCCATCCAGAGCTGGACTCATTGTTAAACATGAGTGAGCTGCCTGCAGTTTAATGGAATTACATTTCATTATTTCTGGCTGCTAATGTTCTAGCAGCTTTCAAACATGTTCGCTTGCACTCCTTTGCACTAACGTGGGGAAGGCGCGATTCATTTCGAGTATAATCATTTTTCACAGCATGGTTTTTAAATGATAAAGCCCCCATAATGGATCCAGCAAATCAGCCTCTGAGCCCGTTTTCTCTCTGCCCCTGTGCAGGAGGTGCTAGATTTGGAGAGGAGTCTCGGTGGCGTTTTGCTGGAGGATCCCAAACCGCTGCTCTTCAAAGACAGCTACCACAACCTGCGCCTGTCCATCCACGACGTTCCTCACACTTACTGGAGAAGCAAGCTGCTGGCCAAGTATCAGGTGCCATCAAATATGTTTCTCCATATAAAACTCAGATCAGCAGCAGCTTGAAGGAGAACGTTAATGATGTAAGCTGTTTCAGTAGGATGGCTATTTTCTAATAAAATACAACTTATGGACTTCGTATATTTTACTGCCGTGGTAAATACCCAAATGCTCTGCTGTGCCCTCCTCCCTCCAGCACCGGAGATACCGATCTGAACTGTCTGAATAAACTAACAGGAAATCAGATAGCGCTGCTGATTCACGGGCGGTGATTTTGAGAAATGACTTTTCCCCCCCCGACACACGGCAGAATCATCTAGCGTCAAAAACTAAAGCCACTTTTTAGTGTGTTCTAGAACACAGAAAAACACCGAGCTGTTCCTGAGCTGGTCTCTCTTCAATTCCTTGTTCTTTGTTTAAACAGGAGATTCCGTTCTATCACATCTGGAGCGGCAGTCAGAGGCCGCTGCACTGCACCTTCAGCCTGGAGAGGAGCAGCCTGGCGGTGTCGCAGCTCGCCTGTAAGATCTGCGTCCGACAGGTGGAGGGGGAGGGACAGATATTCCAGCTGCACACAGATATCCAGGAGGTAATGGCGATTTGGTGAAACAACACAGATCAGGTCATGGGAGTTTTGCTGTGTGTCCCAAAAAAATAAATGATATCGTTGTCCGTCAATCCAGACTCTACCACCACATTCGCCCCTCCCGTCAGGAGGCAGCTGCCTGCCCTCCTCTCAAGTGGGGCCGTACGCCTTTCGCCTGCCTGGTTCCATTCGGCAGAAGATCTGTGCCAGTTTGGATGCACCCAGTGCTCGAGGATGTGACTGGAGACTCCTGGCTCGCAGCCTCGGCTTTGACAGGTCAGATCTACCTCACGCATTCACATGTGATAAACGGCTTTCAGCAGCGCTGCTACTCAGATTTCTGCTGTCAAGCGAGAACTCAGAAGTGTGAGCAAGGTGGTGCGAAGATTGTCACCGTCTGAGGATGTGATTCTCAGGAGGAGTTCAGTTTAGATTGAACACACGTCCTGCTCCGACTGATTAGCGTGTCGCTGCATCAGGGGGGATTTGGAGAATGACGTTTTTATGTTACAAGCATAAAGTCAGAATTTCATGATAATCAACTCATAATTTACAAAAGACTTTGTCATTTGACAATAATAAAAAAAATAATTGAAAGTTATATATTAAAGGCTTACAAATGGCCGTCATCAATAATGGAGTGCTCCTTTTCTTCTTACCAGCCTCCTCGGTCTCTCTTTTCCTCAGGTACTTGAACTATTTTGCAACAAAACCCGGCCCCACCTCTGTTCTGCTGGACTTGTGGGAAGCCTGTCACCAAGCTGATGCAGACCTGGTTTCTCTGGCGACCGCACTTGAAGAAATGGGCAAAAGTGAAGTGCTAGTTGTCATGACAACAGATGGGGACTGTTGATTGGTCAAGAAGAGGAGAGCGCAAACAAGATGTCTTTTTTTCTCCTTGGCGAAAATACGAATACCTGCCTATGAATATGCCCCCCCCCCCCCCCCCCCAGTTCAAATCTAAAGGCCACAGAGCACGTTGGCTCAGTCACCACATTACCGCTGCATCATCTTTAACGCTCCCAATTAGTCACATTTACAACATACCAGTTATTCTTATGCAGGCCATCCCATGATAACGGCTAACCTCATTCAGCTTGAATCCTCCGAAGCAATCTGCAAGATGTAAAACCAATTTGGGGCTATGAAAGCGTAAAATGGGTGTTAAGTCGTCTGTCATATTGTTGTGTTGACTCTCCTCTTCAAAGATTGACAATGATGCTATCCCTGAAGATAAATGGCAAAGCTTTGGGACAAATTTAAAAAACAAAACACAAAATCCATGTATTCAACACGGCAACACTAACACAGGATTACGCCCGTCTGTCAGCGACAGCGTGGAAGTGCATGATTTAACGGCGTCTCACCTCGCGACAGGTGCGTTAGTTCGCTCCATCGACGCTCGGCTTGTGACAGGAAGCAGCAACCCGTCTGCAACATCCTGAGGCTACAGACACACACACACACACACACAAGAGGATTTCTTTCTGTTTCACGCGGCAACAACTCATATGAGAGCATCAATATCCCGATTTGAGGGCTCGAGCTTACGTTTCTGGCTGAAAGTAAAAGCGGCCCCTTCTTTGTAGTAGGAGGCTGGATGGGGAAGCTTGTTTAAGAATCGGTGGACAACAGACCGAGAGATTCTTTATACTGTAACAACAAATGCCTCAAAGCCTTGGCGTATCGCTCTGACTCACAGGGGTGCTTCTCTTTCATCTCTCCTTGCATTCCTCTATCGCTCCACCACACTCCTCCGATCTGTCGAGAACAAGCCGCAGGAGAGCTCGCTGGTTATCCCTGAAGAGTTTCCTGTGGGAAACGCTCTTTAAAGTATTATCCATATTTGTGGATTTTATTTCCCCTCCCCCATTTGTCACAACGTTTAACGATCACGAAGATGATCTGTTCTGTCTTCTGTGCTTCTGTCGCCCGCTGAGCTGTTCTATCGTCGATTGTAGTGGAGCAGGCCAAATGGAGCGTTATAACAAGACGGGGTCTGATTGTTTTCAAAGCTGCGCGTCAATTTCAAGACTTGAGTCTGTAAAACACGATGAGGTGCACAGACGTCCAGGTGAAAATGCTGCAGGTATTTTACTTTACTATAGACGACAGCAACTGACACTCGTCATTGTCATGTCAGAAGATATTCAAGTCTTCAATCAGCTACACCATCATCATCAAATTTACCTCAACGCCAACTGCATCATGTTCGAGTGCATCGCCTGTCCACCACTATGTCTTCATCCGTCCATCCGTCATCCTGTCACTCATGTCTCCGCTCTCATTTTTACGCGCATTGTTACCGAGCCACCGAGTTTGTGGGCAGCGTACTTCAAGCTCTAAAGATATTTTTCATTGAGAAGTGAGATACGGTTGTCGTTCTGTGTTCCAGAGGCAAAAACAAAAACAAGTGTTCACATGTTTGAGACCACAAAAACCAAAACGCAGGCAGTATCCCTCCTCTACAGCAGTGACTCACATCGCTGTTACGTGTGAATGAACAGCGTGTGTGTGTGTGTGTGTGTGTGTGTGTGTGTGTGTGTGTGTGTTTGGGCAGGTGGGCGTGCACACGCATCAGATCTGTCATTTCTCTTTGTAAGTGCTATGCAAGTACAAAAGGAAACTGAAGCATTTTGGCTTCTTTTGTGTTGTTTGGAAGAGTAATTCTATTTTTTCAGCGATCAGGGCATCGACAGGGTTTTTGATTTTGTATCGAAATGGTTTCCGATGGGTTCCGCTTTTTCTGTATTCTTCAACTGGCCCGGCAGAACTGGATCACTGACCAAGGAAGCTGCTACCGAAGAAGCCAATGTGGGGAAGGCAAAGCGACGTGTGGTGCGATGGTTTCCTCGGTTCCTGTGACAGAGACTGGCTAGCTGTAGACAGCAGTGTTTATTCCTCCAGACTTGTGGAGTATCTGTTGGATCTTTTGCCATAATTCTGGATCATTTTTCTGGAGCTGGATTCCTCCTTGCTCCCGTCAAAGAGAAACATTTAGCCTTTGCTCAAGAAGACAGACATTTTTTTATGAAACAGCTACGGATTCTAGTGACATTATTTTATTTCTGTAAAGTAACAATTGTACATTATCGCCTAGCCTTCTTACCTGTAACTAAATACAATTTTTATGCAATAAATTATATTTCTTAGTTTAACAGTTGTGTTTGTTGTTATTCACTTAATGCTCATTTTTGTAAAGCCATAAAAATGCATGGACAATACGGGAGGCCTCTTTAAAGCTCCTTGGCTTTTCATGTTTCACAGAAAATGCAGAGCTTATCAGCCTCTCCCTCTTTGCCTTGCAGCTCATTGGAGGAAGTATTTAGCTTGATTCTGCTTTGAAAGCTTTTCGTTGGAAGGCTGTCCAGCCTGCAAATTGACAAAGTTTCAGAGTCACTAATAGTGGCCTTCAAGGATTAACTAGATGAAGCATTCAAACTTCAATTTATTTACAACTGCAGGATGTGTGGGGGTTTGACGGATTAGGCAGCAAACGTTCCTGTGAGTCGTTTGTGCAGTGCTGTCTTAATGGCGAGCAGCACTGCACCTGTTCCATTAGATGCACTTGTAATTATCCTTCTAATTAATAAAACTGATTGCAGCTTCAACCCAACCCATCACTTATATATAGACTGGATTTTGCTGTTAGGTTTTACTGAAGAAGTCAGCAGTGTAATTAATTTTAGGCACATGGTGAAATGAAAAACACTTTGGGTGATAATATTTGTGCAAATTGATTCAGTCAAATCTGTTGTTACGCAGAACAAACAGCAGTTGAGTGGGATCAAAATTGATTGACTTCATGATGATTGGTTTAGTTTGCTGTAATTTGTGTCACAGAGAGCCAAGGCTGCAGGCTTTCACTACAAACAAATACACAAAAGTATTTGAAGTGAGCGTTTTATCGCATGAAGAATCACATGAAGAATCATTTTGATTCTTCATGTGATAAAATTGTTTTCCTGTTCCAAGGGGGGAAGAGGAAAGTCATGTCCGACAGGGCCATCTTCTGGTCAATATTATGCGCACCTCCCAGATTTTCAAAAAAAAAGGAACAGTGCAAATAAAATTGAGTCAGAAAATTGTCATCTTTTTTAAATATACAGGAAATGTTAACACAGTTATTAAAAACAATATAACATATTTTGCATGTTAATAAATGCTTGTTAGTTTTAATAAATACTACGCTATAACAGCTCTAAACTCTTATTTTAAAGAAAGAAAACAACAGATCTTTGGGAATACATTTCCTATTAACATAAACAACATGACTACAGTATTAAACCTGGGAGCTAATATATTGTTAAAGGAGCAATGCACATGTAAGATGAAGATTGATCAAGGAACGCTACATATAATATTTATATTTCTCAGTTGCCCGTTGACATTTTTTAAGGCACAATATTTTCCCAGTTATTTTTTTTATGTATTTTTAAAAATGTACTGTTATTCTAATTTTAATTAATAACTTCTGGTTTTCGGGGTTGCCTTCAGAATAATAGTATTCCGATCATTTTCTTTACAAAATACCCTTGAAACTATACTCAAACTATAGTTAAGGGATATGATTGGGGGGGGTTGAGTGTGTGTGTTTGTTTGTTTACCGGATGAATTAATTAGAAAATATGTAGTTTTTAGTCAATCTGGTTTAGATTTGTAAAGAAAGGGCTTTTATACTGAAAGGATGAGTTCCGGAAGTCTTCTCGTAGTTGTTGTTGTTGTTGTTGCTGTTCGGTTAAGTAAGAGGATGTTGGACAGCTGATCACGAAACTCTTTCTCTCTTGCATCAGTGAAGATCAATCACCAAAAACCACCAGCAGCGGTTCTCCAGGTACGTCGGTCCGTTTTTATCGAGCCGCAAACGGGGCGTGCAGCTCGGCGTGCGGCTCGGCTAGCTCACGTCTAACTAGCCTCTCGTGTTAGCTCAGCTGGTTGTCTATCACAGACACACTCGAAAGAACTGCGGATGAATAACTTTACAATTCATTTTGAATCAATACAAAACAATGTTTTAGGAAACCTCGTTCAATGACAGGAGGTGTATGCCCCCCCCCAGTACGCGGTCTGGGGTTCATTTCGCTGGCTCAGCGTCATGTGGACAGTTTGGGTTCCTCATGAGTTTTGGGATGCAAGCTCAGACATTCGTTACAGTCTGTAAATAGTTTAAACCCCTTGTTGTGCGAGTGCGTGGCGCTGATGAACGCCTCTTCCTGACGGTCCGTGGAATAATCCCGTCGTGCGTGGGAATGACCGAGACGTGGTTTAACGTGTTCCTGCCGTGTCCGCGCCCACGCAGAGGCACACGCACACACACACACACACACACACCCAGTAAAAGGGCATTGTGCTCGTCCAATGCCGCATCACGTGGAATCAGTGTTTAAACCAATTAAACTGAGTGTAATTATTTCCCTTTTTCTTCACAGCTCAGCCATTCCTGCATTCATTTATTTATTTCCTTTCATCTTTCTCCTGAATCGTCCCTTTTCCTTCGCGCCGGTCAAAGATGGGCGACGCAAAGCCGCCGCAGCCCAGCCTCAACTCCTCCTACGTTCCGGCTGCGTCTGAGGAGGACGAGGAGGAGGACGAGGAGGACCCGAGTCCTTCCTCGTCGCTCCTACCCAGACACGCGCCCGTGCCTCTCACCGTGCACTACACCCCCGAGGACTCTTACTGTTTGGTGTACATCATCTTCTTCCTGTTGGGCATCGGCTCCCTGCTGCCCTGGAACTTCTTCGTCACCGCCAAACACTACTGGCTGTACAAACTGAGCAACAACACGAATAACGGCAGCGACGAGAAGCCGCACTCGGACATCAGCGTGAGTGAAGGGTGTAACTATATTCAGTGTTACGTTTAAGTACACAACAGGCAGTACTCCACATTTCACACGGCAGAGTGACGATCCCGAGACACACGCCAGAGGACTTGGCGTCCCTTCAGTGTCTTCCTCGAAACGCGGAGCCTCGAAGATCTAGCGCGGATGAGTCGCCAGAGGCCCGACTCATTAAACGGATTTTCAGTTTGTATTATTTTATCAACGATTTCATTTCAAGAATTCATTCCGTCCGTCTTTACAGAAATGCCCCCCCCCCCCGACGGGCGACTTGGATGATGCATCGTGTTTTTATGTGATGAGGAAGGAAAGCATCTGTTGAAGCTTCAGCCAGCTCTCCGCTCTTTCACTTCTTCATAGTTTTTTATTTTCTTCTTTCCGTTTGTTCCCAAATTCAAGAGCGCTCAAATGCTTTGTCTTCTCTGCACCGTTCTACAGGACTACTTTGAGAGTTATCTGTCCATTGCCTCCACCGTGCCCGCTGTGCTTTGTCTGATACTCAACTATCTCCTCATCAACAGGTCCGTATCCTTCCCACGCACACGCACACACGCACACACACACACACACACACGGAGTCTGTCTCTCAGGCTGTTCACCGCACGGTTTACGGTATTTTATGTTGCATGCTACTTTCTGTATTTATTACATGTGTGTGGGATTAACTGGTGACGTGCAACGCCTGTTGAATCACAATGTGTGTGTGTGTGTGTGTGTGTGTAGGTTGTCTCCCAACGTGCGCATCCTGTCGTCCCTTGTTCTCATCCTGCTGGTGTTCGTGGGGACCACGGTGCTGGTGAAGGTGGACACGTCCAGCTGCACCGTGGACTTCTTCGTTGGAACGCTGCTCAGCATGGCGGTGCTCAGTGGCTCCTCCAACCTCTTCACTGGCAGCGTGTTCGGGATCAGCGGCTACTTCCCCATGAGGATTCCGCAGGCCTTTATATCAGGTGCAGCCATGGATCACGTCGGGAACGTCTCCTTACTTGACTCGTCATAACATCCGAATTCTGCTTATGCCGTCTGAAAAGCTAGATAAAGCGCACTACGTAGCCGCCGCAGTGTTTATCGCATTAGCTTATCGTTTTCTGTGGTCTTTCTGTCACATCGCATGCGTGTGTGGGACATGAAGCTGTCCTCATGATGCCTGTCTGTGTTCACACCAGTGCATTTGATTTAGGACATTTGTAACGCTTGCAATAGCATCTATTGGCTGAAGGCGCTAACGTGTCATCATTCCCCGCTCTCCCTCCCATCAGATCTTTAATCTATTCTTCAGTATAGCGACAGAAGATCCTCCTGTAGTGATTTATAATGTTTCTTTTTGTCTCAGGCCAGGCCATGGGGGGCACGCTGAGTGCAGTAGCTTCAATACTGGACCTGGCGGTGACCAACGATGTGACGGACAGTGCTCTGGCCTACTTCCTGACTGCTGACATCTTCATCCTGCTCTGCATCATCACGTATCTGCTGCTGCCCAGGCTGGCATATTCAAGGTCAGTCCTGTTCCCCTGCACGGCACGATGGCCTGGCCTGTCAGGTTGCTACCGATGGAACCTGTTCATTCATTACATTGGTTTTGACCTCACAGTAATTCAGTTTCAGTCAGATTAAAGTTTTATTTATTACAAGTGTGATTAATCAGAAATCAGCTTTTTCCTTTTAAAAAAATTATCATTATTACATCCGACTTTGAAAATACACTATTGTGTTACGATTTCAACGTCCGGAATGTGCATGAGCTGCCAAAGTGATCTTTTATTCATAGCACCACTAGATGGCGCTAAAGGTTGAGTGGAGGTCAGAATATTTGGAATTTAAAAACAATTTAATTCCATTTATTCTATTGCTGCATTTTAATAAGTCAAGTGAGCAACATTGTAAATAAAACATTATTTCATTTCTATTTGCTCCTGTTAACAGTGATGTAATTTAAAATTAGTCATTTTAAATACATAACCTGCCTTATTATTTTGGGATCAAATAAAATGAAGATAATTTATTCATCACAAAGTAGAAGCTACTTTTTTGTGATTGTTTGGACTTTAGCAACCCACGCTTTTTTTTCTTTTTATATAATAATAATCGTAATATAATGTGTTGTGCTCCTTTTCTCTCAAGGCACTACATGCTGGGGAGACACACAGGTCCAGCACTGCTGAATGAGGAGAACACACCAGGCCCGAGGAGCACGAGCTCCACTCCTCCACTGCGGCCCATCCTCAGGAAGACGTGGGTCCTCGGCCTGAGCGTCTTCTACGTCTTCTGCGTCTCCGTCGCGGTGTTCCCAGCCGTGTCCTCAAGTATCCAGTCTGTCCAGAAAGACCAGAGCCCCTGGACAGCCACCTACTTCGTGCCCCTGACCTGTTTCCTCCTGTACAACGTGGCCGACTTCTGCGGCAGGCAGATGACGGCTTGGTTGCAAGTCCCCGGGCCCACCAGCAGACTGTTGCCTGTGCTGGTGCTGTGCCGGTCCATCATGGTGCCTCTTCTCATGTTCTGCAACTACCAGCCGAGGGACCGCCACCACCCTGTGTTTTTCAACCATGACATGTACCCTGTGGTCTTTAACTGCCTGCTCGGCCTCTCTAATGGCTACCTGGGCACACTACCTATGATCTATGGCCCAAAGGTGGTACCTCGGGAACTGGCCGAGGCCACGGGAGTGGTCATGTCCTTCTTCCTCACTTTGGGACTGGCTGTTGGTTCTGCCTTCTCTGTTCTTCTTGTACACTGCATTTGACCGGTTGCACTAGTGTCCTGGGCTTGTACTGGACCGCAGCTGGACAGTACCCGAGCCTTAAAAGTACTACGATGTAAAGTACACCTGTAGTGCCAGTTGTGTATGGAGGTTCTCTCATTTCTGTTTGACCAAAGCCTTAACTCGTTCATACCTCACATGTGTTTAGAGATGTGTCTCTGATCTCATGTGGCCTTTAAGCCAGATCAAGTAGCGGTTGTATTTAGTCCTGTCCAGTAACGTCAGCTGGTTGTAGACATCTGAGCATCTTCCATGAAATTATTTGGTTTAAGGGCTGAGAACTGGTGGAAGTTTCTACACATTCCAACTCAAGGAAAATGCACATCTGCAGGAATGTTATTCTGTGGGACCAAACTTTAGCCTTCACGGCATTTCTTAACCCCTTAATTGCCAGTATGTACCTGAATCTGTTAACTAGCTGCACCTTTTGAGTTCAGGTTCCTGTGGAATTTAAGGTCATCTTTAGCATGATGTATTAAACACTTTGGGAGATTAATGTCAAGGCTGATTGGATTGTCTGTGTGAGTTCATGCAATAGTCACATTAATCGAAGCACAAGCTATGGAGGTATTGATCCAGAAATCATCAAATCAACTACAAGCTAGCAGACCACTGACTTACTATGTGCAGTAAGGCAAAGCTCCATCTGGTTTAAAGTTAAGTGATACTGGGTGGACTGGGATCATTTTTATTGTTAAAGTTTCACAGTTCAAACAGAAGCAGACCAATAGAATTTGATGCATTCTGCACATTAAACAGTGATTTACAAGCAACAGTGCAAACAATGAGAAGCATGACTAACAAAATACATTTGTTTCTGGATTAAACGCAAAGTAAAACACTTTAAGGGCAATAATTCATCTGTCTGATCTGCAATAATGAATCACACGGCTGAAGCGGGGGGGGGGGGGGGGGGGGGTGTATTTATCAGAAGTCAAATGAAACATGTGAAACTAGAACCTCCTCCAGTAAGACAGAAGTGCAAAGTGCAAAGCTTCAACACTTCTGTTTAATGAAGCAGTAACGACACGTTAACCCCTTCCCTTCCCCACAGAAAACAGAAGTCGAATTAATCCCTTTCCACTGAGACAGCATCCAAAATATCTGTTAATATAAAAATATTGCAGTAATCATCACTTCAATGTCCAAAAAAAAAAATAAAAAAAAAGGAAACAGACTGAAAGTGTGAAGCAGGATTTTCTCTCCCAAGGTCAGTTTAACGGCGTCTCTCTCGTGCTCTATTCCCACACATGGCGTTTGCAGTGAGCCACAGCCTAAACAAAGACAAACAATGATTAGAACAGCCTCTCCATAATCAATACTGGGCAGCATTGGTCTCGACAGACGCATACCTTAAACATGTTCAATATCAAAATATAACTACTCACATCACAAAGATTTGCCGTGTCCATGTTCTGGCACCAGAATTTAGGCCCCAAGGTGCACTTCTCCGTTTCTTGCAGCCCCACCGCTGGACATGCTCCCAATTTCTGATGCACGCAGACACAGCCCAGATGTTAGACTCATCCGACATCTTCCCTGCCCTTTACATACAGAAACCCTTCGGCTTTGCTACATTGTCAGGAATAACTTATTTTTCAAACTAAAGATGGAGTGTAATAACGATGATTTTAGTTCAAGCATTTGCTCCCGATAATTCGATCTGAATTTTTGTTTACCATGCACACGAAGTCGGGGTCGAGCATCTGCAGTATCAACTGGATCATCACTGGCTCGTACTGTTCCACCAACTGGTCACACTGTCGACAAAGACACGTATCAGCAGCTGCCGCACGAGGACAGGTAGAAGTTGTGTAAGACAAGACGCTGAAACTCCTCACCTCAGTGTAGAGGGCGGGAGGCAAGAAGCTGCACGCTTTCCTCACAGCCTCCTCAATCTGGACCTCGGTGGCGTTCCTCTCCAGGAGTACATCAACGTAATTAACGGCCATCTTGCACACCTCGCAGTAGCCGCCGACTTTAAAGTGTGTCTGAGCAAGGGCAGCTGGGGGGGGTTAGTAAAGTCAAGTATGTGGAAAAATCATACCTGGTTTTACCGAAGAAAACAACATGATGATACCCGACACCTAATGGCGCACTCGTACAAAACCTCTGTCTGCATCCAACGTTTGCGTTCTGTGTCCTCTGAAGAGCGAACACTTACGAATATACAAGCGGCGGGCTCCGTTGCAGAGGGCCAACATGGTGCAGACAGTCTTGGGGTCAGCCTCTTGCACCAGCAGCTCAATGATGGCCTTGCCGTAGGCCTCAATCAGGTCCCTGCACTGCACTGCATAAGATGAGGGCAGGTAGCCGCAAACCGTCTCCACGGCCTGAATCACCTCCTCCTGGGACAAACACAAACGATTGGCACCGGGACCAAGAGGAGCGACACTGAACACGCCTAGAGGTGCATAAACCCACCTCTGTTGAATTATCTGTCAGCCTAAACTCCAACTCTGCCATAACCTCCTTACAGACGGTACACAAGAGAGGCTCGCGTACGCGGACAATGGGCTGGAACACAGAAGGGAACGTTTTTATGTGCATGTAGGATACCGTGCTGAAACGGTCACCCATCAGGTGTCCACTGCGTCTTACCCGAGCAGATTCTTCAGCGGTACGCTCTATCTTGGTGGCGGGGAAAAGCTTGGCTGCGGGTACAGACTTGGCAGCCAGCAGCTTCAGCATGGGAGTGGACTTCATAGCAGGACAGAAACCTGCAGCTGCACAGATCACATCCGGATTCTGGAGGGCAGAGACTAGAGATTATCTTTGGGTACGCAACCAAACATCCCCAAAGCCTGCTCCATAATCTGAATGGCAAAATAGCCACCCACGCAACAGTACAGGCTTCCATTTTAAAACAAAACCCCATCAGCGATACGCTGGAACAAAGCAACACTACGCCGGCAAAAAACAATTACCTCTGCGTCCTAAACAAACCGTCAGGATAACGTGCATCAACCTCTTTTCTTTTTATGCAAACCACATCGCGATAGCAAAGCATAATCTAAAATATGACAATGCTGCATGCATGCAATGAAACAAGCTCGAATGTGGCCCTTGGACTTCCAAAAACAAGCAAAGGTGTGCAGGTTATGGAATCTTAATCTTAACTGAAGCGGCGCAGCGCTAGGATAGCATGAGCAGCAACAGCTAAGGCGAAGCGGCTACAGGCTGAACAGAAAGACCTACCTGTTCCTGGGAGAAGTGCAACAGAGCACGGCAACCATGAAGGGGGGGGGGGGGGGGGGGGGGGGCAAAGGCAAAGAAATAAATAAAAGACAGTCAGCAGGGGAAAATTATAGAAAGTGATCTAAAGGCGGGAATAGATTGAAACCAGCAGGCCGGGCCAAATGGATGCATTTTAAACATCAGTAATCACAGCTCTGATGACCAAGTCACTAAAGTAAAATATTCACTGTTGAATATTAGAATGATAATGCCCATTTACCCTGAATAAGGAAAGACAAAAAACGGTTTTGACTTCTTTAAAAAGTCAGTGAAGCGCTTAAAGTGGAAGAATTACGAGACTCACCATCGTCATGAGCTGCTCCAGAAGCGGGGCGCCATACTGGCCGATGTACTCCTTACACTGCAACGAGGAAGACGGTCAGAATACAAAGAAACGTACGCATCTAAACAAAGACGGCAGCATCGTGGGGTTCCTACCAAAGCAGACAAGCTCGGCCCCAGCAGGTCACACTGTTTCTCAAACCCCTCAATGAGCGAGTCGAGATAGGAGGCGTTGTCCTTCACCTGCCTCTGGACATCAATCAGGAACTTTTCACAGTCCTGGCAGACATTTCTGTCCTACAAGACAATCAGGAGCCAAATACAGACCGACCTCATCAACAACAGGCAGAGAGGCTGCTGCCGTACACTGGGGGGTGAAAAGGGGGGGGCTTAAGGGCATACCTCCTTCAGAGCCTCTTGTTTGGGGGCTTCCTGCGGATAGAGGAGCTGGGGAACATTGAGGAGGAAGGGGGACATCTGATGGGACAGGTCCACCGGAGGGATCTCATTGGACGGGAGCTGCTCCTTGGCCTGAAGCAGAGCCAAAGCGGCCTGCTGGGACCGACACAACCCGATGGCACCACACACCATACCGGGATTCTCCTAAAACATAAAGAGAACACTCCAAGTTCTGCAATTTATAGTCATGCTATAGTTAACCGCATCATTTAGATTCAGATTCAGATAACTTTATTTATCCCAAGGGGCAATTCAGTTTAAGCACTCTACCAGACCATACAATACAAACATTCACAAACACAATACAAAAATTATATATATATATATATATATATTAAAAAAGACACTCAGTATATCAACAAATGCTCAGAAATGATGATTATAATGCATCTTTAGAAGAATTTAACAGCCTAATGGCAGAAGGAAGGAACAACTTGGAGTAACGATTTGTTCTCCTACAGGGGGCGATAAAGCGGCATACATGAGCTTTAAAGCCTCGATGGACTCTTTGCTTTACAGGATCAAAGTGCATCGTTTGTGTTCTTTCGCTACGGCGACTCCGAAGCAAAGAAAACTAAACAGGGAGCTCAGTCATGAGATTCAGGACTACACAACGACTCTCTGTTCCCCACCGACTTGGACTCGCTTCCGTATCAAAAAGCGCCCATTCCGCCCGCTGCACTCCGCCTTCCGACGCTAGCTCCCCATCGACGCGTGGGGCTAGATCGACCAACCTCTCAATAGCCTTTACGAAGAACATAATCTTGTACGTTTATAACAAATAGGTCAAAGGTCAAAGTTTACCAGCTCTCCAACAATAATATTCCTAATGATGGGCTCGTATTCATCCACCAGATCCTTGCACTCGGCAGCCACGCCCGGATCGGGGACGAGATGGCAGGCCTTCTCAAGGTACTCCAGAATCTCAGCCTGTAATCGTAGGATGGCGTTTTAGAACAGCGGGAGGACGCCTGGCCAATGAGGATCTCCCAGAGCTTTGATTAACCTCACCTCAGTTGAACTGTCCTTCAGTATCTGTGCCAGCGCGGTCACCACTTCTTTGCACATGTCACATGGCACCGTTTTCTGAAAACAGAGAAAATGGGGGGCTGCAGGTAATTAAATGTATTTCACAGACTCTTTCCAATCGAGGACACAGAGTCAGAAGAAGATTAAAAAAACAAACAAAAGGATGCGACACTTTAGCAGGAACACCGTAGGGTCTCACCATTTGGGGTTTGCTCCACACGTTTTGCTGGCAGTGAGCCACAGCTCCACACAGAGACGCCGTCTTCACATTCTGACACCAGTATGGCGGTCCACGAGCACACTGCTCGGTGCCGAGGAGAGGCCCGGCTGCAGCTGCAAAGGTTAGACGACTTTGGGTTATGTTCTAGCCATGTCAAAATGCAAAAAAAGCAGAAACTCTCATTCTTTAAATAGAGTGTGCCATCTCGAGCGTTAAGCGGCGCCGCCCTTTAGCTCGGAGGCATCTAGGAGAAAGACAGAAATGTCAACCGGAGTCTTGTCAGACGGGTTTTGACAAGCAATGTTTACCGGTAATTGTTTTCGTACAGTGAACTTAGACCAGTGAGACGAACATGAACTATTTACAGGTGTCATCGCACATCAGTCTACAAATCTTTTGACCGCCTTGCAGCCACAGGCCGGGTACACAAAGATGGTTGCATGAACAGAAGCAGACTTCTTGGAAGGCCCCGTTTCATTTTATTTTAGATACCTTTATTTTCTATAGTACATTTTGATTCCACATACATGAATGAAGTCATTGGCCTTTGGTGAGCCAAGTTAAACAGGCGGCTTCTCATTTATCCAGAATTACAGTACTTCAGAAACCGAGCACTAGTACAAGTTATAAGAAAAACACATCAAATCCACCCGCTCAAACTGCTAAGAGCTCCTAATGTGTGAAGCTTTATCATGAGCACAACCAGCCTTTAAAAACCAGCTCGTCAATACCAGCCTACAAAGCGACAAACCAAACTGATTTTTCTATCTCACAGTCGCCGCGACAGGTTAGATTGTTTGATGCCAAACGTGTCTTGGGTTGACGAAAATAAAAAAGAGGAAGTAGATCAAGTGATGCGGGAAGAACAGCTCGCAGAAATGTTTCACAATCACGCAACTACAAATCCAACACATAAAAAAAAGAAAATAAATCCCACAGAGCTCCTATGACTATGAAGTAAACAAAGAGTCTTTATTACAGTCTGGATTATGAGAAGCAAACTTGATCAAAGCAGTTTACCCAGAATATTCAAGTCACAAGTGAAAGCCTGCGTTGATCTAATAACCCAAGAAACGACGGCAGATCAGATCTAACCTTCATAGACCCAGTTCAAACACCCTTCTGCTCATCGGCAGGGCACGCCCATCCTTCATGCAAGTCACATGAGAACAGTCAGTCAGAGCGACCGGCTGTTCCGACGCAGACAGTGTCCCAATGACTGTCCAGGGTCACGAACAGCAGCAGAGAGCGAGTGATTGATTCATTATCTTTGTCGTCACCAGCATGAAAACAATCAGACAAAGCCGTTGGGAAGAGAAGTCAAAAGACACAGATATCTACTTTGAGCTCATTTTATCTGACCACAGATACATTGAGCGAGTGTAGATCACATGGAGCAAAATGATTTAGAGATTCTGATCGCCTAGAAACAGCAGCTTGAATAAAAAGACCGTTTCAGAGCAGCAAGCAACATTTACCATAAAGGATTCCCGCCTAGCAAGGACTGAGCCAAACATAATAATCATGGAACACACCATTTAGGAACGTCAGCAAATAGTGCAAAAGGTGACAAAATGCTTTTTTGCTGACTGAAGATAAGGTTTAGTTCTCCGAAAGTCCCTACAGTTTAACTTCTGCTTTTTATTATCAAGAGAAGATTAGCTATTACAACTGCTGCTGCTGACAGCAGTGAACATGAAGGAAAGGACCAAAACACAGAGGAACAAAAGCAAAGACACGGAAGCGTCTGGTTCAGACTCGGTTTTTACTGCTCCATAAAACCGGCTGTTCGCTAGTTACCGATACAGAACTAATAATAAATATATATATTATTAGTAATGCTCAACAGTATGGTTCCAGATTGAAGTTGTAGCAAGGAATTGTGGACGGTAGCTGTGAGACGCAGGTCGGCTAGTTAGCTAGCATTAGCAGAGAGGCTACTGCTAGCCGAGCCGTGGAACCGGCGAGCAGGCCGACAGCAACGCACTTAAGTACCGGTGCCGGTAGTCAATATCCCCGCAGCATAGCTCCTTACCGGATTTTAACAACGTTAACTTAATTGTTATCTGAACCGTGGGATTTGTCTCCACGTCCTCTCAAGACAAGCTAGCGACGGCTGCTCAAACGTCAGCCGACCTTTCTTTGCGTTTACAAGCTAGCTCTTTAGCTCCGCCGAGTTACACAACCTCACGGCGACGACGTCGCAACTCATCGATTCGGCATCTGCTTGAACCGTATCCCCGACCACGTCACGAAACACGATTAGCTTATATTCACTTCTGATGGTTTACCTGCAGATATGAAGAGCAAAGTCAGAAACATCATGGCTCGTCTGTTCCTCCGCGGAGACCGAGGACCGCTGCTATGAGGCGGAGAGCGTTGTTGACGCCTTTATGTTGTCTCAGTCAGCTGACTGCTCACCCCGGCATGTGACCCCCCCCCCCCCCCTCGCCCTTTTCATGTCGCAACGCCTTGATGACGTCATCGGAATGCCAAACTCAAGCAAAAAGAAGCGCCGCATTACTCGTTAAGACTCGTTCAGATCAGCATCCTCTGAATCGATCCCATTGTTCGTTGTGGTCCTCCCTCTTTAAGAAATCCGAGTTCACTTGTAGTTTATTTACAGGGTATTTTATCAGTACTTGAACGCACCGGTATGGCTCGGTTTACATGGACAACATTTATTTAATCCGATCAGAGTTCGGGGTAAAATTGTGATAGTATGCACTGTGATCATGGACCCTAAACATCGCTGCTGCTGCTGATGATGATGATGATAAATATATTTATTAGATAGAATGTTAGAGTACAAGTATAGTCAAACAGTAGCATGTATTACAGTACAAGTACAGTTCAACTGGATCTGTTTCCTCAGGTATTAAAGGTAGAACTAGGGAATACAGGACGACACGTAGAACGGAAGCACCTGGAAATACCGAGGAAACAGAGGATAGTCAGGCAGAGAACTGTCCAGAGAGGCAGGAGCTGATCAGGTGAGATGTGTAACAGGTGCGTCTCGTTCAGTTCAACAAAGCCTCTGCAGTTGTGCAGGAGCAGGAATCAACCTGCAGCAAAAGTCACCATAGCAACCGGCACAAACGGAGTCTTCCTGACCTAATTCTGGATCAGATCCAGAGGTCATTTTACATGATAGTGCATTTCAGACTCCTTTATGATTTGATTAGTGAATTGAATGTATATTTGACAATATATATATATATAAAATAAAAAGCCTCCATTGTAAGTAAATGGGAAAATCTGGATCGTAACGTCCACAATCCAGATCAGATCTGGATGAATTCAGTGTTGAGATCGAGCTCCCCACCCTAAATGACTGTGTCAAATTCTATAAACATCGGTCAATCATGAACCGAGGTATTGAATAACAAATTTTGAAGCTCCATTGACTGCAATGTTACCGCAAATTTCAGTGAATCAGAATCTCTTCTGGATCATCACCAAAATCTAATAAAAATGTCACCCAGAGCCATCCAGAACTTCTCGGGTTATCCTGCTAACAGACAGTGAGGTGTATGCGTGATGGTTGTATCCGATGCAGTGTTTTTCCAAGTCATCGAGCCATTTAGAAGCTCCCTTTAACTGTAAATGGTGAATATCTAAGTAAACATTTGTCTGAATTTCAGTAACTCCAGTCTATTCAGTTATTTTATTTAAATGCTCAGAGGCGGTAGTTAATCTATTTCTGGAAGTGTTTCCTCAATATCATTTACCACAAACCACCTCCAAGTCTGGACTGAAATACAGAGTACCGGTATAACAACATGTAGGAGACGTGCCTAGAATGAAAGAAGTCAAAAAACAAAGATAGAAAATCTGTTTATTTTGACATAACATGCAAAATGCAAGTCAACTAAGAAGGGTTCAAAGGGTGACGCGCCACACTGTACATCTTCTGGATATGGGCTGTGTAAACCTGTAAAACAGATGGAACAGTGCACAGCGCAGTCAGGACACGACCTCATAGCGAAAGAGAAAGAGAAAGGACATCGTCAACAAGAACACAGTCATGCAAGTCTCAAGCAGCTCTGATCACATTTTAGAGTCTGACCTACTGTTTTAGTGCGATACTCACGTTAATACTTAACACCAAAGCATTTCTTTAAGTCGTTTCATTGTGATAAACATGTCATCCATTAAGGAAGGTTTACTGTTGAAATAAAGCTGTTCTTTCTGGTAGAAAATTATCATGTATACATTTGGTTGTGTTTAGTTTGTCTGCAGCAAAAAATAAATGCTGGACAGCTTTCCACAAAACTTAAACTTTCTTCATCATCATCACTCACAAGAAGAAACGCAATTACTGTACAGCACAAAAACAGCACATCTCAGTACGCATTAGCACAATGCTAACTGGGAGAGAACCGGTTGCATAAAGAACTGCTGCGTCCCCATCCTTACTTGTCCGTCACCCGTCGGGACCGCAGCAGTTGCTGCCCGAGCCCTGCGCGTCCTTCTTCAGGACAGTGGGCCTCACGACGTCCACGTCGCGGTGCAAGTGGTCCAGTAAACCCGACAGGACGCTCGGGGACGCATAAAAGTCGACTAGGAAGTAAGTCCCTCTAGCGTGATTCGTGCTGTGCTTTCTGATCTTGTAGGGCAGCAGCCTCTCCCCCAGGTTCTCCAGGTCCCTCACCACCGCGCCCCGCGCCATCAAAGCCTCCACCGTCCGCCGGAGGGCAGCGGCTGTCTCCGGCCGCTGCATCAGCTTCAGGATCAGGGCTAGCTCGTAGCGAGGCATGGCTTCTGCGGGTTAAACCCCAAAAATATACACCCGCGTTACTGAGACTGGCGCTTCGCTTGTGTCATGGCCAGGCGACCATAATATCACACGAGGGGGACGAGGAAGGTCTTTCGTGATGACGTATAAATAATGCGCCCGTGTTGACGAACGCGGATAATTAGATATTAAAAACGAACAGCGGCCTATAAAACGTGGTGCTAAACGAATTCATAAACGTATTAAAAAAAAAACCCATTTATAACACTATAGCCGTCTATTAAAAAGTTTATTTTTTCATTTTGTGTCGTCATTTTGCGCATGCGCACAAGGCCACAGCGCTTGGTTCGATCACTTCCTTCCTTTCCAGAAGGTGCGTGGTGAAGATGGCGTCGCAGAAATCGATACCGAGCGATCTCTACAGATGCGTGTATTCCTTCCTCCAGGAGAGCAAGTTCACCAAGGCCGCCCGGCAGTTCCTCAAACAGACCAAAGTGGTGAGCGGCTCCGGTCGGTTGTGACGTCGATAATTATCCGGTCTGCTGCGGCTGTTAGCTACCGGTAAGCTAGCTAGCTAGTCACGTGTGTCTCTGTTACAGACTCCTCAAGATCAAAACGAAGAGAGCCTCGTCAACATCTTCAATTTCTGGGTGAAGTAAGTTGTTGTGGACGTTTTGTCTCGATGTCAGGATTTGTTTATTTATACCAAATACATTCTTGATTAGTTTAGCCAAGCCTGCAATGTATGCTGCTTGTTTTCCCTTTATAAAAGTGGTCGATACAAACGCATGTTTTTTTTAGTTCTCTATCTAAATTCTCAAATTAAAGATCAGCCATTAAAGGTCACACATTATACTCTTTTTCCACAAGGTATCGCAGTTCCCAGACACTTGTATGAAATATCTGTAAAGGTTTTTGTCAGAATGGCAAACAGGTGCTGCAGGACAGCGTCTCAAGCAGCTCTGACATGGTGAGTGAATAGTTTTAAGTTTTCTATTTTTTAATGAATAATTGTTTCTAGGTCTCCTGAAGCTAAGAAACGAAAGGCGCCTCCCAGCAATGCTGAAGCCTCAAGTGGCCCGTCGGCCAAGAAAACAAAAGCCAATACAGAAACGTCGAGCAGCGAGGAGGAAGGACCTGCTGCGAAGCAGCCTAAGGCAGCCCCCGCAGGTAACATCAGTTATGTTTCACACAAACGTCTAAAATGTGCGCTTAATTTCTGTCGATTTGTTGGTCTGAAAGCCTAGCATTATAGGATTGTGTATTTTATTTTACCAGCCAAAGGAGCAGCAGCCGCTAAAGCTGCATCCAGCAGCAGTGAGGACTCCTCTGAGGAGGACAAGGCTCCTGCAAAAGCTCCTGCAAAAGTAGGAGGAAATAGACACATTAACTACTCATCTCTGATCTCACGGTGCATGTCTGTAAACGGGATTATTCCAATTCTGAAATGACTTTTCTCCGTGCAGATTCCTGTGAAGACCTCGACCCCTGCGGCGAGGAAGAAAGACAGCAGCTCCAGCAGTGAGGAATCTGACTCTGAGGATGAGCAGCCCGCCAAACCGCCGGCACCAAGTGCGTTCGGAGCTAGGCGGCATTAAGATTGTGCAATGTGACTTTCTATAATTACACAAAGTTAAGACACGTTTTAGCTGATCGATCTGATTTACCTGTGAATGATAGAACCCAAGGCACGTAAAGCCGCAGCACCAAAGGCAGCAGCCCCGGTTAAACATGCTGCTCCGAAGAAGCAGGAGAGCAGCAGTGAAGATAGTTCTTCAGATTCCGAAGATGAAGGTCCAGCTAAGGTATGCAAAACGAGATCTTGTGGGGGGGGGGGGGGGGGGTCATCTTTCATCTTAATTTAATCTGAGTAGTGATTGCAGTCGGTCGTCGACTGAACTGTTTTATCCACTTGTTGAAACAGGCTCCACTTAAACCTGCGGTAGCGAAGGCGACTCCGGCTGCGGCCGGATCAAGCAGTGAAAGTTCTTCCTCTGAAGATGAGGCTCCGCCCAGTAAGAAGAAGAAAGCAGGTGAACGCCTTTGTCCGACAGTTTTTCATTTCTGCCCGGTTGCATCTGAAGATTGTGGCCCAAGCTGAGCCTGTCCTTGGTGCTAACAAGGTTTTACTCGGGTCCCGTCGTACGTTTGAAAGCTCACGAATGTCTCGACTTTGTAGGAACATACAGCGCCGTCCCCCCTCCCGCTGCCATCCAGGAAGCTCCAGCTCCAGCTGCAACGGCAGCCAGTAAGGCCGAGGAGAAGAAGCGAGCTGGTAAGACGTGACCACGGTCTGTCTCCTCGGAGTAGCATTATTAATAGCATGCTAACGGTACTGCAAATCTCACAGGCAAACCTGCACCAGTAAGGACCAGTGCTGCCAAACCCAGTGGGTCTAAAGCCGCTGCGAAGAAGCAAGAGTCCAGCTCTGACAGTTCCGGTAATCCAATGCAGCCATTTTTTTTTCTCAGCATAATTCAGTGCCAAACAGGGGAATCATTTTTCTTCTTGTCTACGTCTTTTCAGATTCAAGCTCGGATGACGAAGAGGAGAAAAAACCTGCCGCAAAAGTGACTCCCGCTAAAGCTGCTGCTAAAGCTGCACCAGCTAAAGCCAAGCCAGTACAAAAAGACTCCTCAGATGAAGATTCCAGTTCAGAGGAGGAAGAGGAGACAAAAAAGAACCACACCGCTAAAGCTGCTCCTGCTAAGACTCCTCCTGCCAAAAAACAGGACTCCTCCAGCTCAGGTGAGAGATGTTTACGTTTTGAGCAGGTGACATATTTTTGGCTTTAATTTCTGTCTAGTATTTATAATTTGTAGTCCGGCGTGTATTTATTGGATGAATTAGGGTCGGTCCATTTAGAAATTGAGGAAACATTTTTAACTAGAAAACGACAA
Organism: Brachionichthys hirsutus; assembly: GCF_040956055.1. Classification (NCBI taxonomy): domain Eukaryota; kingdom Metazoa; phylum Chordata; class Actinopteri; order Lophiiformes; family Brachionichthyidae; genus Brachionichthys; species Brachionichthys hirsutus. Next base: position 6,181,048 of record NC_090903.1, read on the forward strand.
TCAGAGATTGCAGACCCTCGCCTCCAAAAGACTATTCGATCTTGTGAGACAGTAAACAGGGCTTCCGGATCAGAGGAGCCAAACCTGCTCTAGCTTGCTGCTCCGGAACGTACTACAAGACTCCTTCTGGACTCTTTTTCCCATCATGCCATTCGTGTCCCTCCCTCTTAAAGTGGCGGTTTACAGCACAGGCACAATTCCAGATGTAAAAATAATTCTAGAATCTGGATCCAGATCCGGATCAACGCCATTCTCGGGGAAGACCGAGCCACGGACAGAACCTTGCTTGTGTAAAAAATTCAAGTCGATTGGGTTACTAGTTTTTGAGTTATGCGCTCGGACAGACAAACAGACAAACGCACCCAATTGCAATACCCTCGCCTCCCCTTCGGCGAGGGTAATTAGAGATTGGGATTTAATAGATCCAACATGTGAGTGCTGCGTAGCGCTAGCTTCTGGGCTCTAATTGGGCGTGCGTCTGTCCATTATTGACCAGCTACTTTTTAGTTTATCTCTCGATAACATCTCTCAGAAATCGAAGATGAACTGAGACGTTGAGTTCGTAGGTCGGTAGAGAGAACTAGCAGCCACACACCTGTTTAGTTTTATTGTTGTTGAAAATGCATCGGCTTTCCCCATCAGTGCTTGAACTTGTCATTTGTTCTCAGGTTGCATCAGGCTTGTTACACTTGGGAATGGCTGAGTCACGTGTAGCTGTTATTTGTTGTTTATCCTAGACTCTGATAGCAGCTCTGAAGATGAAACGCCAGCCAAACCTGCCTCCAAACCTGCAGCCACATCTGCACCCGCTTCTGCTTCTAAGGTCCAAACGAAGGCCGCAGAGAGCAGCTCAGAATCGGAAGACTCCTCCTCCTCCGAGGAAGAACCAGTCAAAGCCAAGCCAGCTGCTAAACCGTCCACCCCTGCTGCAAAGCCTGCTACTCCTGCTGCCAAGCCTCCTGTGGCAGGAGAGAGCAGCTCCGAATCCGACTCCTCCTCAGAGGATGAGAAAAAACTAGCTAAAGCTAAAACAACCGCAGCAGCAAAACAAACGGCTGCTAAAAAAGCTGCCCCAGGTTCAAAGCCTGCTACTCCTGCAGCAAAACGTCCTGTACCAGCAGAGAGCAGCTCTGACTCTGACTCCTCAGAGGAGGAGGAAGAACCAGCCAAAGCTAAAGCCAAAGCTTCTGCAGCTAAACCAGGTACCCCAGTTTCAAAGCCTGCTACCCCTGTTGTAAAACCCGCTGCACCGGCTAGCAGCTCCGACTCTGACTCCTCAGAGGAGGAGGAAGAACCAGCCAAGACTAAACCAAAGGCTGCTAAAGCTGCTGCAGCTAAACCAGGTACCCCGGCTCCAAAGCCTGCCAAGCCAGCTGCAGCAGAGAGCACCTCCGACTCCTCTTCAGAGGAGGAAGAGCCAGCCAAGGCAAAACCAAAGGCTGCTGGAGCTAAACCAGCTTCAAAGCCTGCTACGCCTAATGCCAAGCCAGCTGCGGCAGAGAGCAGCTCCGACTCCGACTCCTCTTCAGAGGAGGAAGAACCAGCCAAGGCAAAACCAAAGGCTGCTAAAGCTGCTGGAGCTAAACCAGCTAAACCAGCTCCAAAGCCTGCTACGCCTGTTGTAAAACCCGCTGCACCGGCTAGCAGCTCGGAGTCTGACTCCTCTTCAGAGGAGGAGGAACCAGCCAAGGCAAAACCAAAGGCTGCTAAAGCTGCTGGAGCTAAACCAGGTACCCCAGCTCCAAAGCCTGCTACGCCTAATGCCAAGCCAGCTGCAGCAGAGAGCAGCTCCGACTCCTCTTCAGAGGAGGAAGAGCCAGCCAAGGCAAAACCAAAGGCTGCTGGGGCTAAACCAGCTCCAAAGCCTGCTACGCCTAATGCCAAGCCGGCTGCAGCAGAGAGCAGCTCCGACTCCGACTCCTCTTCAGAGGAGGAAGAGCCAGCCAAGGCTAAACCTAAAGCTAAAACTGCTGCAGCTAAACCAGGTACCCCAGCTTCAAAGGCTGCTACACCTGTTGCAGTCAAGAATCAAACTCCTAGAGCAGCTCCAAAGAAGAAGAATGCTGCAGACAGGAGCTCTGATGACTCTGACAGCTCCGAGTCTGAGACGGAGTCAAAGTCTGCCCCTGTGACACCGGCTACTACCAACGGCAAGGCAGCAACGCCCAAAGCTGCCACCCCAGTGGCAAAGCCGGCGGAGTCCTCGTCCAGCGACAGCAGTTCTGAAGAGGAGGAAGAGGCCAGCAAAAAGACCTCAAAGCCCGTGACACCTGCCGCAACAGCCAAGAAAACGGCGGCGAAACCTAAAGAGAGCAGCAGCTCCTCAGATAGTTCAACAGACGAGGAGGCCGCGGCGCCCATCACCCCCACAGCAAATAGTAAGTCTCCGATCAGAGTTGACGCAACGAGGTCATCAGGAAGTTCCCAACCTGAACCCAGGGTCTCTGTGGAATATATGAGTTGTAAAAGCCCGGTAGTTGTAGGAGAAAATGTCTTCTCTTTGACATCCTTTAACACTTAGGCGATAAACAGGAAGAAGAAAACAAAAAGTCGGTTCAGCGCCGTCTCCTCACAGCAGCCGGTGTGAGTTCGCCCTGAACCCGTCTCATCTTCTTCCTGCCACACACCTTTGAACCTAAGTGCTCCGGAGATCTCCGTACTTTCTTTGGCCATCGGTGGGAGAGCTAGAACCTCTCCCACGAGGCTCCGGAGATCTCCATCTCCCGATACCTCCCCCAGCTCGGTGTCTTTTATAGTTCTTCCGAACGCCAGGTGTTGAGAGCACATCATCTCTTGGCCCCCCCTTTGTTCTCCTCCACCCGCCTCTGTTCATCAGTTGAACCTTCGCCTCTCCTCCATTTTGTTCAGGCGTCAAGAGTTCCGTGGCTCTTCGCTTTGCCCTCAACTTCTCTAAGCATTCCAATAGCGCCACCTTCCCCGTAAGCTGTATCCGTCAGGGGTTTTAGTCCATTTTATAAATGCAAAAAGCTGTTTTCCCTTGAGTTGGCCCAGAGAGGGAGACGTTTGACCTCAACCTAACTTGACAGAGTGATGGCATCGGAAGTGTGGTCCGAACTCGTGGCCCCTCCAGTTGCCTACGACGGACACGGCTAACTTCTATTTCCTGCAGGAAAGAAAAAAGCAGATGAAGAATCGTCGAAAAGTGAAGAGGAGAAAATCAAGACTCCAAAAAACAAGAAAGTGACAACCACACCGCAGACGTTTCCGAAAGCCAATAAGAAGGTGAGACCTGGAAGAAGCTCGAACAACCTGACCGGACGGGTTCCTGAATCTAACGCTGGCGACTTGTCTTTCAGCCCTCCAGCGCACCGTTCCGTAGAATACGAGAGGAGGAAGTAAATGTGGATCCTCGCCTTGCAGACAACTCTTTCGACGCGAAGGTATGTCTTATGTAGCTTTGTGAAGCTAGAGGAAGAAGAGCCAACAGTTTACGTTCCAACCAGGTTCTCATCGGTCTTTACGTATCGTTTCAGCAAGGATCTACGGGGGACTGGGGCCATAAAGCGAACGACACGCTGAGGTTCACCAAGGGGAAGTCATTCCGCCATGAAAAGACGAAGAAGAAGAGGGGAAGCTACCGTGGCGGCGCCATCTCCACCTCGGTCAACTCCATTAGGTTTGACAGTGACTGAGGGACGTCTCTCTCTCACACAGCTGAACTCTTGAACGGTCCATTATTATCAGACGCAGCCGGAGGAACGAGGCCCACGGAGCCGAGCTTCCCCCAGTTTTTAAATGGACACAATCCTTTTGATCTCATCCAGAGCGACGGTTGGAGATGTGAAGCAGGAGAGCGTTGATCCTTCCGTGACGTCAGACGATAGGTCGATTGGCATCAGTACCACTTATAGCCACTGGGTGGCTGCAGGCCTCCTGTTTACAGGACACGTTTGAGTTCATCTTGGTCTCCCCTTTGTTTTTTTCACATTACGTTTCTTTGTTCCAGAGTTTCTATTAATCTGTGTAATAATGGTCACCAAGCTTGAAATGGCTGATATGAACTCAAAGGTTCACGTGAAACCTCGGTGTTTGTTAATCGCTGTTTATTTTTGCTCTATATAATTATGTGATGTTAGGATTGTTTGTTTTTACCAGTCGGAGAGCAGAACTGTATTTCATGTTTCAAGCCATCCCGGGTTCTTCCTCGGCCCTTTGATTTCGTTGAAACTATTTTCTTAGCCTTTTAGGAGACCTTCACTAATCTGCTCTTAACTCTTATGAGTATATTTTTCACAAACAAAACAGAACTGTGTTTCAATATCTGGAATTTCACTGTATACGCTCTTGTTTACCGTTTTTAGTGAATTGTAGCTTAATTAAAAGACCTACCGTACGAAATGTTGGTGTGACTGGCATATTTAACTTGAATTTATTCGCACCTGTACTATCAGTTATATTACAAAGCAACGGTGCAGGAAAGGACACGAAACCCTGTTGGGCAGGATAAATGTATCCTCATAGCTAATAGATGAAGACGAGTACTCTGAGTGCAGACCTCCACCAAGCAGCTCATTCTTAACTGGATTTGCACCATCCACATGGTGATTGGATCATCAAAAGAGTCTAAATTCTTTTGTATCTTTATACAACTCTTTCGGCAAAATCTTACCTGATGCCACTTTCTATTGCTCCTTCACTCCGTGTTTTCTGCTGCACCCTTCCGGAGGTGGACACAGTGCTTCCTCACGATAAGAGAACAGCCTCTGAAGGAATAGTTGTTTCATCACAGAGGCTTACAGATGTACTTGAATCAGAGGCAGGTAATAAAACCACCTTGTTCTTAAGGGGATTACATCACAACTCCAAGATGTGTCCATAAGGTGTGAGCTGCTGTTTGAACTCCTTCCCAGGTCTGACAGATTCATGTGTGGGTTGGGGGTTTTGGTCTCTTGCTAACAATGAGCTGCTGAGGCCTGACATTAATTGTGGAATCAATCGGAAGGTCCTTCGCTCTCGGTAAATGTTTTCTTTTTGTCAGTCAGGGTCTGCAGCAGAACGACGACACGCTGCTCTATGCAGTTGTTTGAGTCAGACGCTGCAGCTCTTTCAAAGACAAAGTGTGATAACGAAAACGAGGCGGGACAGTTTAGGTTTGCATCATTATATATTTAAACATCTTAAACAGCATTTATTTATCATCCATGTTGTATAAAGTGTTTCAGCAGTAGTAAAAGAACACACATTTACATGGAGACACGCACGTCACCGACCGTCTATGAAAACACGATGAAGATGAGCCGAAGCCTCACGATGGAGAGTGAAGCGGTGCTCACGGCCTCATCACAGAAATCACTAAAGGTCGCCTGTCAGTAGACGGACTGCAGCATTTACACGATGCTGATGCTCAAATAATTTCATTTCTTCCGTCTTGCCTTTCGCAGCATCAAATCTGAACTATTGATTTAATCGTGCCGTTTTTGAGAGTGTGATCGATGGCTACGCTGCCACCGCATCCTCCTGTGGAATATGGCAGAAATAAACATACAATGCGAACACTCGAGACGCCTCGGACGGGTGCACCAGAGACACCTTTCAGGACAGTGTGCTGCATCAGCATGCTCCGTATTGATCGTCCGAACCGCGGCAACATGCAGTACTGCCCGATCACGCCTCGAAGAGCCGCAGCCTTGTTGAGTTGTGTCGTAATAATTGTCTATTTAAATTCTCCGGACTTGTTGGAGGACAGTGCTGTCGACGGGGCGGGCTTCCGTCTTTCACTTCTCCAGCATCGCCTCCTTTCTTTATTGTGTTTTTGGCGTGGCAAAGTCCCAGGCGGTGTCCTGGGCACACTTCCACATGGCACGCACCAGCCGGGTGAAGCCCATGTCCTTGGGTTTCTCCAGGCCGCGCATCAACCGCTGCTTCATAATGGCTATGAACTCCTTGTTGCTAAGCTCGCCGTTCCCTGGCGGAGACGGGCAGACGGGAGGACAGGTGGAGGGGAGGTGAAGACATAACAGAAGATTACGTACAAGCCGGTGAAGCATTCCTTTCATTAGAGGAGGCTTTGTGTTCTTTTATGGAGAAGAGTTGTGATAAACCGACCGATGCTCACCATCACAATCGAACAGAGCGAACACGACGTCGCACACGTGATCCGACAGCTCCACTTTAGCCACGGTGCGCGCCACCTGCTTCATGGTGACTGAGACACAGACAGAGAGGTTCACCGTTAGAGGTGCGAGACACACGCGCCGGCTCACAAACGGTGCAAGTGGAGGACGTTGTGCCCGAGCCGAACGACTTGGGATTGACTGCAGGCGTGGGCTTCCATTCGCTCTTATCTGACGGGCATGAAGAGGAGGGGAAAAAAGGAGGTGAGAGGAGAAAGAGGCAGCATCAGGATGTCTGTGTGAGAATGAGAGGAGGGAGGGAAATGGAGACTTATGAGTGGGAAAAAAACACAAAGAGGCTCTGAGGATAAACAAAACAAGATACCAAATTACCGGAATTCGCCGCTACGCTCTCCCCACGCTTTGAAGCGTGCGGCTTAAAAATGATGCGGCTAATTTATGGATTTCTACAGGCTAAAACGAAACCAATGAAATATCAAACAGGTCACAGTGGACCAAATGAGATTATCATGGTGAGACGGCAGCGTGAAGAACTCAGAGTGACACTAAAAGCGACGCGCTACCCGCTGCGCCACTGAGCGGCCCGTTTCTCGTGCTTTTTTTGGTGAAATCTACCCTCATCATGGCCCCCAATAAAGTTAAAAATGCTACTTTTAGTGGGGCTAAGAAGCCCAAGCGTATTCAAAGGAGCGATCTTCCTCCTCCTCCATCTGCGCCACACACTTTCAACAGCCAAGATAAAGTGTACAATTATTATGTTTTACTTTAGTATAATGTATAACTGTTTATATATTTAAGATTATCTTTAATTCCTCTCTATATTTTTGCCACACACTTAATCAAGCCCTCTCTGCTGTTGGCCCTCAGGACTGGACGGATTAACGAAACAGATGACAAACGGCTGAACAAGGACTGATGTGGGAGACGCCAGCAACATCAGGCTGGCTGAGTCTTACGGCTCCGGGGAGGAGGAAGGCGACAACGGTTCAGTCTGAGAGAGAATGTCAGGAGGGAAAGGGCAGATGTGGATGTACCTTTGTCAATGGAGGCTCCAGCCATGTGGTAGAAACTCAGAGCCGTGTCCACGTCATTCACGTTCTTCAGAAAAGTGAAGAAATTCTCTACCTCCTCAAACGTGATGCCCTGCAGAAGATGAGGAAATACTTTAGTTAGAAAATCCTTGATGACTCAGAAACTCATTCTGTCCTGCGGAGCCATCGGAGCGTTGCAATCAAACGAATATCGTCATGGATACAGGAACAGAGGCATTTTGGGTGCAGCGCAAACAAGAAGATGTAGACACTGGAAGTCAATGAACTCGAATGAACGACGTGCCACAGATGGAGGGGGCGCAGGCAGCACATACGAACATCAGAAAGAAGCAGCTGGTCTTCAGCAGCAGATGATGGACATTACAGGTCACGCAGACAACAAGAGACGGAGCAGAAAGAGGGAAAGGACAGAACTGCTCGCTGCAGAGACCCGTCGGCCGAGCGCGGCCTCGTCCGCTGCTCGTGCTGCAGAATAGCAGATTTCCTGCTGTCAGCGTTCTCTTCTTGACAGATCGCCGCATTTATCCATCCGGCATGCATGGCCATAACTCAGTTTGACATCGCTGGTGTTTTAATGTTCATCAGCAAACCGAGACCTGAAGCTTCAAGTTTAAAACAATAGAAATAGGACCTGAGAAATCTGAGGACAGGATGGAAGTCAGCATGAAAACAAAGTTCATGCAAACCGCTGGAAACAGAAGTTTAGTCCCGTGCATCGTGTATATCCCCCCCCCCCACCAGAACCAAATCCAGCGCTACGCATACACTCTGAATCCTGTTCATATGGAATCCTTTCTGTTATATCTACCTGTGCATCCTTAAACATCTTCTTCAAGCCCTTCTGCATCTGCTTGAGTTTGCGGGACTGGACGCCGCTGTAGGCCAGCAGCATGCCCCCAAACTGTCTCTCTGTGATTCTGCCGCTCGCAGGATCGTTCCTCTCAAACTGGGGGGAGGGGGGGGGATAAAAGATGAAGAATAAGCTATGCAGTGGGACAAACAACTTAATAGGAGGAAGGCTGGAGAGATGGGGAACAGTAAACATCGGTGTCAGGCTTGCAGCTGAATCATGGCTGGTGCTGCCATTGGCGACATTAAATCTGCGTGTGCATTTTCTTTTTACAATGCCCCAGTGGAGCCCGGCTTAACAGCCACGCGTCTCTTCAAAGTCAGGTCAATACAGTCGATTTATGTCACAGGCTGTTCTGCCACACGACTCCCCTCCCTCCCTTCTCTGAATGAATACGTGGACCTCTCGAAATGTGAACCTTTCTGATTCGTGTTTGTGTGTGTGGGTTGGTGGGTGTGCTGTTGAGTGTCGGGGTGTGTGGGCGTGAGTGCGTTGGTCGTCAACAGCATGGCAAAGTTGAATGCCGGGGGTTGACGAGCTGCGCTCGGGGGGGGTTGAAAGTTGAATGCCGGGGGTTGACGAGCTGCGCTCGTCAACCCCCGGCATTCAACTTGTCGTCTTCTGCGTTGCAAAAGCAATAGCCCCTTACGCCTAGGATAGGCGCTCGGGCCTAATAGAGGAAAATGATTTTTATTTTTTCAACTCAAAAACAATATAGCTTTTTTTCTGAGTACGCAATTACTACACAAAATACATATTCGGAATGGTCTCGACGAGGACTACGCGTCTGTGTGTGTGTGTTGTTTAGTGTCGGTGTGTGTGGACGTGAGTGTGTGTGTGCTGTTGAGCGTCGGTGTGTGTGGACGTGAGTGTGTGTGTGCTGTTGAGTGTCGGTGTGTGTGGACGTGAGTGCGTGTGTGGACATGAGTGTGTGTGTGCTGTTGAGTGTCGGTGTGTGTGGACGTGAGTGTGTGTGTGTGCTGTTGAGTGTCGGTGTGTGTGGACGTGAGTGTGTGTGTGTGTTGTTTAGTGTCGGTGTGTGTGGACGTGAGTGTGTGTGTGCTGTTGAGTGTCGGTGTGTGTGGACGTGAGTGTGTGTGTGCTGTTGAGTGTCGGTGTGTGTGGACGTGAGTGTGTGTGTGCTGTTGAGTGTCGGTGTGTGTGGACGTGAGTGTGTGTGTGCTGTTGAGTGTCGGTGTGTGTGGACGTGAGTGTGTGTGTGTGTTGTTTAGTGTCGGTGTGTGTGGACGTGAGTGTGTGTGTGCTGTTGAGTGTCGGTGTGTGTGGACGTGAGTGTGTGTGTGCTGTTGAGTGTCGGTGTGTGTGGACGTGAGTGTGTGTGTGCTGTTGAGTGTCGGTGTGTGTGGACGTGAGTGTGTGTGTGCTGTTGAGTGTCGGTGTGTGTGGACGTGAGTGTGTGTGTGCTGTTGAGTGTCGGTGTGTGTGGACGTGAGTGTGTGTGTGGACGTGAGTGTGTGTGTGCTGTTGAGTGTCGGTGTGTGTGGACGTGAGTGTGTGTGTGCTGTTGAGTGTCGGTGTGTGTGGACGTGAGTGTGTGTGTGGACGTGAGTGTGTGTGTGCTGTTGAGTGTCGGTGTGTGTGGACGTGAGTGTGTGTGTGCTGTTGAGTGTCGGTGTGTGTGGACGTGAGTGTGTGTGTGCTGTTGAGTGTCGGTGTGTGTGGACGTGAGTGTGTGTGTGCTGTTGAGTGTCGGTGTGTGTGGACGTGAGTGTGTGTGTGGACGTGAGTGTGTGTGTGCTGTTGAGTGTCGGTGTGTGTGGACGTGAGTGTGTGTGTGCTGTTGAGTGTCGGTGTGTGTGGACGTGAGTGTGTTGGTCGCCCGATGGTTGACTCGCTGCGCTCGTCAACTCGTGTTTGCGGGTGTCTGTGTGTGTGTTGTTTAGTGTCGGTGTGTGTGTGTGTGCTGTTGAGTGTCGGTGTGTGTGGGCGTGAGTGTGTTGGTCGTCAACAGCATGGCAAAGTCGAATGCCGAGGGTTGACGAGCGCAGAGCAGTGGAAAACATGCAGCTTGCGTTCTGTTCTTTGTATTGTCTGCCAGGAATGAAGCTTGTAGGCCGCGTGTCTCTCAATGAAGACGCCTGCTTGAAAGAAGTCTCCTCTGAAACAGTGGAAAGAGCCCCGAGTGATAGAAATGGAGCCTGGGTTTAGGCACATTTTCTGCAGGTTATGTTTCATTGCCACGGGTACTAAAGTAAAAGTACATTAGTGGAAATGCTGCTCAAAATTAGCTCAGTAGCAGGCTCAATGTGAAATATGGAGTTATGATGCAAACGATTGGCCAAAAAAAAAAAAATGTTTCAGCAGAGCTTGTTATTTTTCTGGCAAGATGATCTTTGACCTTGTAGATTTGAAATGTTATTACGGCATATATACTCGACCTTGACCTCTGAGCACCAAAACCGAATCACTTCATCCTTGAGCCCAAGTGGACATTTGTGGGTGGAGGTAATGAAATGTGTTCGAGCTGATCCTGAGATATCGTATCGGAAAGAAGGGGGCCGTCGGTACGAGCGTGCACATCATCGAGCCAGAGTCTTCACCTGGAGGAAGGCAGGTGTGCGAGAACTCGACTTCAGGAAGTGATTTAAGGCAATCTCATCTGTGTCTGTATGATTTCCCTTCGTGAGAATCGTCTCCCATTAAGACCTGAACGATAGCACTTTGTTTCTGGGACATACGACTATATTGTAAACTGCTGACTGTGCAGAATACAGACTATTTTGAACATATGTACCCCGGAACTGTTAAAATTGAAGCAGGAGAGCGAGTCTGGGGACATGTCCTTAGGGGACACTGACTGACACCGACAGCTGACTCGTCTTGTTTCTCTTTTGCATCGTGCACACCACCTATGCCACTGCTCCTCTCCTAGCATGTTTTTTTTTTAGAATGTCCATGTGTGGTTCGAGAATGGTTGTAAATGAAAGATTACAACAAATACCATCCAAATGAAATCACAGAAGTATAAAAGAAACTAGAGAGAAACTCTCTCTTCTCCTTTACCTCTAGTTTGAGCACATCGTGCTGCAGTTTCCGCTGAAACTCCAGGAAGCTGCCGATGGTGAGTTTGCCCTTTAGGTCTTCTCCGAAGAAGTAGGTGGTGAGAGCAGAGCTGCAGCCAGCTGTCTTCAGGGTGTTTCCTGTGGTGGAGCGGTCCCTGTGCCGCATTCCCATACTGGTCTGGGAACGAATGATGCTCTGGACCTGTAGTGTAGACTAGGCTTTAGAGGAGGTTCTGATAAACCAGACAACTACTTATGTTACTGGTTACTGTAATGCAACCAGAGCACAGCCCAGACTCCGGGCTGGTTTAACCTCGTCTCTCCTTCCGTACAGTGATTTTAGTTTGCATTTGTGCAGTCCTGCTGTACGTGTTCACATCCGAACCTGGTCGAACTCCTCCAGATCCACCTCTCCATCGCCGTTCAGATCAAACATCTTGAAGGCGATCTCAAAGTTCCTTTGGGGAGCTGGACACAAGCACAAATTCAGAAAAATATACGGAATTATGAATATATGAAGACAAGCTACATGGAATCAGCCCAGTCAAAACCCAGAGAGAGACTCGGTCACGCATCATAGGTGAACTGATGATGCCAAATTCAGTGCCCTCTGCACCCCTGGTCTCATATACCTTGATGGAGTAAAACACTTGACTTGCATGCAAACAGCCAATCATTTAAAACGTGTGTTTATCGATTAGTAGATGACCAACATGTGACGCAGCAATAGAATAGTGCAGATGGTGCTGAAACTACAAATGGAGACCAGAGGTGAGCTCTTCTCTGCTTGTGCAAGATAAGGTCACCAGCCTGACAGATATATTTTTGCCATTTGGATATTGCTGCAAATATTTTTGGCTCTGACTGGTGAGTTATGTTGACTAAGTAGTCACATGATCATCCAAAGGTCATTCGTTACATAAAAGTCCGTTAGAAAAACAAAATAAAGAATAAAGTGAAGTAGTTACTCTATTAATGCCAATGCGTTCAATCATAAAACCCAAATTCAATCTTTGTCTTTAAATTCTAATGTCAGTAACTGATTGATTTAAAAGTGAAACCTTTTCGAGTGTAATGAAAATCATCAGGACTCAAGTAAAATATTCCCCCCCTTTTTTTTTTACAATCTTTACGAGTCCACAGGATTGAAACAGACCATAACACATCCCGCCCCTGCTTTAAAAAATGACATGTCCTTGAAAACGTCCCGAGAGACTCGCCATATGAACAGATTATGATAAATCGGGCCAAGCTGGAGGATAGAAATTTACCAGAGGAAGGAGTTAAAGCTTCATTTTCATTACCATGATCTGTGACACATCCAGAAAGGAGGCATTAATCTGAAATTGGCTGCCTGTTTTTACCGCCAATGCTAGACCCGGCTAAAATAAACTGATTCTGTGGAACGCTATATCTCCAAGACGGAGAAGCTTGGTAGACAGATGCAATTCACTTTGACAGAACTGGCGATCATACTGAACCCACAGCCAGCTAATAACATCATATTGGAAGAATTCACTCCCTCTCCCTTTTTGTGACTTAACTGACAGTAAGGAAGCAGAGATGACACAGAGGAGATCTCCTTGGGAGTTGATTTGTGATCAGATTTTGAGCGCGAGTGATTGAAATGGCACTTTTGTACTCACTGGAAAGCACCGTGGTGAGGAAGATGTAGTCCGAGAAGGAGATGAGGCCGCATTCTCCCAATGTGTAAAATATGCTGTCCTCGTCTGCAAACTTCTCCCTCTCCTGGGCGATCTTCTGCTCATCCAGGTCACAGCAAAGAATGGAAGAAGTGTTTATTAAAACATTTTCACGTGATTCAGCACCGGCCTTTCAGCCTCTATGCATAGCTTTTCCCCAGGTGTGGTTTTTGTGCGTGTGAAAGCAGGTGTGTGTGTGTGAGAAGGCTAACAACGGACAGACCGTGCATCACAACAGTCATGCAAATGCTGCATACACGTGACGCCACGCAGGCAGGTGAGGGAGGCAGTGAGGAGCAGTTAGTCAGTGGTCAGAGTTTTCCACCAGAGGCTGTACTCACAGTGTGAGAGGGAAAACATCATGAGAGACCGGAGCACAAACACACACTATTGATAAACACATCTGTTAGAACAACCCAACAGTAGTATCTGCTAAAAACATCTGCAGCTCTTTTTCCACGCAGAAGAACGGTTAACACACATTTTCTCCCATCAACGTGTGTTTATATTCGCAGCACTGCGTGAAAGTAGGACTTATCCACATGCACACTACACACGCAGCGATAGAGACTTGAGACAGCGTCCCGCTCGCGAGACGCTCCACAAAAACAGAAGGGACAGATGGACAGATCATGCCTTTTGGGGGGAGGGGGGGGGGGGGGGCACGCTGAGCCCACGTGGAGTTACCTCCGTCTGTAAGGAGGTCCAATTCATAGGTGGAGGAAGGAGGAGAAAGACCATTAGAGAAGTGTGTCGCCTCTGCTGTCTTTAGCAGGGCCTTGAATGACAAAGACATTTGGGTGCATTCATATTCTCTCTCTCTCACACACACACACACACACACACACAGATAAAAAGACACAAAACAACCCAAAAACAATAGGATGGGGATACCACGCAAGTTAAGAATTCAAAAATGTCTTGCCATCCTTGGAATAATTGGAGTTTTTCCAACAATACCTGGCAAAACAAGAACATTGTAAAACGATGATAGAATGTTCTAAGAATCATCTCGTCATTTGAGCTAAATGCTAAGAGCACTTAGCACACTGCAAATAAAACAGCCCTCTTGAAAATAACATTAAAAAAAATATTCAGGGAAAACATATATGAAGGCTAAAATTTGGCGGCATCCCCATTAACAGCATAACAAAGTGCAATTTCCCAGAAATAATTCCCCTTAAACCAACTCCCTCCTCACAAATATAAAATATATCACTAATGCGTCTCAAACAGTAAGGTAAATATGAGTAAAAGTAGTTTCTATTATTATTTTCCATTGAACAATATGGGAGGAGGGAGTGGGAGATAAAGGAGAAGGTGATTGTGGTGGGGGGGGGGAGCAGTGCCACAAAGTGCAGAGAGAGAGAGATAAGAGAAAACATTTCAGTGCTGGGCGTCAAATAGTTTCAGGCGTTCATGAATACCAAAAGTGACAGGTATGAACACACATCAAAGTAAAAGAAAAGAAAGAGTGTGACAGTAGTAGAGGTTGGTGCCGTCTGCAACTGGGCTGGGCTTTTGTTCTGCCACATTCACCCACTCGTTTGTGTGTACATCACGGCCTCCGAGGGGGTTACGGCCACATTTTGCCGTCCGTGTCCATCTAAAAGCGGCCCCCGCTCTCCTTCCCCTCATTCAAACTGATTTGGTTCTGTAGCTGTTTGAACATCACGCGTCACATTCGCTTTCAATTTGTAGGAGCCGCATAGAGTAAGCTGCTTGTGAAAATCCAACAACTCATTTTGCTGCTTGAGGACAAAAACAATGTCAAGTAACAAAGAAACAAACTGTGAACTTAAACTGTGAAGAACTCATATAAAGGTGTTTGCAGAGTTGAGCAGGCTCTGCGGTACATGCAGAGCTATGTGTTGTCAGTTAGAGACACGCCTTCACGCAGCTTGTCCTTTTGTATTGGAAAAACAAATCCCTGCAAGACGAGGACGACGCAGGGAGTCAAGCCAGCACATGTCTGGAGGAGCAACGGCAGCGAGCCCTCGGGAGCTGAGGTGAGCCAACGGCCTAATGCCAGGCCATAGTACAGGAAATGAAGTGTGTGTTTAAAAAAAATAAATAAATAAATAAAAAAAAACCTACACAAGACACCGGCAAACTGGACCTCATTAGTGTGACCAGAACAGAGGCGCAGACTACATTATGCATGCTAACCCACCTTCTCTATAGGGTCCTCATCCAAGGACAAAACAAGCCAGAAGGACGTTCAGTAAGAACAAATCACAAATACGCAGACGTTGCCAAAGACTTTTCACTGTAAATCCCTCCCAAGAACCGTTTGTGATGTAAGCCTGGGCTCTCCCTAAAGCACACCCAGAGGAAGCGTAATCAAGCTTTGTCTCTGTTGCAGATGAGCGTCTCAGTCTTCCACTGAACTCATACAGTACTGGCAGCATATATAATAATAAAAAAAAAAAGGTTCTCTAGAAGGGATACCTTTCAGGTTATCCAGACAGGCTTAGTATGTGTCTAATCAGCTTTGATTCATCAACCGAGAGGATGGAATGACCAAAACAAAGGCTGCTGCTACCATTAAAAGGATCCTAACTACCGGTACATCAGAGGTAGCATTCAACTCTCATTATAGATTTTCCCAAAGCACTGATCATCAAAGGAATTTAATTTTAAATGCTGCAGCAGTCGCACTAATTATTAGCTGGAACTCGGTCTGTCAGAGGGCCTGTGTGCACATCAGTGACTTCCTTCTACACGTTTGCCTGGAGCCTGCTCGTGTCTGGGGGGGGTGTCAGCTATGCTACAGTGAAGCCTGAGGGCTGCGTCCAGATGACAACTAACCAACTAGTGTGTGAGCCGAGGCAGAAAGACGGCCCCGACAGAGCTGCTGGCAGTGGAGCAGTCAAAAGTGTCGCTGCCATATTCCTATACAGCGTGGTTAAGGCTTCGGGCCAAGCTAATCTCTGAAGTGCACCAGGCTACAGAGAAGCCCAAATCGCTGCTAACCCAAGCACAGCCAGGTGCAGCGGTGCAAACTACACCGAAGCTCTTTCTGCAAATTCACCGCCTAAGGAACACTTTTTAAGAAAACCACGACACAAAGTCAAAAATCGAGAATTTTTAAGGATTATTTGTCATATTTTATTCATCATTAAAACCCTAGTCTTAGGAATGAAGTACTTGGAACAAGACATTATTTATATACAATCATGTTGCATCATTTGACTCCCAGTTTTAGTATATGGGTCTAATCTGAGCTCTTCCACTGCAGCTAAAAAGCTGAATCTCTCCTCGGTGCATTTGTCTGAGAAACTGAGTGACGCCCGACTCCTGGCGAGCTCTCATCTTGTGTGTGTGTGTGTGTGTGTGTGTGAATATTCATGGGTGCTGGAGGGCTACGCCACCGGGATAGACCGATGCAGACATTACAGCGTGACAGACAGACAGACAGACTGTCTGCCTGACATATCTGAATGTCGGCTAAAAGCGTCTCGCATTGTGCTGGAACACAGACAACAAAGCTCCTCCCGAAAAACAAACAAACACAATCTATGATGGGTACTCTGAACATCCCGGGAGACACGTCCACCAAAATCTATCCTTCACAGTGAAAGTAAACATTTTGTTGCTGTGGATACCTTTGCACCAACGGTGCGTGTGTGTGGGTGGAGAGAACGTTAATGTATTAATTTTAACACCTACAGCGCTGCAGTAACTGCAGAGTAGGTGTACCGATAATTAATTTGAATTGTTCTGGGAGCAAAGTCAGAATAATAGACGGTGATGCCAAAGGCTCAACGCACACATTTGGTCAGTGAGGATGAGGAGCTGTTCAGAAAGGCAACCTCTAAAACTGAACGAGACAAGAGACGCAGTTGAAAGTGTGCGTGAGGAAAACATTGACAGAGACGGCAAAGAAGGCATGTGACAATTATAGACTGTGGGAAAATAAATAGCAGAGGAGCAGCGGGGTAAATAGTGCGAGCAGCTGTCTCAGGGAGCATCCTGTGAAATCAAGAAAGAGGAACATGACAACAGTCGGTGAAAAGATTGCGATTCTCTTGAGGGCGCTGCTTCAACGGAAAGCAATCAGATTCCAGGTATCCACTCTCAGGCATAGCAAGTAAGACATGAATACATTTTAGATGTCCCGCCTTCATGACTCTAAACCATGCTCGACAGAAATCATGCAGTACTGACGTCTGGACAGTCCAAAGGATGGATTTGTGAAGGTCATCAAGCACATCACCCTAAACCACCCTGTGCCGAGAGGGGGGGGGTGCCACCACCAGCTACTTTCTCAATGAGTCACAGGCAATAGAGCAGTGCATGCTGGGGGGGGGAGGCCAGAGAGCCAATGGATGTGGGGAAAATAGAGCCGACATTAAAACATGAGCAGATAAACGTTTATAAAGTGCAGGGGAACAGCGCTGCTAATAATTAGCATTGACCTGACCTACAAAGGACTCCTTTTAGGTTGTTCTTTGCATCTCAGCTTTATAAAGCTCGACTTTCTTTAGTATTTGACTGTTAGTGTATATAAACTTAAAACTGAGGTACTGACTAGTGTGTAACTGATATAGAAGTACTGCATCAATTAATTAACCCAACAGAGGCAACGCAATTCACTTTCAATAATTCAGCAGGGAGGGCAATGCGCACGTCTGTCACCAAAGGGCATCGGGGAGATCTCCAGCACAATGTCAAACAACAAGAGGGAGTCTGACATTGTATATTTGCGCACGCACACACACACACACAATGGTTTATGTGCCTACTGGAGTTTCTGATACTCCCATTGCTATAAGGTGAACAGGTTGCAACCTGCCCATCACGGTGGCCGGATTATCTTCGAGCCATCCTGACTACTGGAAGCATTCAAGGCTTCTCAAAGGCCACATGAATGAAGCTTATAGACCGGGGCTCATTTATTCACGCTTTTCCAGCCAAAGGCGTTTTAACGACGCACTCTGGTGATACGTTTCTGAGCATCACTAGAAAATAAAATGCAGAAATTCATACACATTTATATTGAAGTGAATTAAATGCCCATGTTTAATAAAAGTAAGAGGAAGGGGAGGGTGAAGAGCACCACGGGTAGAAGCAGAGTGGCGTTTCCTCTAGTAGATGCTATTTAGGACATGTCAGAGTGCATCATGGTGCTTATAACCACATTTCAAGACGGCTGAAAGTTAAATGTACCTTGCTGGGGTTTGTTCAGTATATTTCTATTTGTGTTGACTCGCCAATCAGACGCGAGTATTTCCCTGTCTTGTTGAATGAGAAAACTTGGTTGCGGCACCATAATCTACTACTCATGCAATTTTAGTTCACCCTGTGTGCAAAATCTGCAGCACAGATACACACTGAAAAAAGTTATTACCAGTCTAATGAGTTCCTTTCCCCCCCCCTAATATATTGGAATCAAAAACTGATTTCAGGTCATGACTGACTGTCTGAGATGTGCTAAACTCCTTCATTAGCTGTTCCCCTGGACTAACAGCAGATAAAAGCTATGCCCTCCACATGTCATACAGAAGTGCAAGAGTGATAACTGAATAATAGAAGCAAAATAGAGACATTACAGGAAAAAGAACAAATGAGAAGGAGGGAATAGGCAGTGACAAAGTGCAGTTTCTCCATTCAGTTGCACACATGCTGCTCGGAACACACCCCATACCTGCCAGAAGTCCTGCAGTGAGGGAGGGGCAGACCAGCAAGGGGATGGGGAGGGGCGTTTGAGGGTGGAGAACGGGGATCAGTAGAAGAAAGGTTTTGGGGGATGGAGACAGATGAAGTCGGGTTTTAGGGAGGCGGGGAGTTGAGGGCGATGGTTATTCACGAGGAAGGAAAGGGAGAGAAAATGGAGGGATTACTTGTTATACGAATGAGGGAAGACGGTTGATAAAAGCACGAGAGCATAATCAACAGTAAACAACGGCGACTTCAGGTCACTTCAATATCAATCCACATAATGGGGGGGTGAGATTAGGAGGCGCAAGGATGGAGTGGATTACCAACCAAAACAGAAGTCCCATTTAAAGAGTCCTAAAATAAACGCCTTCTTCTGGACAGGAAAACAACAACAAGAGAGGGTGAGTCAATATGAACAGCAGTGATCAAACAACCAGACGGGACACGTAATGTGTACGTACAGACCGAGCCTGGAACGCGTTAGCATCGGCAGGAGGGTGCGGGGGAGGAGATGAGAGGGAGACATGAGCACTTTCAAAGAATGCAAACAGAATGTACGTGAAAAAGTCTCTCTGTTGGCTTGGCTATTTATAAACAACAGCAGAGGGAGGGGCCCAGGGGTCTACCTCCCAGCCCCCCACCGAAATGCTTGGCTTGTGCTTCACCGAACAATCGCTCTACTTCATGGTTTACAGTTTACACACTAGTGATGCTGCGGCCATTTCATTGGGTCTGACTCAACGCACTTGTAAGTTTCATGTGAACTGATTTCATGGCTTCTTGGCAGGAATCAGTAGTGGCTCATTCCTCCAACAAGCTAAGGGGTGCACGCTGAGCCAATGAGAAGGAGGCTGGGGGAGGGCAGGGGAGGGCAGGGGAGGGGAGATCTCAGGGGACAACCGAAGCTAAATGCAGGATCAGAGAACACCATGTGTCCTCGGATTTAAAGGGAACACGGCCTGGAGACAGGGATGACATTTACATTAGCAGTCAAGGACAAAAAACATGTATGAGCATTTTGATTTAAGTGCTGCAACAGAATTTCACATTTTCCTTTTGATTGACGCATCAAAGCTCTTCTAAAGTGTAACTCAGCCTCAGTAAATGATGCAGAGTTCTCGCTTTAGCCCGTGTGCTTGGGCTCAGCTGAATCCAACGTGGAGATGGAGTACGGACGTACTCATCATCATATCAGCCTTGGGGATGAAGAATTCTGATCTTTTAATGGCGTTAGAAACATCAATCACCTCACTAATGATTAGTGAACACTAAATTATCTAGAAAAGCACTCGGAGAGCGCAGACCTTCGCCGAGCAGCTCAATCCCCTCCTAATTCTTTGAGTTTGCATGTTCAAAAATCCAAGTCGTGAATAAATACAGCTAATAATGTATTCTTACAAGGCTGGCCTATAGTTTATGTACAGAAATATAATTAGGAAAATTAGTTTAGACTTCTGATCAAAAATAATGTTTTTTTAAGAATGACTCAAAATCGTGTCCGACTGGAATAACAGCTGGACTACTTTCTCTGGACGCACATCGTTTTCCTTTTCAAATTATATTGTTCAGCGGTTTAACAAAAAAGGTCATAAACATCTTGTTGTATTGGCATCGTTAAAGAAAAGACGCTTTTTTATTATTACTGAATTGGTCTTTTGGGGGAATAAACCCTCTGGGGCTGGTAAGTTGTGTTGTTGTTGTGTGTGTGTGTCGTTACAGAGAAACATTCCAGGTTGTTAGACAGCTTGTTTACAGGAGTTGTGAAATCTATCAACATTAAAGTTTCTGATAAATGATTATAAAGCGCCCCCCTGCTGATTTACACGACCGCCATCTACACCTCCGTTCTCTTTACCACAAGGACAGTTACTCCTTACCTTCCCATCGTAGCGCTTCACAATGAACTGATCCAGGCCTAGACCTGAAAAATAAAAACAGACAAACATATTGGGAGATAAAACAATACAAGAAACGAGACATGAGGCAGACTAGTTACAAACGACGACATCAAGATTAATGCTGATCATGAAGCAGAGCAGATATATTACAGAACCGCCGGCAATCACTGGCTGGTGATGAATATTAATAATAGTCATTAATAAGCAGTTTCCACGTTACAAATGATTTAAATGAAACAATTACCAACGTTCAACTTTCAGATCATCAGTTAGAACAGCAAATGGTGCATTTTAATGAAGCAGTTCAGATGAGCACACAAAGATCCATGCACAGCGTTTATATTTATGCATATTAGTGTATTTAGGTTATTGATCTTTTTTCACGCTAATGAATAACGACTCCGAAGAAGAACACGTCTATCAGTGGAAAACGCGTAATGTCCGTCTTATCGGTTTTTACCGTCAGTGTGAAAAAGGCATCAATTTGTCCGACCCTCTGTAAAGTTGCCGACGGCCCTACCGCTGGGCCACAGCCAGCCCAAAAAGATGAGGCATGTTCTCTGCTTATAGTCACGCTAAATGGATCAGCTGTGCAGCAGCCATGTTTAATCAGGCTTTCAACAGAACTGCTGAGAAATAATCAGAAATGTATTCTTTACTTCTTGACTGCTTTTCTTAAGATGTCTCTGTACCGTCATTCTGCAGATCACTTGATGGTAACAAGCCTCTCTTAATGAGGCACAAAGGAGGAACCCGTTTTGACTGGTCTGTTTCGAAACAGCAACTGACAAATCCAGCATCCAAATGAAACATGAGGAACTGTACCGATAGAAAACACAGGCGGCATATTGCACTGACACTTGTGGCAATCTGACCTCCTGAAAGAGATCAGATTAGCTTCGAGGGTGGCAGAGTGTCATTTAATTCAAATGAATACTGACTATTTGATTTTACATTGGCATCCTCTGGTAGAGATCACCTCCTAACACCTTCTTCTGCTCCGTCAGTTACACATTAAGTTCAGGTCAATTATCAAAATCACCAAAGCTTCCCAACCCAGGAGCTGAATCCCCGAGCTGAATCCCCGAGCCTCCACTATTTCAAAGCTTTTTAAAAAGGACCTCAATTTGATACAATCTGAATTTAAATTCTGGCCTCTCTAGGAGCCATTGCTATTATGTTATTTTTACACACATCATCCTCGGCATAAAGATAATGACCCCCTAAATCACCAGATGGATAGACTAAAGAATGTGGGGACGACACACTCAACCAACCAATGAGCTGGGCTGTACAGATCCAGTGTGAATTTAAAGAATCTCTCCAAACACACAATAAAAAAAGGTGGGGTTTTCTAGTCAGGTGATAATTCTACTGAGTATTAAAATAATAGAAGCAGAGTTGACCGGGGAGAATACTGCTAAAACACAGGTGGGTCGGAGGACTTCAGAAGAGACTGAAATGACTTACAGTGAGGTATTCTTTATTTCATCAGCCGTACTCAAATCATCATTATCCTTAATTCCAGTATGGAAAGGTAAGAAACAGGATAAAGAAAGGAAGAGCTGGGGAGCTCTCAAAGAGTTGAGACACTGGTCCTAAGAAAGGAAGGCCAAAGGGGGGCAGACTGGTCTGCGTCCTGGGCTTTGTTAACAGATGGAAGTGCTGAGGTGAGCTAGGAAGACGGCCCAGACGTGACAGAGCCGGAAAAGTCCTTATTTGTTGCTACCTGCAGGGGTGCCTCTTTTACTGTGTACGAGTCTGTAGAGTTATATAGACCTCTCGCACTGGTGATGGAGGAAAACATACTTCCATATAAGAATATCACACAAAATCGGAGCATATTTTAGCATTGATTCACCACCTAAGGACAAAGACTGGTATTGTAAAACAGATTAAAAACTAAACAATGATTGTATTCCTTTGATGCATCCTCTTAAGTCATAAAGATAAAACTGTTTCCATGGTGCACTGTGAAGGGTGACTTTGTATTTGACCAGTTAAGCTCCTTGGTTTCCCAGCCCTCCCATGGCTGAAGCTCAAATATCGCTCCGGTTCCATTTGTGACACCGGAGATCTGCTCCTACTTAAACCCCTTAATTGATACACCAAACTCACCCCCCCCCCCCCCCCCCAGCTCGCTTCACGCTTGTGAACATGGTCAGCAGGATCGTTACACTATGAACTGTCTTCAGGGAAGTGGCAAGCCTGTGCTAAATGTCCTTGTAGTTGGATGGGGGCTGTGTTGGATTAAGCTCCACTCATGGAATGATATGATCTCAGCATTCCTGCCTGGAAAAATGTCACCTTGGATAGTGACGAGGATAAACCACCATCATGAATGTATCGAGACGTGTATTTGGTGCGAAGCGCCGGATCAGAGCACAAGATGAATCCCTGATGAGTGGCTAAAGGAAACGGAGGGGACTCACTCTCCGGCTGTTTCTCATTCGGTGTGATGGAGCGAATGAAGTCCTGGGGCGTCATGTAGACCTCGCTATCCCCGTGCTCGCCGATGACCTTCAGCGTCGCAAAGTAGCGGAAGATCTTGTCTGGAGTGGAGTAAGCCCTTATCCTGTTCTCATACTCCATCACCTACCAAAGAGAGAGGGAACACCGGTGGCACACATCGGGCATGGGAGTCACATTAGCATATCCAGGGTCAACCAGATCAAAGAGCGAGCAATGAGCCAGTCCTGTGAGGAGCGAGGGAGGAAAGGGTTAAAGACAGACTAAAAAAGGTAAAGGTAAGGTGACTTTATTTGTACCCGAAGGTAGAATTGCTGGTCGCAGCGTGCGCATGCGCCCGGGCAATGTGGGCGAAGTGCCTTGCCTAAGGACACAACGACAGTGTACACAAGTGCCTGAGCCGGAGATCAAACCGCCAACCGCCAAGAGGCTGGTTGCAAATGGAAAACAAGCTACAAATTAAACACATGACTACCACATAATTAAAACGGGAAAAATGTTTTTTCAGGATTGATGCTATTTGCAAGCTACAGAACCATCAAATAAAGCTGCGACTGCGATGCGCGAGATAAACAGTTGACGTTGCTAATCATTTTTGAAATACAAAAATGTCCTAATTTATTCGGCTCTGATGCACACATTAGCCACGACAACGTTTGCCTTCCGCTCACACCTGCCTTTGGGAGCTGTGCTCAGCTGTAACAGTTATTTTATGCGGCGCTGGATGACTGTTCACGAAACAAACTCCCGGTGTCGAATGCTTTAAGTTTTATATATTTATATATTTTCATTTGATCAAGTCAGAGACAAACACAGACTTTGATCAGGCTGGAATTTTGTGGCCATGATTATGTCTCCCAGTGTTTGATTCCCCTTCTAACACGGCATGTCGGTCTTTAGGGAAATCACCAGGAGCGTGTCCCCCAGAAGCGTATGGATGAGAGGGCATGGGACAGCCATGTGGAAACGCCAGTGAGCCTGACTGATGGAAAGCTCAGAGCACGCCCCCCCCCCTCTCAGATTCTCATCTCCTCAGAGTCACAGGCGACTCATCTCAGAACCAGCCTCACTCATAAAGAGTCACGCCTGTTCTCTCGAGCTTACACCAATTCACGGTCTCTCTCCCATTAAAGTAACGCGCACACAACCAGCTGCTGGAAATGAAGTCACACCAGCTTATTATTGTTTTATCCAGAATTTTGAGCAAAGTGAAGCAAATCAGTTTAAAACGAAGGAAGAGAAAACACAGAAAAGTCCTTCCTGCGGTAAATGTTTTCCATATGAAGCGCCAGCCAGGAAATTGACATTTGCATACACGTTTATACAGACAGATTTGACTTCAAATACTCGGCGCGAGCTGGCATAAACAACCCATTTCTAAAAATACTCCCGTCTCCCGCAGCGCTACGATTCACTGAATGGTTCGTCTCCCAGATGCTTTCTGCTGACTGGCTGTTGACAAGTTACGAGTGACTGCTAATGTAACGTCGCCAGCCATTGGTCAGACGTTCCATTGTATTTAGAGTTCTCAGCTCTTCCTCATTATGCAGAACTACAAACCGTGACCCTCCTCTGCTTCGCCGCTGTCACCTGCTGCCTAATTAACAACAGCAACATTTCATGGGTGACACTTTTGCCGTTTATGACCACAGGAAGGCAGGCTCATTTTGTTTCTGTGTCATGTTAAAATACTGATAAAATATACTAGTGTTCGCCACACCCTTCAAAAAGGGGAATTAAGTTCTGCACAGCATGAATGGCTGGACATTTCTTCTTTATCGATTACCTTGCGGTCACGGAATCCAGAGCGTGCTTTCTTCTTCTTCCCCTCAACACCTTCGTCCTTCGCTTCGTCCGTTGTTCCTTCATCTCCTCTGCTGGCCTCCACTGATTTCTCCGAGTCCGTATAAGGATCTGCATCCTTCACCAAGTCTGCTCCCTCTCTGCCGGGATGCTCAGAGTGCTGGACGGACGGTCCGGCATCAGCATATGCACTAACATACAAAAGGAACAACAACAACAGCACAACGACACATTAAATCCTGAGTGGCATTCCTGCCATCTATCAGGACGGTTTGATTTTGCAATATTTATATGCATTTGTGGTACCAAGTAGAATCAGAGGAACAACATAGCAGCTAAAATTAGGCGTGGCATTGTCCGAAGAAGAGAAGAAGTTTAGCAAACCCCCACATTTCTGACAAAAATGTGCAGTCTTCACACTGCACTCTCTACTGCTCTATCTTATCTGGTCTCCTCCTCCTCATCAATAATGGATAGCTATGAAAACACTTGGTTAAAGCATCAGAAGGCATTGACTATTTTCTCAATAGTACATCTAGGCAGATCGATGCTTCGTGCACCAGTCCTACCGTTTCCAGGCCAGGCCAGCACTGGTAGACACACCAGTTACCCCAGCCAGAGCGGCCAGCAACAGCTTCTTCCTGCCACAGGCACGGACCGTCCCACTGTGGAAGCGACGGGGCAACTGAGCTAGCCCCACTGAAACGGCAGACAGTGCCCGCAAGCGGAACATCCTGCAGACAGAACAGAGGAGAGATACGATGAAACAGTGAATAAACGCTCTTAAAAAGGCTGACATGGTATTATATATTATTAGAACATATCAAGTTTAATTGACGCTCTCACTTTCTATGTCAGGACCTTTTGTCCTGATATACACAGACCGGTGTTTCTGGTTTTGTTTCACTCCGACTTTCCTCAGCCTTGGAAATACGTCTCCAGAGTTGGAAGTCATAAGTGAGAGCTGCCGGTGATCGGTGAAACCCCAAATGGCCAGCTTAAAGGTTTTAAAAGAAAATGGGTTTTTACAGCTCAGACACGCATCATCAACCCGCCAAACGTTTTTCGTCAGGAAGGAAATGGGGCCTCATTCATAAATAGTGCGTACGCACAAATATGTGCTTAGATTGTGCATACGAATGTTTGATGCACAAATCTGTGATTCATCAATATATACTTACTTGAAATTATTTTTATTCCACAAACAAATTTAGAACCTCCTCAGACAATGCATACACACTAAATATATATATATATATATATATATATATATATGAGCATGTAAGTGAGCACAGAGATAAGCAGGGGCACGACAATTTATAGATTTAAAAACAAATAGAATCTTAAAATGAATTCTAAAAAGCGAAGGTAATCCGTGAAGGGAGGCCAGAACAGATGTGATAAAGGCATGGATTACCGTTTCAGCATGCTCCCGTACAAGAACCGGCTTTATCTTTGCACTGCCTCACACGAAAACAGATGGACTCGACCACAAAACTAATTTGAAGATTCAAATTAAAATCTCTGTCCATTATAAAACTGATTTACATTAGCATTGATAGCTCCTGTGATAGAAGCTCAGGTATCTTCATTCTTTTTCTTACCAGCAATTCTCCAGAGGAAGCACTTCAATAAAGTGTGCTTTTCCTTGCCTTATGAAATTTCTTCTTTTGATTTCTGGGGCCATCACTCACAGCTTCAAACTTCTTCGCCAATCTCATCCTGATGCATCAAACGGATGTCTTTTATATACAGAGATGTGGCCGTGGATTATGCAAATAGCAGATTTCTACACATTTACTAGTGAATGAGGCCCAATGGGAGGGGGAATGATTATTTTATATAAAACTATTTCACTTTTAAGCTAAATTATTTGCAAGTGTTTAAAGGTATTTGATTTTAAAAGTAGCCAGTCTCATCACAGAATCGGGTGCCGGGTACACTGGGGCCTCGTGCTCACCCGGGACCCGGTAAATAGATTCTTAGTCATATACACTCTCTGACACCTAACAGTAATCTGCTAAACTTTCCACAAATGCTTTTACAGACAGTGAAAATTGCTGAGTATTTGGATTATTAAATCCTAATAAAGGGGGACTCTGCAGTGTCACTTGAACAACCTGGGAAATTAATAATAATTATGTTTTATTCCCTCAGGTAAAAGATGTGATGGATTCCTCAAAAGCAACGGTAAACGTACTTAGACATAGACCTTTATAGTTTCTCTGTAGCAGTAAATACAGAGATGGGGATCATTGTCTGGTCTATTAGGAGCATAGTTTGAGTCAAGTTTTCATGTGTGCCTTGTAAAACAAAACATATTGATCCATTGCTCGGGATTAATGCCTGATGCGTTTGTTAGAGTAGAACCAAATGCATGATAGGACTGCAAGTAAAGTAAGATGCATTCCATCAAGTATCAGAAAACACCTCACCAGCTGCGAGGAAGAGGAAGATGAAGCTTGCATGTCATCGATCCCAAACAAACCTCAATTTCCAGCAGGATTACAAATCCTGGGATTTACACAAGGCAACTGCTGAAATCCTGGGAACACTACAGTACGGGAACTCTTTGTCCATAAGGAATGTTCTTCAGAAAGGCCGGGAGAAGCAGGCTGAGCATCACATTTGGAGCAGATCATAGGAAACAAGAAAGAAAGTATGCTCTATATAATCTAAAGATGCTTTTCATTAATGGCCCTCAAATTGAGACGCAGTAGTCTGTCAAAGTCATAATTTATGTTATATTCAGGGAAGTACTTCCATTATCTGTTGCACACACATAGCAGCTAACACACAGCAGCTAACACACAGCAGCTAACACACAGCTGCTAACACACAGCAGCTAACACACAGCCGCTAACACACAGCAGCTAACACACAGCTGCTAACACACAGCAGCTAACACACAGCCGCTAACACACAGCCGCTAACACACAGCCGCTAACACACAGCCGCTAACACACAGAAGCTAACACACAGAAGCTAACACACAGCAGCTAACACACAGCTACTAACACACAGCTGCTAACACACAGCCGCTAACACACAGCTACTAACACACAGCTGCTAACACACAGCCGCTAACACACAGCAGCTAACACACAGCTGCTAACACCCAGCAGCTAACACACAGCTACTAACACACAGCTGCTAACACACAGCCGCTAACACACAGCAGCTAACACACAGCCGCTAACACACAGCCGCTAACACACAGCCGCTAACACACAGAAGCTAACACACAGCAGCTAACACACAGCAGCTAACACACAGCCACTAATACACAGCAGCTAACACACAGCAGCTAACACACAGCAGCTAACACACAGCCGCTAACACACAGCAGCTAACACACAGCAGCTAACACACAGCTGCTAACACACAGCAGCTAACATACAGCAGCTAACACACAGCAGCATCCTTTCCCCCTGCGGGTGTGGCTGAAATGATCACGTCCTCAGTCTGGGGGTCTTTGATGCTATTCAAAACAGCTAAGCTAAGCTATGCTAGGTAGGTGTTACGGTACTAGTTTCATATACATGTAGCGTTATGTGATGCTAGCGAGGAAACCTGAACTCCAAAAGTTCCTGTGCAAAAGGAAGCAACTTGTATTATTGTTGTTATGCTTACTTAAATTGACCTCCGGGTATCATGACACATCATTTGGCTCCGTGGACACAGAACTACACGTTTTAATCGGTTTTCTTTTTCCCTGCTGTGGATGCGACAAGCTATCGAGCTGTGCTTATGGCTTTTATACAGAAGCTATCGCTAGCTAGCAAGTAAGCGTAAGTGCGTCTCGGGGAGCTGCCGGTTCGATACTGCTTCGCTAGAAAGGTGCCATCGCGAAAACGGGACTGGTTTACTTACGTGGGCGGAAGCAAAAACACCCGTCAGGGCAAAATGACAATGTCTTTGCCGATTGAGTTCGTCGTTCGTATCCGTGACGGAGCTCCGTGCAGTAGTTCCGTGTTCACCGCCCACTGGGGAGGGGGCGGAGCAACACAATAGCGCCACGCCCCTCGCAGCTCAGAGAGACTGTCCGAGCTGTGTGTGTGTGAGAAGACCCCAATCATCCCACCAGAGATTATACATCAAAACAACTGTTTATGTCTGTCTAGTAATTGCACTTCTGGTTAGATGCTGAACCACATTTCGTTACCTTGTGCTTGTACACATGTGTAATGACAATAAAGTTAAACTTAAACTAACCTAAAAATGTGATTCTTTGACCATAAAAATACAAATTGTTACCACATTGTGTATCCGTATTTTTATGTTAGTTATTTAAGAAAAATATATTTAATTTATGTCTTTGTTTCAATCCAGGATAAAGCTCGGTAAATTCAGATCAAATTTGTCACCAAACTGAATCAGCACAATTTCAATTTCAGCTTGATCGAGGATGCAAGTCTGTAATATTGCTTAAATGCAAGTCATTCTGTGACTGTGTGATCCCTGTCCTGCAATGGTTGGAAAGGCTTGATCTGTACTGACGTAGTCGTCTAACCCTCCAGTTAAGGTCAATGTTTCTCTTGCAGCCTTCATGCTATAGAAACCCATATAAGAACATTGTGTGTTTCATGCATTCTGCTATTCAAAGCAGGAACAGGAGAAAGGACAAGCCTCCAGGAGTCTGTGTGTAAACTACAGCTCACCTGTATACCTGTATGTCATGTAGCCTTCTGTTAGTACTGCATATATAGTGATTGTCATTATGACCACTGTGTTTACTGTGAGAGAGTGTCTCACCCTCAAGTGCCACATTAAAGTAAATCCATACAGTGACTGCAGCAGTTCGTCCTCGGGTCCCAGCTGCTGCGTTACAAGATGAAAACTACGGTGAAACTCGATCCACGGGCTGCACCTCTGTGTAACGGTGAAAGACGACTCGGGCGAAGGCTTGCATACAAAAGAAGGCTCCTGTTTCAGCAATCTGCTGTGCTGTGAGTCATCATGTGTAAAAGTAAACAGCGCTCTGCTCAGGCTCCAGTTCATGTTGTTGTGTTTGACTAATGCGATGATGAAAATGAAGGGAACACCGACGTTTTCTTTGATTGCCTTTTTTGTGGTAAAACCATGGGAGAGACATTTTCATGCTGAAGAAATGTATTCATGCAGAAACATATACATGTACCTGTTTGTGTGCATTTCTCAATTCACCTATCTCTGACCTGGAGATATGGGCGTCATTAGCTTTCTAAGGCAGCTCTGTTTCTCTTAGATTCAAAGACATATCTTTACTGATGCAACAACATTTATGAGCAGCGGTGCTGACAGAACCCGAACTTATATTTTATCTGTACTGTCACTACCTATAATTATGACAGGACACTCTGATTTCAGATTTCATATGTCATATAGAAGCCCTGCAGATGAATCTCGAATGAAAATACTTTATTACTTGGGAATCATGCTAAATATATCCATGAAAAAGCGAGGCTTACGAGAAAGTAATTAGCGAAGATGAATGCAATTGAATGAATGAATGAATATATTTATTAGATAGAATGTTAGAGTACAAGTACAGTCACACAGTAGCATGTATTACCATATTTCTAGTTTACATTCCAGAATACATATCCAGAATATCAAGACACTGAGAATTGATAAAAACTATACAAATCCTACATTTAGAAGCTGCA
The DNA here is from genome assembly GCF_040956055.1 of Brachionichthys hirsutus. Taxonomy (NCBI): domain Eukaryota; kingdom Metazoa; phylum Chordata; class Actinopteri; order Lophiiformes; family Brachionichthyidae; genus Brachionichthys; species Brachionichthys hirsutus. The sequence goes on from NC_090903.1 coordinate 6,211,253, forward strand.
TTGCTCCTATTTAAGAGTTGATTGCATTAATTTTACAATGCAAACCCAATGCACAGTGTAAACACCATGCAAAATCTCATATCATTTAAATTCATTGTCCAAATAAATAATTGGTTTGGAGAAACCAAATATCCATAAGTACATAGGTTTGCTGAGGCCACTTTTGTTTATACTGCTGACACACCATGTGCAAATGCTGAATGTCATAGTGCCAGGGTTTATGCAAACTACTGCTTGGTAGCATTGGACTCCATCCGCTCTGAATCGATGCTGCTTTAAGGCCTTAAGCAGGCCCTTGCCCATGGCTGAGAATTAGCATTTAAATTGCCTCGCCCACACACCCGGATGCGTTGCACCTGAAGATGCACAGAGAGCGCTGGGATAACTTCTGGAGCAATAACATGTTACTATTGTATTCCACACATAATCGGAAGACAAGAAAACTCAATAATAATTTCACTAAAAATCTGTTTGCTTTTTTGTCTTTTCTAAATTGCTTACATTTTATTCTCTAATATTTTGACTCATGACATTGAGCCGTGTTGAGAACGGATTACTCTGATGTTTACTAAATGTGTTTACTCTCCTGTCTATTAACAATTCAAGAGGGGATATTACCTATAGTTGGTTCCTTGTCCAGTGCGGGTGGGGTTATATGACAGGTTGGTCAAAGATCAAACCTGTGACGTACCACTGAAGGGCGTGTCCCTGATACTTCCTATTGGTTGAGTGATTCTAGGGAAAACAAACCTTCAAAGGGCTGCTTCTTGCTTTGCAAATCAGAAAGTAACCCGTGTCGTTTAAAAGTCACTGAGGATCAGTTCGATTAGATCTGATTCTGTATAGGCGAGTCTTCTGGGACATGGTCACAAGAGAGTTTGAAGGACAAGCTAATATTAGAGACAGTAAAAGGGGAATAGATGGAGTGGCCAGCCTGTCTATCGAGGTCCAGCCCAACTCAGTAAGGCTTTATGTTTGGAGCATATCTCATAAACTACACATACTAGCATTTCCCCTCTCATCCAATGGCCTTCTTCCCTTCTCCAGACACAAGTTGTGTGTGTGCTGTGCTTGGAGTTCACTGTGAAATTACCATCTTCATGATTCTCAACATGTCGGCAGCCTCAGATGAATTTGAGAGAATTGAACGAGCTGTGAAACGCTTTGAAACCCCAAACAGAAGTCCAGTTGCTTCAGATTCAACCTGGGAATGAGTTTATTCTTGTTTCAGAGGAAACGGATTTTTAGAGAGTAACGATATATTTGCACTGTTAGGTCAGTCAAGCCTGGAATCAAACTCATACATCTGTAACCAAGGTTACTTGATTGTAACAGCCAAACTTTTAAATCTGAATCATCCGGATTTTTATTTAGATCGCGCGTAAACTTGTAGATCCGTCAAGTCATATAATCTCCTTGACGGAGGTTACGGCTATTTACACCTACACACGCGCGCGCACACACACACACACACACACACACACACACACACACACTTGTAATGCGATAATCCCACTTTTTGCGACCTTCCGTGGAGTAATGAGACGATGCGTAACGAGACGTGACCCGTTTTGAACTCGCCAGCACCAAAAGCGTCTCTCGTTCGGCTGTACTGGTGCGACACTGTGCATGTGTGTGCATGTGTGTGCGTGTGTGCGTGCGTGTGGACGCGGAGTCCAGCCCCGCAGCCCCGCAGCCCGCCCACCAGCCTGCCTCTTCCCTTCGGTGCGTCTCGCTCCGCCCGCCCCGCAGCAGTCTCTCCTTCCCGGCGAGGCTTCACTCCAGAGATGGCTGCCAAAGTGTGCAGGTCGGTCCTCCTGCTGTCCCGGAGCGGCGCACCGGCGGCCGGCAGCCTCCCCGCACTTCGGCAGCACATTAGACCGGTAAGTCCCGGGGAATCTGCGCGCATGGCGGCGCGGCGCGGCGCGGCGGAGTACCGGACGGGGAGGCTGGACCGGAGAGAAAGGCAGGCTGTAAAGCTAAGGAAGTAAAGCTAATAATTAGCTTCTAGATTTTCCGCTGATGCCGTTTCCCTCTATCGCGCTTGACGGGAAGGTGGCGGTTTAAGACGAGTCCTGATGTCCCGGTGTGAATGCTCTGATCCCCCGGTGGGACGCGGAGCTTCGGCGGAGGCGACGCAGCTTCCTGGGGCGCTTGATATGAATACCCCGCCGACGCTGCCCCGCCGCCAGCCGGCACCCCCCCCCCAATCCTTGAACTTTGCAGACATATTTGAGCTGTTCCTGGTTGGTGTGTGTTCATTTGAACGCGATCCCTTTTTTTGGGGGGGGGGGGGTATTTCTGCAGCAGCTGTTGGGATTGGCCGGGGTGTTTGGTTGAGCATCTTTCCTGCTGGGAGGTTTGGGTGACCGTCTCTGGCCGATGGGCTGCTGTTGTGTGTGATGCTGCAGCAGAAACTCAGAATAATGAATGTCTGCCCAGAGCCAGAGGAAAACTACACGTGTGTGTGTGCGTGTGTGTGTGTGTGTGTGTGTGTGTGCGCGTGTGTGTGTGTGTGTGAGAGAGAGAGAGGGAGATGTGCACTGTTAATACACACAGACTTAGAAAGATGGGAGCCCACACTCGGATGATGTCAGACTCTCCAGCCAGCCTGCTGTTCCTCCCCTCCCTGCCTCCCTGTGGGTCGTCCCCCCCCCCCCCCCCCCCCATTCAGCAGGGAGATCCTGGGTTTTCTGGCGAGCTGATGCGGCTCCTTTTTACACGCCCGCTGTGGCGTTACCAGAATGCTCTGGGTGACAGGAAGGCGACTCCCTTCTCTCACCTGGTTACTTCTCCTTTACAGAACCACGAGCACTCGATCACAGACCTCGGGGAAACTAAACTAACCTTCCTGTGACCTGCACATTGAATAATGCTGGCTGGTGGAGTTGGGGTTCTCACCCACTGGGAACCATTAAGGGTGCTTTCACACTGCACCAAGAGGACTCGGTTCCTTTGGGAGCAAATTCTTGCATTTATAATTAGTTGAAAGGTCTGCGTTCACACTGTGATTTCTCCGCAAAATGAACTTTAGGCGCAGCGTCGCGTGGCTGAAAAGGCAGCTTGTCGATTGGACCACGTAGAAGGGGAAGTCCCGCCCTCTCCCATGTTTGTTTTGGTTTGGAGTGCGCCAGCAATGGCTGCTGCTCATCCAATGAGGGGAAGCTCATTTTGTTACACAACGCTAATTGTTTTTAACAAAGACAAAGTCGCTGGGGAGCCGTAAAGTCTCCGGATCAGTTCAGAACAACGGAATGAAACACTTGTAAAATGCTTCGGGTGTTTTATGCTTCGCTGTCAATCAAAATCACTGCCGCAGACAGAGACGCTGTATTTTACTAAAATACAGATTTAGATTTATATGGCTTACACTAAGTTTTGCATGTAGAAAACAATATGCAAAAGTATAATAATAATATTAACTGAACCCCCCCCCCTAAAAATCGGATGCCAGATGGCTTTAAACAACTTGATTTCATGTCACCGCTATCTTTTTGTTTCAGCAGGCTCGTAAAAAAGTCTCAGATTTCATGATTGGAATTTTAGTACTTCTGAAATATTTTGAGATGCAAGTTCTAAAATATTAATTTCCCCTCAAAGCTGCTTCAGGAATGCGTATTTAAATGCTTCCTTTGTGCTTCTAGATGAATTTGAGCAGGGCTTTGTTGTTTAACACGTTATTGCAGTAGTTTCATTCATTCATTCATCTTCTTGAAGATTGAAATCGTCTCGTCGTCAGCCGCTTATCCGACATAAGGGTTGTGGGTGTTGCTGGAGATTTATCCCAGGTGTCTCATCGCAGGGCCCAAACATAGACACACACACACACACACTCACACCTGCAGGCAAATTCAGGGTAACCAATCCACCCTAGTTGCATGTATTTGGAGGTGGGAGGAACCAGGAGAGAGCAAACGCACACGAAGAGAACATACGAACGCCACACAGAAAAGCCCCAGGTGGAATTGAAACGGGAACCTTCTTGCTGTGTGGGAACAGCGCCACTCACTGCACCACTGTGCTGGCCACACATTGAATTGAATTGAATAAAGTTTATTTCGAACATAAATGAGATAAAGCAAAGGATATTCAGAAAAAACAACAACAAACATACTATTTAAAACAGGACCCCATTCGAAAAGGAGCGAATTGTGGCTTAAGTTTTGTGTTTAATGGTCTTATAAAGGTCTGAAAAGGCTTAAGCGCTTTAAGTTAAACCTGCAGAGCGCCTTTGTGCATCTGTCAGAGGTGCCATCATGTTAGCAGGATAAGTTGCTGTATAACAGGAAACCCGACCTTTCACTCCTGGCATAATCTATTAGAAAGCCAATAACATTCCAGGTGCAGAAGTTTCTGCTGCCGTCATGAAGCTGATAACGGTGGAATGGAACGCGAGATCGGGACCGTCGACGCATCTCTCACGCAAGAACACGAGAAAAACAATCCGTTCTTTACCCAGGCAGTTTCAAAACGCTCTATTTATCCTTAAAATGTTGCCTTTGTGCTTCATTTTTTCCCTGAATCCCCCTGAAATAAACGGGCCTTTCCTTACCGTGGGGGGTATGACAGCATGCCTCGCAGCTGGCTGGGGTTTAATGCATGTTCATTGTATTTCAGTTTGTCATATTGTGTCTTGGTCCGTTGAAGCGTCGCCGCTGCAGCCGGCCGGCCCACGTTTCAGCGTGAAGGCCGAGCTTCTTTGTCTCTATGACGGCGTTGCCATGGGAAGCGTTCTGAAGCAGGTAGCGCTGGGACCTGACCCTCAAAAGATGAAAGTACGTCACCTGGAGCTCGGGCTGAATAAAACCGGGGGGGGGGGCTCTGGTGAAGAAATAATGAGTAACTGGCACCCGCTTACTATTGAGTCAGCTGCCTTATAAAATACTGCTGTCATGAAGGGTGATGGGATTGGAGCCCATGCAAGCCATCAGCCCTTGTAAAAAAAGTTAATGACTGACTGGTGGTGGTGGAGGTGGGGGGGGGGGGGGCACATACATTTAATATTTCCACATGGCTCTAAAACAAAAGGCTTCATTGGGAGAAAAAAATTAATCTAAAGGTTACGGTACTACCATGATTTGGTTGAAGGAGAATCAGCCCAGACAAATAATGCTTTCCTTATTTGCATTTTAAGTGGACTTACTCATTAAAGATGAGGCGTTTGGGACCAGAGGGTTGAGGGCCCAGTCCTTTTAATCCAATCAGTGTCGGAGTAAACTAATTTGTCCCCGCTTCCTTACAGGGCTGCTGAAGTTATCCGGATTAGTGCGATAACAGAGCAGCTGTCGGCTTGCAGCTAAAAAGGTGCTAAAGATGCCTGAATGATGCCTGTCCTCAAAGTCGCCGTCGTTAAATGCATTTCTGGCTTTTTGTAGACGAAGCAGCATCTCACTCTATAATTGACGTTTTAATTCTAAAGCAGGTTTTGGGGGCCTCATCGCATCCAACGTGTCAGAAATGACATCCTTTGTTTTCATATCAGATCTCTTCCGGGGAGGGATCGTCATCAGTCGATACGGCTCTACTGGTCCATCTCGTCATTGATATTTGATTACGATCTGTAGACGCAGACGATTTAAAGGGGGGAGGCGTGCTCAGAGGTTCCTTTGCTGGCTGAGAAAATGGATCCTTTTGTTTCCTGCAGCAGGGTTTTCATTCATTCTTAGTAATCTGAGGCAGAGAGATATGGCATCCAGTCAAAGGTATGGCTGACAGGAACGTCTTTCCATAAAACATTACACAGCTGCTGACGAGAAAAGTGCAACTTGTACCTGTCGACAGTTCACAGTCCAACTGCAAGAGCATCGATTCGTTGAAATATTTTCAAACTGTTAAGAGATTTTAGATGGACGGGAACCCCCCCCCCCCCAGACTGCAGATTGTTTTTTCCAACAACCATTCAGTAATAATAATAATACATTCCATCCCGACTTATATGTGTGATTTCTCCTTTAACAGCATCCACAGTGTCCCCTTTTGAATTGATCTCACACCTTTGGCTGTAGAGCGATCAATCAGAGATATGGGGGAGACACGCTGTCTTTGCTGGACAGGCAGTCCAGGCACTTTGCTTTGGTAGCAGGTTGCAGTGTAAGTCTGGATATGCAATGATTGCAGGTCCTGTTACTTCATACTTGTATTGGTAGTGTCCCTTCAAGAATAATATTGTTACATGTCCGTCCAGCCGTCCGTTTTTGTCCCTAGTAGAAGTACTAGCATTGGCAGGTTTTACATATAAATGAACACTAAACAGTAATTGGGTCTTTTAATATTACATTTTGACATTTACATTTGAAGGCGACTATGGAAGTCAAACATCTCCTCCATCGTGTATTGTTCAAATCAAAATACCCTATTTTCGGCTCATCAAAGGAACGAAGGCTGTACTGATGGATTTGTTGTATAACTTTTGTATATGCAGTATATTACATATATTTGCATTGCTGAGGCTCAGGAGGGATCAAATCACATTCAGATGGGTTACTGGTATTTTTTTCTTTAATTGTTGTGCCTCTTTTAAGCGCTGCTGTTTGCGTTGAGGAAGAGGATTGAGGCTGCAAAGTGAACTCCCTGTAATTTTCATTACAGACGACTTCCTGACAAGCAGTGGATGATAAAAGTCAATTTATTTCAACATGCCACGCATTTAGAGTTCCACGTATTTAGTATGTAAGTACCTGTCAGATGAAGCCTCAGCAGGCTGCCAGCTAGTCTTCCGTTAATTGGTGTCAGATTGGTGAGGTTGTATTCAGGTTAGGATGTGATGGCAGGAGGGCAAATACATTTATTTAATTTTTAAATTGATCTTTTCAATTTTCAACAATGTCACGACACATCTGAGATCTCAGCATTGTGCAGGGCTGCTTGGTGGATTATACTGCAGTTCATCATTTGATTAAATAAGGAGGAGCCTTAGATAATGAAAGATGATCAGCGCCGACCTGAATGAAGACAACAGAAGTCTAATTAAAAGCAGTAAATCTAGTTTGGTGAGGGATACAATCAATGCTCGCTTGCAATGACAGATGGGATTTTAATTGGCATTTACTGGCTAGTTGAAACAAAAGCGAAAATGTTCTTAGAAAATGTCTGAAACATTTGGCTGCAATCATATTGATTTCTGCATTGACTCAAACTTTGAAACTGTGCTGGTCTCCTTCTTTTTACCTTTGATGTATGTTTAACTGTCTGATCATCGTGTGTGTAATTGTGTTGGTGCAGTGGTAAAACGCTGCTGGCTTTAGTGGCTGTGGTTCTTTCACAGCCCAAGTGGCGCGTTCCTCTCAGCAGGTCGTAGCCAGATTAATGTGTGAAGTCGGCTGTCTGGTAGCTGGACAGCTGGACAGCTGACCTGGCTCTGCTCTGAAACCGAGATGTCTATTTGTTCAGATGCACCTTTATTACCTCCGCCGAGCAGGCTGTGTTTTCGCCTGAGTTGGTTTGTCTGTCTGTCTGTCTGTTAGCAAGATAACTCAAAACGTTCTGGGCGGATCTCGATGAAATGTTGGGACTCTTACCGGGAACCGTTGATTACATTTTGTTAACATTGCTTGTAAAATATGAATTAAATTCAATAGTGGAAAAACAAATTTGTTGTATCTTCAAAAGCTATCGCTCTATAGATCTGGAAGAATACGCCGTTACTGAAAGTGTGCTTTTTGTGAATGACTTCTAAACTAATAATGATATCAATGTGAATCCAATTGCCTGTTTTCATGGTTAAGGACTCTAAAACGTATAGATAAAATAAATGTAGGGCCATTATTTTAGGTGTAAATCACAATATAGGGAGACTGAGGTGCACGCCGGAAGTCTGCGCTCTCTAAGTGCAATTTTATAGTTTTGCAAATGCTTTCTTTCAAATCTCCATCAGTGTTTCCAATCTAATTATTCTGACAGGTCTGTGATGTGGGTAAGTGTTGTAACTTCAGCGTTGAAGTAGTTGGCGATGGAACAGGCAGCATTTCACATCAGCCAAAGCTGCGCTGGGTACTGCGTTGTAATAATCACATTATAGCATCTTGAGGCGCTTCCAGGTGTTTGCTTCAAACGCTTCTGCTGCTGCGCTACTCCTCTCTGAGGATGCCATGCGAAACGGCTTCTATGGCAGGTGTGTTTACTGCCGTCCCACGAACAGCTGTGTCGTTAGTCTCTGTTTAAAGGCATCGCGAGAATAATTCTCTCTGCTTCTCCTTCTCTGAGTTCCAGACATATGCTAGTGTGTCTAGCACCGGCATGTATTCTCCTACTCATTTCCTCAGAACGGTAACCTTTCTCACGCTCACCAGCTAGTCTGCCTTGGGGTCAGAAGAACTGTCCTGGAAGGTGGGATGTTTCCCTCGGTGCTCCCGAAGTGTCCTCGCACTAGTTTGTCCGGCGCAGTTGTCGTTTTAAGGCTGCAACTCCTTTGCTGGACTGAGTGGCCACGCGTTCTTGCAATCTTGCGTTCATTAGCGAGCTTCCGTTTGACAATGGATGAACCTGTTGGGATGGGGCGTTTCCTCCTGAATACTCAAAGGAGCGATTTCACCCCTGAAGTGGGTCGATGGCGGGTGATCCTCTGCCGTTGGCGTAGGCTCATTAGCTTCTGTGGCCCAGTGTGTCTCCAGTCAAGCCTGAAATGGACATTAAACTAGGCCAACGTTTGTAAGGTGATGATGGATGGAGGCAGTGCTCGGTCACCTCTTGTCTCGGGGGGGGGGGGGTGTCCCCTTCAAGGAGTAAAGGAGAGGCGGCTGCTACAAGCTATGAAGGTCAGCCCGGTCTTCATGCTATTAGGCTCCGGATTGATCATTATTGTGACAGAGGATGTAATCTGTGGCTATAAAGCCTTCAAATGAGCTCCATGAGTTACACCAGGCAGTTTGGGCTAATGAGAGTCAGCTACGCCTGAAACTATCACAAGACATTTACACAGAAACCATGCAGCAGCGACATCACAAGCAACGCTGACCATGCGGCAGCGACATCACAAGCAACGCTGACCATGCGGCAGCGACATCACAAGCAACGCTGACCATGCGGCAGCGACATCACAAGCAACGCTGACCATGCGGCAGCGACATCGCAAGCAACGCTGACCATGCAGCAGCGACATCTCAAGCAACGCTTACCATGCAGCAGCGACATCAGAAGCAACGCTGACCATGCAGCAGCGACACCTCAAGCAACGCTTACCATGCAGCAGCGACATCACAAGCAATGCTGACCATGCAGCAGCGACATCACAAGCAACG